>NC_064264.1:32948000-33636000 GCF_003254725.2 Canis lupus dingo | reverse complement strand
CAGCTTTCCTTTGTCACTTTCCCTCTACTAAATTCCACCCCAACTTCATAGACCTTTGTCCAGTAACTTGGAAATATCACACACTCTCCAAGTCTGTTTCTCTATGTAGCCTCCCAATGATATATTTATCCTCCATTCTTCCTACAACTAATTCGAACTCATCCTTCAGGTTTCAACCAAGAGGTTTTCCTGCCAGAAGTCTTGCCTGATCCCCTAACTTGAACTTTCATATCACAATACAAACAACACTCTACTAGAATTGGTTTTGTTAATCCAAATGTGGCCTACAAGCTCAGAAAGAACAGGACATGTGTCTATCTTGAGCATCACAGCTGCCCCAGCACCTGGCAGCCAGAGTTATTGGCACTTAGTAGTTACTCAACACATTAAGGTCAAATAGATGAATTTTGGGGGGCAAAGTCCAGAATATGAGTTTTGTTCCTATTACATTACTAGGTTAGTTCATTAGTCAAGGATAAAAGAAAGCAGATGCCAACATCTGAAACTATTTTTAAAGGTCTAGGGAACAGATTTTCAAAATGGATTTATATGGTCTTCAATCTCCTCTCTTAGCAACTTAGAACAGTCAGATATCAATTGGTATCCTTTTTCACACCAGAATTTAGGAAAAGCCAAACTATTAAAAATGTTTTTTATCTCCTTATTGGTCATCATTCCCAATTTTAATAGAGATGTTAAATTAAATTTTAATTAAATTTTAATTTCTTTCTGTTAATTAATGTGTTGGTTTGCTATTGTTATTTTGCTCAGACTCTTTGCCTAATAAAGATTGATTGACTCAGCCTTCCATCTTGAGATCTGGAATCAGTTTACTGGTAGTTTACTGGAACAGAGCCAGAGTTGTCCTTATTCATTTGACATAAATAGCTGTTTGTGACAGTAGCTGTGTGATTTACGATGGTCTAGTGCTAATTTACTAATGGTATTGGATGGATGGATTTAACTTCCCCAAAGAAAATATTGAGTCTGATCTAAGTCAAGCCCATTATGATCTCGTATCATTAATCCATATTTCAAACCGTACCTTTTACTAACATTACAATTTGGATAAATGCTATTCAAAGGAATACACTAAAGTGAATAATTAGAATGGTGGCTTTGTGGTGATAAGGTAATTTTAATTTCTTTTTTTCCTATCTGGTTATTTCATATTCATTTATAGGATATGTGTAGCTGATAATAAGTTGGTTTTCATTTCTCCTTTCTTTTCAGATAGATAGATATGGATATATAAATATTGATGTGGAGGTATGGGTGTAGATGTAAATAGATATAAATATGGATATGATATAGATGATATACAGATACGTATAGGTATAGATTTGAGATATATATAGAGAGAGATAGAAATATATCTATAGATATACATATACTGCTTTTTTATTATATCAATTTCTGTAAACTGTCCTAGTGTTTAGTGGTATGCTTCATTTATGATTACTGGTATGCTTAAGTGTCTCTTAGTATTAATATTTAGGGGATCCCTGGGTGGCGCAGTGGTTTGGCGCCTGCCTTTGGCCCAGGGCGCGATCCTGGAAACCCGGGATCGAATCCCACATCAGGCTCCGGGTGCATGGAGCCTGCTTCTCCCTCTGCCTGTGTCTCTGCCTTTCTCTCTCTCTCTCTGTGACTATCATAAATAAATAAAAATTTAAAAAATAATAATAATAATTAAAAAACATTGGCCATTTGAGAATTCTTTTTTTTTAATTTATCATATTGTTGAAAATAAGGAAACAGTTTAGAAGATCTCAATCCAAAACTCTATGTGAAATTTTCACTTTTGAAGCCACAGTTTCTAAAACTAATACCTTTTTTTTTTTTTTAATGTGGCCTGGGTCTTAAATTTGTAGTATAAGGTTGTTTTGTTTTCCCCACAGAAATAGTAAGGAAAACCTGAAGTTCCTTCTTTTAATGTTCACTTACACAGAAAGAGATGCATATATATTTTTTAGTGTCCCAGACTTTTAGAACAGCTCATTAGTGCCATTTAGCATGTAATAGATATTTTGGCTAAAGAAGTTTGTGGGTTTTACAAATAATTTCTTCCTCCCACACACCAAATTTAACAGTTTTATAGTCTTTTACAACTTCCACCCCCATTCATGCACCTCATCATTATACCAAGAGCCAAACTTTAATGATTTTTGTTGCCTCTAGCACCAAATACATGTTCAGAAGTGATGCACCCCAAACTCTGATTAAATGCCATGCTTTACTGATGAAAAACAGGTCCACTGAGTAAGTAATAATGATGAGTGAGATTTCATGCTGTTTTACTGCCAACAGACCATCAGAAATGGAGTTCAGTTCATATAAAAACAGGTTTCCACCAAACAAGTCAGGATGGCTGGCAGCCTTGGTAAACATGTAAATGAACTTGATAACCCTCCCTATTTGGAGAATTCATATAAAATACTCTCCTGCTTGCTTTATTTGGCTTGGTTTAAAATGTCAAGGGATTTGCAATGGGGCCATTAGCTTCTAAACTCCTAAATTAACTAACTGTGTATTATGATAGCTGACCTGGACCTGAAGCACAATATGCAGGGACTCAAAGAAACCTGAGAAACACAACAGAATCTAATGTTTTACCAAGAATAATGGATAAGTAGTTAAAAGATAACATTATTACAGGGCAAAACATAAAGAATTAGTTTCACAGACAATTATATCTTGTGATTATTAACAAGATATAATGATATGATCTTAATAACAATACATATTTATTGATCACCTAGTATTTATTAGACCCAGTGCTAAGTTCTCTGTATATATAAATTCATATAACTTTTACACTATTTTCACATAAAGAATATTATTCACATTTTACAGATATGAACACTGAAGATCAGGGAAATTAAGTACCTCCCTCAAGCTAACATACAAGCTTAGGATTTAGATCTAGAGTTCCAATTCTGGTATATTGGAACCAAACTCTTCTCACTAGACAATAAATAACACATAGCAGGTACATACACAATTTAAATTTCATTCATTCCTTTTTAAACTTAAACTGTCAGAGTAATCATGAGTCTTTTTAGAACCAAATCCTTATAGTCTATTGTAACTGAAGTAAGAATGGGCAAAACTTGAATGATTTATAGGCCAATTAAAGATGATCATGCTATGATGTGCACGCATATTGTTGTCCCCTTCAAGGCTGCGTTGGTTCTAGACAAAATGAGACAACAGGGATCCCTGGGTGGCGCAGCGGTTTGGCGCCTGCCTTTGGCCCAGGGCGTGATCCTGGAGACCCGGGATCGAATCCCACATCAGGCTCCCAGTGCATGGAGCCTGCTTCTCCCTCTGCCTGTGTCTCTGCCTCTCTCTCTCTCTCTGTGACTATCATAAATAAATAAAAAAAAATTAAAAAAAAAAAATGAGACAACAAAGTTTTGAGGTTGAGCCCCTCCAAAGTTTATTTTACACACCATTCCCAGCACTTATCCTCCAGAAAGTGCTTGCCTTTTTTCAGTCTTATGACTGTCAAGATATCCTTTATTTTAACCCAACTCCACAGGAGTGAACAATGGCCCACCCAGATTTGCTGATGTCTTTAGGTGGCTTTTCAGCCAAACATTTTTATAAATCTTGTTCTCTGTATGTCATTCTCTCATGTCTTCATGGGAAGTTTCTTCTATCAAAACTCAAGATATTTCTATTATCCCCTGTGAGAGGATGGTCTCTTAACCTAATAAGACTTTTTCTGAGTGTTCAAACAAACTAATAATAACTGAAACATTTGGGTCAGCATTTTCCTTTGCCTAAAAACTGTTTATTTCTCTGCTATCTAATGTATTCTGTAATTTCCAAATTTTGTCAATACCAAATATTTTGCAAAATATTATCATTGTCTTAAAATAGCCACTCTTATTTTTTATCATTTCACAAAGATGAACAGTGGCATCAAATACTGTGCCCTAGAAAAATAAATTATTAAGGTAATTTGATTACTGGATCTTTGGTGCTAGAAAAAAGGACATTTTAATTCACTCAATTTTAATTGTTTTATGCTATACTTTGAGTATACATCTAAAAGAAATTATTTGAATATAATCTATTCCTAAATACAAGCACTAAGAACAGAATTGATCAGTATGGTGAATAAAGTAAGTGAAAGGTAATAGTGCTACAACTAGGCAGTTTATTACATAAGAATTTCTAGTGGAAGAAAGTGTATATTGGACATACTTGAAATATGAAAAAATACTTAAGTTAACATGCTCACAATTGGAATTAAAAATATATATATTTTAACTTTTAGGAGAAATAAAAAGAACAGGAAAAAAAGATGAGAATAACAGCAGTAATGAATTAACTATAAAAATGTATCAAAGCGCTCTTTTGATGAAAAAAATAAAGTAACATGGAATTGAGTTTAAAAAAAATGCCAGTAGTAGAACAAAATAAAGTTATAATATTAAAAAACAGAGTATTTAAGACAAATATTTGAAACACTTTAGAAGGTACTAAATTTTTTGCTTTCAAAAGTTAGGCAGCAAATAAAAATATTTTATTTCAGAAGATTCCCAGTTCAAATAAAAAGCATGAACATAGATCCAAAACATGGAAAAATGCAAATATAATAAAGATTTTATTAGTCTTATTACGATTGAAAACAAAAAGCTTCTGACAAATGTGAGAATAAAAGAACTTCGGGTATAAGAGTTATTGAGTTGAGAGTAACTTGTGTTACTCAGAATGAACACAGATTAGTAAAATAAATAGTTGATTGTCCTTGGCTTTAAAAAAGCATTAATTTTCAATGTATTTAATTTTTAAGAATTAAAAAGCTAGGACTAGGGATGCCTGGGTGACTCAGCGGTTAAGCATCTGCCATAAATAAATAAATAAATAAATAAATAAATAAATAAATAAATAAATAAATACAAATGTATTTGCCTTAGGCTCAGGGTGTGATCCTGGAGTCTGGGGATCAAGTCCCACATCGGGCTCCCTGCATGGAGCCTGCTTCTCCCTCTGCCTGTGTCTCTGCCTCTCTTTGTGTGTCTCTCATGAATAAATAAATAAAATCTTTAAAAAAAATAAAATAAAATAAATATCTAGGAATCATCTAGCTATATAATATTCTAGTTATGCAATAACTAGAATAACTGCTATTTCTTCATATCTATTGTGTCCCTGAATGGAGTAGTCAAGGACTTCAAAGGGAACCTAAGTGGAGAAATATTAGAAGTTCTGAATTCTAAGAAACCCAGGTCATTAGGAGGAAGCACTGCTGTCTTTCAAGAATCAACATCAATTTTTAAAACCTGTACTGGTGTTCATTCTACAGCCTCTAGAAGGCTAAAATCGTGCCCTGTTTTTTTTTGGGGGGGTGGGGGGGAGCTTTATTATTGGTTATTAACCAGACTTAGCACATAGGAAGGAAAATCACATAGCATAATTATAAGTAAGAGTAGAGATAAGAATTACATGAAATCCAAGGATGGGTTTCAAAAGCAAAATGATCAGAAAATGATTTTTTACGTTTTGGGATTTGAGCTTGACTTTGAAAATAGGAATACAAAAGGTAGAAAAAGGTAAAATAAAACCAACAAAGAATAAATACAATGTTTAATGATCCAAATATAGTAATATTTATTCTTATGGGATAATGAGAACCAGCACCAAGACTTCATCTCAGAAACAGTAGAAAATAAGGTGGTCATAGGATAGAGTTAAATTATGAAGTTTTGAAAGGAAATATAGCATTTTTCCTATTATTACTTATAGCAGTAAACACGTGTCCCCTATACCTATTTTTCCCTCTTCGGGGTGTTGGAAGAGAACCAGATAGACCTTGTATGTGCACAAAACGGATTTCTTACGCGACAGAAGAGAAAGCCCAAACTCTAAATCTGGAAGGTTGTATAAGCTACCTAGTGCCCTCTCCCCTCGTCTGAGAGGGAAAGAAACCTTTGCTCTCTAATGTTTTACAATTCTTTGGAATGTGAACAGATAGCCCCAGGTTTTAGCTGGGTTTTACCCCCTTGGAAAAGCAAGCACAGATAGAAATAAATCTTCAACTCTCTCCAAAGCTTTCTCATTATCTACTCAGTAATCTTTTACTTCCTTTAACCCAGCTTCCAATTTCCCTAAATGTGCAGAAACATGAAAATATGCCCTTGCTGACATCAGGCAGGTCTGCGTTTAAATCACAGATCCATTATTTACCAGCTGAATGCATTTGTACAGTTATTTAATATCTCTGAGGTCCAGTTTCCTCAATTGTAAAACAAAAATAAACTTTAAAGGACATAACTTAAAAGTTGTTGTGCAATGTAAGTGGGAAAATGCATGTAAGGAACTAAAAATTGCCCAGCCCTGTAGTAAGTTTAAGTCATGTTAGCTACAATGATTTGTATTTTGAATTCCAGAAAGAAGCCTCTAAATTTTCTATAACTTAAATATGAGGTTATTTACAAATTTGAGAAGCTTGAGGTGGAGAATGGTGTTTAAGCACCATCATTAGAGCAAGTCTTTGGGATGAGCCAGTCCTGGATTTCAGTTTGAACCTTGGCTCTGCCATTTACTGACCATGTAACCTTAAAGGGAAGAGTTGGAAGTATTTCTCAGTCTTCTAAGCTTTATTTTCCTCATACTTAAAATGTAGATAGTGATACTTCACTAGGATTTCTACAAAAATTAAATGAGATAGTTTATAAGAAGCATAAAACCTGGTGTATATTAAGCTCTCAGTGTATGTTAATCATTTTATTATTGTTTTAATTGTTATTGTTATTACCATGGGACTCCTAAGGAGATAGATTTAGAAGTAAAATTTAGCCAAGAGGATAGCCAATACACTCTTGAAGTGACACAGGGATAAGAGCCCAGAATCAAGGAAACAGAAGGCACTAAGCCTGTCTAGAGCTGTGAGGGACATTCTGAATTTCTCTACTTGCGTTTACTTCAGGAAAGAGCCTCAGCATTTAGAAAGAACATGCTCAATTGTGTTTTCCCAAATGGAAGTGGTGTAGGCTTAGCCATGGTAGAGGGTTGACTACTATTCTACTATATTTCTAAAGTAATGGAAGAGATGGCAGAGAAGAGGGTAATATATTTAACTTCAGTGGACCAGAATAAACAAAGAAAGCTGTAGAATTTTTTGTTCTATACTGTGAAATGGTCATATATTCCATTATTTTCTGCACACAAAGAAATGAATCAAGCATCATGAGTATTGACAAAATATGAACAATCTACAAAAATTGAATGCTTTATAATAATGTAGAAAATAAAACAAACAAGACATTTACAACTTTTTAAAACCACAATAGATGTTATACATTCAATTTTTTTTTTCTTTTACGAATATGAGTCTCAAAAATCCTCACAAGTAAGGAAATTATATAAAGTGATGAAAATGGGAAGACCCTAAAAAACTCATAAAGCATGGAGAGGGAGGCAAGAGACAACTTTGGATAGCAATGGAGAAGACAATATGGTTTATGATGATTATTCCCATTTGTTATCAAAGATAGTTTTCAAAACCATTTTTCCCAGTAGAGCACACTTTTTTTTTTTTTAATCGTTGTTAAGTACAGACTTTGGTAAAGACAGGAACCCACAAATGGGTGGTTTGAAATGATACTTTCCCACAAGTCTCCCGGAGAATCATTTTCTAACAGCTAGAATGCTTCTTTTGTCTTAGAGTCTTTTATTCCAAATTAAATTGAGGACAAATTGCATATTACCTCTTCATGGTAGTTCCGCACTTAAGGCACCAGGAAATTCTATAATATGATTCCTTTTCAAGGAAGTTAAATAGAAACCTTATTTCAACAAGCATACCAATTTCTATACCATTTGTAAAATTGATTCTGACCTTATCAGTCTCAGTCATGTTCTTCAGATTTGGGTCAGTAATTCAATCCTTAATGCTATTGAAGAGTCTAAACTGGACTTTCGTAAGCCTTGCCACTTGTTTACCTTTTTTTTATAACTGGGGGAAGAGGAGCACATGTACATGCACACACACACATGCATACACACAGATTAGACACGCGTATTATACCCCATGTTAATACCTACTATGGTCTTATATGTGGTTTATAAGTTATCCTCTGGCTTCATCTTATTATTCTACTCTTGTTTTCATTCTGTTACTGGTTTTTTATCTTATTGTTCTACATATACATTTTTTAAGGATTTTGTTTATTTATTTTAAAGACAGAAAATGCACCACATGCATGCATTAGCATGGGTGGGGTGAGGGGCATGAAGAGGCACAAGCAGACTCTGGGCTGAACGTGGAGTCTGTGGGGCTCCAGCTCCCGACCCTGAGATCATGACCTGAACTGAAATCAAGAGTGACGGGCACTGGGGGTTATTCTGTATGTTAGTAAATTGAACACCAATAAAAAATAAATAAAATTAAAAAAAAAAAAAAAGAGTTAGTGGCTTAACTGACTGAGGCACTCCCACATGTATTTTTGGAAGGCGCTTTTTCTGACACTCTAAACAAATAAATAATAAGGACTTGACATCATAAAAACAAAAATAAAAACAAAACCAGTTACTTTGTTTCTCAAATACACACACATAGATATGTACATACATATACACACACATCTTTGCTGCTTTGTTAAATCTATAATTAGTTGCTCTGGAGATCTAAAGTACATATAGTTTGTAATTATATAGACTGGTCATGATGGTTAAAAGAATTTACAGGGGCACCTGGGTGGCTCAGTCGGTTGAACAATGGACTCTTGGTTTTGGCTCTGGTCATGATCTGAGGGTCGTAGAATCGAGCCCCACATCAGACTCCATGCTCAGTGAGGAGTCTGCTTATCCCTCTCCCTCTACTTCTCCACTGCCCCCCTTCCTCCACTCATGCTTTCTCTCTCTCTCAAATAAATAAATAAAATCTTTTTTTAAAAAGAAGAATTTACAGGTAAGGATATTATCTTATGCATGTTACTTCATGTTCCTTTTTCAAAAAGTTGTTTGTTCAGATCACACTTTGCTCCAAAACAGGATACAACTCTACTAGATACTGATATATAATACATACCTAAAATATGTCCACTTAAAGATAAATGGATCTTTCTAAAAATTCTATGTTTAGAAAATATTTCAGTGGTGCTTTAAACCAATAGTAATGAAAAACTACTTTAAAAGGGTGCCCTTGGGCAGCCCCGGTGGCTCAGCAGTTTGGCGCTGCCTTCAGCCCAGGGCATAATCCTGGAGACCCAGGATCGAGTCCCACCTCAGGCTCCCTGCATGGAGCCTGCTTCTCCCTCTGCCTGTGTCTCTGCCTTTCTTCTCTCTCTCTCTCTCTCTCTCTCTCTCTCTCTCATGAATAAATAAATAAAATATTTAAAATAAAATAAAATAAAAGGGTGTCCTTAAAACTGTACTCAACCACTTTCTACTCATTTAAGAAAATCCTAATTTTTAATAAATAATCATTCTCTAAATGTTGACAAGGTCCATTTAGAAATATATCGCCAAGTGTAACTGTCTGCAAACTGGGACATTTCCATGTAGATAAGGCATCTACACTCCCTCTGTAAGAGGCAAAATAATGACACACAAATGCTGCCTGCTTCCTAATCCCCAAAACCTGTGAATATACTTTATACAGCAAAATAGGGTTTTCAGCTGTGATTTAATTTAAGGATTCTGAGGATGGGAAAGTTAGTGTGGATTACACAGGTGAGCCCAATATGGTCACAAAGGTCTTAATAAGAACAGAGTCAACTTTCCCCTGGCTGGCAGGGCGGAGGCCCCAGGATGCCTGGAGTTACTGTAAAAGACTTAAACCAGCAGGAGTTCATCAGAGCTCTGGCAGCCTTTCTCAAAAAGTCTGGGAAGCTGAAGGGCCCTGTATGGGTGGACATTGTCAAGCTGGCCAAGCATAAAGAGCTTGCTCCCTACGATGAGAACTGGTTCTACACGCGAGCTGCTTCCACAGCATGTACCTGTACCTCCCAGTCGGCGCTGGGGTCGGCTCCATGACTATGATCTATGGGGGATGTCAGAGAAACGGGGTCATGCCCAGCCACTTCAGCAGAAGCTCCATGAGTGTGGCCCGCAGGGTCCTCCAAGCACTAGAGGGGCTGAAAGTGGTGGAAAAGGACCAAGATGGAGGCCACAAACTGACACCTCAGGGACAGCAGGACCTGGACAGAACCGCCAGACAGATGGCAGCTGCAAACAAGAAGCATTAGAACAAATTCTGGGTTAATAAATTGCCTCATTCGTAAAAAAAAAAAAAAAAAAAAAGAACAGAATCAGAAAAGTAGATGTGACATTGGACAAAGAGGCCAATGCATTTGCTGGCTTTGAAGATGAAAGTGGGCCATGAGCTGAGGAAGGTAGGTAGCCACTAGATGCCGGAAAAGGCAATGAACAGATTCTCCCCTACATCTTCCTGAAGGAATGTAGCCTTGCTGAAGCTTTGATATTAATCTAGTGAGATTTCTGAGTTCCGAACGGCAAGACAATAAATTTGTATTTTCTAAGCCACTAAATTTGTGGTAATTTGTTATAGCAGCAGTAGAAAACTAATATAACATCCAAAAGAATTGATCTATACTTGGCATTTCCACTTTCTTTCCTCCTGTTCTCTCTCAGACCCTGGACCAACTAGTCATGCATCCTCACCGCTCCATTGAAAATGTTCTTATAAAGGTCAGCAATGACCTCTACATTGACAAAAACATTAGTCAGTACTCCTGTCTTACCTTTCAACCCCTCAACAGCATCTTACACATTTGATCACACAAATTTTGAAACATCTTCCTTCTGTGGCTTCCAGGACACAACTGTCTCCTAGTTTCCCTCCTGCTTCTCAGTCTCCTATGAAAGATCCACCTTCTCTTCCAACTTCTAAACATCAACAGGCCTCATGGAGCAGTCTTCCAACATCTTTTCTTTCTATAACATCCTTCCTAAGTATTTGCATTAATTGTCATAAATTTGAATATTATGTATATCCTGATAAGCCCTAAACTGAGAGCTTCAGGTATACAACTGCCTGCTTGCCATCTCTTCCATTTCTTTTAGGTTTTCAAACCTAACATGTTTATAAGCAAACTATCAGTTATCTTCCCTAATCTTCAACATGTTTCTCCCATCTTCCACATCTCAATAAAAGGCACCACCGTTCACTGAGCTGTTCAAGCATCTTTACTTCTTTCTTGTACATTTCATATTAGAAGAACCCTTTAGCTCTTATCTTTGTGAAGCGATGATTAACCGCCACCCAAGTTCATGTTTCAGATCTCTGCCCTTTGTTAAGCTACAGAAACTACAACAGAACAAGAAAGATCTGTGGGACACTTTCAAATGATCTAATATACAATTACAGTTTTCAAATGACTAGAGAAAAAAACAATAGAAGAAATATTTGAAAAGAAAATATCTAAGAACTTTCTAAAATTGATACAAAAGACACAGAAACTAAAAAAAAAAAAGAAACTCATGCAGAATAAATACAATAAAACCAATCAGATTCAATCAAGCTCCTAAAAAGCAAAGATTAAAGGAAAAAACCTTAAAAGAAGCCATAGCCATAGTGATAGATATATAAGAAATAAAGGAGAAAAATACAAATGATGTCTAATTTCTCATTAGCATTAATAGAGGCCAACGGACAATGAAATAACATCTTCAGAGTACTAAAACTAAAAATTAAACATCAACTTCTACTCCTAAATGCAGATGAAATATTAGTAGAAACAAATAAAAGTGCACAAAAAAGTTTTAGAAAAACATAACTCAGAAAATCATCTCTAGCAGATTTCCACTGTAAGAAATGCCAATTTATTCAAGCTATAAATTTTTCTCTAAACCCTGGCTTAGATGCATCATATAAATTTTTATATACAGTGCTACTGGTTTCATTTAATTTATAAGATTTTCTAAATTTTTTCAAAATTTCTTCCTTGATGCATGAGTTACCTAGAAATGTGTTAATTTCCAAATAATTAGAGGGTTTTAGATACAGTATTGTTACTGATTTCTAGTTTAATGATACTGTGCTCAGAGAACATACTCTATATGATTTCAATACTTTGATGATTCTTATTGAGAATTATTTTATGTCTGGCACATGGTCTAATTAGGTAAATGTCCCATGGGTGTCTGAAAACAATGTGTATTTTACAATCATTTAGAAGGTTTAATAAATGTCAATTAGGTGAAGGTGGTTAATAGTGTTATTCAAATATTTTATATCCTTACTAAGATTTTTTTTCTGGCATTCTGTCGATTGCTAAAAGAAGGTTCCTGAAATCTCCATCTATGATCATGGTTTGCTCGCTTTCTCATTTAGTTCTGCCAATGTTTGCTTCATGTATTTTGAAGCTGTGTTATTAGATCCATACATGCTTAGAGTTATTACAACTTTTTGAACAACCATTTTCTCAGTGTTAAATGTTTCTTACAATAATTTTATGCTTGAAGTCACTTTTTCTTGATAATACTACAATCATACTAGCTATCTTCCTTGCAGTATGTATTTTTCAGCCTTTTACTTTCAACTATCAGAGTCTATACTTCTAAACAGCTGCAGTTAGGTCTCATTTTTTTTAATCCATTTTGACAATCTCTGCTTTTATTTGAAACTTATTTCTATTCTATTTAATATAATCATTGTTCTATATTGGTTTAATTCTGTATTTTTTTTCAATATAGCTCATTTGTTCTTTGTTCCTCTGCTTTTACTTTCCTTATGTCTTTTCTATGAATCAAGTATTTCTTTTTACCTTAGTATTTCATTTTATCTTTTATTTTGATATATTATCAAAATATATTTTGATATTTAACTCCTGGAGATTATAATATACATCTCTCAGTTATCAATCCACCCACAAACAATCTCAATACTTCACAAACAATATAAGAACCTTACAATCACTCTATAATTTCATTTACTCCACTCAACTTTTGTATTCTTATTAACCTATGTGGATTTTATGTCCCCAGACTCTTCTATAAATCAGAAATAAATTTCTGCTTTGTTTGAAGTCATTATACATTTGGAATCTATTCGTTACCCAGTCTAGCATACTTATCAAATACAACTATCAAAATATATCCCAAGTCTTAACAAGCCTCACTTTCTCCACTCTACCACCTCGATCTAATATACTATCATCTCGTCTGGACTTCTACACTAGCTTTCTAGATGATGTCTTGCTTCTACTCCATCCATTCCCTTAGTCTATTGTTCTAATCCTTTAAATCAGTAAATCAGATTGCCACACATATTCTCTGCCCATTACTTAAAACCCTCCAGTAGCTTTCCATGACACTTAAGAGTAGAGGCCTAAAATCTTCACTGTCAGAGATTAAAAACATTAAATAAGTAATACAATAGCACCACCAGCCCACACCTTACTGATGAATCAATCCTGAGGGAAGGATCAATGCATCTGCCAAGGCAAGGAGATGATGAGGAGTTCTGAGTAGAAGCTATTCACTCAATAGTGTGGAAGTGTTTCATTGATTAAATTACAAGTTTGGTTGTATCACAGCAAACAGACTGAATTTGGCATGGCTTACTAGATCTTGTGTGTTCTAACCCCAGATTTCCTCTTCAGTTTCATATTCCACCCCTTTTCCTTCTCTCCCTAAGCGTTGGCTATATTTGTCTTAGTAGACATGTAAAATACATATCACCTTACATCCTTTGTGCTTGCTCTTTCCTTTACTAGGAGGTTTACATTGTGCATGCCTCACTTTATAAGTTCTAGCTCAAAGGTCACCACCTAGAGAACTCCTTTGACTATCCTGTCTATAGGAACATCTCCTTCACTCTCTATCCTCTTACCCTGCTTTATTTCCCTTCATAGCCCTTACCACCTCCTGATATTACCTAACATTGTACTTGTTCTTGTTGCCTCTCCTACTAAATTGTAAAGGCAGGGCCTTGGCACGTCTTGTGTACCAAGAAATCACTAGCACCTATAATAGTTCCTTCTGGTCACTGAGATCACACATCAAAAATGATCTGATGACTGACATGTTATGATGGTAATAGATTTAATGCTCTATCGATGTAAGAGAGGGTGATTCTTTAGAGACAAAATTTTGTGCAAGTCATAGTGAAAAAGTTTAGAGTCACAAAGACTGGTTGTAAATCAGTAACCAAGATCCAAAGCAAAGGCAGTTATAAAGAAGCTGGCTTTACAAACATATTAATTTTTTTCAAAAATTCAATAGAAAACATTTGGAAATGCGTCAGCACTCTTCTGAAATGACCTTTTAAAAATTGTGTTGACGATGAAAGGATAAAATGTATTTATACCCGATGAAGAATATAAAGTGTATAGGGTTTCAAAATATTAGATGTAGGTTGAAATTTCCTATCAAATGTCCAACATGAATATTTTTGCATATACCCTTTTAAATTTCTTACTCTGGTATTAATTTTAGAAGAGAGTAAAACTGGGACTCAATATATTAAGTAAAAGACATTTAAATATAATATGATATGATATAGCCTTATAAATTTGCTAACCAACTTCCCCAGACTGCGCATATATACATCTGCTTCCTCAAGAAAGTATTATATAATTTTAAAAAGAAATGACCCCTTTATAACTTGTTAAGCATGAACTAGTAATGAAAAAAAAATTTTTTTTAAAGATTTTATTCATTTACTCATGAGAGACACAGAGAGAGAGGCAGAGAAACAGGCAGAGGGAGAAGCAGGCTCCATGCAGGGAGCCCTGAAAATTTTTTTAAACGTATTCCCAGGGCAACCCGGGTTGCTCAGTGGTTTAGCGCTGCCTTCGGCCAAGATCGTGATCCTGAAGACCCGGATCAAGTCCCTCATTGGGCTCCCTGCGTGGAGCCTGCTTCTCCCTCTGCCTGTGTCTGCCTTTCTCTCTCTCTCTCTCTCCTCTCTCTCCATGTCTCTCATGAATGAATAAATAAAATCTTTAAGAAAAAATGTATTCCCAATTGAGATACATCTGCTATCTAGAAGGCTGCTAGTATATGTAAGATATTAAGTAGGCAGTATCAATTATCAAATTAAATTTTTCCAGTGGTTTCAGGTCTTACCCATCATGTTTCTGCATACTTAAATCTAAACAATTTAAGAAGATTAATCATAAGGTTAAGGGCAAAGTCGATTCACTTAAAAGCATAGATTTTTTTCTGGTATATCTACTAAATGTATAATCAATTTATTTGAAGATATATAAAAGTTTTTTAAAAAACAAGTTACCAGAGTATTAAGCAGTACAGCTTCAAAAATAATATCAAATTTTATGCTTTTAGTACCATGATTATTTGGGGAACTATGACAGAAAAAAATATAATATAGATAGAGAAAATTGCTTAAATTTTTGGAAAAGTAAGCATTTCCCCCTTCTAGCAACATCTCCTAATATTCTAAACTTGGGCAGAAACAAAGAACAGAGTATCTGCAATTTAGCTCAAGCCACAAACAAGGTGGCATGAGTCTGGGTTTGAAAATGCAGTAGCCAAAAAAAAAAAAAAAAAAAAAGAAAAGAAAATGCAGTAGCCAAGAAACATTATCTGTGGAGTCCACATGTTGAACAAAAGATAGAGTGGAAGGACTTTCAAAGGAGTATATTCCTTCCAAGGAATCCATTCAATTATGAACATCCAATAAGAGATACTCCACGACTACCCAGTATTTAGAAAACTATCTCCCAAAATAAAGGGAAGTCTCTGCCCCCAAAATCTCTTTTTATTTTCTCCCAAATATTCTGATTTATTTTATTATGCAATTTTATTGCACAAACATTTATGAAAAGGATAAGTGAAATGATGAAAAAGATATGTACACAACAAAATCATCAAGAGGTTACTCCTTATTTCTTTGTGCATATGTATTTCTTTGGACTTTTGTAATATTTTCCAAATATTTTATATTAAAATGAATGTTATTTCAAACAAGTGTTATAGTTGTAGATCCACAATATTAAGCAATCTAATGGTTTTGAAAACAAGAACTGGCCATTCACTTAGATTTTTTTTTCCAAGTCTTTCACTCTCATCTGACTTTGAAATTTGGAAGAGAGTATCACGGAAATTTGGAAAAAAAACTACATTTTTATTATTTTATGTAAGCTTTTCAAATATAAATCTATCTTCTTGCTAGGAAACTTCCTTTACTTTTACCTTTATGGCCACTCTGGCTCATTTTCTTCAAATCTGAATCATATTGTTTTACTTAGTGTAGCATGTTGTACACATTCCTGGAAATAACTGATGTATTTGTCTCATAAAACACTGTGTTTTTCTTCATGCAGGTGGCATTGTCCCTGTGCCAGGCGTCCCTGGGTGGCCACTTTGCCTATTTAAATGTAAATTATGTAGGTATGAGAATAGAACTGCAGGCACTGTTATAACAACTCACATTAAATAATATACTTATGTCTAGAAACCAAGTGCAGGAATTTTTCATTGTTTTGAGAATAAAGTTGGCATTAGCATGGGCAGAATGCCGTTAATGGAGCCCATTAACTGGCCATGCCATCCAGGCAATGTATATCAACAGATTGAGGATAAACTCAGAAGATTGGTATGTATATAGCCAGAGCTCCAAAGCACAGTTGAGAAATTAACAGATCCACAGTGGGTAGTAGTTTCCTTTTGCACCTTTTCTCCTTCAATTCTGATCCTATTAAGTGTAAATGAAATAAGCTCATTTTTGTTGCAATTGAGTCAAAGCTCTACTGCATTTTGTTTTTATATTTATTTATTTTTTTATTCATTCATTCATTCATTCATTCATTCATTCTTAGAGAGAGAGAAATAGGGAGGGGTGGCAGGGACAGAGGAGAGGAAGAGGGAGAGAAAGAAGCTAAAGCAGCTCCACACCCCTGGTGTGGGGCTGATCCCATGACCCCAAGATTATGACCTGAGTAAAATCAAGAGTCAGATGTCTAACTGACTGAGCCACCCAGGTGCCTCTACACTGTTTTGTTGTTAAAGTTCACCTAACCACTACTGCCATTTACCTGCTCAGTTTAATTGCCTCTCCTGTCCTTATCCTTACAGCTTCCTGGAAGAGTCTGACAGCATCAGAGTTACATGTGCGATCTCCTCTTGATTGAATCAAAAAGTGGTGTCACTTCCTCAGACTTCTTTTGGTTCCTTTTAACATTTCTGCTCGCTAGACTCTTCCCTGGCTTATCATTTAGCTGCTTGGTTAGTTTGATGGTCAGCATATTTGCTACCAGTTACTAGTAAAACCAAAAGATTTCATGGAAAGCTAGGATTTTTTTTATTTTTATAATAGTATTCTTTTGAAAGAGTAGAAAGAAAGCATGCAGAGGCGTTGAAAGAATAAGTATATACATCTTTGTACATTGTATAAATTCCAAATGAAATATAGTATATGTTATTGATAAATTAAATGAAAATGGATATTAAAATAAAGCTAGTTATACTAAATACATTGCTAAGTGGTAAGAAGCATCCTTGTGTTAGAAAATCTATTTTTCTACATAGACATAGATTTGTTTGATCCAGTTTTGCAGTTTTCATGAATACCTGTGAGCTATTGACATTAATGATTAGACAGTTGATACTGGTTTGTCTCCTAAGAAAGTGAAATTACTAATTGATTAGCTTTTACACTGCATTTGTGTTTTCTTTCCTTACAGATTTTTCTGCACTGTTTCTAAAAGATTTCTGGTTTCCAAAATATGAAGCTTAAAATGGACAAGCTACTGTGATTCCTTAATATAACAAAATTTGTACTTTCTTCTCATATTTCAATCATCTGGTCAAGGAGTATGTGGCTACTTGAGCAAGATAATGGGATGTTTGTTGGCCATGGAAGCTAACTGGATAAATAGAAGATACTAGCACAAAATTATGAGAAATTTTAATTTCAAATCACTTAAACTTCAGTGGTGATGGCACCAGTAAAAAAACAAACAAACAAACAAACAAACAACAAAAAAAACATAGTTCTTAAGGCAAGGAGTTAAAATGGTGTCTTATGTGTAAAACGCTTTTTTCTCATTTGGAAGACTAAAGACAAGATTTATCTTATATACTGTATTATGACACATAGGTTTGTGAAAAATAATTTAATCAATTTTGTCTCAGTTCCATAGAAATTCTCTTACCTTAACTTTAATTATGAATTTACTGTGTGTGCTCCGTATTTTAGTTCCACACTAGACTAATAATCTTAAAACTCTGTCAAAAAAAAGCTTTTATCTAGAAACCTATTGCCAATGTTTAGTTTAATTTGTACTTTGGAAAATAGAGAGTGATTTTATCCAAAAAGTCTCCCTAGACTGAAAAGGTTAAAAAACTTCACTATCGTTTAAACCTATCTTTCCCATCCTATAAACTAAAGATAAATATGTAAATGCTAAAAACAGAATGTCTGATTGTTGCCTTTTTAACATCTACTTATAAAGAGAGAAAATTTCAAAGTGCCACATCAGTTATACAAATGACTAATACCCCCTTTGAGAGAATGGATTAATAAGCCAGTTTTGTATGTACACTTTAGGCAATCAGGGCAATTACACAGAATTAAAAGAGAATCTCTCTGGGATTCATGTAAATGAAATATAATGAACATCTGCAGTTAGGTGTTTTGTGGGATAGCCACTAGGAATACACCATCATGCCCACGTGGTTGGCATCTCTAACCATGTTACTGATGACTTGATTTCTTTGTACCAACACAATGATATATATGCCTCTTGAGCTTCACTTTCCAAAATGTGCCCCCTGTACACCATAATCCTCCCCACCACCACTTATTTCCATTTCAACATCAAGCATATTTCCCTAAAGGCAATAGGGAACTTGGCTATGTCTAATTGCTAAAACTGATACATAGTGGCAACAAAAAGTCATTAGCTAGTGCAAATTTGGCTGGGGATTTGCAGTGTTAGTTATAATCCACACCTTGGTTACAACATGGATTCTGTTAAGAATGAGAGGAGCCAAAAATCATCAACTGGAGTGGCTAGTGCCATAGGCAAAAGGCAGGTTGATGTGATTGACACAAAATGCCCTACCCACTCTAACCCTGTACCTATTTAGAAAGCCCTTTGTTTAATCCTGTATTGCCCAAGGCTACAGGCAGTAGGTCAAGTTTAATAAGGAGCCCATTTCCAATTTGTAATATCCTCTTTAAACAGCAAAATAGTGTTAGAGAAAGAACTCTAGGTCAGGAAATCTAGAACCAATCTGGGACATTTCAAACCCACAAGCTTTTATCAAGTGCTAACTATTTAAAGATACATGTGTTCAGGAAAGCAGGTTGTGATAAGGCATGTCCTCTAACCATGAGGTGCTTCCACTAGTCAGTAGAAACTGATATAGTTTTTCTTAACCTTTCAGTGCCTCAGTTTTGAAACTGGAAACAATTAGATCTCCTCCAGCATATTTCACATACATAATGTAATTCCCATCAGACTTACAAATGAGAATAAAGGCATCTAAGAGAGATCACATTGCACAAGAATAAAACCATAGTTGGTGTCAATAGGTACTTTAATCCACATTTTTTTGGCCTTAAATGTTGCTATAATGTTGACAACTAAAATAAATGGGCCATTGGCTGATGCTTCCTGCATTTTATTTCTCTACAAATCACCTTTTGATCACTTATATTTGTTTACAGCAATTTTGTTCCTATATTTTTAAAAAAGAAAATATATTAGAGACCTGTTATTTATAAGAAAAATAAGGAGAAGTGGAGGGTTTCTATGAAGCCTCATGAAGAATCCTTACTAAGAAGGCAAGTACACTTTATAATACATCTAAGTAGTCATGAAGGTAGATTATTTAGGAAATAAATGTTACAAAATGAAAATAAAATTTGAGGAAAATTAGGGAAAGTGAGGGGGAAATGAGACAACAACAACAAAAAAGAATTCATTAACATGATGATTTTTTCTGCTTTACCTCTTCTTCAATTCATTTCCCCCAGTCTTCTCAGGAAGAAGCTAACCTGTGGGCAAATTAAGGGGCTGCCTCCACAGTGTGATTTAAGAAGACATTAAACAAACAAACAAACAAAACCCCTACAAACCAAGAATCTGTCTCTTCCACGGTCTGCCATAGAATCTTTATGTTGATATCAAGTAATAATAATAATAATAATAATAATAATGGGATTAAAGAACTTTAGGGAATTTATTAAAATACTGTTCTCCATGAGGCACTGTACATGAAGCCATTATCAAACACTTACGCTAGTCTGAATGAGATCGGGCAAGTAGCCTTATGAAAAGGCTAAAGGAAAGTGGACAGCAGATTTTGATGGCAGAGAGGGATTTGGGGAGGTCACACCTTGGAAAATCTGGATGGAGTTACTCAGGAAACTAGACCATCAATGGCACCATGAGGAATCTGAGACTCTGGGCTGTAAAATGCCAGAATTAAAGGGACTTATGAGCAGATGGAAGAGGAAGTTTGTCAATATATTACTATTTCACAAAATTCCTTAAAGCCAATCCTCCGATAAATGTTTACTTCAGGGAAATAGCTCTGTTCTTTAAAATCTCACATGTGTAATTTTTAAACTTTCCATAATATTCTTTTTAAAAAAAAAAGATCTCACTTATTTAGATAGAGAAAGAGCATGAATGGGGGGAGGGGCAGAGGGAGCCAGAGAGAATCTCAAGCAGACTCTGCACTGACCCCAGGCTCATTCCCACAACCCTGAGATCATGGCCTGAAGTGAAATCAAGAGTCAGATGCTCAACCAACTGAGCCACCCAGGCACCCCAACTTTCCATAACATTTTGTGCAAAAGCGATATTCTCATTCAGCAGTTTGATTTTTTTCAAGGACTCATTCATTCATTTCTTTATTCATCCATTCAACAACATACTTTTATTGCATGCCTAAGAGTAAAGGCTTTGCCACATTCTGAAGATAAAACAGTAAGCAATAAAGAAGTTGCTTCCCACCTGGGGTTTATGGTCTTGTGAAGACAAGCTAGTAAACAAGCTAATAAAAGAGTAAGTAATAAGATATAGAAATGAAACTCCATGTGCTGAGAGACTACAGAGGTGGAGTACCAGATCAGCTGGAGAAGGGACAGAAAGGCTTCCTGAGGGTGGATGCATGTCAGCTAAGTTCTGAAAATATATACAAGGCAAAAAGAGAGAAAGATAGTTGAGTGTTCTGGGCAGAGAAAACAGCATGTGTGGAGACCAACAATAACAGATAGCACAGCACAATTAGTGAAAGTAGTCATTTTGTCTGGTGTACAGAGTTCAAGGTGTACAATGTTCAGAGATGACACTAGGCTGGAGGTTGAGTTCCAGAACATGAGAAGCCTCACAAGCCATGCTAAGCAGGAAGTTTGGACTTTAAGGAGCACTGGGGAGCTAGTGAAGGAGAACTGGATGTAGCCGCATATGGAGTCAGGCTGATGTATAACAAGAGCTCAATAAATACCACTAGATTAATGCAATCATGAGCAAAAGAAAAATGATATAAGCAAAATAAGTACATCTTGGAGAAGGTAAGTATACAGGTGAAGCTGCATTAAGGGAAGCTATAAAAATTGAGGGAGTAAAAGAAAATTTAAAAATAGAATGAGAATAACAGGCTTAAAGGTAGTTAAATGTGTGTGTACTATAATCAATAGGAAAGAGTTCACCATGCTTATGGGCTGAAAATAAGGCTTCAAAATGACAGTCAGGATAAAAGAGAAGGGCACCCTTCAATGAGAGAATGAAAATTTCTGCCTCTGAGATTTGAAAAAGAATAGTTGGATTGGTGAGGATATAAGAGTTATGGGAGGAGGGGCTGGATGACAGGAGTGTGTACTTTCATGACTTCAACTTTCCCTAGGAAGTAAAAGACAAAATCACTGATTAAAAGTGAAGGGCCAAGAGCAACCCAGTTTGAGGAAAGGGTAGGATTTGCAGTATCTGCTTTGAAAAAAAAAAAAAAAGTTGATTAGAATAGGGAGGAAAAGTATTGCCAAGGAGAATATGGGTTCAATTAGGATTGGAAACCAATTTCCAACTGTTGATCCTCTCAGGAAAGGACAGATCTTGAAGACACTAAATTTTTGAGACTATCCATGGGGCAAGTTCATAAAATATAGTCCTGGGGCCAAGCTAGGGTATTCAAAATATTGGATAATCAGTTTAAACATAACAACTCATGGAGATCAGCTTGAAGCTAGCAGATGGCGCTGGTAAAAATAAGCAGAGATGCCAAAATTGGAAATAGGGCAAACACAGATGGAATGAGGAGGCAAAGGGTCATAGTCTGAGCAGTACAGAAGAGAACAAAGCCTGTGGGCAGTAGAGGGTTGATTCAGGAGAATGCATTTTGTAAACACAGTTATTTGGCTGCTACATTCATTTTGCCTGTGGTTAGGGGAGTTCCAGCTAAGTCCAGACAGGACATTTGCAAGGGTATGCATGGATTCAGGGCACATGATTTTCTCTAACAATCTCCAAGGCCCTGGAGTAGGAACAAAGAAAGCAAAGAGGTAAAATAACTCAAGATTTCATATTAGCTGAACAGGAATGTTGGAAAATCAAGTAATACAATGATCCAGACAAGATAAAAAAAAAAAAAAAAAAAAAGGTAGTGTTGGCAGAAGTTTGCTGAAAGACCAAAGAATAAGGGGACTGAATGGCTGTGAATGAGTGGAAGAAAAGGAATTAAAAGGGTGGTTATATCTCCTGAAAAGACAACCCCATGCCCCAAAACAGTTTTCGAATCAATTCTAGAAATGGGTAGCATGTAACCTGCAATCAAGGTTTCTGCTATACATGAGCAGTCAGGATACTGAAGAAGATGGAAAAAGAGAATATGATGCTACTTCCAATATTTTTCAGCTCATCAAAAAAGAAAAGACTGTCAAGCTATGAAAAAGATCAAATTATGTGCATTTTCAGTGAGCATCAAACAGAAGGGTATGTTTATGGCAGAAAGTGAGAATGTTTCACAAATAAAACAGAGACGTCTCAATTTAGAGACATCTCTTCTACATGAATGGTTGTCCTTCGTCACTAGCCCTCAAGGTACCGCAGACCTGAGATGCAAATTAGAAATTAACTATGATTTTCATGGGACTTTGCTGTCTACAACCCACTTGCCTTCTACGATGTTCAGTGACCTTCTGAGTAACACTGTAGAAGAGAAGCAATGGTGCCTCCTTCCCCATTATATAGAGGTAGAAACTAGAGAAGAGGTTTTCCTGGCTCTCAAGGCCAAACTTCTTCCCGAATGCCACACAGTGTGAGCAAGACAACTTTCTCTCTCTGTATCAAGATGGAGAAAAACACAGAGATTTCCTGTCAGGCAGAGACATCAACTGCTAACCTCAGACCCCATATGAATAAGTGGTGAGAATAATATGTTTGGTTTCCTGGTGTCATACATGAATAAATCTATAGTATTTAATAAGTTATGAAACTACATTGCTGTTATGAGGAAATGTTATCTGTTTTATCACTCAATAATTTGTGTAAGCATAAATCTATAGGCTTGGCAGAGTTCATAATGACCCCATATGCCCACAACTAAGGTTCAATTGCCGTTTATTACCTATAAGAGATTCCTTGCCACTTTTCTATTACGTCATTTAAAATATTGATCTTAAGTTATTACCCATATGATCATGAATCAAGCTCTGTGTGTTTACATGCTGCAGTTGAAGACACTGATCCAACAGAATCATAATATGGAATTTAAAGTATTACAACTCCCTAAGGAAATTTGCTGAAACCAGTTGGACCTACTTTGAATTATTTGTTTGGTTAATTATCAATGGCTCCAAAGTGGGCCACTGTAAAAGCTTTCTCAGTAAATTGCTTTCAAAGCCTTGGGCAGTTTGTATGCTGCTCTTACACTCCCACAAAGTTCTCTTTGTTTATTGCCCTGTGAGATACACGTATCCTTGCACTTTTCACTAATGGTTAGTAGGCAGCCCTGGTTCATTATCAGACTACCCTGATAACTTAAATAGTCTTCCAGTACTCTCTGAAGAGGTTTGAACTGGAACATAAGATCTTTACCATCATATAAACATACACATCAGGTCACTAGGAATGAGAAGTTAAACATTCAAGTCTCCAAGTCCTTATTACCCAATATCTTTCTTCAGGCTTCCAGGGCCAGACTGACATTACCACATCATATGGCTGTTGCATCCCTTATTATCTTATTATCTTCTCTTAATATCCACGGTAATTAAGATCTTATCCAGTGTGTCTGGAGGAAAGGTGACCTGGATGAGACTTCCGAAGATGTTATCTGATGCAGGCAGTGAAGCTCTGATGAAAATATAATGTTGACCAAAAGATATTATTAAATCTTTGTTCCAAGGAAAAGATGGATTGTTCGGATTTTTATTTCATGTTTTGTTTTTAATGTATGAGAGTTGATTTGTACTGTGTCAGCTCGTCTATGTTGAAACTATAATTTTCAGAATTCCTTTCCAAGTTCTGAGTTTCTGTGAACCACAAGAGCAATTTAGGGTGAGAGCTGAAAGGTGGAAAGAAACAGCAGCCGTATCCTTTTACACTCAAAAGGCCCTTGCAAGCCATAGGGTGCTGGTGCGACGGTGGTACATTGTTTCAGCTCTGCTGGCTCACCCTGTCCAAGTGGACCTCAGCCAGCCTGCAGCAATTCCAGCAACCATCGGCTCTCCTCCTTCAGCTTCCCCCAATCCTAGTGGTGTGTACAGCTCCTATGGCAGCAGGAGCACTTGCTCTTCCAACATGGGCCGGGTTTCCTCCAGTTTCTCTGACTTTTGGGCCAGTTCCCTGAGTTAGGATCCATGGTGAAGGGCACCAGCCCCACACTCAAGTCACCAGCTGTGTTGATGTTGATGCTTGGCTATAGCAAGAGGCCTATATGGGTTCCAACTTCCCTCGTGGGCACAAATTTGTCCTGTCACTTGCCAACTTCACCATCTTTCCTCCCCAGTGCCCTGCCCTGCTGACCTCAGGCTCAGCAGCCAGTGTAGAAAAACAGCTTATGTAAACTGTTTAACTAGTTCCTACAAATGTGTAAGGTCAAATCCCTATGATAAACCCCCTAGTCTTTGTTATTCCTAGTGGCTTTGTTTCTTCAATCCAAACCTAACTAATAAAATATGCATATCTGTTATATTCAAGGGGATAATATCTACCAAAATATGCTTCAACAACCTATCTCATGTAACCTACTAAAATTTGGAGTGGTAAAAGAGAAAATTCCACATTCATTGTTTTAGATTGATATTTCAAAGCTTCTATCCTTTTAAGTAATTTTATTTTTAAAGCAGTTTTTCACAGGTAAGCTATAAATAATATGAAATTACTGGAAACTTAAGATTACCTCCAAAGACCATTCTGAAAGTCAGATTCATGCAAAAATTAATTCAGCCACAAGAGAACAATGTTCTTAATTAGGACATAGATGAGTTTTGTAATCCAAACCATTGAAAAAAATTGCTAATTCTAACATCATAAAGAATTAATTCTTCTTATATTGGAGAAAATGAGAGAACTCATTAAAATCATTCCAAGAACTGGAAGACTATTTAAGTTGTCAGGAAAATATCTCGCAGTGAAGACACTTCCTATAGGTGAGTGAAACCAGCAACAGAGCTAAAAAAATTATGAATATGAATGTTCTCCCCAATATATTTCCCCATGCAAGCTATTAATTTAATTTATATCACATATTTAGTTCCCTTCTCTTTCTCCCTACCCTACACATTGTGTAAATTCATAGAAAGACACATTTATAATTGCTAGAATCTTTAGAAGTTTAAAAGGCAGAACTGAGGGGCACCTGGGTGGTTAAATTGGTTAGCAGCTGACTCTTGAGTTCACCTCATGTCATGATCTCAGGGCTGTGGGATTGAGCCCCCTCGTGGGGCCCCATGCTCAGCAGGGAGTTTGCTTAGGATTCTCTTTCCTTCTCCCTCTGCTCCCCTCCCCCACACTCACTTGCTTGCTTGTTCTCTCTCTAAAATAAATAAATAAATCTTAAACAATAAAAAAAAAAGGGACAGTGCTGTAAGTTTGATATATGTTCCATAATTCGAGTTTTATTTCTGAACCTCCCTGGCTTCTATATGTTGAATTGATGGGACATTTGGCATCTAAGTCACTCAATGCCACCTAGACATTCAAGTATCCAGAAGGCATGTTTACTGATACTGCTGGAGATTCAAGGATGATAAAGACCCAGCTCCTGCCTAAAATTCAGTAAAATGCATACAAAGGATGTTGGCCCATGACAAGGCTTCAGAGGAGAGAATTTACTCAAGAAGGAAGTGGAAGATATGAAGGATGTTGATATCTTGCTCTCTGAAATAACTAAAGGAGCAGAAGAGAGTGTACAGGATGGAATGTGGAGAATATACTGCTTGTGTGTGCGTTACCTAAAAATTGTGTCAAAATTCTGGTGTCCATAAAAGCTGTGTGGGGTTTTTTTTTATGTAAACCCCTCAACTGAAGCCCATATGTAATCTTCAGTAAAGTCTCTATTTGTGGCAAAGATTGTATTCAAGTAACTCTACTGAAGAAAACTTGCAAAGGTATTTATATCTCATTGGATCACATAAAGTCTATGCAGGCCTATCCTAAATAAGCCTAACTTTTTAACACAAAGAAAGATAGTTCTGTGTAATGTCTGAGTTAAAATTTTAGATTACTGACCAGGCTATCTCAGGTACCGCAGTGACCACAACATAAGCAGAGTCCAAAGGACCATGGTCTTTGTAAAAGGATGGCATTATTTCAGTACAGTGAAGAAGAAACACATTTCAGAGGAGATGGTTACTCTTGAAAGGTAACTCAAGTTTCAAAATGCAAAAACAGAACTTCAGATATTGGCAACAAAAAAGAGAAAGGCTCTGAAATATGAAAACTTGGAGTTTTTTAAAAAAAAGAAAGCATAATAGCATCAAAGTATAAATATATATATTTATATTTATAGGGGAGTAATAAGAGGTAAATCTGGGAAGTAGATTGCAGCATATTATGGACTAGAGAGCCCTGAATGCTGAACTAAATAGGATTGGAGGGGGTTTTTTTGTGTGTTTTGTTTTTTTTTTACTTATTTTATTGGAATAAATATCCCAAGAAAGCATTATGGAGAAAACTACTGATTTGGAAGTTTCATTTAGCAGTAGTATGTGGGTTGAAGGTTAAGAGTTGTGGGGACCACTTTAAGGACAACGTGACAGAGCAAAAATATGAAGTACAACTATTTTATTAGCAAAATGGGGGTGGTTAGAAGGAAAAAAAATGAAGTTTTAGGTTCATGCTCATATTAATTTCATAAAATAGAAAGCAAGGTCATTTTTTAAGGATTTTGAGGTTACAATAATTTGTTTACTTGCTTTTATTGAAGAATAGCTGACACTCAATGTTACATTAGTTATAGGTATATAAAACAGTGATTCAACCAGTCTATATATGTTATTCTATGCTCACAAGTGTAGCTACCATCTGTCTTCATGAAATACTATTATAATACTATTGACTTTATTCCCTATGAAATAGGGAATTTTATTATGAGAATTATTATTCTCATGATTTACTTATTCCATAACTAGAAACCTAAATCTCCCACTCCCTTCACCCATTTGACCAACCCCATCCCCTCTGGGAATCATCAGTTTATTCTCTGTATTTAGGGTCTGTTTCTACTTCTTATTTGTCTGTTTGTTTATTCATCTGTTTTGTTTTTGGATTCCACATATAAGTGAAATTGTATGATACTGTCTTTCTCTATCTGATTTATTTCATTTAGCATCATACTCTCTAGATCCATTCATGTTGTCACAAATGACAAGATTTTGAGGTTACAACTTAAGGAAAGTAGAAGGGGTTGATGAATCATGTCTACGGCAGCATTTGTCCATCACCATCGTAGATCCAGTAACTTTCCTGTCTGCTCTGCTTCGTCTATATAGTTCCCACTGGAACTGTCTCACTATTCTATCACAAATATGCCTCCTTGGCCACAGCTGATTAGCCCAGATTTGGGCACCAGACTCAAGTCTAACCAGTTAGACTCTCCACCTAGAATTTCTGAAACTGAGCCATAAAGGTCAGTGTATTTCTAGTAATCTGGGTTTTACGACAGAAACCAGAACGCCATGCCCTACTGTCCCTTCATTGTCTTTCCCATATGTTTCCTACCATATAGAAAAGATGTGATCTGCACCAAAAAAAAAATTTTTAATGGATTCACAAAGAAGATAATAAATGCACAGTGAAGAGAGATGGAATGTAATCCCCTGGTTCCAGGTGTTACTGCAGACCTATCCTTTTCCCATGTTTTTATTCTCTGAGACACCCCAGTGATTTTAACAAATTCCTCCAAATGCTTAAGCTAGTCCGAGCTGGTTTTCTGACACTTGCAATAAAATGGTTGTAAGTCATAAAAATTGTTTCAGTGGAGAAGTAGCAATAGAGCTGACTAGGGAGGAATCTAAACATTACCAGACACTGTGAAGTCACAGGATCCAAAAGAAGTTGGGGAAGATAAATGGTAACAGTATTCATTTGCTTGGTGCACATATTTCGGCAGAAGCATTCTTTTTAAATTATTATTATTGTTTTCTGTAATTATATTGTACAGAATGCTGTCTCTTCCTGCAGAAGCATTCTGTAGCCTAGAGATAGATGAGGAGAAGGTAGGCTGTTGAATTGATCAGTTTGTGATTTTAATTGTGAAAGACCTCATTGGAAGAGCAACATGACACAAGACTAGTGATATGGACAAATGTAATTGAAGCTCAGGGCATTCTCAAAGGGAATGATGAAATCATGATGATTTTTAATACATTTCCTTCCTCCTCTTCAGGGTCTATTTATACTCTATTACTCTTTTAGCAAAATCAAATTAATGTAACTGTCCAAATCAAGATTATGATAAAGAAATTGATCCAAAATCACTGAGCAAAACTAAGAGTTTTGTTGTTTATTTTTTTTATTTACAAAAAAAAAAAAAAAAAAAAAACAGTTCTCCAGGAGACAAAATCAGGTGGTATATCTTAGAAATAAGAGACTATAAGAAATAGTCTTGCAAAGAAATGCAAAGTTTGCCCTTATGTCACAGGACATAGTCTAAAAGATAGTCTAAAAAGAGAATTGTGTACATATTGTGTACAATTTACATAATATAAAACAAAATAGTAACCAAAAATGCCAAAACTTTTTAGTTTCCATTTCAGTATTTCCTGTTCTGTAAGATTTTGAAGTGGGAACAATTACGGTTGGAGTCCCACTCAAATCTTCTCACACTCATTTCGATACCTGCTGTCTGTACTCCTAGCTGCCTACACCTGTATTTTTGTTGCCTATACACTTTATCTGGCTACCAAAGCCATTGTGGTCCAAGAATTAACACTCCCTAGGAACATCCTTCAATCAATGGGAGAAGGGATTTTGGTGCGTAAATATTCCAGCTTGCTCTCCCCACCTGGTGGTAACTCTGAAATACATTCAGATTTTCTCATTAAAGCAAAATGTGGTGATGGCCAGTAATAACCTGCTTGCTAATGAATTTGTTATTGACTGCCTTTCCTTCCTTCCCTCTTTCACTTTCCTTTTCTCTACTGACATTTCCTAAAATTTTCTCTCAAATAAATAATTTGAACTTGAGTACTTGTTTCAGGATTTGCTTCTGGGGTTATGCAAACTACCAAAAAAAATCGGGGTAGTGTCAGGAAAAGAGTGCTTAATTAACATCATTCTGGGACCTCTTTTCTGAGAGTTCAAGATTTGAAGAGTTTTATTCTCTGGGTTAAGAGAAGTGTCAGTTCTTTAATTTTAGGTAGTTGAAAGGTGTGTAATATCTTTGCAATATTAAGACTTATACAAAATTGAACTGGATGTAAGAGGGTTAATAGTTTATTAAGAAAGATTTTTCTTAAATCTATGAATGCAGATTCCTTATCATTGAAGTGAAACCACCGTTAAGTGAAAAGTGTTTTTGATATGTTGAGCCTAAAACATTGTGTAAGAGCTATAAAGAATATGATATCATAATTTTGGATTATACGATTGACCCTCAAACATGGGCTTGAATTCTATGGGTCTACTTATACACTCAATTTCTTTTTGATTAAAACAGTACAGTATAGTAAATGTACTTTCTCTTTCCTAGTATTTTCTTAATAACATTTTTTTTCTCTACCTTACTTTAAGAATACAATATATAATACATATAACATTAAAAATATGTGTTAATTGACTTGATGTTATCGGTAAGGCTTCCAGTCAACAGCAGGCTATTAGTAGTTAAGTTTTTGAGGAGTCAAAAGTTATACCCAATTTTCGACTGGGTGGGAGTTGGCATCCCTAACCCCTGAGCATTGTTCAAGTGTTGACTGTATTAACTTGTAACAATTCAGGAAAGCATACCAAGGTAAATTGCTACAAAACTCCCACAACTGAATGGTTTCACACAGCTGAAATTTAATTTAAAACTCTCAGTACCAATGCAAGTGTTTGAAATCCAGGCTAGCAGGAGATCCTTTCCCACCCAGTCAACCAGGAATTCAGCGTCTACTTAATTTCTACATAGGTTACCCCCCCCTTCGGGGGGTCTTCCTCAATCCAGCCAGCCAGAAATGGAACAGAAGGGAAGGAATGAATCCTGGGAGAGATTTATGGGGCAGGCCTAGAGAAATAGTTTATTTCTCTCATTCCATTGAGTATGTTGCAGTCATGTGACTGCAAGAAGGGTTGGAGCAGGGAAGCATTCCCACTGGGAAAATGGGTAGGTATTACCCAATGACAATTCTGCACTTGGAAGAGAATACTCATTTTTGGCAAATAGCCATCTCTTCCACAACAAATATTTATCTTCTTATGCAAAATAAATATTTTAAATAAACTAATACTATAAACAAATTATAACTGAATGTTAAGTAAGTCAAATCATTTTCAAGAATTAGGGGAAAGTATGAATATATCAAAATTCATATTATTAAAATAGTCCTTACCTATTTAAATTTCTCTCAAAATTTATGCCAAAAGCTCACCCAAGTACTCAAAACAATATAAGTAATTTCTAATTTTTTTTAAAGCTCATTTAAGGGTTCAATCTCTGTAATGGAAAGTGCTAATATTTCAATCACTTTTAAAAATAATCTATAATTGAAACATTTCATTTCTTTATATTGGTTTTCTCCTATACTACTTACTTAAAACTCAGGTAACTATGTACAATAAAATCTAAGAAATTTTTACATCATTTCTGTCACTTATTTGTACATTCTTCCTCGGGAAATATTAAAGAGCATTTCAGAGCTGTCTCCCTTTTTTTCTGAATAAAACTATCTTTACTTTCTCTGACCCAAGGAGATAAATGCAAGGAGGCAGATATATAGAAAATTTAAAGATCAAAATCTAGTCACATAAGTATATCGTCACACTATCAGAAGTTGAAATTAATGATTTGCAAAACCAAGATTTCCATTGTGAAGTTTGTAATTTCCTAAGTAATAAGCTGGCCTCTTAATTATTTAGCAACAAGCATTTGTATTAACACGTTCATTACAAATACCCACCACGTATTCTGTTAAAAGAGAAAACTAAGTATAAAATATATCATTCGCATTTCTTTAAACAAAATCCAACATTTGTACTTTGAACTAATTGAGAAATATACTAACTTTATTTTATAAAGTGGAGTTAAACTGCATACCTAGGTGATGCTAAAACATTACATTGTATAGATATTAAGAAAACAGCTATAACACTATATTTCTGACCAATATTATGACTCTTATTAATGAAATTGTTGACTTGTGATCACTAATATTGATTGAATGCTTATGAAATAGGCACTTGTTGCTTTAAGTGCTTTTATTCTGTCCCATACTATTATTACTCCAAATTTACAGGTAAAGAAGCTGATATTTAAGAAGTTAAGCATCTTGCCAACGTCACACCAACAGGAAGCAGGAGAGCTGAGATATGAACACAATTCTACTTGACTAGATTCTGTCCTCTTACTTGTGATGTTCTGTGGCCTTCATCAGTGAGGTACATCACTGTTTCTCACTCAACAATAATTACAAGTTTAAAAACGAAGAACCAATTTAATGAAAATAATCCCAGACTAACTAGAAAAAAAAAAAAAAGGAAGAATCTAATAAAAGAAAATTAGGCATTTCCGTACCAGTAATCCTACTTGGTTGTTAACATGACAACTCTTGGAGATGAATTACATTTTCCTTTTGAAGTGAAACACTTACGACCTAAATAAATTGGATGATGTGTCCAGCAACATCACACAGAAAGAAAGATGCACAGCCAAGATTCAGATCCAGGCCTTTTTGACTTTATATCACTATACCTTCTGCTGTGCTGCAGAACCTTTGAGAACACATGGTCTTCTCATTGAATATTTTCTTTCATTTATTAGCACATAAATATACCTACACTTCAAGTCTTGCAATATATATTAATATGTTTTTTCATTTCCTTCTGAAACAAATTGACCAATCAAATTTAACATTATTTTGCTAGCGATGGATGGAGATGTTAACCAAAATCCAAGTGTGTCACTGGAGTGATGGCTTCTATTGATATGATCAAAAAAAGGAAAGGGGAAAGCATGTACAACTCTGGAAGTTCATTTCTCCTGCTCTGATATATAATAGAAATCGGCAACCTGTTTTAAAAGGTCAAGGATAAGAATATGAAAAATGAAACCTTGGATAGGAAGTATATGCAGTGATTGTAAAACCAGAAATAAGGTCGGAGTTATGGAACTGACCCTAAAAGTGATTATACGTACACATGCTCCAAGAAAAAACATAAACTCAGAATGTAATTTGGAGCCAATTATGAGGAAACCAAGCATTATAATAGTGTGAAAGTCTGAGGAAAGAGTAGGGATGTAGTACAAATTGTCCAATAGAGACAGGAAAAATACCAAGAATATAATATTTGGGATGAGAGAGTCGGTAGAGGGAAATCTGTAACTAGAAGAATTTTAAGAAGACGAAATGGCAGGAAACAGTGGCAAAATGAAAACACTTCTTTAACTGATTGGGAGAGCTCAAAAGCTGAGAGTAAACATGATCATTGCAAGGAAACTTGCAAGAAAACAAGTAAAAACGAATAGGTTCAAATTTTACAAGAATTATGAAAAATCACAGTACAGGAAATAGTAACACCAAAAAAGGGTGAATGAGATAGAAGGGTAATTTTTAGAGACCTTGGTTTTCATTCTGACATTACAATTTGAATTTAGACATTTAAAAAAAACAATTTTATACAGAAGTATTGTTAAAAAGACATAACTACATAATACAAACACATTTTTATCTTCATAGCTACACCATTGTTTAATGTGATACCCAGTTACGGAGTAATGAACTCAAACTATGACAAAAGAGAGAAAAGTCAGATAACAAGAGTGAAGACTCCCTTTTTAAGGCTGCACACAGCATTTCCTATCAATGCGCAAATATAAAACTTGTAAAAATGTATCTCAGGTAATACTCGCTTTGTCATTTTTCCAGACAATTGGGCAACAGAAATGTCATTTGATCCGTGCTTAATTTCTTGAGAGAACCAGAAACATAATGGGCTCCGAAACACCTTAAACTGCTGGCATCATGAACACTTCCTGACTAATTCTGTTGGACAACAGAGACAAAGTAAGCCCTGTAATTACATCCCAGCCTGATCTATGCTTTCACTCATGTAATTAATACTTCCTCTGTAAAGCAATGGAATAATTTAAAGAGCAGATATTTTTCAACCATGGTCTGGAAAAAAAACTCGAAGAGGAGACTACATGTGCATTTCAGCTACCTACAGACACTTCTGGGATTCCATTTGCTAAGAGAAATTGTAACTAGATTCTCAGAGCTTTCATTGTACCAAGAGATGGAAATGATACTTCCTTCCTGCTAACAGTTATAGTGGGGGGTAGAAGAAAGGGTGACTGGAGCCTATATTTATTCCATGAGGGTTTATGAAAATGGTAAACATAATCTCAGTTCCTGGCTACCTGAGCCACCTAGTGTGGTGCCAACCACATTTGTAGAACCTCAGCCAGAAAATCACTGCAGAAATCTGGCTCCAGAGGTTAGACTTTAACTTACATGGTAGAAATAAGACACCACACTCCAGCAAATCTATACTGACTTTCCAAATTCATTCATGGTTTCCAATGTCCATTTGTAGAGAGGCATTCACAGTCATGAATGTAGATCCTACAAAATTCAGAGACACATACACAAAAGTAGAGGACAAAGGAAGAATGAGAATGCAAACTAACAACATTTTCAATAATTGTTCCAATTTTAAATACACGGACATTATTTTCTTTAAATAATTTGCATATATGCCCAGTAAAAAATTTATATTATCAAAGACCCTCTCCATCCCTAACCAAATCCAAAACAAACTTCCTCTTTGTCTACTTCTTTTCAGCTATTTCTATTCAATATTTATAATACAAAAAGAGTGGCATCTAGGATGCACACAGGGCCAAGGAGATGGCTGTTTCCTCTTTCTAAAATACTCCCCCGCCCTTACTCCTCACAACACTAACTAACCTTTTTCTCGACAACAGTGCCATCTCCAAAAAGAGATCTCCCCTGATTATTCTTCTACTTCTCTATCACATTACCTTGTCTATGTCCTATACAATACCCCACAGTCTCTGAACATTTTGTTTATTGATTTGTCTGCATTTGAAATATGAAGGATGAAATAAAATTCTGAATATGAAACAAGGAAACAGCCAGCTAAGGGACTACTATATTTGTCTTAGTCTGCTTGGACTTTCATAATAAAAACACCACAGACTAGGTGACTTACACTGCAGACATTTATTTCCTCACAGTTCTTAAAGCTGAATCCAAGATCAAGGCACAGGCAATTCTGTTTCTGATGTGAACTCTCTTCCTGGCATGCCACATTCTGGGCTATGTTCTCACAGGTGGTGAAGGAGATCTCTCTCTCTCTCTGTCTCTGTCTCTCTCTGTCTCTGTCTCTCTTATAAAATCACTAATCAGGAGGGCCTCACCCTCATGACCTAATCCAACCCTAGTTTACCATCACATTGTTGGTTAGGGCTTCAATGTGTGAACTTTGAGGCAGCCTCAAACATTCAGTTCATAATAGTAGAATTCCAGATTTGAAGTCACATCAACACAGTAGAGACAACAGCAAAAATAAATTGCTTGATTATTTGACTGGATTACTCCATAACTCACATAAAGATAATCTGCTTTGTTCCAGCAGAAAAATATAGTTCTCAACTATATTTTCATTTCCAGAGCAACTTGACTTAATGCATCTTTACTCTGGTGGTTTGATTGGTTCCATTTTATATTCAGAAACTCAATTGATTGGCTCATAAATTATAGAAGCTCTTAATTCTAATTTAAGAATTATGCCAAGAAAAACATGAAATTTTAAAGATAATATATGGCTCTGCATGAATATTTAAAGGCAATAAGCCAGATTTACATTCTGTGAAACACAAAATAAAAATTTTAACAAAAGAACAAAATGATTGATAGAATATATCAAAACATACCACCTTTTGGCACAGTGATTCTGAGCTCACATACAAATACTCCCCTGTTCTGTAGGCAAGCTCACAGAAGAGGGAGTCCCTCTCCATTGGAGATCACTTTATTTTTCCATTAGAAAAGAGCAAATGGGGATTTTTAATATACTTTTGGCTTAGGAACTCTGAAATTTAATACATGTTCCAATTTGCAAAAACTGGAAACACAAAATAGGCCAATGGCCCAAGTCCAAGTAGACTCAGTTTTCCAGAGTCAAAAACTAAAGCATAGAAATGGTAAGAAAACTCTCACTAAAATTACCAAGAGTAAGGAATATTTTAATTGAATATTTTATTCATTAAAGTCATCATTTTTCACTTCCCTTAATTATCAGTCTCATCTCAGAGATAGAATCCACTTTAAAATTATCAAAAACTCTTTTTGAAAATGTGTTAGATTAATAAACATATAAATCAACAGCAACCTCATTCCTTTATTTGACATTTTCTTGGTGAACACAAGCTATGTACAAAGCTCTGTACTGCAGACCATGTTCAGATACCACTTAGGAAACAAATAACTACAGGTTAAAATGGGGATATTTGCTCAGAGATTATTTTGAGGACTCAGAGATTGTTCTTCATCTTAAAGCAAAGACATTCTTCTCAAGTGTACAAGCAAATGCTCTCCAGTTAGAGAAAGAGAAATGTGAATGTTTCAATCAGATCACAGCAAAAGACAGCACCATGCCCTCCAGTTGCACAGACAGAAAGAAGGCTGTTAACACAGTCTGCCTTGAATACCGTTAGTAGCCTCTGCAGACAAACTTACAAAGAAGGGGGTTCATACTGAAGGGCGGTGTCAGGGAGGTAAGATTCTCTGCCAGTGCATTTTGCTCTACACCTCTCATTTGAATAGGTTAAACGATAAGACTACCACATGCAGTAGATTTATGCAATCTCATCATATTTAATACTTTCTCTTCCCTAATTTCTACAGTGTTCTTATTTTATTTACCTTTCTAGTTCTTGAATCTTCTTCCATCTCTCCTCAAGTATATTCTTATAGTTCACTCTTTAAATACTGAGATTCCTCTAAGAATCCCATCATCTAACCCTCAACCTCTCCTCTGTCTTCCAGATCCAAGTATCTAACTCTTTACTATGCAGCTGCTTTGGGATGTCCCTTGACCACCAAAAGTTAAATACAACTAAAACCAAAGTAATCATCTTCAGCTTCAAAACCTGCTAGCTTCACTGTTTTATTGACTGCTTTGTCAATAATACCACCAACTCAGAAACACAAACCTATAATCTGAGGGAGACTGACTTCTTCCTTTCCTTCATATTCCAAAGAGAAGTCAGGTTCTGTTGACTATAACTCCTCTTTCATCCCTGAAAGCCTTGGTTTAAACTTTCATTATTATTTTTCATTTACTTATTGAAACAATAAGACATTATGCTAACTAAACAATGAAGGAAGCTTGAAAAAGTGTCTATACTGGAGAAACAGACAAACAAAAGTGTAATCATATATTAACCTTACTTTTTAAGTGGTATCTCCCAAATTCTCCATAGCTGTCTAATCTATTCTTCACATGGTCACAGTTTTCTCATCAAGAAAATGCTCCAATCATTCCAGTAATAGATTAATAAACCAGTAATAGATTCCTGAAAGGGATTTAAATGACTTCAAATTCCCAAAAATGAACTTAAATTTTTCTAAGAAAATTAAGAGACAAATGATTAGCAGTCCCTTTGAGACTTAATCTCTGAAGACAGGAAAGCAAGGATGACAAAGCTGGATATGAACCAGTTAGAAAATGAAGAGAAGCCCAGAAGCCAGGACTATAGGTCAAAAGAAGGAAAGAAAAAAATCAGAGCAAAAATGAGCAAGCAAAGAGAGCTCTGGCAGTCAAAGCCTTATAGCTATAGCTTTTGATAAAGAATTCAGTCAAGGAAACTCAGAAATAATTATCAGGGCCTGGAGTGACATTATCAATATTTAGCACCTTTAAAGAAGGTTCCTTAAGAAGACTAGAAATATACTCAGTATATGTGTTCCTTGGTCCATCCATAAGGGGAAGAGTTCTTCCCTAACTTGTACTCTTCACAAAATATTCTATATAACTTTTATCTTAAAAACTGTCTTGAACTGTAGAATTATAAACATGGGTTGCTAAGCCACCCAATAGGTTGTATTTCCCAGTTTTCTGAATGATGGCTAAAGCCAAAAAAATAGTGATAATCTCCAAAAAGGTAGACACAGGTCTTGCATTTTAAGTATCTTTAACCCTTCATAGTAAATATCCATACCTTCTATATGTCATTCAGTATTATGGTGACATAGTTTATTTACTCCTCCATTAAATATAGATCACATTATGTCAGAGACTATGTCTCTGTACCAACACAGAACTGAAAACAAGTTTTGTTTGTTTTTTTTTTTTTACAATGACGGCCTTTAAAAAGGATAGTAAAGTGACAGTAAATTTGGAGTAGAACTGTAAGCATTCATTTTACAGACAAAAGTGAAGTGGATTTATGGATGGGAATGGGAAAAATTCATTTTTGACAATGTGGTGATTGTATTAAGACAAAGTCACTGGATTATTTAGGTCTGCATGAGGTAAACTGAGTAAGCCAATTTCATATACAAACTTATTTCACCAAGTGTCTTTCTAACTCATTAAAGAAAGCTTAAGTCTTGAATCCTAAAAGGCTTCTGAGTACCTCTTAATAGATTCAACAGTTTTACTTTTGCTATTTGCCTTCTTTAAAAGTTAACCATAATCAGTGTTGAGTAGTTTTATGAGCATCTCTGCATTTGGACCTAGACCATATTTGCAAGTTTGCCTTTCTTCAAATGGATGTCTCTTTAAATGAGACCTGTAAAATAAGATATCACTTGCACTTATTAGAAGTATTTTGGTGGTGGGCAGCCCCGGTGGCGCAGCGGTTTAGCACCACCTACAGCCTGGGGTGTGATCCTGGAGATCCGGGATCGAGTCGCATGTCGGGTTCCCTGCATGGAGCCTGCTTCTCCCTCTGCCTGTGTCCCAGCCATTCTCTCTCTCTCTCTCTCTCTCTCTCAATAAATAAATAAATAAAATCTAAAAAAATTTTTTTAAATAAAAAAGAATATTTTGGTGTCAATTACAGACAGAAAAAAAAACTTTAAAGGGGACGTTTTAATAGAAAGATATTGGCATATCTTGTAGAACAGCCAAGCTACAGACAAAACAGAGAACCAAGAATTCAAATACTTCAAGTGCCGTCAGGACTACCCATCTTTCTTCTTTCACCCCATGGGCCACCTTAATCTCTTTCTCTCCCTTTGCATCCTCCCTTTCATTCTCCTTCTCTCATTCTCTCTTATTCTTTCTACTGTTCCTTTCCTAGTCCCTGCCCCCACAGATAATCCACCTTTGCCCTTCTAGCCAATGAAACATGGCATGTTTCAATTTGCAATTGTTGCTTTCTTTACAAATTAAAATTTTAGCCACAATAAATGCACATGACAACAAGATAATACTAGAGAAGAGATGCATTGGCCAACTGTGGCCTTGTATCCCTAACTAGACCAGTCAATCTGAGGCCAGGTGAATGGCATCCTATGATTTCTCCAGTTTTAAACCAATCAACGATTGCATTGCAAAATGGCATCTCTAGGACAATGAAGTCGAATAAGGCACAGTTTCCAGCTGAAAAGTAGATTTCGTAATGCATTAAATGTGACACCAACAGATTCAGCTGTTATATAAATTGGTATTCAGTAACATGAGCATAAATTTCGACAGTCTCTTGTGTAAATAAAGTCCAGGCTGCTTAACAGACCTTATGCCTTGCTTTATTTCCATTGTTATTTGTTTAATGTTCCCAGTGCTGTAATAAAACATTAAACAGTGGTATTTAACTTCTTTGTGTGAAGTAATTTTTTGTCTAAATGTTTTTAATAAAAAGTGGTTTTCTTTAAAGTAAATGGGATGTTCACACCACTAAATTCAAAATGACTTTTATGAATGAGAATGATTTTCTCAACCTGTTGTTGAGAACAGTGCTTCAAAGAAGTGGTAAAATAGCAGCTATGTATTTAACATGATAAAGACCTTATTTAAGAATAATTTTTAAAGCACAGTCATGCTAAAATCCCATCCAAATTCTACAGAATTTGTACTAACCATTTCATAAGAATTTTAAATGACGTATACTAGAATAAGATTTTCAAGTCCGTAAAAAGAACATTACATTTCTCTGTCATATAAACATGGATCTTAGTATGATCCTGAAGACCCAAAAATATTTAAAAATTAAGTAAATAATTGCCATAAAAACAGGGGTCTTGGCCAAAAATGAAATTTTGGAGCACTTATGTGGCTCAGTTGGCTAAACGTTTGCCTTAGGCTTAGGTTATGATCCCAGGGTCCTGGGATCCAGCTCCAGGTCAGGCTTTCTGCTCAGCAGGGAGCCTGCTTCTCCCTCCACCCCTCTCCTTGTTCATGCTTGCACTCTTTCTCTGTCTCTGAAATAAATAATCTTTTTTTTTTAAAAAAAGAAAACTTAAAAAAAATTAAATATTGAGTTAAGGTAACATTTTCTACTCTGTTCCTAAAACTCACACTCAAAAATTATAGTGCTTTCAATCTTTTTCTTTAATTGTTCCCCTGAGATAAGGGAGAAGGAATTATTTGGTTGGACTCCATAGGTCCCTACATGGACTTGTAAAAAAAAAAAGCTGTGAAATCTTTTGAATCTATATCAGAAGAAAACATCCTACTACTATAGACTCCATTTCAAACTGGTCTTCCTAAGAAGAAAAGGGACAAAGAATGAGGCAGGAATTTCCTGTCTAGTCTGTCTTTTAGACAGAATCCAGTTCAAGGGATGTAGGTTGATGACAGTAAAGACCTCTGGGTGAGCTGCCCACCACACCCACTTCAGGCTGTTGAATCCCTTTACTTAATAGGCTTAGAAACATTGGCAAACAAAAGGCTCTTTCCAGAAATGATAGAATCAAAGAGTTTTAACCTCTAGATCTTCTTTATCATACTTTAGAGAGAATAGGAAGTAAGGAAAGATGGAAAAGAATGTGCAAAGTCTCATCATCATCATCAAAGCTATGTCAGGAGTTATTATTAAAATACCTGAGGGATACCTGGGTGTCTCAGTTAGTTACCTGTTGGATTCTTGTTTTGGTTCAGGTCATGATCTCATGGGTTGTGGGATAAAGCCCCATCACTGGCTCTATACTCAACACTCAGCAAGGAGTCTGCTTGAGATTCTCTTTCTCTCCCTCTCCCTCTGCTACTCCTTCCATTTATGAGTTCTCTCTCTCTTGCTCTTTCTCCCTTTCTCAAATAAACAAATAAATATTTTAAAAAAATAAAATACCTGAGATAAAGAAAGAAAGGAAGATAGACAATTGACTCTTTGTCCCTTTCCCCCATACACATGAAAAATAAGAGCAGACACTATAGGGAAGAAAGGGACTGAAAACAAAAAAGTTCATTAATTAAGGCAAATATGCAGAGAAAGGAGGAGACAGAGCATAGATTAAGGAAAAATAATATTACTCATAAGCCAGTGTATGGTGTACCTATCCAGGTCACATATGTCATGAGGAAAAACAGGACTAAGTGGTATATAAGTTAGTTTGTTATTAGTTAGCAAAAGAAGTATTGGCTTTTTTTCAAATAAGTGATTTTCTCTCTTTTGTGGGGTTTTTTTTTTTCAGGCATTCTTTTATTAAAAAAAAAATTGCTCTCAGTTTAGTTTTAGGTATCCAATGAACCTTCTTTAGCTAGATCAATTTATAAAGTTTAATCCATTATCTTGTCAGTTATAGTCTCTGTCATTGTAATGCACATAGGACTGTGAAATAAAAAGAAACTAAAATGAGTTAAGTTTAACATGTGAACATGAATTATCATTTTCTTTTTTCAAGTAAAATCTTGATGAGTAACTCACTGTCAAAACAATGCATTGAGACATAAGAAAAACTGTCAAATTAAAAGCAAATTAGTATAATAAATGGAGAAAAATAGACTATGACGTGATTAATTCTGGAGAGAATAAAAAGCAATGAGGATAAGTTTCAATATAGCATCCACTCAATTTTAACAGCAGAAAGAAAAACAGATCAGGAAATGTATATGGGAATAAGGAGATTCCTTTTAAGGCTTTTGTAATAGCTCTCCTGAGAAATAGTTTTAAATTTTAATATATGACAAAAGCGGGTATTGACCATCCTCTAAGGAATAAAACCCTCATCCACAAAAATAAATTATTTTTACCAGGTGATTAAATCTTGCTATTAGCACAAAAGACTATTTTCTAACTCTATTTGTGCTAATCTATTTGCCATATACGATTGCAGATTTGAACCTAAGAAGTATTTTTCATTGGCAAATTACTTTAAAAGTGTTCATTACTTTTGGATTTTAAAATATTTCTCCCTGTTAATACCATTTTGGCCCTCTCTAATAGAAAAACTGGGTATATATAAGGCCTGGAATAATAATAAGAGAATAGAAAAAAATAGGATAGCTAATTTTTAAAAATTATTTAATACATATGTTCTTGAGATTTATAAATTGTTACTGTTTAAAAGAAATAGAAATAATTCAGTGGTGATTCTACACATATGGTCAGGCTCTGAATGCACATGACAGTAACTATCTCCAGTAAAAAGACAATTGGTGGTGAATCTTACAGGCAAGTCTGGACTGAGGTAGCAATGAAAATTCCTAAGTAAGCACAATTATCTCAATTAAGCTCTAAAAAAAAAGATTGATTTCATTCAATATGTCAGCTTGAACAATGTCAAACCCGTAAGTTGATAGAAGATACACTTAAAATCAATAAACAGATAGCTATGCAAAAATAAATAAATAAGGTAAGAAACCCTCCCTAGATCAGAGACCATGTAGAATTGCTAAGTAATGGAAATAGAGATGGGAATACAATGAAGAGGGGAAAATATAACCCAGGAAATGCAAATATAAGCCCTTACTAACAACTGGGTGCTCCATGATGGCCCTCCAGGCCTGGGAGCAGTGGAGGCTGCTAAGGACATTCCATGGACAACCGAAAGGGCTAGCCTCCTGGAGCCACCCCCTCTCTAGAGAACAAGAGTTCAACTTCAAAGATAGGTGAGTGTGGGATCTTGCATTAAAGAAGCAGCACAACCCTGGGTGAATGTCAATGCCTGGAGACGACAAGAAACATTCAGAACAAGAAAACCAGCCTTTAAGAAAATGTTTATGTTTCTGAATGTAATGGGAGATACAATGGAGTATAAGTCACAGCAGAAGTTCTCAACACTTTTATCAAGCAGGCTGTGGAACTGGATACACAGACATTCTAACAAGTCATCTTAAATGCAAACATATACAATTAAGAATCCTATTATCAGAAAAGTTTTCAAGAACTTAAAGTCTTCCCTATTATTTTGCTTGGTTTTGTTTTGTTTTAATTCAGCAGACTCCTTTCTCTCCCCAAAACAGAGTCAAATCAAAACAGCAGTTTGCCACCATCATCTCCAATAATGTCAGAGTCTTATATCCTGGGTTTAGTAGTACCCGCTTAGTACCAGCAGACAAATGCTCAACAATTCATCTTTACATATGATGCTTGATCAAATGAGTCACTCTATTTTGTAAAAGTCAAAAGCATATATGTGCAATATTTACATCTTGATTACTCATCCTAGGCTGAATTTTACTTCATTTTTATAGATGAGAGACTCCCAAAATCCCTTTCAATAACTATTTCCTGAGAAAACCAGCCTTGCATATCCATGATTTAAGTGCTTAGTCAAATCATTTCCTCTAACTAATATGAAGAATGCTGAAGGCAATGCAATCCAGCTCAGCAATTCTACCTTTCATAGGAGTCAACATTCTGAATGTATTTGTGACATTAAGAAAGGAAATAGAGACTATCAATCAGACTTTCAGATCCTGTTTTAATCAGAACACATTCAGGAAATAGTCTCAAAAGCCAGAACTTTCAATGCCCCTGTTGAAGACGGCTTTAAAAAAAAAAAAAAAAACTGATTTGCAGCCCACAGAGGAAGAACAAATACTGGCTATGCTTTCTATTTAATTTGGTGTAAGTTCATAAAACAAATTGCCCAGATAATTGGACATGTCTTCAATTCTACACTACATTTTCCATAGATGTAAACCAGATTTATAACTCAGAAGTACAGCAATAAATGAGCATAGCTTGTAATAGACTTGTGCCAAGTCTTATGTCAAAGTGAAATAAAAAATGAGACTGACCACTTTGAATAATCAAATCTGTCAGCTCAGCTAACTCCTTCTGAAGTATTGATGGGAAATTCTAAAACCTAAAAAAAGTTTAATTATTCCTACTATTACAAATATACACAAGCAAGAAACAGCTATTTCAGATAGGTTCCCTAAAAATAAATTTATCATTCCTAAATCCTAAATGATTTTTTTTTCTGTTACTCCTATTTGTCTTCCTTTGGAGAAATTAAAACCCTCTCACACATGGAAACTACTATCTTGAGTTAAATTCCCATTTTCCTCTGAGGAATTTTTCCATTCCCACTTAAATCAGAGTTAGAAATTATGCCTTTCCAGACTGGACCGTCTGGTCACCATTTGTCTGGTCCCTGTTCCAAAAAGAAAAGAAAATAGAGATCAACAATATTGCATTGGGAAATAGAAGGTGGTTTTAGACACATCTGTTTATTCTGTGATAACTAAATAAATCCAGTTATTATAAGGCAAAGTTCAAACCTAAAAGTGTCCTCTAATTGAATTCTTCCTCTTCATGGTCAAGAAAAGGGAAGGATATTAATGGTCATAAAATGGAGAAAGCGGAATTTCCATCTGCAAAGACTTTCCTAAATTTATATACCTCTTTAGGCTATTTGCCAAAGTCAATGTTCCAAAGAAAGTAGGTTTAAGTAATAACCAATTCCAGGAATGGGAAAGATAGATGTATGGATACGTGGAAATCAATTGATGTTAGTAACACATTTCCAGGACTTAAAAAAAAAAAAAAGAAAGACTTATTTATTTTCAAAGAATAATTTTTTTTTCTAAAATCTCTGCTTGTTTTAGTATTTAAGTAAATTATTTTATCCAATTTACTCAAACCAAATTCATTGTCTTCCCTCTGCTCTTTTCTACTTAAGTGAGTAATAGAAACATCAGTCACCATTTGGCCACACTAAAAACCAGGTAATCATTCTTGGTTTCTTTCTTCCTCTGTATCTAATCAATGATAAAAACCCAATAGCTCAAACTTTTAAATCTCTCTTAAGATTATTCTTTCCTCTCTTATTGCAATAGCTATTTACTTTTCTTTCTGCATAACTGCTCAATTCTTTCCAGTTCACCTTTTAAGGTCCTACTGGAGATTGATTCAAAGGCAAATTAAATCATTTCTATCTCCCTCTTAAAATCCCTAAGTGACTCTGGGCACCTGGGTGGCTCAGTCAGTTAAGCATCTGCCTTCAGCTCAGGTCATGATCTCAGGGTCCTGGGATCAAGCCCTACATCGAACTCACTGCTCAGTGGTGAGTCTGCTTCTCCCCCTTCCTCTCCCTCTGTGATCTCTCTGGCTCTCATTCTCTCTCAAATAAATAAATAAGATCTTTTTAAAAAGGCTTTAAGTGATTCACTCATACCTATACTAAAATAGAAATTCCTTGGCTTAGCATATGTAAGTCCCTTCAAACACTTTTCTCTCAACTTCCTGAAAATCTGCAGTGTTTCTGCAATTTCCAAAAGACAATCCATACCATCTCATGATCTGTGCTGTTGCACATTTTTTCTACCTGCAATAATTTCCCACTGGTCTAGTGTTAAGAACTTAGATATACTTAGATTGAAATCAAACATAACTTCTGAAACCTTCCTTTTCTTCTCCCCACCACAACTCTTAATATTCCACCTCTATACAAACTCATCACATAGCAGTTCTACAATTAAAAATCCAGACATTCACCTTCTCCAACTTTCTGAACTCCTAAGGAAATGAAAACTATGTGTTTTTTCCTCTTCAATGTCCTGGCACCCGTCTGACAATAAATACTAAGTAATTGTTTATAAGTTGAAAGAATAAAGCAATAAATGAATGATAGATATATAACTGACCTAGGTAATGAAATCTCTGCTTCAACTATGGTCAGCATTATGCAATTTACATCTTCTTAAGCTAAATGGAATTGGACGGTTGGACCAATTTTCAATTTTTTTTACAAATTACTAAAGTACATTGGATAGCTTTTGAGATCTCTTGAGTTCATGAGTCATACAAATATTTCCACTAATTTTTTAATTGGCATAGACATTTTTTCCCCTTAGAATTGGTTCTGCGTTGCAGTTTCCTAAAAATTTTGTGTAGTGTTTTTATTTTCTACTTTTTTCTAAAGTTATTTACTTTTCTTTCTCTTTTGGCTTTAAAATTCAGAATTGGATGTCATTTTAAATATATCTTTCTTTTTCTATAACTTATCTAATGGAATTACATGCCATGAAGCACTTAACAAATATTTTTCTACACTAATGTGAGAAGGCATATTTGGAAATAGAACCAAGAGAAAAGGAACATGAATATTCTTCATTTTGTTCTGATTAATTTCAGAGCATCTCACCATCCCTCACTCCCATGAATCTTTGTGTTATGCTTCATTTTCTGGGTTCTGCAATAGGAATAAGATTTTTTTTTCTTTACAGAGGGATATGGGGCATAAAAATATATAAACTTTTTGGGGAAAATAATTCATGTAAATTTTTTTTTAAAATTCATGTAATCCAAAGTGCATTAGGAAGAAGGCTATTTGGAGAAATGGTATATTTTTTCTAACCATATTTTCCTTAATTTTTCTTTTTAAATATCTGCCTGAGGCTTTATTCAGGCATTATCCCATTAACTTGAAAAAAAGGTGGTTGGGCCTCAAGAGAACTCTCTTTCTTCAAGTTCTTTTGCCATGTAGAGATTTCCTATAAACCACTCACTGCTGTGGACTCTTTTAACTCATAGAAATTATTCAAACCTCAGGATTGCACCTTACAAGAATGGAGGCAGTTCTTGGGTTCTAATTTACAGGCTGCTTATTCTTTTCTACTGGCATATCGGTTTAAAGCCATATCAACAAGACTCAATACAGATATTTGCACCTTTGCCTGGGTTTTAACATTTACTGCTATGTCTGTTTCTTTGACTTGGTATTTATCTATTCTTTGAAATTATTAAATATTTCATCAGATCTTGAAAATGAGAAAGTCATGTTTCCAAATATTTTTACTCTAATTTTCTTTTCTTTTCTTTTTTATTCCTGTTTCTGCTATAGAATGAGCAAAACACTCTCCCAACTAACTTTCCTCACAACTAGTGCACTGTTTCTGAGTTCTCATTGGAACTCCTAGTCCACTCTTATTGATGGCAAGATTGATTTCTTCACTCTCTCACCTCACATATGAAGGTTGTTACAAAGTTGATGAGAATAATCAAGTCATACTGGAAAGAATGTTTTGGACCGTGAATATGCAGCTGCAATGAGGAGATATTTTGGCACTTTTAGCATTATAAAAGTTAGAATGATTAATAAGAAGTATGGAATTGATCTACTGAGAATACTATAATCCCTTCATGGTTATTAAGAGATGTGTGAAGCACATAGAAATAGATGTAGATTATTTGTTACTGAAGGGATTCATGACTCAATTTTATCACCTTTAGAAACTTATGTTGGTTTTTTGCATTTTATAAAACATTTAAAAGTTGTGACTTCCATGCTTAGAGCAGTGTTCTTATATAATGCTATATCTTAAGAAGTTATATCAAAAACTTATATGTTCTAAATATAGAGAAACACACTGGTGATTGCCAAAGGGGAAGGGAATGGGAGGTGGGCAAAATGGGTGAAGAGCAGTGGGAGGTACAGGTTTTCAGTCATGGAATGAAAAAAAAAAAGTGTGTGTGTGTGTGTGTTCTAAATGGGCTACATTGTACAACTCATTCTTACGTCTGCTTCTTCATGACACTACTGAAATAACTCAGGGGATTTTAAGGCATTAAATGACAAATACAAATGTTATGCAAGGAAAGATATTGCAACACAATTTTGGAAACCAGGAAGTAAATATACAAAGAGCAACTGCAAAGAGTATAAGCCTAGAGAAAGGTGCATTCTAAAACATTCATAAAGAATGTCCAGAAGCAGAAGCAAAATTATTTGTACTGCAAAACTCAGAAATTCTCCAGAATTGCCACCACTGGATATCTATGAACCTAAAGATAAAGGTGGGGGTAATACAAGAGGATTATTGAATGTCTGTAAGTGGAGAACCCGATCCCCAACTGCATTGCAGGTAGCTAGGTGACCTCCACTTCCATGGAAGGCTGGGATTTACTTTCTGTAAAAGAGGAGTCAGAGGAGATGCTGCAGTAGAGAACACAGGGCCCAGCTAGGGCATTTCTAACTTCATGGACTGCACACAGAACCCATAAGTTCTCCCTCATCTCTCCCCTAACCTAACCCCATGAATACTAGCAGCCAGTACTAGACTCTTCTGGTATGAGGTCCAATACTTCTCTGGGGAATTGAACCAGACTAAGAGAAAATACCTGAAAAACATTAACAGTCAGGAGTTCACTGACCAAACAGCAGAGCCAGATCACCCACCAAGGAGGCGCACCAGTTGACAAGCCCATAAGTATCTAATTAGATGTTTAGTGACTCATTCTTACATATTTATGAGCAGCCAAGTATCCCCAGACACCCAAGAAAGCCTCTAAGGTGAAAGACAGAGCCCAACAAACAGAAATAACAAATGTGGACAAAATAAAATTATGGAAGCAGCAGAAAACTGTGTGTGTGTGTGTGTGTGTGTGTGTGTGTGCATTTAACATCTACCTCCCAGAACAAGGAAATTTTATTTCCTCGGAAGAAAAAAAAAAGACTGTGATATTAAAATAAATAAATATCCAGACAAGTAAAGGAAAACTTTTGGAGATTAAAAGTATGATAGCAGAAATGAAGAAATCAACTAGAAAATGTTGAATTTTAACTCAAGGAAAACTCTAACTAATTAGAATTAAAAAGCTTAAATGTAGAAAATTAAATAGGAAGAAAAAGAATATAGCACCAATTTAAGAAGTTCATTATCTGAATAATAGGAAAACCAGAGAGACCAGAAGAAATTATGATGAGATTATCAAGGAGATATTTTAACAAATGTTTTGAAACTGAAGTTCAGAGTGAAAAGTCCATAGAATGCCTAACACGGTGTGTGTGTGGGAGGGGATACCCACACCAATGCATATCACTTTAAAATTTAGAGTATGGGATGCCTGGTGGCTCAGTGGTTTCAGTTCGGGTCTCCATCTCAAGGTGCCTCCAACTCAGGAGAGAGTCTACTTGAGATTCTCTCCCCATGGGGCTCCCTGAGTGGCTCAGTGGTTTAGTGCCTGCCTTCAGCCCAAGGCATGATCCTGGAGTACTGGGATCGAGTCCCACATCGGGCTCTCTGCATGGAGCCTGCTTCTCCCTCTGCCTGTGTCTCTGCTAACTCTCTGTCTCTGTGTCTCTCATGAATAAATAAATAAAATCTTAAAAAAAAAAATTCTCTCCCCTTTCATTTCCCTCCCCCTCTGCTCCTCCCCTCACTCGTGTGGTCTCTCTCTCTCTCTTTCTCAAATAAATTAATTAATTAAATCTTTCAAAAAATAAAATAAAATAGAATTTATAACATGAATGAAACTTCCAGAGAGGAAAGAAAACAGAATGGCTTCTAACTTGTCAGCAGCAACACTAGATAAGCAAATAAATAAAACAATTGAATAATCAGGGTTATTGTTATCCTGTATTTTTATAGCAGTCAAACTGGGAATAAAGTGTGAGAATGGAATAAAGACACACATATTTACAAAGTACCACAAACGATCTCCCTGAGTGCTTTCTTAGGAAATTAATAGAAGTCACCAAAAAAAGGGTGTATGTCAAGAAAAAGAAAAACATAGACATACACACAGAAAACAAATGCAGGTGAAAAACAATGGGAATTTCTAGATGATGATGAGGGAAGATCTCAAAGCTACAATAGTGATGCAAAGGGGCCCAGAGAGAGTCGGTCCAGAAGAGAGAGAAAACTGTCCCAGCATACCGCAGAGAAGACAGTATTACTATAAATGCCTATATGTTTAAAATATTGAAAAGACATTTGCACTCTGGCATAGTTTAGAGATAAATAAGTAATAGGCATATAGAAAATGAAGCAACCAATATAACACACCTACACACACAATTTTTAACTCAATTAAAAGCAAAACCAAAATAAGAAGTATTCAATAAGGGATATGTGCACATAATAATTTATAGGAGTTAGCTGTGAAAAATATTTATGCACACATAATAATGTAAAAAACTGATTATTGACCAGACAAAAATAAACATATTGGAAAAATGGGAGAAGAAAGTGAAGGATATTGGGGATTATGAAGGAATTAAATTTCATTTTTCACTACAGTAAGTGAATATATAATATCAAAAATGAGGAAAGCACAGCTAGATTATTAAAGTAATTTAAGACTATTTTTTTCCAAAATATATAGGTAAATATCCAAAAAAATGAATAAAGGATTTGAAATTGATTAGTAGATGCAGAAAAAATGAGAGAGAAATAGACATTGTTTCCATTAACAGTCTTGTAGAAATATTGGCATGCAAATTTTTATCAAGATTATACTTATTTTACTTCCTTACTTATTTGTTTTAGAAGCAACTTTGAGAAATAATTTTGTTGGAATTGAAGCACTTAGTGTTTTTTTGTTTTTTTATGAAACAGTATGTCATATTGGAGCAAGCTTGGAATAAGTTCTGGGCCTGGAGAAAGAAGCTCTCACTTAAAACTAACCAGGTCTGTGACTGCTGAGTGCTGAGGTTGATGAAGTAATGGGCAATCATAGTAATTGAAACCAGAATCTCTACTAATGGTTTTTTCAGAGGGAATTTTTCTGGTGCCAAGAAAAATGTTGGGGAAAAAAATTACAAGATACAAGAATTGAAAAGAGAAAATTATAAGGTTTGGAGCAGATAGATAAATCAGCATTAATCAATCATGTGTGTTGAGCACTTTAGCACATATCATCTCATGTAATGTTCTCAGAAACTGCTACCTTTGAGAGGATCAGATTTTAAATGAGAGTTTGCACGACCATATCACCTGTCTTTAATATTAGAGGAAACTGTCTTTTTTCCTCCTCAAAGCTAGGTTTTATGCTTGATATGAACTTCGTCCAACAGGTATATTTTCTTTCTGAATAATTTTTCTCTTTCATTTTTGCCTCCTAATTTATGGGCTATAAACATGCTTAGAATGGCTCCCCACCCCACCCCACCCCCGCCAGTTTTTTTCTTAGAGATAGACAGAGCGAACAGGGGAAGGGTAGAGGAAGAGAAAGAGAGAGAATCTTAACCAGGCTACATGCCCAGTGCGGTGCTGCATATGAAGTTCCATCTCACGACACTGAGATCATGACCTGAGCAGAAATCAAGAGTTGAATACTTAACAGACTGAGCCACCAAGGCGCCCCAATGGCTCTCCCATATTATAGATTAATTAAGTAATCAAGAAAATCGTACCCTACCTCATCATGTCCATCAATTGCTACTGCACACATACTTCTCCCCTTGGTAACTGAATCTTCAAAAGAATGATCTGAAATTGCTGTCTCTATTGTCTGCCATTAACTCCTTCAAATGACTTAAAATAAGTTTATATTCTCCCCATGACTGTAGATGTTCCAGTAAAGGTCACTATTTTCTAACGGGCTATTTTCAGTCCTTATTTCATTTGATCTATGGGTATTCCATGTCACTGTTAACTGTTGACAAGAATTGTGTACAGAATTGTTCCCAGATCTCCTTATCTTTCTGGGTTCTTTTTTTTCTTGAAAACCATCATAATTCACATGGAAATAAAGGACCAACCCTGGGATTAATCCTAGTATCCTTCTTTGTCCTTAGCCCCACATCTGTCAACTATACCTACATTTTGCTAATCTCTCTCCTTATCCTTCTTTGATCCCTTCTTCCCACCCATTGCTGTCTCTTCTCAAAGCCTCATCCCACCAGCATTTTCACAGACAGAAGTAATACCCTAATTCCCAGTATCAGCCCTCTCATTTCCTGTATCTTTAATTCATCTTCCACAGTGCTATGAGGGTTATCTAACCTAGAATACAAATCTTGTCATTTTACTCAACGGCTTGAAATCTTTCAATAGCTTCCTATTACCTGTAGGATAAAGTCCAAGTCCACTAGCTCATGGCTTTCCGTAATTAGGCAAGTAGCTACTTACCCCACTTTAGTTCTTGTCATCCCACCTTGCATTCTACACCTTAACCATGGTGTATTTCTTCCAGCTTCTGGATTGCACATCTGTACTTACATTCAGATTGCAACATCATTCCAGAATTACATTCTCCTTTTTTCTTCCCCATGTCCATACTCAACTGGGAACATCTACATTAAAATGCTTCTTCAAAATCAACTTTTGTATGAAGTCTTCTAGGACAACCCCTCCCCTCCACTAAATGTAACCACCTCTTCATTGCATCTCTACGTATCTCTCTGCATAGCTACACGTTTAACAAAGAATTTTTTTTTACATTTCTACATTAGACTGTAAGCACCTTTAGGACATAATATGTGTCATTTTTGTTTTGTAACATCTGATCTCAAAAAGTTCCTACAGAAGAGTAGGTGCTTATCCTATGATACTCATAAAGCTCTAAGTATCCTCTACATAATCAAATGTGTATTAGAAATAAAGCTCTAGACAATTCTTTGCATGGAAGTTTATTTTTTTTTTTTTTCAAGGTTTTATTTTTTTTTTTTATTTTTTTTTTTAATTTATTTTTTTATTGGTGTTCAATTTACTAACATACAGAATAACACCCAGTGCCCGTCACCCATTCACTCCCACCCCCCGCCCTCCTCCCCTTCTACCACCCCTAGTTCGTTTCCCAGAGTTAGCAGTCTTTATGTTCTGTCTCCCTTTCTGATATTTCCCACACATTTCTTCTCCCTTCCCTTATTTTCCCTTTCACTATTATTTATATTCCCCAAATGAATGAGAACATATAATGTTTGTCCTTCTCTGACTGACTTACTTCACTCAGCATAATACCCTCCAGTTCCATCCACGTTGAAGCAAATGGTGGGTATTTGTCATTTCTAATAGCTGAGTAATATTCCATTGTATACATAAACCACATCTTCTTTATCCATTCATCTTTCGTTGGACACCGAGGCTCCTTCCACAGTTTGGCTATCGTGGCCATTGCTGCTAGAAACATCGGGGTGCAGGTGTCCCGGCGTTTCATTGCATTTGTATCTTTGGGGTAAATCCCCAACAGTGCAATTGCTGGGTCGTAGGGCAGGTATATTTTTAACTGTTTGAGGAACCTCCACACAGTTTTCCAGAGTGGCTGCACCAGTTCACATTCCCACCAACAGTGTAAGAGGGTTCCCTTTTCTCCGCATCCTCTCCAACATTTGTTGTTTCCTGCCTTGTTAATTTTCCCCATTCTCACTGGTGTGAGGTGGTATCTCATTGTAGTTTTCATTTGTATTTCCCTGATGGCAAGTGATGCAGAGCATTTTCTCATATGCATGTTGGCCATGTCTATGTCTTCCTCTGTGAGATTTCTGTTCATGTCTTTTGCCCATTTCATGATTGGATTGTTTGTTTCTTTGGTGTTGAGTTTAATAAGTTCTTTATAGATCTTGGAAACTAGCCCTTTATCTGATATGTCATTTGCAAATATCTTCTCCCATTCTGTAGGTTGTCTTTGAGTTTTGTTGACTGTATCCTTTGCTGTGCAAAAGCTTCTTATCTTGATGAAGTCCCAATAGTTCATTTTTGCTTTTGTTTCTTTTGCCTTCGTGGATGTATCTTGCAAGAAGTTACTATGGCCGAGTTCAAAAAGGGTGTTGCCTGTGTTCTTCTCTAGGATTTTGATGGAATCTTGTCTCACATTTAGATCTTTCATCCATTTTGAGTTTATCTTTGTGTATGGTGAAAGAGAGTGGTCTAGTTTCATTCTTCTGCATGTGGATGTCCAATTTTCCCAGCACCATTTATTGAAGAGACTGTCTTTCTTCCAATGGATAGTCTTTCCTCCTTTATCGAATATTAGTTGCCCATAAAGTTCAGGGTCCACTTCTGGATTCTCTATTCTGTTCCACTGATCTATGTGTCTGTTTTTGTGCCAGTACCACACTGTCTTGATGACCACAGCTTTGTAGTACAACCTGAAATCTGGCATTGTGATGCCCCCAGATATGGTTTTCTTTTTTAAAATTCCCCTGGCTATTCGGGGTCTTTTCTGATTCCACACAAATCTTAAAATAATTTGTTCTAACTCTCTGAAGAAAGTCCATGGTATTTTGATAGGGATTGCATTAAACGTGTATATTGCCCTGGGTAACATTGACATTTTCACAATATTAATTCTGCCAATCCATGAGCATGGAATATTTTTCCATCTCTTTGTGTCTTCCTCAATTTCTTTCAGAAGTGTTCTATAGTTTTGAGGGTATAGATCCTTTACATCTTTGGTGAGGTTTATTCCTAGGTATCTTATGCTTTTGGGTGCAATTGTAAATGGGATTGACTCCTTAATTTCTCTTTCTTCAGTCTCATTGTTAGTGTATAGAAATGCCACTGACTTCTGGGCATTGATTTTGTATCCTGCCACGCTACCGAATTGCTGTATGAGTTCTAGCAATCTTGGGGTGGAGACTTTTGGGTTTTCTATGTACAGTATCATGTCATCGGCGAAGAGGGAGAGTTTGACTTCTTCTTTGCCAATTTGAATGCCTTTAATGTCTTTTTGTTGTCTGATTGCTGAGGCTAGGACTTCCAGTACTATGTTGAATAGCAGTGGTGAGAGTGGACATCCCTGTCTTGTTCCTGATCTTAGGGGAAAGGCTCCCAGTGCTTCCCCATTGAGAATGATATTTGCTGTGGGCTTTTCGTAGATGGCTTTTAAGATGTCGAGGAATGTTCCCTCTATCCCTACACTCTGAAGAGTTTTGATCAGGAATGGATGCTGTATTTTGTCAAATGCTTTCTCTGCATCCAATGAGAGGATCATATGGTTCTTGGTTTTTCTCTTGCTGATATGATGAATCACATTGATTGTTTTACGGGTGTTGAACCAGCCTTGTGTCCCAGGGATAAATCCTACTTGGTCATGGTGAATAATTTTCTTAATGTACTGTTGGATCCTATTGGCCAGTATCTTGTTGAGAATTTTTGCATCCATGTTCATCAGGGATATTGGTCTGTAATTCTCCTTTTTGGCGGGGTCTTTGTCTGGCTTTGGAATTAAGGTGATGCTGGCTTCATAGAACGAATTTGGAAGTACTCCATCTCTTTCTATCTTTCCAAACAGCTTTAGGAGAATAGGTATGATTTCTTCTTTAAACGTTTGATAAAATTCTCCTGGGAAGCCATCTGGCCCTGGACTCTTGTGTCTTGGGAGGTTTTTGATGACTGCTTCAATTTCCTCCCTGGTTATTGGCCTGTTCAGGTTTTCTATTTCTTCCTGTTCCAGTTTTGGTAGTTTGTGGCTTTCCAGGAATGCGTCCATTTCTTCTAGATTGCTTAATTTATTGGCGTATAGCTGTTCATAGTATGTTTTTAAAATCGTTTGTATTTCCTTGGTGTTGGTAGTGATCTCTCCTTTCTCATTCATGATTTTATTAATTTGAGTCTTCTCTCTCTTCTTTTTAATAAGGCTGGCTAATGGTTTATCTATCTTATTAATTCTTTCAAAGAACCAACTCCTGGTTCTGTTGATCTGTTCCACAGTTCTTCTGGTCTCGATTTCGTTGAGTTCTGCTCGAATCTTTATTAACTCCCTTCTTCTTCTTGGGTGTAGGATCTATTTGCTGTTTTTTCTCTAGCTCCTTTATGTGTAAGGTTAGCTTTTGTATTTGAGTTCTTTCCAGTTTTTGAATGGATGCTTGTATTGCGATGTATTTCCCCCTTAGGACTGCTTTTGCTGCATCCCAAAGATTTTGAACGGTTGTATCTTCATTCTCATTAGTTTCCATGAATCTTTTTAATTCTTCCTTAATTTCCTGGTTGACCCTTTTATCTTTTAGCAGCATGGTCCTTAACCTCCATGTGTTTGAGGTCCTTCCAAACTTCTTGTTGTGATTTAGTTCTAATTTCAAGGCATTATGGTCCGAGAATATGCAGGGGACAATCCCAATCTTTTGGTATCGGTTCAGACCCGATTTGTGACCCAATATGTGGTCTATTCTGGAGAAAGTTCCATGTGCGCTTGAGAAGAATGTGTATTCGGTTGAGTTTGGATGTAAAGTTCTGTAGATATCTGTGAAATCCATCTGGTCCAGTGTATCATTTAAAGCTCTCGTTTCTTTGGAGATGTTTTGCTTAGAAGACCTATCGAGTATAGAAAGAGCTAGATTGAAGTCACCAAGTATAAGTGTATTATTATCTAAGTATTTCTTCACTTTGGTTAATAATTGATTTATATATTTGGCAGCTCCCACATTCGGAGCATATATATTGAGGATTGTTAAGTCCTCTTGTTGAATAGATCCTTTAAGTATGATATAGTGTCCTTCTTCATCTCTCACTACAGTCTTTGGGGTAAATTTTAGTTTATCTGATATAAGGATGGCTACCCCTGCTTTCTTTTGAGGACCATTCGAATGGTAAGTGGTTCTCCAACCTTTTATTTTCAGGCTGTAGGTGTCCTTCTGTCTAAAATGAGTCTCTTGTAGACAGCAAATAGATGGGTCCTGCTTTTTTATCCAGTCTGAAACCCTGCGCCTTTTGATGGGGTCATTAAGCCCGTTCACATTCAGAGTTACTATTGAGAGATATGAGTTTAGTGTCATCATGATATCTATTCAGTCTTTGTTTTTGTGGACTGTTCCACTGAACTTCTTCTTAAAGGGGAATTTTAAGAGTCCCCCTTAAAATTTCTTGCAGAGCTGGTTTGGAGGTCACATATTCTTTTAGTTGCTGCCTGTCTTGGAAGCTCTTTATCTCTCCTTCCATTTTGAATGAGAGCCTTGCTGGATAAAGTATTCTTGGTTGCATGTTCTTCTCCTTTAGGACCCTGAATATATCCTGCCAGCCCTTTCTGGCCTGCCAGGTCTCTGTGGAGAGGTCTGCTGTTACCCTAATACTCCTCCCCATAAAAGTCAGGGATTTCTTGTCTCTTGCTGCTTTAAGGATCTTCTCCTTATCTTTGGAATTTGCAAGCTTCACAATTAAATGTCGAGGTGTTGAACGGTTTTTATTGATTTTAGGGGGGGATCTCTCTATTTCCTGGATCTGAATGCCTGTTTCCCTTCCCAGATTAGGAAAGTTTTCAGCTAGAATTTGTTCAAATACATATTCTGGCCCTCTGTCCCTTTCGGCGCCCTCGGGAACCCCAATTAAACGTAGGTTTTTCTTCCTCAGGCTGTCGTTTATTTCCCTTAATCTATCTTCATGGTCTTTTAATTGTTTGTCTCTTTTTTCCTCAGTTTCCCTCTTTGCTATCAACTTGTCTTCTAGGTCACTCACTCGTTCTTCCACCTCGTTAACCCTCGTCGTTAGGACTTCTAGTTTGGATTGCATCTCATTCAATTGATTTTTAATTTCTGCCTGATTAGCTCTAAATTCTGCAGTCATGAAGTCTCTTGAGTCCTTTATACTTTTTTCTAGAGCCACCAGTAGCTGTATAATAGTGCTTCTGAATTGGCTTTCTGACATTGAATTGTAATCCAGATTTTGTAACTCTGTGGGAGAGAGGGCTGTTTCTGATTCTTTCTTTTGAGGTGAGGTTTTCCTTCTAGTCATTTTGCTCAGTGCAGAGTGGCCAAAAGCAAATTGTATTGGGAAAAAGAGAAAAAGAGAGGAGAGAAAGAAGGAAAGAAAAGAGAAAGAGAAAAAAAAAGGGAAGAAAAGAAAAAAAAAACGAGAAAAAAAAAAGAAGAAAAAGAGAAAGAAAAAGAAAGGAGAAAAAAAGGGGGTGGGGGAAGGAAACAAATCAAAAAGCAAAACAAAACAAAAACAAAAACAAAAACAAAAAAAAAAAAAAAAAAAAAAAAAAAGAACCACCGGGGAGTATCTTCTGATTCTGTGTACTTTAAGTCCCTTGGCTTCTCCTGGAAGTTGTCAGTCTAGCTGATCTTCTGGGGGAGGGGCCTGTTGTGCTGGTTTTCAGGTGTTAGCAGTTGGGGGAGCCGCTGTGCCCCTGCCTGGTGCAGGGCTCGGTGGGGGTTGTTTACCCCGTGAGGCCGCAGGAGGAACAGCCCCAGTGGCGGGGCAGCTCTGGAAACCTGGATTCAGCTCCGGCAGGAACTCCGTCTGCAGGGCCTGGAGGCTCCGGGGCGGGGCCGCTGATCTGCTCAGCTGGGGCAGGAGCGTCCTCGCTGTCCTGGGCCCTCCCGGCCTCTGCCTGTCCCGGGGGAGGCCGGATCCTGGGCTGTGTCCCGGCGCCCTGTGCTCCGGGGCCTGCGCTGGTGGATTCGCGCTCCCGGGCCGCGCAGCCCCCTCCGCGGAGCCGCCGCCCGAGCCCCCCGAGCTGCTCCTGGAACCGCGCAGCCCCCTCCGCACGGAGCCTCTTCCTCTGCCCGAGCCCCTCCGAGCTGATCCCGGGGCCGCGCAGCCCCCTCCGCGGAGCCGCCGCCCGAGCCCCTTCAGCTGCTCCGGGTCCCGCCGGGTCCCGCCGTGCGCGCTGCAGCCCTTAGGGAGCTCGGCGCACTCTCCTGGGCGCGCAGTTGCTCTGTTAGTGTCCCCGGGAGCCCGAGGGCATCCCCGCCCTCCTGGGGTCCTGCTCCAACCCCCTGCGAGCCCCTTTCCCCCGGGAAGGTCGGTGCAGCTCCTGCTCCTCCGGGACGGGGCTCTCCTGTCCTGGGGACACTCGCCCCGGCCTCAGCCCGGCTCCTCGCGGGGCCCCTCCCCCTTGGAGGCCTTTTGTTTCTTTATTTCTTTTTCCCCGTCTTCCTACCTTGATAGAAGCGCGAACTCTTCTCACTGTTGCATTCCAGCTGGTCTCTCTTTAAATCTCAGGCCGAATTCATAGATTTTCAGGATAATTTGAAGGTTTTCTAGGTAGTTTGGTGGAGACTGGTGATTTGGAGACCCTACTCCTCCGCCATCTTGCTCCTCCCTGCATGGAAGTTTATTATTTTGAGTTATGTTGTTGCAAATGACAAGATTTCATTCTTTTTTATGGCTGAGTATTATTCCATTGTACGTATATTATCACATATATCTTCTTTATCCATTTATCTATTGATGAACGTTGAGGTTGCTTCCATATCTTGGCTATTGCAGTTAAAGGAGATATGTCATATGTAGCATCTATACACAATAGATTTTGAAGACAGAATAAAAGAGAATATAAATTATCTCCTGCTAAGTGAAATAAGCCAGGCTGAGAAAAACAGATACCATATGGTTTTACTCATATGAGGAATCTAAAAAAAAAAAAAAGAAAGAAAGAAAGAAAAAAGAATAAACAAATGAGAAGCAGAATCAGACCTATAAATAGAGAACAAACTGATGGTTGCAGAGGGGATGGGGTGGGGGGATGGGCAAAATGAGTGAAGGGGAGTAGGAGAGACAGGTTTTCAGTTATGGAATAAAAAAATCACAGGAATAAAAGGCACAGCATGAGAAATATAGCTAATGATATTGTAATAGTGTTGCATGGTGACAGATGTAGCTATACTTGTGGTGAGCAGAGCATAACATATAGGAAAGTTGAACTACTATGTTGTACACCTGAAACTAATGAAACATTATGTGTCAACTACACTCACCTAAAATTTTTTTAATCTCATGAATAATGTCTATATTGATTGCTTATTGCAGTGATATCATTTGAGTATATCAAGCTAAATCAAATACATTGCAGGCTTCTTTTGGCTGTTTTCTTTTTTCAAGTATGCCTACCAGAAAATTTAAAATTACACAGGTGGCTCATAGTTGTGGCTCACATATTTCTATTGAACAGCGTTGCTTGAAAGAATTTGTGGGAAAGGGTAGACAATAAATATTAATTAAATACCTGTGTGGGTTTTCCTTTATGTTGTTTTTTCTTAGATTCATAACAATTACAGATAATTTCAATAGCTACTATTCTTACACCCACTAGTTCTAGGAAACTTCATGTTTTCTTTCTCTTAAACAGAATTCTAAAAGCCAGGGTAAAAATAAGTTAAATGGAAAGGGCTTTTTTTCCTGGCATGCTAAATAATTCTGTACATTAAATATTAGTCTATGAAAGGGAAACAAAATTTAAGAATAAATATTGTATTATCAATTGTTCTGGTAAAGACAAAAATGTTTTTAAAACACCTGTCTTAAAATCTGAATTATTTAAGTTGTAAAGGAGAAAACTGGTATTATTACCTGCTCTGCTAATTTACATTGAGATAACCTGTGGACAGACTATGCCCTGCCCTTCCTGGATACTTTTAATTGGTATGCCCTCTGCCTTTCACTAATGTATCTTATTTCTTCCATTATCTATAAAAGAAGCAAGTGTCCTTTCACCTTGAAAACTGAAATACCTCTTCCTGATACAATCAGATGCTTTCCAACCCCTTTTAAAAGAAAGGAAATTGCTTCTCTGGCTGCCAGCCATCATGAAGCTGAGAACATGTCTCTTGGTAAAGGTGAGGCACCCTAATGAATGACTTTCTTTTGAAAGAAGGAGAGACTATCCCTGAAGTAATTCAGTACAAGCTGCTGCTATTTAGACACTAATGGAAGAAATAAAAATAAATAAATAAAGACACAACTCCCCATGTGTGGCTGTCAGAGGTGACAGTGAGGTAGGAAATCGTTTCCAACCAATCAAAATGTGGAATTTAGTTACTTAAAGGAACAGGACCAAAAATCCATTTTGGTACTTTGAGTTCTTTTCTTTTATATATGGCCAGCCCATACACTAAAAGGAAGGACGAATGGAAGGAAGCAAAGAAGGAAGGGAAGAATCAAAACAATAAAACCTTTATTGATGTACATATCTTCTTTGAAATATTATACTTTACTCCAAAGCTAGCTTTTTCCTCATGAGAAAAGACCACAGATTTTGTATAGCATGTTGATGCCACATTTTGTAGGGCTGTCATTTGTTAGTTGTTTCCTCAATTTGTGATATTTTTCTTAGATATAGAAAATATGGAATTGTCATTCCCTTACTATTTGTTTTTTTTTTAATTTGGTAATTTTATTTTACTATAACATAGAGGCCAAGATACACAATTCAGAACAAATAAATTAAACTGCCTTAAAAATTGGCACAATCAAAATTTACATTATTTCTTTCCCTTTAATGCCTTATACCTACCTGTTTTTTGTCTCTGTTTTATTAATGGCTCTATTCCAAGCCTTAGTGGCCAAAACAACTACCATTTTATTGCTCATAATTCTGCAGGTCAGGAACTTGAGTGAGATTTATAAGAGAAAACTTGGCTCTTGCTCCAAATGACATTGGCATAATTGGGCCTGGACAGTCCAAGATGGCACATTCACATATATGGGGCTCTAATCCTTGCACCTATTTCCCATTTAATCTGTAGTTGTAATCTGCCCTTATCATATGGTTGTCTAGACTGAGCATCTTCCTGAGGGTAGAAATAGAAACACCAAAACCTCTTACCATTTAAGGTCAGAAGTCACACAATGTCACATCTGTTGCATTCCACTGGTCATAGCAGATCACAGGACCAGCACAGATCAAAGAGAGGGGGAAGAGACTTCATGTCTTGATAAAAGGAGTGGTAAAGTCACATTACTAAAGGTATAGTTAGACAGAAGGATAGTTGGACAGTAGCTATCTTTGAAGACAATATGCCAAGTACTTGTGAAATAAATGAGAATAAATAAGGGATGGATATAAAAGGTTCACAGTTATATAGATAATTATGCTGCAGAAGAATTTAAAGGAGCTGCTGCAATAATTAGAATGATCTAAGATGGGCTATTCAATCTTTTTTGAAAAAGGGCTATTATCCATTTCCTTATAGACTTGAAAATCACCAGGACATAGGACTATTAATAACAAAGTCCCAAAAGAGTAAGTTGAAGATGAAGTAAATGGATGTGTATGTGCTATGGCCAAAAATATTGTCACATCAAGCTAAAATAAGGAGGCACTTATTTTAGTCCCTTGTTACCTGAAAAGAAAATTCAAGGCCACTGAATTAATTAAAATCAGAACTTTATGACTAAAGTTTAAAAAATTGTTTCACATGCAAATATTTTTTTCTAAACTCCCAATAATTTTGAATCAAAGAAAAAATAAACTCTGCAATATTGCAATTAAGACAACTTTTAAAATAATAAAGTGTGAACGCTACTTGCCTATGGGAATTTTTTAAATAATACTCAGAATGCATAATCTTAGGTTCCTTCATTTGTAAGAAACAATACTTCATAATCTTAAAATCCTTCATTTATAAGAAATAATCAAGATATATCAGAATTCAACTAAAATTAGGAAAGTAAAGAACAAAATATCCTGAAATAATGAAAAGACAAAAGTTAATAAATTACAGAGCAAAATAACAATAGAATTGAAAAGTAAATTCAAGAGCCAGGAAAAAAAAAGGATTAATCAAAAAGACTAATAAAATAAACAACTTCTTCTTCTTCTTCTTCTTCTTCTTCTTCTTCTTCTTCTTCTTCTTCTTCTTCTTCTTCTTCTTCCTCTCTCTATCTCTCTCTCTTTTTAAGAGAGGGAGAGAGGTTGGGGAAGAAGGGTATAGGGAGAGGGAGAGAGATTTTTTTTTTTTTTTTTTTTTTTTTTTTTTTTTTTTTTTTTTAGGGAGAGAGAATCTTAAGCAGGCTCCACACCCAGCATGGAGTCTGACATAGGCTCCATCTCACAACCCTGATATCATGGTCTGAGCTGAAATCAAGAGACAGTTGCTTAACCAACTAAGCTGCCCAGGTGCCCTCAATACACAAACTTGTAATGAGATTATTTAAAACAAAATAAATGGCAAATGCTGCAGTAGATCTTTGAAAGAAGATACAACTACAAGAGTTTTTTCTTAGTTATAATGGAACATTAATAGAGTTCTATGTTAATGCATTTGAAATATTTTAGTATCAATTATTTTCAGAGAAAGATACAGAAGATCAGAATTTATTCTAGAAGTATTAGAAAACTGAAACAGAACTATAACCAGGATAGTACTTGCAATGTTTTCAAAAAAGTGCCTTTAACACAAAACTTTATTCTTCCCACATATGCTTATCAGCAAATTAAATGAGTCAAGAATTACAGTGCTATTTAAATTTACAGTGCTAATTAAATCAGGCACACAAAAATAGATGAAACCATCTTTCTTTCCTTAGAGAACCTTGCATCATAAAAGATACCCCCACAGGAAAACAGGAAATTAATATTTCCTGAAGAACATTCTACAGAATTTTAGTTATCTAAGATTATACTAAATATTCTTTGGGAAAATTGGGAATCTAGTTAAACATCATTAGAAAATGTTAAGTTTGAGTAAAATAAGTCTGTAGCTACGGAATTTAATCAGAGTATTTAGGTATTAATGAATAATATTAATATGTGATGCTTGGTTAAACTACTTCAACAATGGAAAATTTTCTTGCCAGACAAAGGTTCCGAAATATGCTATTCGAAATACGACTACAAGACTATCTAAATTATACATAGAGTAAAATCTTCACAAATCCATGAAACCCACTACTATCTTAGGATAACAACATACAATAGAAAAGTATAGTTAGCCCCAATAATAGAATAATTGTTAAATATTAGAAAATCTGCTGATATAGTCTATTGCATCAAAAATGAAATGAAATAGACAATATTAATAGAAATTGAAATACATGTGATTAAATTCAACATTCATTTATAAGATATCAGCTATGAATCAAGAGATAATTATTTAATATAGTAAGGAGTATCTAGACAGAGGAGATAGAAAATGATATCTATCTCAAACAATAGTTAATGTCACATTTGATTATGACAGAAATATTTCCAATAAAGTCAGAAACAATTATTACTATTACCCACTATTACCCCTATTAACATTATTCTCTACATTAGCAGTTTTTTAAAAATTACATATGATGTAAAAAGATTTTTAAAAAAAGAACTAGTCTTACATAGGGAAGATGATTAAATTGCCATTATTTGATAATGACATACATTGGAAGCACCTATATGTCATAAAGAAAATGATAGAAGCACTAAAAAACATACATCCAAATATTAACCATAGTTTTTTGGAGAAAGGGAACAGAATCTAGTTATTTTTATCTTTGATCTTTTCTGAGTTTCTCAAACTTTATACAATGAAATTATAAGAATTCTATTCAAAATAGTATATTATTTTCATAAGTGCATCTGAATTTTGCAGACAAAAGCTTGGGATTTCTTAGTCTTAACCTAGTTCCCACAGGGCATAATTGAGAATTCTATCATGGTGAAGGTGCATTAATTCTCCTAAAGAACCAACTATACATCAATTAAGATGCTCAAAATTTCCTATCCACTAAGGAGTCACAGTCCCTTTAGCCATAATTGGCAATTTGAAAATTGTGTGTTGCTATTCTGAAAGGTTTTCTATAGCATTTCCTAAAATATTTTCCCAAATATCCCTGTAGGGAACTTCAGCCATTTACCGGCCATTCCATCTGGATCTCTAAAGAACACAAATTTACCTGCTGGTGGCCATTTTGTGGTATATATTGTAGAGATAGCTTCTTACAAATTTCAGGATGCAGCCTTCTCTGCAGCTGGGTAGCCAGGGGAGGAAGGAAGCCGCAGCCGCACCCCAGGTCAGCCCCCGCTGCCCCATCCCACCGCCTCATCTCTCCACCCTCGGTCAGAGCCGATTCATATGGAAAATGGTGATATCATTACACCCATCACACAGAGTAACAACTTTCAAACCATCCTGAACACCTACGAATCCAACCTGAGATTTAACAAGAGAACAGCTGGAATGCTACAGAGAGAAGGGTTTTTGCTTCTAACAAGGTAGGAAAGCAGGAAAAATTACAAAAAAAAAAAAAAAAAAAAAAAAAAGGAACCAGTGGGGGAGGGGCCCCTCGAGGAGCCAGGCTAAGGCCAGCTTCGGGGAAAGCCTCCCGGGGGACAGGAAAGCCCGGCCTGGAGAAGCAGGAACTTTAAGAAATCTGCACCAGATCCTTCCTGGATGGAAAGGCACTTAGCAGGGAGCTCGGGCAGGATCGCAGGAGGGGCAGTGGAGCCTCCAGTCTCCCGTAGTCACTAATAGAGGAAGTGCACCTGGGGGGGAAGCACCTCACACACCTCCGTTGAGCTCAGTAAAGGGCTGGAGCGCACCTGGCGGGGCCTCGGGAGAAGCTGGGGGGTCAGGCGCGGCTCAGGGAGGAGGGGGCTGCGCCCTGCTGCCTTCCAGAGCCGCGGCCTGGGAGCACGATTCCAGCAGCACAGGCCCTGGATCCCAGAACATTAGGGTACACAGCCAGGATCCTGTGCTGCCCCCGGGACAGGTGGAGGCAGGGAGGGCCCAGGACATCGAGGACACTCCTGCTGCCGGGCGCCCCCAAGCTGTGCAGGTCAGCACCCCCCGCCCCCAGAGCATCAGGCCAGTGTGGACTGGGAGCTGCGGTAGTTACTGCCCGAACTGACTCCCCGCTGGAGAGCTGGCCGCCGCCAGTGGTGTTCCTCTTGGTGTCACCCTGTGCCTGGAACAGAGCGGGGCCCCAAGGAACAGGGGCCTCAAGGGGTGAACAGCTCCCAAGGAGTCCAGCATCCGGCGGGGGTTGGGGCAGCTCCCCCAGGTGCACACACCTGAGAATCAGCACAGCAGGCCCCTCCCCTAGAAGACCAGCTGGAAGGACAGGGCAAGAGCAAGTTCTTGATCAAGCAGGGCTGGAAAGCTCAAGGGGAAATCAAAAGATTTACAGTATATAGAACTAGAGAGTCTCCCCTCTTCCCCGCCCCCCCCCGCCTTTTTCCAGTACAACTCATTTTTATATCAGACTAAAAGTTTCTAATATTTTTTCTCTTTTCCCACCTTAACTATAATATTTTACCACCTCTTCATTTTTAAGTTTCTTCCTTTTTTATTTTCATATTTCTATAATTACATCTTACATATGTTCCACTTCTAGATTCCCTTCAACATAGTCAGTTTATTTTTGGGAGATATACGAGGTATGTTTTGTGCTTTTTGTTTTCTCTACCTCATTTTGTTCTACAATGGTGGAAGTTAGTACCTTCTAAAACATGACCAGCATGTACCCAGAACCAAGTGTAATACCATGCTGGTTCATTCTGTGAGATTATATTCTCTCTTATTCCCATTCTGCAGGCCTCTTTTATCTCGTTTATGTTTGGATGGTCGATGTGGGGCTTTCTACAATATGTTTGCTGGTTTATATAAATTTGGGACTGAGCATCTTCTAACAGACAGAACTTAATACATGCAGAACCAAGAGGATAACCCCCTAGGGCCCCTCAGGTAGACTACATTCTCCCTCCACTACAACATCATCACCACCACCATCTCCCAGGCCCCCTTTTTATCCTTCTTCTCTTTTTTTCTTTTTTTTCTTCTTCTTTAGGATTCTTGGCCTTTTATTATTTACTACTTTGCTTTAACATTTGTTTTTCACTTTAGTGGTCCTTTTGTTTTATTTTGTTCTGATCTTCGTTTTCATTTCCTGGTCTCTGACCTCATCAGAATCATCTAAGGTGAAATTTACTTAGGTCGTGGTTGATATTCTTGACTCAGCCCACTCATACAGCCACTCTGCACTGAGCAAAATGACTAGAAAGAAGAACTCACCCCAAAAGAAAGAATCAGAAACAGTACTCTCTGACACAGAGTTACAGAATTTGGATTACAATTCAATGTCAGAAAGCCAATTCAGAAGCACAATTATAAAGCTACTGGTGGCTCTGGAAAAAAAAAGAACTCAAGAGACTTCATGATTGCAGAATCTAGAACTAATCAGGCCAAAATTAAAAATCAATTAAATGAGATGCAATCCAAACTGGAGGTCCTAACGATGAGGGTTAATGAGGTTGAAGAAAGATTGAGCAACATAGAAGACAAGTTGATGGCAAGGAAGGAAGCTGAAGAAAAAGGAGAAAAACAATTGAAAGACCCTGAGGAAAGGCTAAGGGAAACAAATGATAGCCTCAGAAGGAAGAAACTACGTATAATTGGGGTTGCAGAAAAGCGCTGAGAGGAACAGAGGGCCAGAAAGCATATTTAAATAAATCATAGCTGAAACTTCCCTAATTTGGGGAGGAAAACAGGCATTCAGATCCAGAAGATAGAGAGGTTCCCCCCCAAAAATCAATAAAAGCCATTCAATACCTCGGCATTTAATAGTGAAACTCACAAATTCCAAAGATAAAGAAAAAATTCTTAAAGCAGCGAGAGATAAGAAATTCTTAACTTATAAGGGGAGAAATATCAGAGTAACAGCAGACCTCTCCACAGAGACCTGGAAGGCCAGAAAGGGCTGGCAGGATATATTCAGGGTCCTAAATGAGAAGAACATGCAGCCAAGAATACTTTATCCAGCAAAGCTCTTATTCAGAATAGAAGGTGAGATAAAGAGCTTCCAAGATAGGCAGAAACTTAAAGAATATATTATCACCAAACCAGCTCTGCAAGAAATATTAAGGGGGACCCTGTAAAAAAAGAGGAATACCAAAGAAATAATTCACAAAAGCAAGTATTGAATAGATATTTTGATGACACTAAATTCATATCTTTCAATAGTTACTCTGAACATGAATGTGCTAAATGATCTCATCAAAAGACGCAGGGTATTGGACTGGATAAAAAAGCAAGACCTATCCATTTGCTGTCTACAAAGGACTCATTTTAAACCTAAAGACACCTCCAGCCTGAAAATGAAAGGTTGGAGAACCATTTACCATTCAAGTGATCCTCAAAAGAAAACAGGGGTAGCAATCCTCATATCAGATAAATTAGTTTATCCCAAAGACTGTAGTAAGAGATGAAGAGGAACACTATCTCATACTTAAAGGGTCTATCCAACAAGAGGACTTAACAATCATGAATATTTATGCACCTAATGTGGGAGCTGCCAAGTATATCAATTAATAACCAAAGTAAAGATATACTTAGATAATAATAAACTAATAGTAGGAGACTTCAACACCACATTACAACATAATCAAAGAAACAAGGGCTTTAAATGATACACTGGACCAGATGGATTTCACAGATATATACAGAACTTTGCATCCAAATGAAACTGAATACACATTCTTCTCAAATGCACATGGAACTTTCTCCAGGATAGACCACATACTGGGTCACAAATCAGGTCTCAACCAATATCAAAAGATTGGGATTGTCCCCTGCATATTTTCAGACCACAGTGCTTTGACACTAGAACTCAATTATAAGAAGAAATTGGGAAGAAACTCAAACACGTGGAGGTTAAAGAGCATCCTACTAAAAGATGAGTGGGTCAACCAGGAAATTAGAGAAGAATTAAAAAGATTTAATTTAAAAGATTCATGGAAACTAATGAAAAGATACAACTGTTCAAAATCTTTGGGATACAGCAAAAGAAGTCCTGAAAGGGAAATACATCACAATAAAAGCATCCATCCAAAAACTGGAAAGAACTCAAATATACAAGCTAACCTTGCACCTAAAGGAACTGGAGAAAAAACAGAAAATAAAACCTACACCAAGCAGAAGAAGAGAGTTAATAAAGATTTGAGCAGAACTCAATGAAATAGAGACCAGAAGAACTACATAATAGATCAACAAAACCAGGAGTTGGCTCTTTGAAAGAATTAATAAGATAGATAAACCATTAGCCAGCCTTATTAAAAACAAGAGAGAAAAGACTCAAATTAATAAAATCATGAATAAAAGGGAGATCACAACCAACACTAAGGAAATACAAACGATTTTAAAAACATATTATGAGCAGTTATATGCCAATAAATTAGGCAATCTAGAAGAAATGAATGCATTTCTGGAAATCGATAAATTACCAAAACTGGAACAGGAAGAAATAGAAAACCTGAACAGGCCAATAACCAGGGAGGAAATTGAAGCAGTCATCAAAAACCTCCCAAGAGACAAAAGTCAAGGGCCGGATGGCTTCTCAGGGGAATTCATTCAAACGTTTAAAGAAGAAATAATACCTATTCTATTAAAGCTGTTCTGAAGGATAGAAAGGGATGGAATACTTCCAAACTCATTTTATGAGGCCAGCATCACCTTAATTCCAAAACCAGACAAAGACTTCACCAAATTCTCACCAAAAAGGAGAATTATAGACCAACATCACTGATGAACACAGATGCAAAAACTCTCAACAAGATACTAGCTAATAGGGGATCCTTACACAAAAACAAATTCAAAATGGATGAAAGACCTAAATGTGAGACAGGAAGCCATCCAGATCCTATAGGAGAACACAGGCAGCAACCTCTTTGACCTAGACCAGAGCAACTTCTTACTGGACACATTGTCAGAAGCAAGGAAAACAAAAGCAAAAACGAACTATTGGGACTTCATCAATATAAAAACCTTCTACACAGGGAAAGAAACAATCAACAAAACTAAAAGGCAGCCTATGTAATGGGAGAAGATATTTGCAAATGACATATCTGATAAAGGGGTTAGTATCCAAAATCCATAAAGAACTTAGCAAACTCCACACCCAAAAAACAAGTAATCCAGTTAAGAAATGGACAGAAGACATAAATAGACATTTTTTCAAAGAAGACCTCCAGGGGATCCCTGGGTGGCTCAGCAGTTTAGCGCCTGCCTTCAGCCCAGGGCATTATCCTGGAGTCCCGGGATGGAGTCCCACATCAGGCTCCCTGCATGGGGGCTGCTTCTCCCTCTGCCAGTGTCTCTGCCTCTCTCTCTCAATGTATGTCTCTCATGAATAAATAAATAAAATCTTAAAAAAAGAAAAAGAAGACATCCAGATGGCTAACAGACACATGAAAAAATACTTAACATCACTCATGATCAGGGAAATGCAAATCAAACCCATGATGAGACACCACCTCATACCTGTCAGAATGGCTAAAATTAACAACACAAAAAATAACAGATTTTAGTGAGGATGCAGAGAAAGGGGAACTCTTTTCACTGTTGGTGGGAATGCAAACTTGTGCAGTCACCCTGGAGAACAGCATGGCATTTCCTCAAAAAGTTAAAAATAAAACTGCCCTATGAACCAGCAATTGTACTACTAGGTATTTACTTAAAGGATACAAAAATACAGATGTGAAGGGGTACAAGAACCCCAATGTTTACAGCAGCATTGTCAATAGTCAAACTATGAAAAAAAAACAAATATCCATCAACCAATGAATATATATATATATATATATATATATATATATATATATATATATATTTCCCATCGTGGCCAAGCAGTCCCTGTACACCGAGGAGGACTATGACGAGAGGTCCGGCTCCTTAGACTCTAGAATACTCATTGGAACAAATTATTTTAAGGTTTGTGTGGAATCAGAAAAGACCCCGAATATCCAGGGGAATTTTAAAAAAGGAAACCATAGCTGGGGGCATCACAATGCCAGATTTCAGGTTGTACTACAAAGCTGTGGTCATCTAGACAGTGTGGTACTGGCACAAAAACAGACACATAGATCAATGGAACAGAATAGAGAATCCAGAAGTGGACCCTCAACTTTATGGTCAACTAATATTCGACAAAGCAGGAAAGACAGTCTCTTCATTAAGTGCTGCTGGGAAAATTGGACATCCACATGCAGAGGAATGAAACTAGACCACTCTCTTACACCATACACAAAGATAAACTCAAAATGGATGAAAGATCTAAATGTGAGACAAGATTCCATCAAAATCCTGGAGGAGAACACAGGCAACACCCTTTTTGAACTCGGCCACAGTAACTTCTTGCAAGATACATCCATGAAGGCAAAAGAAACAAAAATGAACTGTTGGGCTTCATCAAGATAAGAAACTTTTGCACAGCAAAGGATACAGTCAACAAAACTAAAAGACAATCTACAGAATGGGAGAAGATATTTGCAAATGACCTATCAGATAAAGGGCTAGTTTCCAAGATCTATGAAGAACTTAGTAAACTCAACAGCAAAGAAACAAACAATCCAATCATGAAATGGGCAAAAGACATGAAGAGAAATCTCACAGAGGAAGACATAGACATGGCCAACAAGCACATGGGAAAATGCTTCGCATCACTTGCCATCAGGGAAATACAAATCAAAACCACAATGAGATACCACCTCACACCAGTGAGAATGGGGAAAATTAACAAGGCAGGAAACCACAAATGTTGGAGAGGATGCGGAGAAAAGGGAACCCTCTTACACTGTTGGTGGGAATGTGAACTGGTGCAGCCACTCTGGAAAACTGTGTGGAGGTTCCTCAAAGAGTTAAAAATAGACCTGCCCTACGACCCAGCAATTGCACTGTTGGGGATTTACCCCAAAGATACAGATGCAGTGAAACGCCGGGACACCTGCACCCCGATGTTTCTAGCAGCAATGTCCACAATAGCCAAACTGTGGAAGGAGCCTCGGTGTCCAACGAAAGATGAATGGATAAAGAAGATGTGGTTTATGTATACAATGGAATATTACTCAGCCATTAGAATGACAAATATCCACCATTTGCTTTGACATGGATGGAACTGGAAGGTATTATGCTGAGTGAAATAAGTCAATCAGGAAGGACAAACATTATATGGTCTCATTCATGTGGGGAATATAAAAAATAGTGAAAGGGAATAAAGGGGAAAGGAGAAAAATAATAAGTGGGAAATATCAGAGAGGGAGACAGAACATGAAAGACTCCTAACTCTGGGAAACAAACTAGGGGTGGTGGAAGGGGAGGAGGGCAGGAGGTGTGGGTGACTGGGTGGTGGGCACTGAGGTGGGCACTTGACGAGATGAGCACTGGGTGTTATTCTGTATGTTGGCAAATTGAACACCAATAAAAAATAAATTTATTAAAAAAAAAGACTCTAGAATACTCAACACATCATCCTAAAGCACACCTGCTGGGTGGTGTGACCAGGTGACTTTTTTTTCTGTGCATTTGAAACCCCCCCCCCGCCCTCCCCCTGTGCAGAGAGAGGCTACCTCCTGTGAATACCCTTTCCTTCTGTTTGACAAAGTGACTGTGCTCGATGATATATATATATTTATATATATATAAAAATATTACTCAACCTGCAAAAAGAATGAAATCTTGCCATTTGCAATGACGTGGATTGAGCTAGAGTGTACTATGCTAAGCAAAATAAATCAATCAGAGAAAGACAAATACCATATAATTTCATTCATATAGGAATTTAAGAAATGAAACATGAATATATGGGTGGGAGAACAAGACAGAGAAGAAAACAAACCATAATAGACTCTTAAAGATAGAGAACAAACTGAAGGTTGATGGAGAGAGGTAGGTGGGACATAGGCTAGATGAGTGATGAGTATTAGGAGGGCATTTGTGATGATGATCACTGTATGATGTTGTATGTAAGTGATGTTGTATGTAAGTGATGTATGTAAGTGTTGTATGTAAGCGATAAATCACTGAATTCTATTCCTCTAACCAGTATTGCACTGTATGCTAACTAGAATTTAAATAAAAATTGGGGGGGGGGGAAGAACAATCATTGTATTATTTTAACAGCATGATTCTAAGAAATCCTAAAAGATTTTCTGCAATGTTTTTTAAAGGGAATTGACATTTACAAAAGAGGGGGTGGGGATAGTCACATTACATCTGAGTGAAGCAATTGTCACAATCCATTGAAAACTCAAATTTATCTTTTTCTCTAATGGGAAAAATTGAATAGCTTTAAACATCTAATTGAACTATGGTACTCTTGAATAGTCACATAGAATTGGTGAGCTACACTGACCATATGTTCCAATGCCTAATTGTGTAGTGGATCTTGATACAGATCACTACTAGCTAGACAATAAAATGAAGACGAAGTCTAGAAAGAAGGGGTGGGGTGTGTGCAAGGCCAATAATTTAATTTAAAAAGCAACAAAAAGAACAAGAAAATTTCAGTGCTATTTAATGGAAATAATCTTGACCTCCTACTGCTCAAGAGTACAATTATTGATGTTAAATAGGAAGTGTCATTGTATCAGCTTTAAGCAGGAAACATTCGGCTTCACATATCATAGGGAAAAACGTAGTAAGACATAATATTTTAAGGAGATATAAAGAATCCAGAAATTTGATAACAGCAGTGCTATAAAGCCAGGAACCAGACAAGAAAAGCCATCAGAAACCAAAAGGTCCCTATCGCCCCCTTGGGATCACATTTTCATGCATTTCTGTTTTTTCTGCTAGACTGCTTCATTCATCTGCCCCTCTTGCAAGGATGCCCTTCTTGCATCAGTTTGCACATTTCTCCAAGTGAGTACTTCAGCACCCCCTACACAATAGCAGCTCTTCACACATGATTGTGATGATGTCCTTAAGGTTAACTGCCTTGGGCAGGTCTGTTTCCCAATTCTAAATTCCTGAGATGGATCTGATTGGCTCTCTTCATATTTTTTGAGCCAGGCCATGCAAGTCATAAGTTTCTGCCTTGCTGAAACATGGACTTGCTGCCTTGGGGTAGATGCACATCCCTGAGCCAGATGGTGTGGTCACATGGTATATGACCATAACATACCCACTCATTATCTAGCAAGGACCTCCGCAGCTTCCTGTAGAAGAGGCTGAGGAAATAGCAGGCCATTATAAACAAGTCTAGCACAGCTTTGACAATTTTGCTCAACTGAGAAACCACTTTCCACTCAGATACTAATCAAGAAACAATTCTTTCTGCCAAATATAGTAGAATGAAATATGCTTGCAACTGGCTGCAGTGGGAAAGAACACAGAGCCACGGAAATGCAACAGAGCAAAACATCAGGGTATGTGGGTAGAGAGCAGAGCTGCAGCACTAAGAGGAAGGACCTGTACCAGACTGGATTCTCGACCTTTCAAGTAAAAGACATTTACTCTGGCCAGCTTGGGTGGATGAATATAGGATGACTACAAGGAGTAGCCCTCGGGACTAAGGAAAATTCAGATAGCAATCAGGTAGTGTTTAGAGTAGAAGTTAGGAGCTACTTGAGAAGTTCAACCAAGGTGCTACAGGTGGAATGCAGAGGTCCAGCTATTTTCCATTTGTCACTCTGCCCACTACTCAGATTCTCAGAATTCCAAGAATTCCCAATCAGACTTGAAGGGAAGAAAGCATCATCTGCCAAATTGTACCTAAAGGTAGGGCAGAGAGAATTCCCCCCAAAAGGAAACCGGATTCTATTTATAAGTTAAGAGGGGCAATGGTTGTTGGACTGATGATGATGATGATCCAGTACAGACACTGTACTTGAGTAGTAAATAATTAGTAAAGGCAGTTGGAAGAATATAATGTTGAATACAACTTCTTCAAGAATACTGTTGAAAAGACTGTTAATAAAAGTGAAATGTGAATAAATGCAGGCGAAATTGAACCCAATCCTCCACTGGAAATAGCAGCTAAAATGTACATAGTGATTCCTAAGTGCTGGAAACCTTTCTTAACACATTCCATTTATTAACTCTTGGAATCTACACTTCAACCCCATGAAGTTCTCAGTCAAGTCCCATGTAGGGCGAGAAAAATGAAACACTGAGAGATTAAGTGATTTAGCTGAAAATCCACATAGGAAGCAGCTGGGATCGGATCCCCTGCACCCTTCTCCATTCCGTGCCCTACCTAAGAACCCATTGTGAAGTTCTTATGAAAGGAAAGGAAATGTTCCACAGAAAGACCAAGAAACATAGAGAAGAGAATCAGCAGAATTTAGACAAAATGAGAGGGGAAATCTAAAATTAGGTAAAGCTGGGTCTCCTGATGATGTATCAAACTAAAGATTTCATTGACTTTTTAGTTGAGAGAAACATAGGCACCAAAGGGAGAATCTACTGCATATTGCTTATGTTTTCTTGAATCTGGAGGTGCCAAAGTTCATTATACAGTTGATTTTTTATTGTGAATTGTAAGGTTAGACACTTCCAGCTAATCTAGTCCTTCTTTCTTCCTAGATTAAAACATTCTCCATGGTGGACCCCTCCAACAAGAGTTGTTACACATAGTTGAAGTGCTGATTGAGACTTGGATATTTTCAGTTTATGCTGTTACACAAGGAAATATTTTGTATAGTTTTTAATCCTTCTTTTAAGTAATCTTTAAACAAGAGAAATTCCTGCTAACCAGATTAATTTCCTTCTGGTTTAATTCCAGGAAAAGAAGAGCACGGAAGAGTGTGAGGGCCAGAGAGAAACTGGCTCTAACGGTCTACATCCTTTCATTGGGCAATTGTTTATATTGCAGACTTAAGAATTTCACTTCTTCCCCTTCCTGTTTGTCTTCATGAACATATTAAATGGGACTCCAAATTGCAATTGTTTGTAAACAGCAGAGGGTTATTCGGTTGGTGGGAAAGGCTTGTCTACAATTTCTGATAAACTAAAATCCTGTGTACTAAACGTAGCCAAACACCAGTCCTGAACTGACAAACTGACCATCTTTTTGTCTCCCTCTCAGGTTTTCTGCTTATAATATGGCCAATTGTCCATGGAGAGTAGACTAAATTGTATAGAGTTCATGAATTGCAACAACAGTACACATTTAACACTATGGTAAATAAAACAGGATTTTAGTTTGTTCTGTTTCCTGATTCTCCTTCTGTGTTCATACCTGACTTGTCTCAAAAAAGTGAAAGAGAGGAAGTAGATCCATCCAAGGGCAAAGACAGATGGTAGTTCATCTTTGCCTTTCTACTCTCTCACACTTCATGAACAAATAAACAAACTTCTTTTTCCTCTCCAGTTAGAAACACTGTGCTAGAAAGAAAAAAATGAGAGGCCTCAGAAATGTCACTTATGAGTTGACACCAAATTTTAACCAAGTTCTATCCTTTAACTTTTTTCAAATGTCATTTTATTTTTAGCTTCAGAGGGATATACTTAACATATAACATTGTCTAAGTTTATGGTGCATACCATGTCAATTCAATACATTTATACACTGTGAAATGATAACCACAGGAGGGTTAGTTAACAACTCCATCACATAATTACCATTTCTTTCTTGTAGTGAGAATATTTAAAATCTACTTTTTTAGCACCTTTCAAGTATGTATGATACAATATGGTTAACAATAATCATTACCCTGTACATTAGACTTCCAGAATTTGTCATATAACTGAAAGTTCCTATGGCCAATATCTTCCTTTTCCCCCACCCTCCAGGCCCTGGCAACCATCATTTTACTCTATATTCCTATGAGTTAAGCTATGTTAGGTTTCACAAATATTATACAATATTTGTCTTTCTCTGACATATTTCACTTAGGATGATACCCTCAATGTCCATCCATGTTGTCACAAATGGCAAAATTTCCTTGTTTTCACGTTTGAATAAAATTCCATTAGATAGATAGATAGATAGATAGATAGATAGATAGATAGATAGATAATATTTTCTTTATCCATTTATCTGTAGATGAATGCTTAGGTAGCTTTCATATCTTGGGTATTGTGAATAATACTTCAGTGAATATGGGAGGGCAGATATTTCTTCAAGATTCTGGTTTCATTTTCTTCAGATATAAACACAGAAGTGGAATTGCTGGATCCTGTGGTAGTTCTATTTTTTTATTTAAATTAAATTAATTAACATATAGTGTATTATTAGCTTCTGAGGTAGACTTCAGTGGCTAGTTATTTTTTTTAATCTCTGGGAAAACCTCCATACTGTTTTCTATTAAGTAATATATCACTTCAGATCTTTCACCTAGGTTAAGTTTATTCCTAAGTATTTTATTGTTTTTATGCTAATATGAATGAGGTCATTTTTCTTTATTTCTTTTTCAGAGATTCTGTTATTAGTGTATACAAATGCAACTGATTCTACATGTTGATTTTTTTATATCCTGAAACTTTACAGAATTTGGCTAATTTTTTTGGTAGGGTCTTTAAGATTTTATATATATATATATATATATATATAATCTTATAGTCATTCTATATATAGTCATATTATGATCTTATATATAGAAAAGGAAGATACTTCTTCCTTTCAAATTTGGATGCATTTTATTTCTTATTCTTGTCTTATTTCTCTATCTAGAACTTCTATGTTAGACAGTGGTTTTGAGCGTGCGTACCTTTGTCTTTTCCTGATGTTAGAGGAAAAGACTTCCGAGTGTCACCAGGGAGTATGATGTTGATCATATATGGCTTTTATTATGTTGAGGTATTACCTTCTGTACTCAGTTTGTTGAGTTTTTGCCATGAAAGGATATTACATTTTGTCAAATGTTCCTTCTGCATCTATTGAAATGATCATACGATTTTTACTTTTATTATATTAATGTAACGTGTCACCTTTATTGACTTGTATATGTTGAACTATCCTTACATCCCAGGGATAAATTCCACTTGATAATGGTTTATGGTCCTTTTAATTTATTGTTAAATTCTGTCTGCTAATGTTTTGTTGAGAATTTTTGTTTGTATATTCATCAGGGACATTGGTCTGTAATTTTATTGTAATATCCTTATCTGGCTTTGGTATTGGAATAATTCTGGTCTCATAAAATACATTTGGAAGTTTTCCTTCCTTTTCAACTTTTTGGAAGATTTTGAGGATTGGCATTAATTCTTCTTTAAATGTTTGGTAGAATTCACAAGGGAAGCCATCTGGTCTTGGGTTTTCCTTTATTTGGAGATTTTTGATTACTGATTCAATCTCCTTACTAATAATTGTAAACTGTTCAGCTCTTCTATTTCTTCATGATTCAGTTTCGGTAAGTTGTATGTTCCTAGTATTTATCTGCTCTGTCTAGGTTATCTCATTTGTTGGTGTATTCACTTATAATCCTTCCTATTACTGTGGTATCAGTGATAATATCTCCACTCTTATTTCTGATATTATTTTATCTATTAGATCTGAGAAGTTTTCCCTTGGCCATAAGCTGTGTCACCTTGGGGGCAGGTGATGTAAGTAAAGTAAAACTACTAGTTTTACCCTCTCCAATGAATCCAATTCATTTTTTTCTCTAATGGTGTGATGGAACTTCACTACTGAGAACCAAGACTTCCACAAAGGTTCTTTTGTGGGTGATTACCTAAAAGAATGTTTTCCAGGAGTTTCCATACAATAGCCAAGAGGGGCTGAAGACCATTCATGGACCACTGTAAGGTCCACAGCTGCAGCTGAGTTCTATTTGTCTATTGCTTGATGTATAGGTGGGCATGACTCCTCCCAGGTCATGTGCCATTTGGTGCTAGATCCCACAGCTCTTACAAAGGCACTTTTTTCCATGGATGAATGGTAAATTATTGTTTAGCAGAGGGAGGAGAGGACAAATGAGTGACATATTATTCAAATCAGCTAACACTAATATTATTCCATTTAAGCTATTATTCAACACATGATATGTCAGGCAAAAGGCCAATCACCTTGCTTACATATCCCAGTTAATATGCTGACAATAATTTGATGAAGCACACTGTATTATTATCTTTACTACTACTGTCAAATGAGAAAAATTAAAGAAGTTCGGTAACTTACCCAATACATACAACTATTCATAGAACTCACATCCAATTCTACTGGACCTTAAAAATGTTGAGACAAAACATAATGTGAGGTCTTTCTTAGCTTTCCAGTCTTCACTGCTCAAAGACCCTGTTCTCCCAAAGCTCATATCCTGGTAGAGAAAGCAGATAATAAGAGTGACTTAAGTTTTATTCTTGATTTTTTTTTAATATGTAATTCTGAGTAGTGGTAAATGCTGTGAATATTCAAGTGAGATAATTAGCTAAAGAGTACATGACACAAACCAAATGATCAGAATAACCTCTGAAGAAAAGCCTCTCTGAAGAAATTATATTTGAGCTTAGATCTGAATGGTGAAAAGATAACAGCCGTATAAAGGTCTGATGTAGACTGTTCCAGGTAAAGAAAGAGACCATGAATATACTTTAAGGGACGAACATTCAGGGCATATTTTAAAAACTGGAATAATCCAATGTGTCTGGACCATAGTAAACAAGTGAAAGAGTGTAAGAGGATGAGTTAGGGAAGTGAGCAAAGACCAGATCATGAAGGGCCTTATAGGCCAGGGGGAAGGGCATGGATTGTACACTAAATGAAATGGGAAGCCATTGAAGAGTTTGAAGCAAGAAAGTGATCTGATGTAAGTCATGTTAAATATAATTTATTATAAAGATATAGAAATAGAGATAGTAAGATATATCTCATCCTGGCTGCTAGGTGGCAAATGGAATAGGAGGAGCAAGAAGAGAAGCAAAAAGACTGACAAGGCTTTTGCCATGGCCCAAATGGAAGATGATGGTGGTTTTGACAGAGTAAATGAGAGAAGAGGACTTTATTACATACTTTGAATGTATATCAAATGTCCAAATGGCTGGATTTGCTAAAGGGTTAGATGCAGATAATTAAAAAAATTTTTTTTTATGATAGTCACAGAGAGAGAGAGAGAGAGAGAGAGGCAGAGACCCAGGCAGAGGGAGAAACAGGCTCCATGCACCGGGAGCCCGACGTGGGACTTGATCCCGGGTCCCCAGGATCGCGCCCTGGGCCAAAGGCAGGCGCCAAACCACTGAGCCACCCAGGGATCCCCTACATGCAGATAATTTTAAAAGAGAAATCAGGGGTGACTGGATGGTTCAGCCAGTTGAGCAACTGACTGACTCTTGGTTCCAGCTCAGGTCTGATCTCAGAGTCATGAGATTGAGTGCCAGGTCAGGCTCCACGCTCATTGGGGAGTCTCTTGGGTTTCTGTTTCCCCTCCCTCTATCTCTCTCACCCCCACTCTTGAAAATAAATAAATAGATCTTAAAAAAAAAAGAAAAAGAAAAAGAAAGGACTGTATCTGAACTCCTATCTTCCATGGTTTTTCTGCTTAGAACTTCTATCTCAAATCACTATCTTCTCTTTCTGCTTATTCTTCATTCCTGCTCCTATAATATCTCTTGAAATGCAAATTAGTAGCAATTGCTCTCTTTTTATAGATTTTATTTATTTATTTGAGGTGGGGGATCAGAGGATGAGGAAGAGGGAGAAGGAGAGGAAAAAGCAGACTCTCCACTGCGCAGGGAGCCCAACTTGGGGCTCCATCCCAGGATCCCAGGATCATGACCCGAGCTGAAGTCAGATGCTTAACTGACTGAGCCACCCAGGCACCCCAATAGCAATTGCTTTTTTAACTGAAGGAAGAAAGTTTCAGTAAGGTGGAGAAGTAACATAGCAACTTTCCCATTAGCAGTTGGAGTCAATCATGACAAATCCATCTGTACATACTAGCAAGAAAATTTTCCATTGTCACATATATCCAGCTCTTATTCCTTTTTCAAACTATCACTACCAGTTCTCTCCTTAAATCATTAGTGACTTTCCTCCATATCACTTTCTCCCTGGAGATCAACTCTCACATGCCTATTCTTTAGCTGCCAGACCTTTATTTTTTTTATAATAAATTTATTTTTTATTGGTGTTCAATTTGCCAACATACAGAATAACACCCAGTGTTCATCCCATCAAGTGCCCCCCTCAGTGCCCGCCACCCAGTCACCCCCACCCCCCGCCCTCCTCCCCTTCCACCACCCCTAGTTCGTTTCCCAGAGTTAGGAGTCTCTAATGGTCTGTCTCCCTTTCTGCTATTTCCCACCCATTTCTTCTCCCTTCCCCTCTATCCCTTTCACTATTATTTATATTCCCCAAATTAATGAGAACATATAATGTTTGTCCTTCTCTGATTGACTTATTTCACTCAGCATAATACCCTCCAGGTCCATCCACGTCGAAGCAAATGGCGGGTATTTGTCATTTCTAATGGCTGAGTAATATTCCATTGTATACATAAACCACATCTTCTTTATCTTTTCATCTTTCGATGGACACCGAAGCTCCTTCCACAGTTTGGCTATTGTGGCCATTGCTGCTAGAAACATTGGGGTGCAGGTGTCCCGGCATTTCATTGCATCTGTATCTTTGGGGTAAATCCCCAACAGTGCAATTGCTGGGTCGTAGGGCAGGTCTATTTTTAACTCTTTGAGGAACCTCCACACAGTTTTCCAGAGTGGCTGCACCAGTTCACATTCCCACCAACAGTGTAAGAGGGTTCCCTTTTCTCCGCATCCTCTCCAACATTTGTGGTTTCCTGCCTTGTTAATTTTCCCCATTCTCACTGGTGTGAGGTGGTATCTCATTGTGGTTTTGATTTGTATTTCCCTGATGGCAAGTGATGCAGAGCATTTTCTCATGTGCTTGCTGGCCATGTCTATGTCTTCCTCTGTGAGATTTCTGTTCATGTCTTTTGCCCATTTCATGATTGGATTGTTTGTTTCTTTGGTGTTGAGTTTAATAAGTTCTTTATAGATCTTGGGAATTTTAAAAAGAAAACCATAGCTGAGGGCATCACAATGCCAGATTTCAGGTTGCACTACAAAGCTGTGGTCATCAAGACAGTGTGGTACTGGCACAAAAACAGACACACAGATCAATGGAACAGAATAGAGAACCCAGAAGTCGACCCTCAACATTACGGTCAACTAATATTTGACAAAGGAGGAAAGACTATCCACTGGAAGAAAGACAGTCTCTTCAGTAAATGGTGCTGGGAAAATTGGACATCCACATGCAGAAGAATGAAACTAGACCAGTCTCTTGCACCAGACACAAAGATAAACTCAAAATGGATGAAAGATCTAAATGTGAGACAAGATTCCATCAAAATCCTGGAGGAGAACACAGGCAACACCCTTTTTGAACTCGGCCACAGTAACTTCTTGCAAGATACATCCACAAAGGCAAAAGAAACAAAAGCAAAAATGAACTATTGGGACTTCATCAAGATAAGAAGCTTTTGCACAGCAAAGGATACAGTCAACAAAACTAAAAGACAACCTACAGAATGGGAAAAGATATTTGCAAATGACGTATCAGATAAAGGGCTAGTTGCCAGACCTTTAAAAGCCTCAAAAGCTGGTAAATTTTTTCATAACCTGCAATGTTTACAGGATAGATCTTAGACTCTTACAAATCATTGAGATAAAAATTTTATTTCTTTTTATTACATTTCAAAGTAAACTTCTGTAGGTAATAAACATTTTGGGTCATTCAAATGCTTATTATTGAAGATATCTAAATCAAGTTGACAAGATCTGGAAAGCTTTAAGTTTACATACAATAAAGTTGGTGTGGTTTTTTTTTAGTTTTATTTATTTATTTGAGAGAGATAATCTGTGAGTTGGAGGAGGGGCAGAAAAAGAGGGAGAGAGTCCCAAGCAGAATCCCTGGTGAGTGCAAAGCTCCTCACAGAGCTAAATCTCATGACCCTGAGATCATTACCTCAACCAAAATCAAGAATCCATCGTTTAACTGACTGAGCCACCTAAGCGCCGCATAAGTTGATAATTTTTAAAATCATGCTTAAACTACAATAAAATAACTGATGATGTCATACTAAATCCTTTACATTTGCTATTCCAGTCTGTTGAAATAATTGTAGAGGTATCTATTTTTTGTAAAAAAATTAGACTAGGAAAAAAAAATTAGACTAGGATAGGACCTAGGCTACCACATTATACATGAAGATATATCCCAGATAAGTTATAGAAGACAAATATAAAAAACAAAATTAAAGGAGAAAAAGATTATATATGTTGACATTATTGTAACTTTGGAAAGAGAAGATCTAATGACAACACAAAACACGGAGACACAAGGTAGAAATTGATACATGTTACCACATTATAAAAATTTCTACATAAGAAAATAAACTTTTTTAAAAGGAAAAATTGAAATGAAAGTATTTGAAATATATATAACATCCAAAATACCTCAATAATTCCTATAATTTAATATTTAAAAAAAAAGGAATTAACTGAACCCAACAGAAAAAAAAATGTGCATCAAAATACACAAGAGGAAATAAAAATGTCAATACATCTACAAAAGAATTTTGACTAAGAATAGAGAAAATGAAAATAAAATACACACCATTTTTCACTCATTACATTGGAAAAAATATTAAAATTATAGTATCAATGAATATGTGTAAAGATAGATATTCTTCTTTTTAAAGTTGTATTTATTTATTTACTCATGAGAGACACACAGAAAGAGAGGCAGAGACATAGACAGAGGGAGAAGCAGACTCCTTGTGGGAAGCCTGATGCAGAACTCAATCCCAGGACCCCAGGATCATGACGACCTGGGCTGAAGGCAGATACTCAAACACTGAGCCACCCAGGCACCCCAAGATAGATATTCTTATAAACTCTGGATGAAAATGTAAATTGTTAGGGACAATATGGATGGCTTTTGTCTGTATTAATAAAATAAAACATCACACACACACACACACACACACACACACACACACACAGATTTCCTTCTACCCAATAATAGGCCGATATCTTCATGAAAGGCAAAAGGCATGAACAAGGTTTTCTGTGTAACACGACTGTACGAAGCAAACATAAATGTCCATCAACCATTGAATGGTCAAACTGTAGAAAAGTAAGCAGTAATTTATAGGGTGTGAAGACATTCAATGAACTCCCAGAGATTCTATAAAGAGAACATTACATTTCAATACATATAATATTGTTCATGTTTTAAAAATTGACTATTTCTTTTGTTTTGCATGTACATATATGTATGAAATGTGTCTTAAAGTTTAGCAAAAGCATATATCAAATATCTACTCATGGTCAATGCTGAGAAAGCAAGTGATAGGAGGTAGATGAAGCTACCAAAAATGACTTTTGTTTTATCTGTCTTATTTACATCTTTTGCAATGAGAACATATTTATATATAAGTTAATTAACTAAATTAAAAAAATAAAATAAGTAACTGGAGGAAACTTCTTAGGTTTAAACCAGAGAAATAGGGATCCCTGCATGGCTCAGCGGTTTAGTGCCTGCCTTTGGCCCAGGGCATGATCCTGAAGTCCCAGGATCAAGTCCCACACTGGGCTCCCCGCATGGAGCCTGCTTCTACCTCTGCCTATTTTTCTGCCTCTCTCTCTCTGTGTCTCTCATGAATAAAAAAATAAAATCTTTAAAAAAATAAACCAGAGAAATAAATCATTGTCAGACTTTACCCAACAATCACATTTTTTTCAAAAAGAAGCACTAAATCTATACCCAAGCACAGATTTCAACATCCATATGTTGAGATGCTGAAAATAAAATGAAATCCAGAATAAAAAAATCACAGGATGTGTTCATCTTTATTTCATTCTGAATTAGTAAACATGTGATAATATATAAATTACTCTCATTATTAACTTTGTTCATTTGAAATCTTTGAAAGATGATATGAAGAAAATCTTTGAAAGAGGATATAAAGAAAAGAGAAATAAGATATATTTCTGAGTTTCTCTTATAACATATAGTTCAAAAAGAAACATGAGAGAAATCTAATTAGCAGTAACTGTAAAAATCCAGTCTTGAGTACAAGTCCAAGTACATCTTGCAATCAGTACAATCAATACAAGTGGTAAGTATGACTTGAGTCAAGTGCAGGAGCAGATGTGACTCCTGTGGTTTTTCTTTCATCATTTATAGACACCATTTCAGACTATATGACAAAGTTTTAAAACTCATAATCCAAATCCAAAAAGAGATTACAAAAAGATCACCATTATTAAATAGGTAAAACTTTAGCCATATATAAGACCAAAAACATGGTTTTGGACCTATAATTTTTAACTTCAGAGGTCAAAATTATTTTTTTAATTTTTTATTTAAATTCAATTTGCCAAAGTGTAGTATAACACCCAGTGCTCATTCCATCAAGAGCCCTCCTTAATGCCCATCACCCAGTTGTCCATCCTCCCCACCCTCTTTGCCTTCTGCATCCCTTTGTTTCCTAGAGTTAGGAGTCTCTCATGGTTTGTCTCCTCTGAATTTTCTCCACCCAGTTTCCCTCTTTTCCCTTATAACAGAGGTCAAAATTAAACCAAGAAAACAATCAAGTAATGTTTTATTTTTGCTCTACATCCCCACATATACTGAAGAAAACAAAGCATTAGGGCAGTGGAAAGCCCTTTAAGCATTTATTAAGAATTAACCAATTATCCATCTATATATTGTTCAGGTATCATATGCGATTAAAAGGAAAAGACATAATTTTCCAGAAGCAAGTTATTAATGTGAACAATTTTACCCATACCAAAAAAAAAATTAGAATTGTTCATGTGCCCCAAGTCTTAATACTATAATCAGAATTTTATTAGTGTTATTGTTCAAGTTTATTTTATTGAACTAAAGGCTAAACAGGTACTTCCAGGGACACCTAGCAAGTGATAGATTTTTATGGAACACCTACTGGATGTAATACTCCAAGGTAAGCATAGAGAAAATGGTGTTATAAACATTGTAAACAAGATCAAGATATAGTCCATGCTTATTTGAAGTTTAAAGTCTAAAGGAGAATATAAATATAAAACAGTTAATGTCAGTGATGGCTGGTTAATGACATATATTATGCTGAACGTAAACAATTGGTGACTCTACCTATTCAAAAGATGTGAACTGAGGTCAGTGAAGGACTACCTGAATTAAGGACATTTAAGTTAAATTGTGAAGGATTAGTAGGAATAGCTGGATAAAGGAGTGGATGGAAGAGTGCAGAAAAGTATTTTCCAAACAGGGAAGAGCATGTGTGAGGATCCTGAGGCAGACAAGAGGACAATATGGGAAGATGACCAGAGATCACAGCTCAAGAGAGAGCATTGCAAGAGATAAAGCTGTTGGGGCACCTGGGTGGCTCAGTGATTGAGCATCTGCTTTTGGCTCAGGTTGTGATCCCAGGGTCCTGGGATCGAGTCCCACATCAGGCTCCACATAGGGAGCCTGCTTCTCCCTCTGCCTGTCTCTGCCCCTCTCTCTGTGTGTCTCATGAATAAATAAATAAAATCTAAAAGAGAGAGAGAAAGAGAAATGAAGCTATTGAGGTGGCTGGTCTCAGATCCCATAGAGCTTTATAGACCACATTAAGGATTTTGGATCTAAAGAGCAATTAGAAGTCCTTGAAAGTGTTTTAATTAGAAAAACAATAAAATAAATGTGTACTATTATAAAGATATTTTGATTATTGTATGAAGACTGATCTGAGGGGATCAGTAGTACACGTGGGAAAATTAAAGAGGAGGTTTTTACAAGATCCACGTAGAGGTAGCTCAGCTATGGTGAAGATGCTTGGGATGAAGAGATCAAAGAGACTGCTGTGTAGGTGGAACGAATCGGATTGAGTATGTGGAAATGGGAGATAAAGAAGGTGATGTTCATAATATCTCACAGATTTTGGTACAGCTTCTAGACACTCCTGGTTTACTTAGCTTTGCAATGCAGCACCTGTGAAGAGCATTTGAGAGATCATTTGGATAATATCCTGCAGTCATCAGGAAAATTTATACTCTGGAGGCAATCTCCAAGGATTCCTAGAAAGTTTTCTGTGGAATTAGTCCTTGAAAGAAGCTTGTGAATCTGTGCCTGAGAGCACTGATATTAGCTGTGTGCTCTAGAAATGCTGAGAGAAACAACTCTAAGCCAAAGGAGGAAGTAAGGATCATTGTCTCTGAGAACCCCACAAGAATGACAGGGAGTTCAGAGGATGCCAGTAATCCCAGGGGAAGAGCATTTGTATCACAATCCTTTGCTAAGTATTTCTGGGGAAAAAGAAGTTGTTTTCTATAAAAGCTCCCTAGAAGATGCCACTAATCACCTACTGATGGAGTTGGAATCCCGGAAATTCTGGATCAAGATTTGAGCCATGATAATTTTAAATCATTCTCTAATTATTAGTAACAGAAATCTCAAAAAGAGTAAAATATGATGTGGGATGCCTAGGGGCTCAGTCGGTTGAGCATCCAACTTTTGGTTTTGGCCCAGGTCATGATCTCATGGGTCATGGGATGGAGCGCCATAATGAGCTCTGCACTCAGCCGGGAGTCTGCTTGAAAGATTCTCTCCCTCTATTCTTCCCCCCACTTGTTTCTCTCTCTCTCAAATATATTTTAAAAAATCTTAAAAAAAGTGAAATATAGTGTAGGCATCTAGTTGATTTTGCCCATGTAAGAATACTAGAATTAAATATAGGCATAATAATAATAATATATATTGCATAAGAAATGCACACACACACAGAGTTAGAAATATTTACTAAGATACACATCCATATAGTATGTCCTGGCTCCTTTGTTATGTAACCCCCCAATTAAATATTTTATTAGCAGATGATAATTTTTTTCTAGGTTCCTCCTTTGAGATACATTTTAAAAGAGAACTCTTAAGCTTCTGGGAGTTATCTTTTGTCCTATAGCTAATCTCTTAATAAGACCAATTTAGCTGTAATATAAATGGTAATGCATAGCATTCTAGTCACTGCACAATTCTGAACTTGCTCAGAGATTGCATTTGAGCACACTGGCCTTACCCGTGGGCAGAGTTGATTAAAAGACATTTGGTATGGTTTCAGAACCACAGAAAAGACTCAGGTTTTTGACCCTTGTTAAGTGTTCTGGAAGAATTATCTAAGACCTTGTCAACCCTTAAGAGAGCCTATTGTATGTAAGAAGTGCCTTAGACATAGTATCTGCCCTTACAATCTATCTGAGGAATACAGAAGTCAGATGTGGGTAAAATGCATAACAATAACAGGGTTACATTTGCAAAATAGGAAATCATCATAAAATGAAAAGTATAAATGACAATTAGAATGAGCTAGAGCATCACCTATGAATAAGGTGCATTACTAGATGTGAAACAATAATAATATCCCATTTTAATTTCTTGAATTGTCTATTTCTTTTTTTTTTTTTTTTTTTACAAACTCATACTATCATTATGGGTTTAATTTCATTTGCCACTGTTGAGTGGCCTGCCATTTGGAATGAGTTTGCATTCCATCCGTTGCAAATGAAGGATTTGCAAGTGGCGTGATTCCATATTATCTTAAGGCTTTAAGGTGTCACTAGCCTTTAGTTTACTCTAACTAAAGACCTTTTTACCAGAATCCTGCCTGATGCCAATTTTCATTCAATCTTCATAAATGTTTTTTAATACAATAGTGCACAAATTCTTCTTTAAGTACTGAACATGCCAAAAGAGGTATTTGTTTTTCTGCTTCTCTTCTCCCATATTTAAACATGTTACGTAAATATGTCCACACCTAAATCTGTCCCATCTTGTTGATCCATTTTTAAAATTCACACCTTGTCTTGTATAAACGCAACCCAGCCATGAAAGTAATTTGTTTGTGAGTCATAACCTTGCAAACATTGAAGTAATTGTAAAAGCATCTCTTGTTAGTGTGCAATTAGGGTATTAAGTTCGATATCATGCTGCATTATATTTAAGAAAAAGGGTTATAAAGGGTTTTATTTCTTAATGCTCAATAACATTTAATCACAAACACATACTAAGATAAAGCTAAGTATATATTCATTTCAACACTTACAAAAATAATTAGTTTTCCTGGGTATATCACAGCAGATGGAGCTGTTTTCTTAAAGAATATGTATAGAGCATGTTAACTGAATAGGTGCCTATAGGCATACCACAGTACAATAGAATGGTCTGTGTATTTGATTAGCATGATATTTTTAAACGAAGCTCTCATCTTCAATATTAAAAAATGATCTATTGTAAAACAATGAATTTGAACAAAATATAGCTTTAGAGTTCAACTCTCTCTATATCTGGCAGTGACTCAGAAACTGTATAATTCGAGTGCAAAGGTGTATTTGCCTTTGTAACCCTATTTAGTATGATCTGATGGTATCCCTCTACTTCACAGAGTAGAAAGACCAAGAACTGAATTTCTTCTAGAAATCTATAAAACAGGCTAAGTTCTAAGGTGCACATTATCTGCCAAAACTCTCCTGATACAGCAGTGTCTCAAGCCAACTGCTGAACTTTTGGTAGCAGAAGAAGATACTTCTCCTCCCATGTAATCTCATTTAATGACTCTTCCCTCTCACTCACTTACTCTACACTGACTGTCCTTAATATCTGTCAAAGCGATCCCTTGTTCGTCTTTGCTCCATTACAAATATTTCCTAAATTGGATTTGTTACCATTTCTTACCATTTCTTGAAATATTTCCTAATTGATCTACTAATTTCTGGCTTAATTCTCTTCCAATTCATTCGTTACTCATTCAAACACAAATCTCATCATGTGATTCTGCTTAACATATTCTAATGATCTCCTTAATAACTCCAGTACTCCAGAGTAACACTTCTATTTATTAGCTTTAAGTTGCACTCTTTTCAAAGCTCCTTTTCCATGATCATGCCCACTTTATGCCTACACTCAGACACCTTCTGCTCTAACTTCTCTAAACATGCTGTGCTCTCCAATTTAGAGCCCTCTGCTGGGAATGCTATTCAAAAGTTAGCTCAAGTATATCCTCTTTCCTGAAGATTCCTTAGAAAGTGTGTGCTATAGGAATGTGGGATGTGGTAAAAAGCTTGCTCTGCAGAGCAGTTGGTGTTTGAAAGTGCTGGTATCAAATTCTAATTATCTGGCTAGTTGTGTGATCCAGAAAACCTGGTTGGTCCCCTCACATAACAGTCAACCATCTCCACCCTGGCTATATGGGTGCTGCCATCAAGGAAAAGGACAAGTAGTCAATGCTTGAGCACCCATGGTCCATTGTGCTCTTGCTGTGACAATTTTTCTTTTTATTGAGCTATAATTGGCATAGAGCATTAAGTAGGTTAAGGTGTACAACATGTTGATTTCAAACACATATATTGCAATATGTATAATTACCAGTGAAACATTAGCTAGCATCATCATTTCATATAATTTTCATTTCTTTTTTGTGGTAAGAACATTTAGAATCTAGTCTCTTAGCAACTTTGAAGTATGTAATATAGTGTTGTTAACTATAATCACAATCCAGAATTTATTCATCTACTAACTGCAAATTTGTACCCTTTGACTAACATCTCCCCACAATTCTGAGAAAGAAGAAGAAAGCTGGAAACATCACACTTCCTAATTTCAAAGCCATAGTAGTCAAAACAGTATAGTACTGGCATAAAAACAAACACAGAGGCCAAAGGAAAAGAACGAGGAGTCCAGAAATAAACACTGCATGTCAAAAACTTATTTGACATGGGAGCCAAGAATACTCAGTGGGGAAAGGATGGTCTCTTCAATAAATGATGTCGGAAAAAAATGGATAAACACATGCATAAAAATGAAATTAGATCTCTATTTCACATCACTCACAAAGTTCACTCAAAAAGGATTCAAGACTTAAGCATAAGACCTGAAACCATAAAACTCCTTGAAGAAACCATAGGGAAAGTGCTCCTGGACATTGGTATTGGCAATGTGTTTTTTTTTTTTAATATAATGCCAGAAACACAAGCAATAAAAGCAAAAATCAACAAAAGGGACTGCATCAAACTAAAAGTCTCTTCACAGCAGAAGAAACAATCACCAAATGAAAAAAGAACCAACAGAATGGGAGAAAATAATTACAATTATAATATATCTGATAGGGGGGTAATATCCAAAATATATAAGAAACTCATACAACTCCAAAACAAAATAATAATATTAATTAATTAAATAATTGTTTAAAATTTAAAAATTGGGCAAGGGAACTAACATTCTTTTTCCAAAGAAGATATACAAATGGCTACTAACACCCGTTTAGTACTTTATAAAAAGGTTCACTACCAAAAGAAAAAGTGCACTACATCACTAATCATCAGGGAAATGCAAATCAAACCACAGTGAGATATCTCCTCACACTTGGCTGTGACAATTTGCAAGCTTGCCAGCCTGTCATCCTTCAGGGCTTTGCCCACGGTTTAATCCGGTCTTGCCATACCTGGACTATAGTTCACTCTGCTCCCTCTTAGCCGTACTGGATTCCTACAAATCATTTCTAGTACTTCTTCTTGCCTACTGCCTGTGTTTGGCCATACAGCCCAATCTTTAACCTTGGTCTGCTCTTTAAATTGATATAGATATATACATGGAGAGAAAGTGATGGCAAAACACACATTTTTGATGTATGAAAGTATCGTCTACTTCAACTATAGTTTTTACCCACATTAATTTGACAAGTTTGTATTGCCCCGCATCTCTCTGGCGTAATCTCCCTCTGTCTCCTCACCATGGCACTCATAGGGCATTCTATCTAAATCACATAATAGCAATAATTGTAATTCATGGTACACTTACTCTGTAGTAGTCAAAATACAAGACATTTTGTATATATTGTATTATTTCACTTCCCCACAGTCCCAGGAGTAGGTATTACTTGAACCACCTTATAGTTGAGGAAACGAAAGTGGAGAGGTTGAGTGCTTGCCCAGTCACACCTTATAAGCACAGTATGGCTGCACACACATACAAAGTCAAGCCAGAGAAAGGTAGAAGAATAGATAATAGTGTCTGTGTGTGTTTCTTTTTTCCCTGTCTTCCTACCTTGATAGAAGCGCGAACTCTTCTCACTGTAGCATTCCGTGTGTGTGTGTGTGTGTGTGTGTGTGTGTGTGTGTAATAAGGAAGGGGTAATCAGAGAGACGAGAGAAGTTAAAATTAAGAAGAAAAAGAGCATACCTTAGAGGGACTTATAGAGCACATCCCTCTACTTTGAGTATTTGACATGACACATCTGACCTAAAATCTCTCACCCAACCTATATCTTCCAATCACATCTAGATCCTGGCCCCAAATCAGAAAGGCCCAAATTTCCATGGGAATGTCTGCTGTCCAGACCCAAGAAATGACTGTTACATACAGGTCAGGCCAGGTGCCTTAATCCTGAGTGGTAGGTTCAAAACAAATTGGAGCCTGGGGAGACAGAAAACGGGAATCAAGAATATTACCAATGAATGGATCATTAGCTGCTTTGCTGAATTAAAGAATTTCGTAAGAAAAATTTTTGGCCAGAAATTTTTTTTTTGGCCAGGAATTTTGAAAGAGGTGACAACAGGATATGAACAGTACTCTGCCAGAATTCAAAAGGAAGTTAACTGCAGGAAGCTTTATCTCTCTGCAGTTGGAAGGAAAGATTGAAAGAAGAAAAAAACTGGACAAGCTACAACTGTTTCCTTCAAGAATAGGGCCTTAAGAAAAGTTCTGTGCTGTGAAAACTAATCATTATAATAATACAGTTACTGTTTAATAAATACTTACTTTGTGCAAGGTACTTTGCCATCCTGATCTCATTAACCTTACAATAACCTCATAAAATGGGTAATATTATCCTTCTTTCATATGTAACAAAATCACGGCTGCAAAAGATTGGGTAGCCTGCCACATGAATCAGAGTTCTCCAGAGAAACAGAATATATATATATATAATTATACATTATATAATATTTAAATATATATAATATAAATATATATTTGAATGTATGGAAAGAGGTTTATTATAAAGAATTTACTTCACATGACTATGGAAGTTGACAAGTTCCAAGATCTGCAGTCAACCACCTGGAGACTCACAAGAAGAACCTAAGAACCTAGAGCATAATTCTGGTCCAAAGGCCTGCAGGCTCAAGACCCAAGAAAAGCCAATGTTTCAGTTCAGGTCTGAAGACAGAAAGAAAAAAAAAAAAAAAAAAACAATGTCACAGCCTTAAGACAATCAAGCAGTAGGAATTTCCTCTTATTAGGGGAAAGTCAGCTTTTTTGGTTATTCAGGTCTTCAACTGATTTGATGAGTCCCACCCAGATTAGAGATGGCAATCTGCTTTACTCAGTCTACTGATGTAAATGTCAAACTCATTCAAACTTTTTCTCACAGAAGTATCCAGAACAGTATTTGATCAAATATATAAGTACCTTATGACCCAGTGAAGTTAACACAGAAAATTAACCATCATTTGCCTAAAAATACCTAATTTTTAAGTGCTGGAAATGGGATTTAAATCCAGGTCTGTCCTCTTCAAAAGCGGACAGTTATTCATCTATGCCAGAAACGTGGTACCACAGAATTATCTAGAATGTGTGATTTTGTTACTTAGAAGATCTGTGCCAAGATTACAGGAAAATTAGTCAATGAGTAGTTTACACATGTGCACACAATAACACACACACATAATTTTAGAACATTAGCTAGATTTGTAAACACATTTAACTTTTGTACTTGAAACATATTAGGTGTGATGGAGCTGCAATGCCTTGGAAAAGGAGAAAAGGACCTGTAGTGCCAAAGGTGCTGTGGAGTGGGAGAAACCAACCACCTGGGTTTTTTTGCAGTAATAAGGCAGGACCACTTTCTCAATGGCAAATTCTACTACCTCAAATAAATCATTGGTTAGTTTGATTATACTCAAATCAAGAGCAAAACTTAGTTTGAAAATCATTCTCCCTTATACTTACAATGGTATCTTTCTTGAAATGTCTCAAGAGAAAAGGGATAATCACATTTTTTGGCTAAAATAAGGAAGTCAACCCCCCCAAATACAGGTGAACAGTAATCATATTCTATCCAGGACAACTTAATGACTTACTGGAAATCAAACATCAGGAATATATTAAGGAATTAGCTCCCTAAAATTATAAGTCAATTCTATTTTGTTCCTGTGGTTTCATGTGACATTATATTCTCCAAGAGGGGAAGCATAATGCTCAAAATGTGCCTGGTTCAGGATGTATCTGCATGTATAGAAATTATAACCTCCTGTTAAATGAAAGCTATTTATACATGAATGCTGTTCACAAAACACACTAACTGATATAACCATATGCCCTTTCCTTGATGTAGTTTGGCTAACCAAGTGTAGGCTATTTTTAAACCTGTCTGAGGCTTTATGAACAAATCAGTAAGCTTCTAATTCCATTGAAATCCAATGATAACCCTTCAAGATTTCTTCAGCATCAGAGGATTCTAAGAGACAAAAAAAGAGGACATTCTTGATTACTGAAAGAATAAAATCCAACAAATTGGGAGCAGTTTGGTTCCTAGGAAGACTGGGTGTCTGAGGACTAATAATCAGTTAATATATGCTATTTCTTAAAAAAGATACTCTAAGGTTCTGTACATCATCTAATTTGCAGAAATTTGCTGAGTCAAGCAGACCTGAACCAGCATACTTGAGCTTCTTTTGCTTTCTTTGGAGGAGTATCATGTGGTAAAATATTTAAAATAGAAGCCCTGAAAACTGTTTTAATATTTTACTAAATATGTGGTTGAAGGTTACTGTTCTGAATTTATATAAAGGTAAAATAGAGTTGGGAGTCAAAATGTAATGACTCACTCTTTTATAGAAAAGGAAACTATAGACTAAATGGGACAGCCACAGACTAAGAGTGGGACTTGAACTCTAAACTCCATCCTGGGCCTGTCATGGACTGTGACACCACCCAAGACCTTGTCCTTGGTCCTTTTTATATATAGCACCTAAAATGAGGATTAATAGTTACTTCACTGCCTATGTCTCTGCCTCTCTCTCTGTGTGTGTGTGTGTGTGTGTGTGTGTGACTATCATAAATAAATTTAAAAAAATAGTTACTTCATATTTCAAATGAATGCTATGATGATTCTATAAAGAAATACCAAAGAGAATGGATGAGAAAACATTTGCAGTGACAACAGAAAAAGACTGGACATAAGAAAGTAAATCAGAATAAAATGTCAGCACTAAAGATCTTGATTAAGAAAGGTAAGCAGAGCAAAATATGGAATAGAATCAAAAGAGAGCAAAACCCAAGATTCCCAAATTATACTAATTATAGATGTGATGACAAGGAGAATTAGAAGCTCCTGGGAACCTTCTTACACTGTTAGTGGGAAAGCAAACTGGTACAGCCACTCTGGGAAAGAGTTTGGAGATTGTTTAAAGAGTTAAAGAGAACTACCTTAAACCCAGCAATTGCACTACTAGGTATTTACCCAAAGGTTACAAAAATACTGATTTGAAGGGACACAGTCACCTCAATGTTTATACCAGGAATGTCCACAATAGCCAAATTATGGAAGGAACCCAGAGGTCCAACAACTGATAAATGGATAAAGAAGATGTGATATGGTGGGATATTACTCAGCCATCAAAAATGAATGAAATCTTGCCATTTGCAATGACATGGATGGAGCTAGAGTGTATTATGCTAAGCAAAATAAGTCAGGGAAAGACAAATACCACATGATTTCACTCATATGTGGAATTTAAGCAACAAAACAGATGAACGTAAGGGAAAGGGGAAAAAAAAAAAGATAGGGAGGCAAACCAGAAGAGACTCTTAATGATAGAGAAAAAGTTGAGGGTTGCTGGAAGGGAGGTGGGTGGGGGATGGGCTAAATGGGTGGTGAGTATTAAGGAGGGCACTTGTGATGAGCACTGGGTACTATATGTAAATGATGAATCACTAAATTCTACTCCTGAAACTAATATTATACTACATGTCAACTAACTTGAATTTAGATAAAAACTTATAGTATTAAAAAAATAGAAGTTCTAGATAGAAAATTTAATGCTTAAGAGGAAAAACTGCAAAAATGTAGTATGAAAAAGGGGAATAGAAAAGGTCTGTTTGGTGCTATCTGGTGTCCACTGATTTTCCAAAAGACCCTGAAGAGAAAAGGAAAGATCCTCAGGCACACAATAATCAGTAGCATATTTACATCCCTGTATCTTTATGTGTTAAAGCATGTTTACTTCTTTCTCTCATTTGCTATAAGAGAGCAGACCAAGAATCTTAAAATATTTTTTGTAGAATTATAAACAGGAAACAATGCAAAGAAGTTAGCAATTGACCATGTAGGGATTAGGTTATGAAACTTTGACTAAAAAGACACTGGAAATATTTCCAAGACACATTTTTGCAATAATTCAAATGTCAGGGTTGTATGATGTAAGCTTGGGAAATAGCACACTGATTTATTTTCAAAGATTTATTTGGGGAAATGCATCAGAAATACAAGCTGCAATTTGTAATAGCACTGTTTAAAAAGCCAAAAATAAAGATTGTTTACATATAATATTAGAAATGAAATACCTACTAGAGACAACAGCTTTCTGTGTTCAAAGAGGACTGCACCAAGTAACTTCATAAACTGATATAAAATCAGCATAAGACAATAGGATATAAAGAAGAACTGAAAACTTGCATGGCTAAAATAAGCCATCCACATAGATAGGTTCTTGATCCTTTACATAAATCTAGTAGGAATATAGATGAGCCAGTAAGAGGAATAGCAACCAGCAAGATCAGATAAATAAATAGCAGGTTGATGGATTCACTTCCAGGTCACCTTCTTGGCTCTATAGACTTATTTACTTGAAATGTAAATATACATGGACTTTTAGCGGAAAGGATCTTCTGGGATGTATAATGATATTTATTTCAGGTAGTGCTTTATGATCACCACACAATTGGTAGATTTATGATCACCACACTGATCACCACCTTCTGCCCTCCAAAACACCATAGTGAGGGAGGCTGGGTGCTCTAATAGGGAGAAATTACATGTTAAGAGAAGTGAAGAAGAGGGGAAAACAGCAATTGCCTGGAAATATCCAACACTTCATTAATTCCTGTCACTGTTGATTGCTTCCCTGTCACCTCATTCAACTTCATAAATTCTGTCCCTAGCACTGCTTAGTACGTAAAAGCTACCCAATAAACATTTTTTGAAAAACTAATCTCTCAAATGTACTGCCATTACAATCCCAAAAAAGACTTTTTGAAAATTATGATTATTGATCATCTTTACCAATACAATGAAGGACATAAGGCATTTCTGACCACTGGTCTATGACTTTCCCTGAAAGTTCAATTTTTTATTCTTTTTCCCTTTTAACAAGACCATTTGTAATGATCAGTATATCTTCATTATACTTGATTTTTAACATTCTTAATAAATATCTTATTATTCTCTCTTAGTTTGGGCTGCTTTAACAAAAATACCACAGACCACGTGGCTCATAACCAACAAACATTCACTTTTCATAGTTCTCAAGTGTGGGGATCCAAAATCAAGACATCAGCAGATTCAGTGTCTAGTGAGCACCAGCTTCCTGATTCATAGATGGTCATCTTTTTGCTTGACCTCACATGGTCAAGAGGAAAGAGAGCTTTCTAAGTTGTCTTTTATAAGAGCACTAATCCCACTCAGGACAGTTCCACCCTCATGACTGAATCACCTCCCAAAAGCCTCACATCTTTACACCATGACACTGGGGGTTAGATTTCAACATATGAATTGGGGAGGACACAAATATTCATGCATAGCATCTACCCCTGCCCCCCCCCCAAATTCATGTCCCTCTTGAATGCATAATATATTCATTCCATTGCAATAGTCCCCAAAATTATAACTCATTCCAGCATCAACTCTAAAGTCTAAGCCCAAAGTCCAAAATATCATCTAAATCAGATACAGTTTAAGACTTAAAATATAATTCATCCTGGGGTAAATTGCTCTTTAGCAGTAAACCTGTGAAATCAAACAAGTAATATGCTTTCAAAACACAATGGTAGAACAGGTGTAGGACAGACAGTTCCATTCCAAAAGGGCGACTTAGAAAATAAGAAAGGAGTGATGTTATCAAGCAAGTACCAAATCTGACTGGGGAAGTTCCAAGACACTTTAGGCTCAAGAACTATGCTCTTTGACCCACCAGGGCAGGAGTCCTGCTCTTGTGGTTTTGGAGAGCAGGAGTTGACCCATGAGGCTCAGGGCAGCCCTGTCTCCACAGCTAGGCTGGAGTTCTCACCTTGGCTCGCAGGTTGGACCTTCCCCCTAGGCTGGGGCCCCATACCCACAATTCTTATGGGGTAGTGTCAGGTGCCCAGTGGCTCTGATCTGAGTTGCATCCCTTGAAATCTAGATGAAGGCAGCCTAGCAGGCAAACCTGAAGAGATGGCAGTAGGGACACCGCCAAGGCCTGCTGTTGGGAGAGGCCACCTGGCCTGCCAGAGCCATACCTGGGGCACTGGAGTGGAGCCAGCAATGTTTAGTGGGCAGTGTGTGCTGAGGTCCCACATGCACCAATGGCCCCTTCTTTGCATTCTTCAATAGCCCTGAATAATAGCTTCTGTTTTCTTTCTTTTTTTTTTTAAGATTTATTTATTTTAGAGAATGAGAGAGTGCAGGGGCAGGGGCGAAAGGAGAAGAATAGGAAGAGAATCTCCAGGAGACCCCCTGATAGGCACATCTTATGTGACCATAACCAGAGCTGAAACCAAGAGTTGGACATGAGCCACCCAGGTGCCCCTTTAGCTTCTGTTTTCTATGGATGTGGTTTACTAATCTCTTTATCATATAGTTATTTGACCACACCCTTTAGTACAGCAGGCTTTCTCCTTCTTTACAATAGGATAAGCTGAGAATTCTCCAAATCTTTAAATTCTACTATCCTTTTGGTAAACTATTCCATCTGCGAATCATTTCTCTCTTCTCTTGTTTCATTGTCAAGAGTATCCAGGCCTCTGATGTAACATTTTGCCTAGAAACAGCTCCAGTGCTAAATATCTAATTTCATCACTCACAAGTTCCACCTTCCACAAGACACTAGGACATGAATAAATTCAGCCAAATTCTTTGCCGCTTTATAATGAAAATGGCTCTTCCTCTACTTTCCAATAAGATGTTTCTCAGTTCTTTCTGAGATCTCATCAAGATATCTGTTTTTCTACCAGCATTCTCTTCTGGATTAATCAGGTGTCCTTTAAGGAGACTGAGGCTTCCTTTACAGCTTTCCTCTTTTCTTTCTGAGCTCTTTCCAGAATCACCCTCAATGGTCTGACCAAGGCAATGCAGGTTTTTTCTAGCAGATACCTCAAAACTCTACTAGCCTCTACCCATTGCCCAGTTCCAAAGCTACATCCACATTTTCAGATATCTGTTACAGCAGCACCCCACTCTCTGAGAACCAATTTCTGCTTTAGAATTTGGGGGGAGCACAAATATCCAGTTCACAGCATGCTCATATTCATGATAACACATGTGTAAATCTCTCATTCTTTCTGTTTATTGTAAGTCACCACTGTACATCTAAAAGAGGTGCTTGCGTATCACTCTGCATGGAGAACAACCCTCAATCAAACTTCATGTCTGTGGCCTGGATCATCCTAGTTTAAGAATTACCTAGACTGATTTGTAACTACATAGAAGCTTAGAGATAGAGTATTCAGTCCTTAGGGTTCAGGGCTTTGTGGTGGATTTATCGCATTCATGGTCCAATTGTCACCTCTTTGCAACCTCTCCCATAAGAAGTCTATGTCCTCATTCCTTGAATCTGGGCTAGCTTTGTGACTTATTTGGGCGAATAAAATGTAATAGAAGTGAATAGTGTACTAGTTTGAGCCTTGACCTTAGGAGGCCACGTGACTTGACTTGTCCTCATTCTCACTCCTGCCCTTTTGCCATGAGAAACTGCCCAGGCAAGCCTCCTGGAGGATAACAGATTTGTGGCACCCCAGTGTGTCCGTCAATCCAGCTAATAGCTGGATATATGAATAAGTCCAGTCAAAACCAGGAGAATAGCCCCGCTGAGCCACAGCTAAATTATTGATCCACAGGCCTATAAGCTAAAAAAACAAAAACAAAAACAAAACCACCTTTTTTTTTTTTATGATGCATGATTATGGCCATAGAAATCTAATACAGTGTTTCACTCGGGCCTTACTTATATCACACCTATATCAGTTTAATGACCTCATTGCTGACCATCCTATATCTGGTCAAGCTTTTATATTTGTTTTCACATATAACTTATAATTCTGATTGAAATATCTGCCAAGTATCTTGTGTTCTCCAGCTGGTCCTTCTGGTCCACTTGAGAATCTGATGCTAAATATTGAAGCAGACACTTTGCCATGAGCAGCCTTATGTGCTCAGTGACTTGGCAAACCCCTAACAAACAATAAGCCTGGAATGTCGAAGAATTCTTAGAAACTTATCAACTTGACCAAACATGGGCAAAATCAAATTCATAACAACCAGGAACTAACAAAATAAAACCATGTGTAATTTTTTTAAATAGTCACATAAATCATTCCAGACCTTGACTAAGACCTGTATTTTTGAATTAATTATTGAAATCCTTGTACTTTAACACTTTAGTGGCCGTTTTATGTTTTCAGATAACAATGATATTTCAAAAATGAATATTTCAAATATCTTTAGTCAGGAAGTTTCAAAACTCACACATCATCCTCTATTTATTCTCTCCAAGGAAAGCACATTTAAAACAAGATGCCTAGCTTTCCTGGTGAAAAGCAAGTTAAATCTTTAAATAGAATTCCAAACTATATTCAGAATATCCAGTAGACCCTCAAGATATATACCCTAAAAATGACATTTATTTTTTTAAAATATTTTATTTATTTATTCATGAGAGACAGAGAGAGAGAGAGGCAGAGACACAGGCAGAGGGAGAAGCAGGCTCCATGCAGGGAGCCTGATGTGGGACTCGATCCCCAGTCCCCAGGAGCAGGCCCTGGGCTGAAGGTAGCGCTAAACTGCTGAGCCACCCAGACTGCCCTAAAAGTGACATTTAGATCAGGGAACTGAAAAGAATTGGCAGGCCTTCCCAGATCAAGAGGACTAAATGAAAGAGAAAATATAGTAATAAAATGAAAATCGTTCTTCCTTCTGGCAATTCTCCAGGACCTCCATTTTAGAGAGCAGGCAGCTGAGTAGTTTAATGCTGAAATCACTCAACTGATTATCCCATTACATATTTGTTAAAATAGGAAAAGCAATTTCGTCCAACAAGGCAGTTTGGGGACTGGTAATCGGCTGGCTTTAGACAATATTGAGGTAGTATGACTGGGACCAGTAGACAGTCTCCAACATTTCATTCTCCCACACTAGCATCATGTCTCATGTCTTTACCCACGTGGAATCAGTAGAAGATTAAGCTGACATTAATGTGCGGCATCTCTTTTTGTGTTTGCCCCATGACTTCTCTTTTCATGGTGTCTTCTCTTACTCTTTGGGGAGTTTTAGAGAAAGCATTCACACTGAAGTATAAGTGACAGATATGTCTGAGCTGATAACCCTTCTTGAATACCTTTGCATTTTCATTTTTTAAGTGGAACCTCTGATTTTGGTGTTTCAGATATCAGTAGAGTATACAAAATTCACACACTCAGCAATTGACCATTTCATTATATTTACTCCCCCACTCAAAACAAACAAACAAAAAAAAAACTGGCTTTGAATGGTCCGATTACAATGACAGCCCTTGTGAGTAAACTCACTTAGGATGCATCTGCCACACGAAAATGCATCTTGAAGAGTGACACTCATTGGTCAGGAAGCCATGAGAGATTATCATTCTTTATTATCTTACCTTTTAGTTTTTCTTCCATATCATCAATTTCTTCCAAATCTGATCCATGACCCTTCATTCTGATACCTTAAATCATTCTGGGTGTTCAAGGTCTTTCTTCACTGACCCCAACAAACATTCCAAGTTCCCCGGGGCTCACTGTCAACTATTTTCTTCTATGATGTCACTGCTTCAACCAACATATTTGCTCCCTTGATGTAAGTATTCTCAGATTTTTTGTTGTTCCACATACCCCAAATGCATGATAGGCAAAGATCTTCCTCTCTATTGATCTAAATCTTCTTTGCTTTCTACACAGTTTAGATCTCACATCTTTTTTTTTAATTAATGGCAACCGAAATCTTAGTGCTTTTAATGTCTGATTGCCCATTTACATTTCTAGTTAACGCTGATATTTAAAAATGAAGTTTCCAAGCTAACTATATTTTTATTCAAGAAATTTTAAAACAGCCTATAACTCTCTGCTTATCTACCCATTCTAGCCCAGAAAAGCACATTGGAATGAGATAGATTTCCTATTGAAAATTGTCACCATTCTGGACCAAGTCTATCTGAAGTGATCTGTCCCTTCTCTGAATTCCTATAGCAATTATTATATAAAAAATTGTTTGATTTACATATTGACTATCTTTGGTATCTTCTCCATACCCTCTTCAACAATTATTTAAATTTAATTTAGCTACATGTATTTAAATCTCATTTACTTAATTACCTCAAGAATTTTTTGAACAGCAGAAAGTATTATTATTTTAATGTTAGCTCTGTAGGGAAATATTCACCTGGTATACAAATCATAAATATTGACTGGATTCACTGTTTTTTAAAACATACCTAAAAGGGATGCCTAGATGGCTCAGCAGCTGAGCATCCACCATGGTCTCAGGGCATGATCCTGGGGTCCTGGGGTCCTGGAGTCCTGGGATGGAGTCCCCCATCAGGTTCCCCGCAAGGAGCCTGCTTCTCCCTCTGCCTGTCTCTGCCTCTCTCTGTGTCTCTCATGAATAAATAAGTAAAATCTTAAAAAAATTACCTAAGATTTTTCTTCTATATGTAACTAAAATAGTGTTTATGTATTATGTCATTAAAAAGAAACATAATTCTTCCTTTTTTATTCATGAGTAAGTGCAAGAAAAAGGACAATAGAAAGATTGTTCAGGAATATAAGAATTATAAACTCTCACAGCTCTTTTCTTATTAAAATTAAGTGTCTCCTAAATTTATTGTTCATGCCTTTTTCATTAAATTGTTTTTAATAAGTTCCTAGTGTAAATCTCTTTTGATTTAAATAAATTTTACTTCAACATTGCTAACAAACATTAATAACAACTTTTAAACTACTACGCAATAATTATTTCTGAAATTTAATCTCTATGGGCTCTTGCTATTTATTGACTGAAAATTTAGCTACATACAGAAAAATGATTCAACATGTGTTCCTAATGGCCAAAAAGCTAGCAGTTTTTCTCCAACTTAAAATGTGAGAAGTGCTCTTTTGCAAGGAAATCTCTTAGACCAAATCTTATTATCAGTAATAAGACACATTCACTTTAAAGTTATGTATCACTCTTTAAAAACCACAATTATTGCCATGGAAAGTGAAATAAAAATAACAGCATCAATAAATGAACTTTTTGCTCAATGATAATGTCAAATTAATCAACATTTAAAAGCAATTCAAGTGTAATGAAAGAAAAAATAGGCACATGATTTCAAATTAATATTCTTTTTCTTCTGGATAATGTAAGTTATTATTATCTCCAAACTTATATCATTTTTTCTTCTAATTGGTCTCATACCACTATTCACAGTATTTTCCACACCTTGATGTTTTTGAATCACATAAAGAAAAAAAACACTATATTTAGTACAGAAGAAATTAATGTAATTATGGGATCCCTATTAAGAGAAAACTAAGCTTTGAATTCTGGCTTAAGTTAATATTTTCCCAAATCATTTTTTCATAATGTTTTAGAATACTCCTTAAAGTAGTTAATCAATTTGCCAAAAGTAGGTTAGTCTCTCCAGAAGACAATAACATAGCAAGGGTTCAAGCTTTTTTGCTTTTCTGACAGGCTGGACTCCCGGTTGCAGTAGTAGTTGGGGATCAGCTGCAGTTAGGGGAATCCCACGTTGCTGAATCCATGGTTGGCCTCAGTATCTGTTATTATACAGCTTCATAATGAGCCCCTAAAGCAAGCACTGGACTGGGTGAGGAAAGAAGTGATTGACATCAACAGGATAATGTTTTCTAACTGATAATTGAGAGACTCCTGGATAGAAGGATCCTTCTGGTGAGTTTTCACCATACTTTGGACCCATAGCAAGAAGTCCATGTATATTTCTCTTCTCCAAGCTAATATGTCACCAATACTCTTGCTTTTTCTTTCTACATCCCTGACTAGTCAATGTAGTCATCAGCTGTGTGAACTGGTGACTGATTGTTCTCTCACCAAGAAACTTTTCCTTTCCCTTCAATACTGCCCCTCAGATGGGCTGTGCAGTAAACTAGTCCTCTGCCATCTGGTGCTAGCAATTTATTTATCATCTTTAAAGCAGATTCCCATTTTGCTTCCAAGTCAATTGTTCATAAGAACACCTGCTCAAGGCCATTCTAGAGGGTCATAAGTAGAGACATAAGAGATCCAGGATCAGCCACCTACTCATGCAGCTTTCTTGTGCTTTCAGAACCTGATAAATCTGGATTTTGTATTTACCATCAATTTGTTGGTGAACTCTTCAGCACACTCAATGCTTGGAAAATATAGGAATTAGTTCATTATAGGAGCTCAGGTTGTAGTTACCTGCCTGTAGTATCTACCTTAGACTAGTAATAAGCTAAGAGGAGTTAACTAAAGAAGACATAGTTTTGCGATAGAACCTTAGTGGCTTCTACCATAGTTTTCTTATTTGGACTGTATGTGCTTTATATAACACATCAGTCTACAAAGATATCACAAGCACCATTGGATCTGTTGCTTCATAAAGGTCAAGCGGAAGAACTTCTTGTACTACAGCCTACATCTGCTGGAATGCCTTCTCTTGGTCTGGCCCCACTATTTGTAAACAGTTTTGTAAGCAGTTCACTTGATAAATATTTCAGAGCCACATATCCACATGTGTTATATATTAATCCAAAATCCAAATAAGTCTACAAACTACTGCATCTTTTCTTTTAGTGTAGGATAGAAAGGTCCTCTAGTAGGCTTTCACTTTGGAGGAGATATCTCAACAAACTCCGGACTACTGTTCTCTCAGAAATTTTAAGTAGCAGATCTCTGAATTTTTTTTCCAATATATCCTTCATTCTCTTTCAAGTTCAGGTATTACTAAAACATTTATTTTACTACTACATGGCCCTAGCAGCATTATTGATATAATGTACAAGTATTATATCCTAAAAGATGATAGGATAATTTAAAAAAACAGACCAAGTGATACCTTAAGGGATGATAAGGTAATAGAAATCCCTGAGGACTAAGTTAGGGCATGGAGCTGGAGATTTACCAAAGATAAAAGTGAAGGTTTACATTTTTCTCTATCAAATGAAAGCAAGTTTCTTCTGGTGAGCTCTGCTACCAGAATAGAGATCTCCCTACCACTACCTCCACCACCCCACCCTCACCAAAAAAAAAAAAAAAAAAAAAGCTATATTGATAGTCACAGAGAAAGCCAACTTCTAGGTATATGTTGCTTTGCCCCACTAAAGAGAATCATGAAATAGCCACTGAGTGGAGTAATGAGATACTTATAAATATTGTAATTCATTATCATTCCTAAGATCTACTTACCTGTCTCCTACACAGATCAAATAGGTAAGTTTAATGGAGATGCCTCAGAAATCATCACTGTGTGGCTAAATTCTCATTTCTGAAAATCCTCCAGTGATGTGGCATTGCTTACCATCTTGTTAGGGGCCAAGATTTACAGGACTCCACTATGGCATTGCCACTCTAGTAGTCTTAAAACTATGTGTGAGGGAAAGATTGGGGAATCTGCCACTTTCTGAATATATCTCATGAAATTATCCACACAGGATCTAAGGAATTAATCATAGTATAGGTTTGGGGATTCATTGAATCCAACATGAAATTATCTGTTTTTGTTTAGATTTTATTTGTATTTATTAACGAGAGACACGGAGAGAGAGGCAGAGACATAAGCAGAGGAAGAAGCAGGCTCCCTGCAGGGAGTCTGCAGGACTCAATCCCAGGACCCCAGGATCATGACCTGAGCTAAAGGCAGACAGACGCTCAACCACTGAGCCACTCAGATGCCCCTGAAATAATCTATAAACAAAATCTATTGATCCTCTGATATCCATCTAACTATGATGTGACTCAAGGATGAAAGCCATGCTTCTACTCAGCAAACCTAGTGGTTTATATTGTTTTAATGGAGATTAAGTAGGATTTCAGTGCCCTGATCATCTATTTTAATTTCAGGACTACATGATCATTTAACTAACACCAAAGATCGCAGAAGGCCTGACCAGCTAATAGAGCAACACCTTGCCTCTATCATATAAGTAATTCTGGTTGGTCTCTATTCTGATGGAATCTCAACATCTACACTAAAATCAGGAAGCCGACTCCCAGCTATATAACACCAAAAAATATCATCCACAGTGCTTTTCAAAGATTCTTGTGTTCTTCTCACCAATTTATATCTAAACTTGAATGAAGGTAATGCCTCCTGGCCCTCTTGGGACAAGTAAACATAAATTGCTCCAACATGCTTATCTCTATTATAATTTTGGATTCCTTCCCCTATGTTATGCAGACAAATTTCTATCATCTCAACTTTATTTAGCATAGACTAGCACTAAGTCCATTTCCTAAAGAGATTTTTTTTTATATCTAAAATTCTTATCCCCTGCAAAACTATCAACTAGTGTAAGACTAGGATACAAAATTCATTAGATATATCTCAGCAGTTTACCTCCATGAAGCCATTTAGAAAATTACTGGAAATATGCTCTACCGAAAGAAAATACAAAGACATATGGCACAAAAAAACAGAAGATCAACATGATAAAGAGGCAGAGAAAATACTTAGGATAATGGTGGAGGTGGAGATCAGTGGAGAATAGTTGTACACCAGGCACAGAGGGTCTTGAGCAGGTCAGCAAGCACCAAGAGAGATTTCTTCAAAATTATGAACATGTCACTTAGACATTTGATATAGACATTTGAGGCTTGAATTAGGAATAAGTATACATAAAACCAAATTTAAAAAAAAAGTTGGAAAGACATTTAACAACTCCTTCTGGGAAAAAAAAAAAAAAAACAGGCATGGTATATCTTGAGTCTCATCACCTGTGATTAGTGTTTACATAGTCATTTTAATCTAAATCGTGAATACCCATCTAACTCAAATTGTGTTGTAACTATAATAACAGAAATTCAACACAAGAGAGAAAAAGAGAATTGAGGATAATGAGGGACTATAGAGGCAAGCTTCCCTATTTTCCATACTAATAGTTAATACTTAAAAATCACAAGGTTGATAGGTTACAAAATAAGAATTTTCAAGGGACTGGGAAAGAACAGAGTTGAAAGTGGTCATCTGCAGCAGGAAGATAAGCAAGAGTGGCAGAGGACTGGAGTCTATGTATCACAAGCAAACCTTGCAGAATAATTTGGATATTTCAACCATGGGCCTGCATAAACTTGATACAAGTAAACTTGCCTTTGCCTAAGGGGAAAATTATCATAAATAGGTACAATATAGGTATCAAAAATAATTTATGGAGTTCCAGGAAATTTTTAATACATATAATCTTTACAAAAACTACATGAGATAGACATTACTTCTGTGTTATGGATGAGAAAATTGGGACTCAAACAGATTAAATAATCTGCCCAATGATTCTCGTTTAGTCAGTAGTGGATCCAGGAATCACACAAGGAAGCATCGGGTGCCAAAGTCCTTGTTCTTTCTACTATAAATGCACTACCCGCAGTAAAATATCTTTATACAATTGCTAAAGCAGTCTTGGGCTGGGCCTGTAATGAATGGACTCTATAAATGTATTGCAAGGAAAAGAAGTACATCCTAGCAAGAGAAACAATGCAGTGTGTGCTGAGAAAGGCTAAGAACAATCAGCCTAATTGTAATAAAGTCTCACTGCAAAAAGGGAGGACTAATGTTTGTTAGCTTTAATGTGGAGATGGCATTCATTCCAAAGGATTTTTCTCATTAATATCAGGGGGAATAAAGAACACTTTAGCCATTACGCTACTTCCTTTATTTATAAAATTAGATTTTTCTGACAGAGGGACAAACACTCATCCATCTGGAAAAGTCTCTTGTCATAAGAACAGATGTTTAAATGTCCCACAACAAGAAGAAAAGTAAATACAGAGTAAGATCTCTTGCCAAAGCAAATTATTATAACAGGAGCATCAATCTCTCTTGCACAGCCAGGAGACTGTCTGCTTAACTAGGTTACAGGCATAGACAGAGGCCTCTTGTGCCAAAGTGAGCCCATTTCCATGTAGTAGATCCATCTTCAAAACAAAACCACAAGTAAAAACAAACACTTCTATCTTCTTCTATGGAAGTTCTAATCAAACAGTAACCTAAAATTGTTCATAAAAGCTATTGGTTGAATCTTGATCAAAACATTCTTGTCAGGTTTATCTTGAGGTTTATGAAATAATACAACTATTTGAGTTCTTTCCAATAAACACTTATAGTCTAAGAACTTCTTAAAAGGCTATTTCTCAAGTCTCTTCGACCTTCTCTGGACTCTGTGACATCATTTTCGTGAATAGGAATGTTATATAATTGTGGGTTTAGACTGAATTGTTTTGGATAATGTTCTCTATGGACATACATTATGAAAACAGTACTTACATTTGTTCATATAATTATCACATAAAGCATTCAGCTGTTAACTTAGTGGGTGTCAAAGCAAATTGCAGGGATGGGATAGAACTGCAGATGTCCCGCCAATTATTCTAAGTACTATTATAATAAAAATCGAATGACTTGGATGGTTAGGTTAATAACATACTAAGAAAAAACATTTGACTTTTAAAAGAGTTTGAAGTTATATTGCACTTTCGTGCAATACTGTGCTAATCTAACAAAGACTCTGTCTTATAGTCTCAGATCCTGACTTGGCATGCTGAATGAGAACATATTATTCAAAGTTTTTGCCTATGGCCAAGCTTTAAAGAAGGTAATTATGATTCCAGATATTTGAGTAGACAAGAGGCTCAGTTGTTTACATATTGGACACAATAGGTGAGCTGTTACCTGGATTTGAAATAGAAATCACAAATAGAAAAGAAAATTATATTGGCTAACTTTTTTTTAAAAAAAAAATCATAATTCTATCAAGGTATATGTAGAATTGGAACTTATCCTAAAATACCTACATGATAGGAGCATATTTGTAAATTATGTGTTTCTAATAAAGGCTTGCTAGCTATGAACTGCTCTTCTGCAATCCTGTTCATCTCACAATTTCTCATATACGTGGTGGAGACTAAATTCTGAATGCCAGGATCACTCAAAGCTTCAGCAGAAATGAAACCTAAATGTGCCCTAAGAGACATATTGCAGCCCTGTAGTAGAACTGGGTCAAGATCTCACAGCCTCCCTTTCACTTATTTCAGAGATCAAAACAAATAACTCTAGGATTGTGGGCGGAATCTTGTATTCATGTCTCCGAGCTGATAAAATCACCTCTGACTCATATAGACATTCAAGGCTAAATTTTTAATTTTCCACACCCATACATGCATAACTCTCATTAGATTCCCCAGAGATTCTATTAGTCAGGCTCTTTAAGACCATAAGGAACAGAGGTATGGCAAGTTTATTCTGACTGATGTGAGTTTTTGTAAGAAAACACCCAAAAATAGGTAAGCAAAAAAAAAAAATCATCTCTGCAGGGGTGCCTGGGTGGCTTAGTTGGTTAAGCATCTGCCTTTGTCTCTGGTCATGATCTCAGGGTCCTGGGATCCAGCCCGTTGGGATCTCTGCTCAGTGGGGAGCCTACTTCTCCCTCTCCTTATATAGCTCCCCCTGCATGTGCTTGCTCTCTCTGTCAAATAAATAAATACAATCTGAAGAAGAAGAAGAAGAAGAAGAAGAAGAAGAAGAAGAAGAAGAAGAAGAAGAAGAAGAAGAAGAAGAAGAAGAAGAAGAAGAAGGAAAGAAGGAGAAGAAGGAGAAGAAGGAGAAGAAGAAAGAGAAGAATCACCTCTATAGCAGTCAGATGGACTTCTGCCTCTCTGGGTCTCTTCAAGTTTCTAAGCAATCTACTGTCTGATTAATGTATTTCAAAGTTCTTTGAAAGAAATGACCCAATTGGGGTCAGTTAGGCAGAGCTATTGAAGAATATCCCTAAAAGACAGAGTTCTTAGACCAGGGCACCTTCTAGATCACCAAGTTCCCAGGTGCCCAGCCTGTAACTGGCTGCCAGTTGACAATCAATAAGAAAGGAACAAGGTTGTAGCCAGGCTACTAAAAAGGGGCTGTGGATACTCACCTGGAGTGACATGGAATCCAAAGCAGTTTAAAGCCAGGCTCTGTTTTCAGATTGTCTGCATTAAATCCTGAATTTGCTATTCCAAGCCCACACAGCCCGTTGAAGGGATTTGATCTTCCTAAGCCTCAGTTTCCTTATCTGTAACATAAGTAGATTAGTATTACATCTCATAGTGATCGTATGATTAAATGACCTAATCCATGTTAAGAATCACGCAGAGAGGGATCCCTGGGTGGCGCAGCGGTTTGGCGCCTGCCTTTGGCCCAGGGCGCGATCCTGGAGACCCAGGATCGAATCCCACGTCGGGCTCCCGGTGCATGGAGCCTGCTTCTCCCTCTGCCTGTGTCTCTGCCTCTCTCTCTCACTGTGTGCCTATCATAAATAAATAATAAAAAAAATTTAAAAAAAAAAAAAAAAAAAAAAAAAAAAAAAAGAATCACGCAGAGATATCAGATAATTTAATAGTTTAGAAAAAGCCATTAAATCATCCATAACTTAATCATTTGACTATCCATTTGCATGCACTAAAAATCTTAGGGGCCACCATATACACATGTATATTTCAGAAAACACTGCATGTGAGAGCCTCGGAACCCTGCCTTGAATCCTTTTGTAATGCCAAAATATTCTCCTGTTTGAAGATGGTTTTGTTTTTCAATTCTATGTGGACTTTCTGTATGTTGGATTTGCCAAAAATAGGGGCCTGTTACAATAAATCTAGATGGTTCATGGATTTATGAACAAATGCTTTTTTAAAGTAATATAAAACAAACCTAGCTAAGGTATATTCATACCTTGTTCCTGACATACAAAATCATATTTACATGTACCATTATTGTTTAAGGACTCTTTCCTTTAAGGAGTCAGAAACAAACAATAAGAGGCCCAGTGCCCATGAGAGAGGCTGTTCAACTCTTGCACTCACGCAGCTTTACAAATGTATGGAACAAAATGGACACACATGGTCTTGGTTTCAGCTTGATCTAGGCATTAATTCCTACCTGTTAGCCCTATGACTTTAGGGAAATTAGTCAATCTCTCAGAGTCTCAGTTTCCTCAGACCAATTAAATCATATTCTTGGGGGTGGGCCCAGGTACTATACTTCTAAACTCCCAGGTGCTTCTGATGTGAAGTCAAGTTTAAAAGCCCACACTCTAAAAGTAGCAGTTCCCAGACTATAGCAGGCATCATAGTCAAACTGCTAAATCCCACCTCCAGAGTTTCTGACTGATCTGAGGTCGGGCATGGGATTTGCACTTCCAGCAAGTTCCAGGTAACAGTAGTGCTGCTAGCCCAGGGACCAGGCTTTCCAAACTGTTCCTCTGAACGCATCTGCTTGTTTCCCCTTGCATGGCATCAGTGAATTGAACCTGTGAGTGCCTAGAAACATTTTGGTCTCTCATCTCCTATTTTTTCTTTCATTCCCAATCCTTCCCAACCACTGACAGTATTAACATTCTTTGTCTATGTCCGTTAGATATTCTTTATTATTATTTTTAATCAAAGCTCCAAAACCAGAATGTTGCACAGTATTTGTCTATAACTCCATTGTTTTCCCCAATCTCCCAATTGCCCTAAGGGCAAAAACATGCCCTATTCTTATGGATATCCGCTGGCTTTGAGCAAAATGCCTGGCACATAATAGGAGCATAATAAACACTGTTGAATACAAATAGTCCAGAGGCCAAAAAATACTTATCTAACACCTCCTATCTATCAGATCTGTTTCTCTGAAAAAGATTAACTTGAATCAATGAGGATGTAAACATAATCACCATTTATCAGGACCTTTCAGTTATTTTAAGAAATGTAACCAGTGTTTTGCTTGGTAAGAAGAGGCACATGTTTTTATAGCCTTCTTCCTGCTAACATTTTTTCACACCTCTGTTCCTCAGTCTGACCATGCTTCTTTCCATCAGCCTACTCAGGTTAAGCTTGCTACCCACAACCCCCACCCCCCCCAAGCACTTACCACACTGTGACAAAAACATACCAGATTTTCCAGACAGGGGTTTCTTACTTTTTAAACAATATTAAAATAGAAGGCATCAACATGGAAGTTAACCCTGTTCAGATCTGCAGTCTAGGTAAGTAAACAGGATGGAAACTAGACCAGAAACGTTTGAATTAGCCTCAGTGGTTACCACTGAGGTAATTGGCACAATGTCTGCGGAGTGGGTCTACTTAATAAGGTGGAGACCAAGACTGTGCCTGTTATCCTTTAACCTCAGGGTCTGTTTATAATTTGTTATTCATTAAACAGCTAATTCTTTACCAGGAGGCTAAAAACTAGCTATCTTTGCCATGATATAGTATCCGAAGTCCTGCTGTTGCTTGTCCTGCCCTTTCTTTAGCAGATGTTATTACAAGGAGGCTCAAAGAACAAAAGCACAGAAGGGGAGGAAGAGGATGAACACTGTAACACTAAATGTGCCAAGGCCTAGTGAAAGCTCTGGAAACAATCTTTAGTGAAACGGGGTCTTGGTCACTGGGTCCCAACAGGGAATGGAAGAAGATTGCTTTGTTTGTTTGCTTATATTTGTGTGTGTGTGTGTGTGTGTGTGTGTGTGTGTGTGTGTGGAGCCAGAGGTGATTGTATTGATATTGCTATCAATATCAAAAGTATTGTGATGATCAGGGAAAATGAAACGCCAGAATTGTCTGGAGGAAAATGCTGAGATCTTTTACTCCAGAACACAAGAGACTCAGGAAAATGTCAGAAATGAGAAAGTGCCTGAAATGAAATGGTTGGAAAGCAAACCACCAAACAAATCTGTTAGCATAGCAGCCTAGTCCTGAGAACAAAAATTACAGAAAAAATTACAGACTCCTCCTTCTTTTTAAATGTAAGGAAAGAATATGAGTTTGCCTATGTAAAGAAACTGTTTGAAACCTTGCCTATTAAAATTTCCTGGAAGAGTTATACACTTATAATTCTCTTACTATTTTACTGTCTTCTTCACAAATCCTGTCTCCGAATCCCTAGGCATATTCCCCTAATCCCAACAATACCCCCATCACTTGACAAGTATTTTCTGCATGCATACTATGCTTAAAACTCTATAGTGACTAAAGAAATATGCGCACACACACACACAATAAATTCAGTCTCTGTTCTCACACGACTTCGAGATTCCAGAAAACTTGACTTAAAAAAAAAAACATTTAAAAAATAAATTTTAAAAACAATTTTTAAAGATGAGACCAGGGATCCCTGGGTGGCGCAGCGGTTTAGCGCCTGCCTTTGGCCCAGGGCGCGATCCTGGAGACCCAGGATTGAATCCCACATCGGGCTCCCGGTGCATGGAGCCTGCTTCTCCCTCTGCCTATGTCTCTGCCTCTCTCTCTCTCTCTCTCTCTCTCTCTCTCTGTGTGACTATCATAAATAAATAAAAAATTAAAAAAAAAGATTTAAAAAAAAAAAAAATAAAGATGAGACCATCTTTATCATATTTTAAGAATTACATTAAAAACAGACAACAGAGGCTAGGCAAGTCTCTAAATGATGGCCTCTGAATACTGAGAGAATAGCAGAGATGTAGAAAGACAGTTCCTCTGTGATGAGTAAATATTGCTTCACAAGGAAGCATCCCCGATTCAGCATCCTCACCACTATATAATCTCTGAAAGAGAGTTACTAACATCAGTGAAGCCAGTAGGAGCAAAAACCTAAATTATTACTGTAGAGCCATAAAGAGACTTATGGGGAGTAGATCTACCTGTGTTTCCTTGTTTTCATATTGGGTATCAGGATACAAAATTGGAGAATTATTGCTAAGAAATTGTTAAAAATATGGTATTCATACTTCATTGTATTGCAGAAAGTGGGAATAAATCCCCCCTCACATAAAACAATCACTCTCCTCTTTTTAAGTCCAAGTTTGAACAATGCAATGTACACTATCATCACTAATTGCAAATTTGTTATCACCAAAAAAAAATGTTGCAATAAAGGCAACTTTCTGCTCATCAGAAATTATCTGCCATGTGGCTTTTTGTAGAGTTGTGTTCTTCTATCAAACCATTTAATCCACTTCCATTCCCCTCTGAAAATGGGTTCTGCAAATTTTTGCTTTATTTTCAGGGAATATATGTCTAACCTTGATTATCATGCTATGTTCCTTGAGTCCAGAAAAATATTTTAATACAGCCAAAGATTAGTGTGTAGCAGCCTAGCCCACCGCATATTGGAATAGATTGTACTATACATAGCAAGTAGTCAAGAGTGGTGTTATTGAAACAGAGCAAAAATTTTCCCCTTGTTATTTTGGGATATTTCAAAAACGTGCCTCTGAGCTCTAGCATGGGGCTTGATTAATGCATGATTTCCTCTTTAAAATTAGAAACAGGAATCGAGAATGAAGCTTAATAATTTTCATTTGCTCTTCTTTTCCAAGCATTCTAATTAAGGCCTGGTTCCCAGACCTGATTAAGCAGCTCCTGGGGATCCCTGGGTGGCGCAGGGGATCCCTGGGTGGCGCAGCGGTTTAGCGCCTGCCTTTGGCCCAGGGCGCGATCCTGGAGACCCGGGATCGAATCCCACGTCGGGCTCCCGGTGCATGGAGCCTGCTTCTCCCTCTGCCTGTGTCTCTGCCTCTCTCTCTCTCTCTCTCTGTGACTATCATAAATAAATAAAAAATTAAAAAAAAAAAAAAAAAAAAAAAAAAAAAAAAAAAAAAAAAAAAAAAAAAAAAAAAAAGCAGCTCCTACATCTGACTGCAGTTTTTAGTTATCCCTGCAAGGCAGGAACTCAAGCTTATTTTGAGTGAATGGGAACAATCTGGGAAGGAACAATGAGGTGGGATATGCTGTGAAAGGTTGGGGGTGGGGGCTGTTTGGTTTTGGTTTGGTTTTGGTTTTGCTCTTGTATTAGAGTTTGCCATGTCCGTTGCAGAGTGCAACAACACAATTGAACAAATGTCAGAAACATCATTCTAAGTAAAGCACCGTTTCTCTAGGACTCAGAGCATTCTGTCAAGAATATTCTAGTTTCCTTTGAATTCCTTGAGTGCAGTGGTACAAGAGCAGTATGTACTTTTATATTTTATCTTAAGAAAATGTAAAAGATATATGTGCTATCACTATTCAATGTTCTTAATCTCTTGGGTTCACTGTAATCACAAAATAAATTTGACGTAGATATTTTATGGCTTTCATGGAGGAAAAAAAAAAAAAAAAAGGAATAAAAAAACAGTCATTGTCATGGCTCCTGGCTGGCTCAGTCAGTACGGCATGCAACTCTTGATGTCAGGGCTGTAAGCTCAAGCCCCATGTTGTAAAGTTTACTTAAAAAAATAAAATTTTAGGCAGCCCCGGTGGTGCAGCAGTTTAGCGCCGCCTGAACCCCGGGTGTGATCCGGGATCCTTGAGACCCCGGATCGAGTCCCACGTTGGGCTCCCTGCATGGAGCCTGCTTCTCTCTCTGCCTGTGTCTCTGCCTCTCTCTCTCTCTCTCTCTCTCTCTGAACTAAAAAAAAAAAAAAAAAAAAAAAAAAAAGACTACAATTTAAAAAAATAAATAAAATAAAATCTAAAAAAAAAAAAAACACAAAACAGTAATTGTCAAACATGAATTCTCTCAAAACTGTCTTTCTAATAGAAGATAATGGCCCTGAATTACTTCAGAATGTTAGTTTTTTAAATATTGAAAAGTTGCACTGTAATATAGCCAGTGGCCATTAAATGTTTCTGGCTAATATTTAGAGAATATATACCTAAATTGTTCCTGGTATCGAAGGGGTAAAAGTCGAAACTTCTCTTATGCAAATCATATAATCATGTATGAGTAGTCAACTATATAGATGTCCTCCTCACCCTCATTTTTTAAATGATTTTTTAGTTACCACAGCAGAGCCAGGCCATGAGTGGAGTCCAAATCTGAGACACAGAGAGCTAGACTTTGCTTATACATTCTTGATCTATAGCTCATCTCTGCACTTCTACTCTCTACAATCTACCTTTCTCCCTCCTAACTCAAATAACCTACTTGTCTCATCTTTGCAGGATAAAGTGAACTCATCCCAACCAGTCACTAAAATTGCAGATCCAATGTTTTAAAGAGTCCCTTCTGTGCCATCCCCATTGCCAAGAGTCCCTATCAGACCAATATCCCCTTAGGTTGTATTACCTCAATTGTTCTCAGTGTTCTTTCTCTCCACGTCCACCTGGACACTGAGAACACAAAGAACACTGAGAACAATTGAGGTAATACAAAAATGTATAGACTACATTTTGAAAAACAAAGATTTAGACAACTGTTCTCTTTTGTCATTGAAGCACTAGCCTCTGGCTAGGGCTTATTGAAGGATCAGAAAAGAGAATTATATACAATAAAATATCTCATATCTGATTGAATCAAGAACATGGCAAATTTTAAGTTATCTTCAAAAGTTATATAGTAGTGCATTATTGCCTGATAACTGCATACATGTAAGCCACAAAATTATCTATATCCAATGGAAGGAAGGAAGGAAGGAAGGAAGGAAGGAAGGAAGGAAGGAAAAAAGGAAAGAAAGAAAGCCCAATACTAACAATTGAAACTTCTAAAATAATTGTCCAATGTATTTATAAGCTACATTAAACCCAGATACTACTGCAAATAACATTACCAAACTTTGTCTGAATACTGTACTTCTGTCCTGGGCATCAAGCATTTATTTGCTTTTGCTCAGTCACTGCCTTCTCAGCTGCAGTGATCCATGAGCTGGATTCTCTCCATTTGCTCCACTACCCAGAGTCCAAAACCCTTTAGCTAATGGCACTTCTTACCTCTTTAAATACCTGCAATCAATGGGAAAACTAAAATTATGCTTTTCAAAAAATCCTATAGGGCCAATGTTATAGAGTTATATGCTTTTATTTAAAGCACTCTTTTGTTTTAAGAGGTCCATGATTTCTACTTTGTTTCCTAAATTCAGTACTGACAGAAATTAATAACCCAAAAGAACAATCTTTGACATAGCACAGGAACAGCTCTTAATTACACTGGCTAGAAAAGTGGTGGAAAGTAAAACTAATCAAGCTGCCTGTTGTTTCAAATACAAAATCATTAAATACATAGTTTCAGTATTTTTTACTGAGTTCATATTCGTGATAAAAGTTTGAATCCTATGCTCATTCATCTGGGCTGCCAACATCCATCCAGACTGAGGATGACCTGGAAATTTGGTGGTCATGTGAGCCATGGTCATGGCCCCATCAACAAACACTGGAAGCACCCAGGAGGCCTGGGTGATGCTGGTGGCAGGCATCACCACAGGATCAACCTGGACAGATATCACCCAGCTTACTTTGGAAAAGTTGATATGAGACCTTACCACTCAAAGAGTTTCTGCCCAACTGTCAACCTTGATAAACTGTGGACTTTAGTAAGTAAGCAGACACGGGTCAATGCTGCCAAAAACAAGACTAGACCTGCTCCTATCCTTGATGTGGTGCAATTGGGGTACTACAAAGTTTTGGGAAAAGGAAAGCTCCCAAAAAAGCCTGTCATCATGAAGGTCAAATTCTTCAGTAGACAGGCTGAGGAAAAAAATTGAGGATATAGGGTGAGGTCTGCATCCTAGTAGCTTGAAACCATGTGGATGGAAGTTCATTAAATGCTAGCAAGTGCTTTTCAAAAAAGAAGAAGAAGAAGAGGAAGAAAGAAGAAAGAAGAAAGAAGAAAGAAGAAAGAAGAAAGAAGAAAGAAGAAGAATTATCTTAACTCTGGGCCACCTAAGAAAGTGTTTATTTTATGGAAGATGGATTGGGCATTTCAGTAGGTTTTCCACAACTATAGCTCAGTTTTTATACAATGGAAAATTATATAAATTTGGTAAAGTAAGAATTTTCAAATAATGGGTACTAATTTTTTCCATGTGTACTATTGCATTTTTTAATAGACTGTAAAGTTGTAAGCACCATCTGTTAGTTTTATAATAGATCCTCCTCAACCCCCAGGTAAGTTGAATGCCATGTTACTTAATCCATGAGTGGACATGTCATTCCACAAGCTAATCAAAGACCTTACCTGAAATTGACATATGAACTTGAGAAGTTCTATTTCTACCAGGTTTGCTAATCTGAGAGAATGTGAATCTGGGCTTTACAGTACCCCAATACTTCCTGCCACTTAGAAAGAGTGTATGAATTCAAATGTGTGTGCTCATATGAGGCAGAAGAGAAGAACAGAGAATGGGAAGGAGAATAACAGAATAGGTTGGGAGGTGAGAGGAGAGGAAAAGAGATTTGCCAGTACTGAGCTTTAGTCCCAACCAGTAGGGTCCTAATCCCTGAAACTCACCTTTTGATCACGTGAACTACCCCCAGCATCCTTTCCAAACTTAAAATACAATGAACTCCCTTATTTTGGTTAATCTGGTTTAAATCAAAGAGATATGATTAATACACCACATCAATATATGACATGTTCAGTTCATTACTGTGGGTGGGGGTTGTTTATTAAATTGCTATTTTTTTCACCTGTTGCATTCTGTTTGGCAGCACAGCACTGTGTGTTTGGATACCCATCCTCTCTAGTTCTTCTCTAAAGGGTAATAAGTACACAATTTTATGGATATAGTATCTTCCAGTTGAGAAAAATAAAGCTGGAATATTTTGGGGGCAACTGGGTGGCTCAGAGGTTGAGTATCTACCTTTGGCTCACATTGCGATCATGGGGAACCGGGATCAAGTCCCACAGTGGGCTCCCCACAGGAAGCCTGCTTCTTCCTCTGCCTATGTCTCTACCTCTCTCCATGTGTCTCTCATGAATAAATTAATAAAATCTTTTAAAAAAATAGAATATCTTCAAAATATATAACAAAGATATAATTATTTTTCTGACTCTTTCTTTCATACTGGATTCCAAAGCCAAGAGAAGAAAAGCTATCCTCCTTTTCTTCTTCCAGTTACTCCAGCTGACAAGGTTTTGCCTGTATGGGACCCACAGCAGTTAACAAGTCAATATATTTGTGTGCCAAAAAACACGCAAAGGTAGAGTCTTACCCAAGGTCACATAGAGCCCAACAAATCTATCCTGGAGACAATCTGGAAAATATACTTGTCAATTTTTCTGAGTCTTCCTGATGAAAGCCATAAACTCAGAGTAAACAAGGATTCCCCAAATTGCTACACCTGAAGTGGCTGCAAAATTTAAGCCTATTTCCTTTTTGAAGAACGTGGCCTAACATAGACTCTGGGAGCAAAATCAGACTCCCTGAATAAATAGAGGAGAAGCAGTGGAGAACAGTGGGGTCCTTAACCCAAGAAATTGAAACTCTTGTTGGAAAAGCAAGCCTACTCTCATGAGAAAAGTTTGTTGTTGTTGTTGTTGTTGTTGTTGTTTTTAAAACCATGGTAGTTGTCCCTAAAACATGTCTCCAAAATATGAATCAGATTATCTCTCTCAGCTTTCCCTGAGAAGCACAGGGTAATGAATTTAAAGTACCCTCCCATGGCACCTCTCTTCCTAGCAACTCCACAAACTTGGGCCAGTCTCAATAGATGGAGTCATGTCTGCACATCTTTATCCTCATTCTCCCTGAGAGAGAAGCTTTTCATCGAATCAGTCAAGGAGAGGAAAGAGTTGAGGCAGTGGAATTTTGCTGGCACAGACATCATGGTGTTTGTTTCTCCTCAAGAGCAGAGGCCCCGTCATTACAGCTCCCATGACTGCATTTCGCTCCCCCATCATGCCAGTTCTCTCCTTACCTCTCTCCACCACCTTGTCCTGCACCACACAGCCACCTTCTCAGGTTAACCACAATCCTGCCTTCTGGAGTTGTCCTCCTTTGCTACAGTGAGAGGAGCTTTCTAAAACGCTTTAGGATTTTTTCCATCAAAGGAAGACAGTAAAAGACTGTTCTAATGTTTCACAAAAGACTCCCTCCTCCATTGTGCAGCAAATGTATACTTCAATCTCCACTGAGAGAATAGTATATTGTGATCCTTTTGTGTAGGGGCCCTTTACCTCTGCCCATTGGTAGCTGTGTGGCCTTAATATCTCTATGCCTCCATTTTCTCATATGTAAACTGAGAAAGCAGAAATACCACCAACAAGTAGTTATGATGACAATTAAATGAATCCATATATGTCAAGTTTAAACATGGCTTGTCACATAGGAAGTGGTCTCTCAGTGCACCTCTCACTAGGGCTTCCTGCACTCTCCTGGTCACTGCTCTCTCTACTCTGCGCTCAGCACTTACTCCTTCTACACACACCAATGGGAGTTAAAATCCTTAGCTTGTCATTTCAATGGAAACTTACTATTTAACAGCTTAATGCCATTTTGGGAATTTGTGTTTGTTACAAAAACAAAATAAGATAAAAATTGACATAGTTAAGAACTTCATCGTATCACAGATTTCAGTCCAGAATTTGGAAGGAAACTTTTAGTAATTTTCAAGTTGATATGATTAATACAATGTCAAAGTTTAATTTTTCTGAGTAAAAGAGGAAGGAGAGAAACAAGGAAGGAGAGAGGGAGGAAAGGAAGGAGGAGGAGGGCAGGGGAGGGGAGTAAGAGGGAGGGCAGGGGAGGGGAAGGGAGGAAGAGGGAGGGAAGAGGAGGTGTAGGGAGGGGAGGAGAGAGGAGGGAAGGAGGCAGTAAAACCACTCTAAGGAAAATCATGAAACTACATCAAAATTCACTGTAAAACAATCCCATTTCATATCCTATTAAACTCCATAGGAAATGACATTTGCTACAGTAAGAAAAACAGATGGTGGAAAGAGAGAGGAAAATAAAATTCTTTGAAAACCGAGAATGAAAATGCCACTGCTAACACTTTGGGTCCCTCTGACGTGTTCATATACCAACTTATAGCCTCCAAGACAGTCACTTTCTTCATCATATGCATGCTTTCCAGCCTAAAATAGTCCCACGGGGCTTCTAAAGAAAGACGTGTGTGGTGTTGGGGATGTGTGTTTGTGTGAGGCTGCGAGTGAGTTTGTGAGTGGGGCCAGGACAGGGAACAGTGGGGGTCATTCAAGCCCACTAGACAGGCAACCCCAATCCGGGACGCTTTGCCAGCAGCAGAGTGATTCATCCGCCTCTCAGGCACAAGTACATCAAGCCCTCTGTTTTGCTCTTAGTTTCACATTTGTCCTCTTTAAACCAATGAGTCATAAGTTGGAAATATGTATGAAATAAGCAAGAAGAATATGTCACTGAGTTATTTCTGGTCGTTCAATATACACATCCTAGGACATCGTGCATTTGAAAGGCAAATTTTTTAATGTGAGAGGTTTATACAAAGGAAACAGAATTGGTTCTGTAAGAAAAAAGGTCAGGTGCAAGAAGAAATGGAGCCTGGTAAAACAATTAAGTTTAGGTGAGAAGAATCAAATAGTTTCTTCATGTTCTTAAAAGGATAATTTTCTTCAGAGGAAATTGCATAAATTCTTAGTCCCTCGAATTAGCAGAGAAATAGCCTTGCCAAAGTTCAGTGCTGGGAAACAAATGACATTTGGTTTGTTGTGAAGCTGTCTCACCTCTCCACAGCAAAAAAATGAGCCTGATTTGCAAACAGAATTCTTCTTTTATTGCCTTCCCAGCAAAATCTAATTACCTGGGAAACCAGAGGATTAAGTAATTGAGTTTTATCATGAGAAAATGGAAACCGGAAAGCAGCCATATAGAATGCCTAGCGTAGTAATACCAATGCAGGACCTTTTCACTTACCCACTTGGTCAGCAGTTCCCTGTTGGGCCTATGCCACATGCCAGGTTGTAAGCACCCTAGGCACTGAGGACTTAGTGCACAGGCGGATGCTGCCCATTTCCCTGTGGGACTTAGGTTCCATAGGTCAAGGTATTTAGCAAATTGTCATAGGAATAATATTTGTGACAGTCAGTGGTAAGAAGAGCAATCAAGGTGGGGGCCTTGCCTGTCTGGGTTTGGGGGGGGAAATATGTGATTGAGATGTGAAGATTTGAAATTGAGTCAAAATCAAGGAGTTGAAGGATGAGAAGATGCTGGCAAGAACATTCCAAGCAAAGAGAATATCATTGTCAGTCGCCATAGCTGGAAGGAATGGGGTTTCTATGAAACTGGGAGAGGAGTGGTAATGAGAATATGAAAAGGGAGAAATAGAGACACAAGTGTATGAGGCTGGAGAAGAATGGAGGTCACATGTGAAAAGCCTGCCAGGCCATGCTAAGGGCTGTGGACTCTTTCCAAAGATAATTACAAGTTACTGGAAGCAGGGGAGTGACACAATCAGATGTGCAGTTTTAAAGATAACAAGCTTTTATGGAAGCAATTTGGTGGGGAGATAAGGAGGGAAAAGAGAAAAAAAATGTTTAGGGGCTATTGTATGCCAACATCTTGATCCAAGATGATGGTTATGGAGACAGGAAATGTAAAAAAGATTGTGATAAAGTGAGAAGGTTCTGTCAATGAGATAGTGACTGTCTTCATGCCTGTGTAATACAGAGCTGGATGAGAGAGAAGAGGAAGAGAGAGGTGGGGTCTATGAACCCTCCTCTGTGAAGTAAAGAAAAGGCTTCTGGGGGTGCCCGACTGGCTAAGTCAGAGGAGCTTGTGACTCTTGATCTCGGGGTTGTGAGTCCAAGCCCCATGTTGGATGTAGAGATTATTTAAAAATAAACAAATAAACTTTTAAAAAGATTTTTAAAAATACTTTTTTTCTGGATCACATACATACTTATACACTTGTACTAGTTTTCCTACTCTTTTTGTTCCCTTTCCCCCACTATTTTATGTGCAAGGTGGAATCTCTGGTTGGGGTCATGGCGAAACTGAGGGAGGAATGGATATTACTCAGGGAGTGTGGCCTGTGCTAGATATAGTAGCTGATAAGATTTGGGTTGTTTCCATTTTGGAAGGCAGTGGGTACATCCTCGGTTTTATATGGAATAATTTATTCTGTTACATGCAAACAATTTTCTCATTTAGAAGCGTAAGTTTAGAAAGAAGTATGTGTTGATTCTAAGCAGCCAAAGGGTTTATATTAATACAGACATATGTCACTTTTTTGGCTGCCCAGCATCTGACCTTCTTCTGTACATTTAGGAAATTTTATATCTTATAAATCTTGATGGAAGGCATATCCTACTGTAGAAGCAGAAGATGCCAGATACACAACCAACCCAGATGTTTTTGCAGCTAGTAACAGGCACATTTCCTATGCTGAGCCAATCAGAAGTACCCACCATTTTTATAAATCAAAAATCAAAAATGAAAAGAAGGAAGAGCTGAAAATATGCTCTGATGCTGGTAGGAGTGGCAGCATCGGTACCTGTTTCTCAGGGATGGGAGAACCAGAGGATTCCCCAGGAGCAGTATAGGTGGGATGCACATCAAGGCATAGTTCTCAGCACTAGAAACAATTGTATTTTCTGCAATCCAGTTATACAATGTGTTTTACGGTGTGGTTCTTGCTACCTGGAATCCAAACCTCTTAGTTTTACCTTCCTGGTGATTCTGAGACTCTTAATCCTTTCAGTTAATTCCTTTGCTCCCTTTGTATGTGGCCTTTAAACTAAAACCCTTAAGGGATACAATAATGCTTCACAACCCACTCATTGGATGGTTTAATAAATTGAAGAACATTCTCCAAATGTGAATGGTTAATATAGTGATCCATTACGTATTTCAGATGATACATTTCTTTATCTGACCTATGTCTTCATTCAAGAGTCTCAGTTTTTATTATTTGCTGTGTTTTGTCACTTCTTTAAATTTATAAAAACAGATCCTTACCCCCAAATACACATGTGCTATTACAGACATTTAAGAAGATGATGGGTAGAGATTTGACTTCAAACTCCAAGGCAAAAAGTCTTTTAGCTGGCATCTCCTTGATATTCATGCCAACAGACATACTTGCACTCACACTGCTGACACAGAAACTAGCCCCTTACACCACCTGCCACAACCCAGAAGGCACATGACTTCAGAAGGAGCGTTAGCCAAAGGCAACACAGGAGCAGCAGTGAAGGGAAAAGATTTAATGTTACCACAAGCCAAAATGGAGATGACCAAAAGTACATAATTCCAGGTTCCAATTCCCACACATTCCTCAAGTGATTCTCTTTTGGTATAATGAAAAATCTGCCAGGCAACTGGACACGTTCCTCTACCAGGAGTCTAGCAGGGACTGATAATCCTGCAAGCAGTATCACAAAAGGGGTCGATGTCCCAGGGACTCCTCCAACCTGACCTTGCATCATTGATAATACTCATTCTCCTCTCCCTCTTAGCAGGGCAGACTCTGAATGGATTGGCAAAGATCCATTACAGAGTTCAGCTCTCTATTTTAAAAGGCAGCCTCTTATTCTTTGCTGCCAAATTTATTTCATTTTCTTCTGAACTATAGAAAGCTCCTGATAGTCCATTAGTTTTACCTCCAATGTCTACTCAGGGTCAGAATCCAAGACTCCACTCTGATGTCACAGTTAATGGCATTGACATTACTGGGGCTCAAGACAGAGACAAAAGGAATTGAGAACAAAGATTGCTGGCTAAGTGGGGCCACCCTGCTGGAAGAAATACATATAAGAGTAGGAGCTTTGACTTTTTAATTCTCTATCTAACCCTCTCATTCTAGGTGATTTCTGATTCTCTAGTTCCATGGCTTCAACTATGATCTGACAATACCAACTGCGTGTTTCCAGCAAGGATTTCACCCTTAAGCTCCAGAATCATATACCTGCCTGCTTACTTGACACATACACTTCAATTCTAACAGGTAGGTCAAGCTTAAAATGAACAAAACCAAAGCTTGATTACCCCAAGACCTTCCCCCAATCTGTTTATCCCCTAGTCATCCTCACCTCAGTCAATAGCAGCTCCATTCTACCAGTTGCTCAGTCCAAAAATTTAGAGTTATCTTTGATTTCTCTCTTATTCTTAAGCTTCACATCCAAAACTTCAAGAAATCCTGTCAATTCTGTCATTGAACTAGAGCCAAAATTTTACCAGTGCCCATCTCTCCCACCACCACCCTAGTGCAAACTGTCATCACTTCTCAGAGGACTAATTTCAGTAACTTCTTAATTGGTCTTTATGATTCAATTTGCACCCCACCCCCCAAGTCATTCAGTCTTCCCTTAACAAAGTTAAACCTCAAGATGTAGGTTCTTGCTGATGGAAACTCTCTTGTGGTTTTACGTATCACTCAGAATAAAATCTGAAGTTTTTCTCATGGTTCACAATGCTTTCTTTGCTATGGTCCTAATTTTCCTTACTCACTTCATGTCCTCCCATTCCCCTCTCTCCTTCTTCCCACTCCACACACTGGCCTTATTGCTTTTTCTTGTACATACCAGGCATCCTCCTACTTAACCTTCTTTGAGTGGCCCAAATGTCTCTGGATGGCTGACACATTTCATCTTTCTGAAATGCCCACCTCCAAATTATAACCTGTAACTTCTCTTACTTATTTCAGGACCTTCCCTGACCCCTAGATTTTTAGTTTATGTGCTGCCAAAACAAGCACTCCTGGCCCCTACATAAAATTGTCTCTCCATTGAGTATCTTTGTACCACCTCATTATGCTCTATTTTCCTTCATCTCACTTACTTCCATGTTTTTTGCTTATGTGTTTATTTCCTGCTGTCTCCCACAGCTCTTACTCCACGTAAACAAATTCTGCTTATTTGGTTCACTGCTACATCTTAACACCTATGATAATGTCTATCTGTAATAAGCCCCTACTCTATATTATTGAATTAATAAAGAATGGAGATCCCAGAATGGAACCCTGAAGGAACGCTCATATTTGAGGATTTGGGGAATAATAATAAAAGAAGCTTGTAAAGAAAACTGAATAGTCTCCAAAGAAGACAAAAATAAACCGAAAGAGTTCAGTGGCCTCACTGAAGCCACAGGAAGTGACTATGTCCAGCTTGAGGAAGTGGTTAACACTTGAAAATGCTACAGGTAAGATACTAGTGAAGTGTGAGAAGAACAGAGAGAGACTATTAAAGAATCAGGGTGAAGCAAGGAAAGGGTTTCAAAAAAGATTTAATGATCAACCCTGTCAAACATTATTTAGGAATTATGTTACATCAAATGCTCATTGGGTTTAGAAAACAGAGATCTTTGTAACTTTAAAAGAGCAGTTTTGGTGAAGTAGTAAAAATAAGAATCTGACTGCAATGGTCAAAATAAGCTTCCAGGAAAGAGAGAAAGGACATAATGAATACAGAAAATTTTCTGTAAAAAGTAACAGACAAGAAGGAGGTAGAGTAGGATGTATTGTCATGTGAGGCATTTCTTTTTTTAATGCAAATTTTATTACATCTTTGTATGCAAGTGAGAACAATCTTGTAAACAAAGAAAGTTAATTGTGTAGCAAAAAAGAGGGAATAGTAGAAATATTTTGAGTATTGGATTCCATTTCCCTTTGCCTACTCAGAGACATCATTCTTGTCTTTGTCCTTGTCCTTGTTTGAAGGCACGAAGGCACGTTTTTTAATTCACTAATAAATTCAAAATAATCCCACTCAAGCTTGTCATTTTGCTTTTAGTCTGCCTTTTCTCTTTTTACAATATATAAACAATTGTAAATCTTGTATACAAGAGATTATATTAATTTATAACTGGGTTTAGACACTAAGCATATACGAAGCCTGCTGATATTTTCAACTTAGAAAAAATTTTTAAAGAAATGTTAATTTAAAATAAATGCTCCCTATGACAATTTCATTGATTTCATGATCTGCTAAAAGGTCATAATTGAAAAACACCAATCCAGTGTCTGGCAATAAAAAGTGAGGGGCTGATGCAGAGTGAAAGACAAAAATCTTTGGAAATGTGAAGGTCAAGGATCTAAGACACCAGGGTGATGGAAATACACTCAGTAGAGGCATATTGAAATCACCAAGAGTTTGGCAGGATTAATGTTAACAAAAAAGAAGCAATGAGCCAAGTGCTAAATCTGGAAGAATTGAAGTGATGTGGCCCAAATGTCTCTGGATGGCTGCCACAAAGAGGCATGCTGGGCAGCAGAACTTACTTATGTCAGCTTCCATAGAATTGGGCATTCTCACTCTGTATACCATACCTGGGTCATCACATAAGTCCTATCACCTAATTATCAATTTTGTATTGATGGTTCAAAAAACACATCTCCAATGTTGCTCTGTCCTCTGAATCCCAGATTCACAGCCATCCACTTAAATGACATCGTCACTGACTCTCCCACAAGCCCCCCAAATTAAATACTCCCAAAACTAAAGGAATCACTTCATCCTTCCTAATTGCTTGAGAAAGAAATCTCAATGCCAACCTTAATTTCTCTATCTCTCTCATCCCACACATCCATAAATCACAAACCCTTTTTCATTCTAGCTCCTATATATCCCTCAGATCTGCCCATTTCTCCCCACTTTTCTGTCACAACTTTACTTCAGGAGCCCATAATTTCTTGCCTGGGTCTCTGCAGCAATTTCCGAGTACCTGTCTCCTCTCTTCCCCTGGTTTCCCTGAAGAAGATTGATTACAGATATCCACTTCTTGGGTGTTTCTTTCTGTCTTTATTATTATTGCCACCCAATTTTTCAGTATTCTCAATTTAAAAGAATTGCCCTATTGTGTGAAGCTTGGGGACAGCAAGACTCACTTCCCATCATAGCAACTGAATGAGGACAAATTTTTTCTCCTCATCTTCCAGGACCTAAGGCATGGGCATGTTTAGGGTTGCCAGTTTGACACTTGCACTTAGGACTTTGAATATGGAGTGAATAATGTGAAAGGACAGTTAGCTATGGCATTCAAAAATAGCACTGCCAGTGGAGCCGGAGGTGAGAATTGTACTTTTATCAGCAAGGCCAGTGCTAGCAGTAACACCCTAAACAAATTGTTATAACACATCCCATTGGCTGTGGCGCCTGCTGACTATACTCCATTGGTTTCCACACATTTTCTGAATCTGGTTCTCCAACTCTCCTGTTGATTCTATAAATATTCCCAAACCTGGGGATCCCTGGGAGGTGCAGTGGTTTAGCGCCTGCCTTTGGCCCAGGGCGCGATCCTGGAGACCCGGGATCGAATCCCACGTCCGGCTCCCGGTGCATGGAGCCTGCTTCTCCCTCTGCCTATGTCTCTGCCTCTATCTGTGTGTGTGTGTGTGTGTGTGTGTGTGTGTGTGTGTGTGACTATCATAAATAAATAAAAATTAAAAAAAAAAACTTTAAAAAAATATTCCCAAACCTGTATGAAATATCCTTTTCTGCCTAAACTAGCCAATGTCATTTTCTATTGCTTACAGTGAAAATTCTGACCAGCACAGACCAGTTAAGAAGTTGCTGCAATAATTTAGGATAAAAGAGGTTAGTAGCCTAAATTAAAGCAAGGGTAAAGGATGATGGAATGTAGGGGAGAGAGTAGAAAAACATGAGTTAAAATTCATAGGAATTTATTGGATATTGGGATAAGGAAAAGAAAGTGTCCCTGAGGACGGTTTTTAGCCCGGGTAAATGAAGCGTTGTCAATACTTCCAAATACAACAAAAAAAGGAGAAATAATAATGATAACGGAGTTAGGCAGATGGGAGAAGAGCAGATTTGTGGTGGTGGGAGTTAATTACTGTTTTATAAAAGTCGAGTTTGAGTTTTTAAGACGACATCATTGGAGTCATAGAGTAGACAGATGGATAGAAGTATGAATCTGTGGGAAAATGTCAAGGATAAAGATAGAGGATTGAAGTCACCAGGAACTGAAATCATAAGAGGAAATGAGATCACTCTGGAAGAGATCACAACATAAGAACAGTGGGTCGAAGATGGACATCTGGAGAATACCATCATTTAAGAGATGAGCTTAGGAAGAAGACTAGAAAATAAATCACATCATTCTGGACCACAGTTCCTTTCTTGATGAGATGGTATGACTTTAATTACTTTTTCTGGTTTCCTTGGACACGTAGAGCCTCTTGAAAGTAATTTTCTTATCTTTGGCAGCTCCTTCTCAATGAACTATGATTTCAAATGATTATTTCCTACCTCAAGTTTCCAACCCAAGATCCAAGCCCTTCATTCTTAGCTGGCAATCTCTACCTGCAAAGTTTGAAGAGTAAAAAACCCTTCTACATTTTAGGCAATTCTCTGAAAGAAGAATAACACTATGAGGAGACCAGCTATCTGTCACCAACACTCCCATATAGATCTCTTACATATGCAGGGGTTCTCCATTTTCCTTCAGGCCCACACAAACTGTTTGGGTTCCAAAGTAGCAGAGCCCTATTCCGGCCATCTAATTAGCTTCTACTTGACCAAAAAGGGACTTTACCACCTCCTACCTCAGCGTTTAACTTTATTTTTTATCTTTATTACCCCATATTGAGCCAATATCATTGGTTAAAGATGAAGACTATGATGACATAAAAAATCGCCTACAGTTATGTAGCCTCCTTTCTATCTTTCTCTTGGTTTCCAGTAGCCTACTAGTATTTAACTGATGCCACAACACAGCCAGCTTCCACTGATGTACAGGGGATGGTAAGAAGGAAGATGAATCTGTGTTTCATTCCTCCCTCTTTCCCTTGGGGTGGAGGTAGGATGAAGTAGGGGGTTGTGTTCTATTAATGCATCATGGGTAGTTTTATGTGTTCAATTGACTGGAAATACTCAGATAGTAAATAAAACATTATTTCTGAGTGTATCTGTGAGGGTGTTTCTAGAATAGATTAGCAATTGAATCACTGGACTGAATAAAGATCACCCTCACCAGTGTAAATGGATATCATCCAATCTGTTAAGGGCCTGAATAGAACAAAACAGTAGAGGTAGAACAAATTTGCTTCTGCTTGAGCTGGGATATCCATTTTCACTCCTAGTTGTCAGGTCTTTGGACTCACTGTGACTCACACCATTGCTCCCCACCCCCCTGCAGTTCTCAAGCCTTCAGGTTTGGACTGGGACTATACCACTGGCTTTCCTGGGCCTCCAGCTTGCAGATGGCAGATTATAGGGCTTCTTAGCTTCCATAATTGGCTCCCTGGCTCACGTGAGCCAACCCCTCATAACAAATCCCTTTCTAAGTATCTGTATATACCCTCTTGGTTCTGTTTCTCTGAAGAACCTTGACAAGGTTAATACAACCTTAATACAACAACCTTAATACAAGGCCCCAGATAGGACAAAGAATTCCTAACCAACACACCAGGAAAACATAAAACAAGTGATAACTCAAGCATAAATTCATATGATTGTGCTGAGATTCAAATAAAGCAAACACTTATATGTGTATACTGAGTTCAGAGTACTCAGAGATTCAAATCAAGTTTCAAGTTACAGAGGCAAGAGTTTTGGATAGAAATAAGACTGGGGAGGAGGATAGGGAGGAGTCCTGGGTATTGTCACAAACTAGGAAAATGTATATAATTTATGTAAGGATATATAGTAAGGTTCAACTTGCTTAAAAGTCAAGGAAATGGGAAATAGCATCAATGAAACTCTGGAAAATACAGGCAGAAGAGAAAGCTAAAGGATTGAGGAGAGGCTCTTTGAAAGTTTATATAAAAACATAAGTAATGAGAGAGGGACTTTAAGAAGGCCAAAAAAGAGAAGAAAGGAAGTTGGTATCAACTGACAGCAATGGAAAGAGAATGAATAAGTTAAGAACTGATTTGGCTATTACTGCAAGCCAATTAAATCCTGTGAATAGCTATTTCTGTACAATGATGAGGATGGAAAGCTGAAACCAGGGGGTTGTCAAGTAAATAAGAGAAGAAGAATTGCAGAGACCTAGCAAACACTACATTTTCAACTACTGTAGTGATAAGAAGAAAAATAATGAAATGATGGTTAGAAGTAAGCAGACACAAAGGGAGATTTGTTTCGTTTCTATTCTTTTATATCCAGAAAGAGATTTGTCCTTTGAATATGTTTTTCTGTTATGTGACAAATATGATATCCGACTTGAAACACCTAAACAAAAAAAGGAATTTACTGACTCTTTAAGCAAAATGATCCAGAAGTAGGGTTAGTTTCAGAAATGGTTTGATGAGAAGTTCCTTTTTCTCTGGGAAGAACTAGTGAGAGTCAGTAGTGGGGTCAGCTTCCCTGGAGCCTCATGATTTGCCCAATTAGAGATCGTTAGTGAGATGAGGGAAAAGTTGGCATTAGACTCAGGGAGAAAACCAAAGGTGGGATCTCTGAGTGGCTCAGCGGGTTTAGCGCCTGCTTTTGGCCCAGAGCATGATCCTGGAGTCCTGGGATCGAGTCCCACGTCAGGCTCCCTGCATGGAGCCTGCTTCTCCCTCTGCCTGTGTCTCTGCCTCTCTTGCTCTCTGTGTCTCTCGTAAATAAGTAAATAAAATCTTTTTAAAAAAAAAAAAAAAAAGAAAACCAAAGGTGATTCCACTCTAGTGCACACCTTTCCTTATAATATTCAGCATCCAAACATACCTTTCAGTCAAGATACACACTTCCAAAAATGCCTGTGCCTATGTGAAATATACTCCCCCTGCCGCCCCCAACAGAGTGAACTCAAAATCCTTTCCAGTTACTGTAGCTAGGACAAGCCCAAATACAATCTCCTCCAAGAACACCTGTGGTAGCTAAAATAATTACAGCAAAATCTCCCACTTGAGAAAAAGAAGAATTGAAATCAACAGTGCTCTCTAGACATTTCTAAATGGAATGGTTCCTAGGAAAACTTTCTGCGGGGAATTTCCTTGTTCATCCCCCACCCCCACTGCAACATCAAACACAGACAACAGTATGGCTGCTGTGTCTGAGCTAACTACTTTCTGATAGTGTGAATTTGGAGTCTAGGGTTGAGCAGAAAGTTGGCTATTTTTAGCTGGGTTTGGTTAGATTTTTAGGGGAAATACTGCTGTCATAGGAAATTAAGAAATATTCTTATCTGTTTGTTTCTAGTATATATCAGGGCATACTAGTTAAAGCCACAGATGTTATCTAGTAAGAGTTGCTAAACCCAGACTTGGATCTAGAAATTTCTGTCTCCGACTAGACCAGTACTGGTTGCTACCATACTTCTAGCCCTCAGTATAATGGTTTCTACCCCAAATCGTATGGCTGACAAGGCAAATATAATGCCCCCCCACCCCCCATAGCTGTATCCCAAGTACTTCACCAAAACAGGAGTGATTTTTACCCTTTGACAGTGAAGCCTCAATTGAGGAGGCAGGAAGAAGATTGGAAAATCAGTCCCCTCCTGTACCCTATATTAACCTCAGCTCAAGGCCAGAAATTAGTTATTCGAACTCTACAAAAAAAAAAAAAAAACAGGTAACCAGACTCTAAGTCATTTTTTTATAACAGTCTACAGACTGAAGACCCTCCTTATCAAACCTATTTTTTCTCCTCCCAACTTTCAGAGGCCTAATTTCAGAAGCAGATCCCATTGTCATAGATTACTGAATGTTAAAAGCCTTCAACACACTTCAGCATTCCAACCTTTCTTATGTGATCTGTATCCCAAAGCCGTAGTTTGGAAAGTTCCTTTGTAACTACAGATAGAAAGCCAACTCAACAACATAAGACAGAGCATTTCTCTCTTTACTCCTTCCTTGGTTCAGACCAGCTCCACAGTTTTTACTCACAACACCTGATTTTCTATGGCTAAGGTCAAGATTAGTTCAAGCTCGGTAAGACTCATATGTTGCAACAATAAAGGTTTGGGTTGGTTGGTTGATTTTTGTATGGTTATCTCTTGCATTTAAAAAGGTCCAGAGACTGTAGAGTTTTAGTTAATTTTTGATCACGTCCCCATTCCTTTGCCTCTCTCTTGAGTCTAACTCATTTCTGTGCAAGAACTCTAGCCCTGGCTGGCTGGTTACAGTAATAAAATATATGTAAGTTTCACATCTGCCTATCACAGAGACCTTGAATTCCCACAGCATTCCCTGGAATTCGACTGGATCTGTGATTGTCACAAGTCTATTACTCAACTAATCTCTCGTTCCAGGAGGACAACATGAGCTGAATAAGCAAACCTCAGCAACATTCTCCAGGACTGATTTCTTGCACTCAAAGGCTCATAGATTCTCAAAATCTGAAATTGGAAGCTGGAAGTTGTAAAAAAACTACAAATTCGGGGAACAATTAAGTAATGCCACTATAATATTCAAGAAAGCAAAATTGAACACATAGGAAAATAGAATTTGTTCAAAGAAGGAAGATCCTGTCATTGAAATAAGAGATAAATCAAAAGTTAAATGGGAGAGATTATCTTTAGGTAAGAGAAAGGCACCTCATATTGCAGCACATTAATTAATAATGCTGATTGTATTTTACATGAAGAATTCCCACTGCCTGCATGTCTAAAGCCAACCTGTCTTGCCTGTAAACAGATTTATCTTGAGTTTTATTTCAGCTGAAATTTTTATTAAGATAAATGTAGATTCACATGCAGTTATATTTATATAAATTTATTTATATTCTATAAATTATATATTTATAAATATATATTATATATATTTATAAATAAAATATAAATACATAAATAAATCACAGAGACATGTGGTGTACACTTTACCCTATTCCATTAATGGTGACATTTTTATAAAAACTATAGTACAATATAGTAAATAAAATATTTACATTAATATAACCCACCACCTCTCTTGGATTTTGAAACCAATTTGAACGATCAAAATCAATTTGAATGTAACTGATTCCTACTTCAGAAGAGAAGAGCATAAAGTTAACTTGAGGAAGTTTTTGACAGCCTTTATCACTTTTGAGGAAAGATGGTCTTCAGATAACCAAGTATATTGGGAAAAATGAGAAACAAGGAGGTTGTGGTGAATCATAATGAAAAAAATCAGTATTTTTCAGGAAAATATTTGCATACATAGTAGTATATATTAAGACACTAATGATATATATATATATATATATATATATATATATATATCAATACATTGAGTGCTTTTCTAGTAATAAGCCTGAGAAAATGTGATAAAAGCAATTATAATAGCATTTCAGAATGCGTTGGCTCTAAATCAAGGTGATTAAAACAGATTATTTCCAAGTTTTTGTTATTTGTAGTTACTTATAATCACTTTGCCTTGCTTAAAATTTGTTTAATCATGCAGTCCAAATTCATTAAAAATAGCATTGTATTTTAGCAACGAAATAAATGCAAAGAGTGAAACAAAAACTCTACAACGAACGAGGTTTGGGAAAACAATCTTTTTAAAAAGAATGTAGCAATTGACAAATGACATTTTTCATTGAATGTAGCAGTAGCATTCTGCAGAAAGTTTTATGTTGCTTCATCAAAGAATATGAATGCATCCATAGAAATGTACAGTCTAGGGCTTCAACAGAATTTTTAAATAAAATATCTTTTAACAGTATTTGTAACAAAAAAGTTATAATTTATTAATTTGACACTCTCACAATTTTGTATCTTTAAAATCCATTTCTAAATTAATTCTATTGAATCAAAAGTATTTATCAAAACCTATTATGTGACTAGGTATGACCTATTGAGACCTGTTATATAGCTCTGCCCTAGATTCTGGGAATCTATTGGAAAACAAAACAAACACAGTTCTGTTCATTAACTTGCATGTAAGAAAAAAAGCAAAAAGTTTTAGGGAAAAATAAAAATTTTCTTCCTAAAATTTCTCAAATATGAAAGAATATTTGAGCAAAATTTTATGCCTATTAGGAGATAATCTTCTGTTGCTATTATTTGTTTCTCTGAAAGGTTAACTCCCATGCCACCAAGGTTCACGAGGCTCTTTACAGCACATGTCATCGCCTCAAAGCTTGCTCCATGAGATTTTGGTGATTTTTAGAAAGTCTCAGAACAGCAGCCTTTCTAAGGAGAAGTTTCAGTTGAATCCTGGAATCGCTCTGCTTTTCCAACATCTATCTGGCATGTTGTTGAACCAAAAGTGACGGTCAAGCTTTTCCTGTAGTTTCTCTCCCAAAATCATTTAGGAAAAATAACAGATTTAACTGACATATAAAGAGAAGAAGATATATAAGAGGTTTTATAAGCAAAGCATCCATTCAAACTAAATACTGCATTCAGATTTTAAAGACCTTTAGCTAATATAATGGCTGTGATTTTTTTCCTCATAGGCCTTTTGATTCAATGTGGGACTCCAGCCTAAACCATCTCCTTGCCTTTCCTTCCTCATCTGGCCCTTTCTTTTCTTTATTCAACCCTCTGTGTAACCCCTGGTGTTTTTCACTCTCTTTAGCCTCCTATCCAAACTCAATTATAGGCCTGCCTTTGCATAATCCAAATTTATCAAATCCCCCATTGTCCTGCTCCTCTAAAATATGATCATGGCCCTAAACAGCAAATTTGCCCCTCCACTATTCCATCATGAGTATGTTTATAGGGAGAGAGATCTGTAGTTAACATGAAACAGTTGCTTGATTATACTTCCAGGTAAAACAAGTGAAAATATGTCTCATATTTCTAGGAAGAGGCATCAGCTGACTGAGGCAGAGGCAGTGGAGAGTGGACATTTCTCTCTGTTAAGAGATCTCAAAAGAAAGGCATCAGATAACAGTAAAACAAGTTGAAATTTGTCTTCATCATTATCCCTGCCACTCTACTGTTTTTTGGACACTGTGTGCCTCAAGTGGAAAGTAGGACTAGAAAAGCATCAGTGATTCTGGCTGGCAGCCCTTGTAAGTGTGGGAGGTGGAGACATAACGGCCCCATACCACCTCAGAAGAGAGTAAGTGTGGTATGAGGGGGGATGGTGATAGTAAGACTCGTGCCTAAGCCAGCACTGGGCTTGGTTGCAAATAACAGATAACCCAACAAACAATAACTAAAGGGAGGCTTGAATGTGTCTCAGATAATAAGAATCCTGCTGCCCTAGGAATCAGGATGTCACTTTTTCTCTTCTGTGGTTTTTTAGCATACAACTTTCATCCTCGTGGTCGTGTGAAAACTGCTCAGTCTCTCAGCATTGCAGACAAAGAAAAAGAAGGGTGCAAGTGGAAGGATAAAATCTCCTTCCTTACATGGTTTTGCCTTTTTCTCTGACAAGGAAAGGAAGGTCTCCATCAGAGGTTCCCTCACTACCTTCTTGCCCACAATCACGTTAAGTCATCTCTCTGGCTTAAAGGAGGTGGGATTGTGAGCTTGTTTTTTGCCTTAGATTTTACAGGAGAATAAGTCAGTAGAAAAGGAATTTGGAACGGGTATTGAGTCAACTTATCTGCACAACTAGAGTGGAGGTGGATAAGAATTCCTCACCAAAAAAAAAAAAAAAAGAATTCCTCACCATTCTGAAGATCCAAGGAAAGAAGAGCACAGTAGTAATATGCTCATCAAAAAGGCAAATCACCTCAAGGATTCACATCCTTACTCGGCAACAATAATGTTAATGCATCAGTGATATCAAGTAAGATTAAAAGTTTTTACTATCGAAGTTACTTGAGAAGTTTCTAGTGTTAATAAGGTATCTACCCAAATACAATAAATAAATAAATAAATAAATAAATAAATACACACACACGTGTGTGTGTGTATATATCAGGCGTGTGTGTGTGTGTGTGTGTGTGTACACATAAGAAAGAGGAAGAAGGGGTGAAGGAGGAGAAAGAAAAGAAGGAATAAACTCTTTGACCTTGCTCAAAGACAAGAGAACCTGGAACTGTATTTCAAATAGTTCCAGAAGTATTAGGAAATAAGAATATGAAACTGGGCTGTAGTCCATACAAATTAATCTGAGAACATAAAAGAATTAATGGATTATGGTTTTACATAAATAACCACATTACCTCCAACCTACAGCAGAGTTGGTCACATATTCATTGATTAAGTAAATTCCTTAAAAAATGTTTTTTTCTTAAAAGGTCAGGCTCTAAGAATTTTCCCAGAAATTTTCAAATAGATGCAATAGAATATTGTTGGGTATGGGTTGCTAGATATGTATTAACATGTATTCCAATAATGTACTGCCAAATAGTTTGAAATTTGTCCTTGTTTCAAATATTAATTTCTTTATATTTAGATTATATAAATCAAAATACCAAGACAAAATTAACCAAAGTAGGTATAAATTGTCTTATATTAAAGTATAAGATTTCTTTTTTAAAAAGATTTCATTTATTTTTTCATGAGAGACACAGACAGAGAGAGAGAGGCAGAGACATAGGCAGAGAGAGAAGCAGGCTCCATGCAGGGAGCCCAACATGGGTCTTGATCCCGGGGTCTCCAAGATCACACCCTGGGCTGAAGGCGCTAAACCGCTGAGCCACCCAGGCTGCCCAAGTATATTTCTGATATTACTCTCTGCTTCTGAAAGAATATCAGTAATATTCCCAATACTCTAAACATATATTTTTACAGGAAAAGTTGTTCCAGTTTCTCTTAGGTTCCAGTATTCCAAAGGCTCTAAATTTGATCTTTCATAGTGGTACTGCCATAATGCTAACACTCTTATTAATAAAGACATGCATGTAATACTGCATCAGGACATACTAACAATAAAGTTTTATGAATATTCTGGAGAATCATCACTCATAGTAAGAGAATTGGAGGAGGAAATAATTACAAATGGTTTTATAAACCTGCTCTATCAGGAAAAGGAAGGAATTGCTGTTGTGTTACCTGAATTATCTAGGTTCTTCAAAAGCAAAACAAAACAAAACAAAACAAAACAAAAACCCTCAATTAATTTTCCTTGAGCCAGTTGGAAATAAAAGCATTGGAGCACCTGACTGGCTCAGTCAGTGGAGTATGTGACTCTTGATCTCAGGGTTGTGGGTGAGAGCTCCCGTTGGATGCAGAGATTACTTAAATAAATATTTTTTTTAAAAAAAGAAAGAAAAAGAAAAGCATTAAATGGAAATATCTCAATTTTGAGTATCTTTCAAAAGTATTCTCAGTGGTTTAATACTTAGGAACAATAATTCATAAATCTAATAATTCCATTCCTAAGCATCTATCTTAAGGAAGTATCCTATAATGCTGGTAGATAAATTCATTTAAACACATGTTAATTGAAGACTGAAAACCTGTCATTGTTGTTCTATCCATCAGGGATAGAGTGGTAAAAAAAAAATTGTCCTTGTGGAATTCCATTTGAGTTGAGAGTGGGAGACATAGATATAAAGAAACAAAGAATTTTTATTTTTTAATTTTTTAAAAGATTTTATTTATTTATTCATGAGAGACACACAGAGAGAGAGACAGAGACACAGGGAGAGGGAGAAGCAGGCTCCATGCAGGGAACCCGACATGGGACTCGATCCCAGGTCTCAAGGATCAGGCCCTGGGCTGAAGGTGGCACTAAACCGCTGAGCCACCCAGACTGCCCAAAACGAAGAATTTTTAAAGCGTGTTAGATGGTGACAAATATACTATGGAGAAGATTAGAAGGAAATAAATAAATAAAGCTGGAAGGGTGTAGAGAGATTATCTGAGTTGGTTGAAGTTTTAATGTTGATTGAAAAAAGAAGTAAGGGGGCACCTGGATGGCTCAGTTTGTTAAGCATCTGCCTCAGCTCAGGTCATGATCCTAGGGTCCTGGGATGGGCTGTGTGGGGCTCCTTGTTCACCAAGGAATTTGCTTCTCTCTCTCCCTCTGGGCTTCCATTCCAATTGTGCTCTCTCCCTCTCTCTCTTCCCCACTCTCTCTCTTTCTCTCTCTCTCATAAATAAATAAAAAAAGAAGAAGTCAAACTCTCCCTCTTCGCCGATGACATGATACTCTACATAGAAAACCCAAAAGACTCCACCCCAAGATTGCTAGAACTCATACAGCAATTTGGTAGTGTGGCAGGATACAAAATCAATGCCCAGAAATCAGTGGCACTTCTATACACTAACAATGAGACTGAAGAAAGAGAAATTAAGGAGTCAATCCCATTTACAATTGCACCCAAAAGCATAAGATACCTAGGAATAAACCTAACCAAAGAGGTAAAGGATCTATACCCTAAAAACTATAGAACACTTCTGAAAGAAATTGAGGAAAACACAGAGACGGAAAAATATTCCATGCTCATGGATTGGCAGAATTAATATTGTGAAAATGTGAATGTTACCCAGGGCAATTTACACATTTAGTGCAATCCCTATCAAAATACCATGGACTTTCTTCAGAGAGTTAGAACAAATTATTTTAAGATTTGTGTGGAATCAGAAAAGACCAAATAGCCAGGGGAATTTTAAAAAAGAAAACCATATCTGGGGGCATCACAATGCCAGATTTCAGGTTGTACTACAAAGCTGTGGTCATCAAGACAGTGTGGTACTGACACAAAAACAGACACATAGATCAATGGAACAGAATAGAGAACCCAGAAGTGGACCCTGAACTTTATGGTCAACTAATATTCGATAAAGGAGGAAAGACTATCCATTGGAAGAAAGACAGTCTCTTCAATAAATGGTGCTGGGAAAATTGGACATCCACATGCAGAAGAATGAAACTAGACCACTCTCTTGCACCAGACACAAAGATAAACTCAAAATGGATGAAAGATCTAAATGTGAGACAAGATTCCATCAAAATCCTAGAGGAGAACACAGGCAACACCCTTTTTGAACTCAGCCACAGTAACTTCTTGCAAGATACATCCACGAAGGCAAAAGAAACAAAAGCAAAAATGAACTATTGGGACTTCATCAAGATAAGAAGCTTTTGCACAGCAAAGGATACAGTCAACAAAACTAAAAGACAACCTACAGAATGGGAGAAGATATTTGCAAATGACATATCAGATAAAGGGCTAGTTTCCAAGATCTATAAAGAACTTATTAAACTCAACACCAAAGAAACAAACAATCCAATCATGAACTGGGCAAAAGACATGAAGAGAAATCTCACAGAGGAAGACATAGACATGGCCAACATGCACATGAGAAAACGCTCCGCATCACTTGCCATCAGGGAAATACAAATCAAAACCACAATGAGATACCACCTCACACCAGTGAGAATGGGGAAAATTAACAAGGCAGGAAACCACAAATGTTGGAGAGGATGCGGAGAAAAGGGAACCCTCTTACACTGTTGGTGGGAATGTGAACTGGTGCAGCCACTCTGGAAAACTGTGTGGAGGTTCCTCAAAGAGTTAAAAATAGACCTGCCCTACGACCTAGCAATTGCACTGTTGGGGATTTACCCCAAAGATACAGATGCAATGAAACGCCGGGACACCTGCACCCCGATGTTTATAGCAGCAATGGCCACAATAGCCAAACTGTGGAAGGAGCCTCGGTGTCCATCGAAAGATGAATGGATAAAGAAGATGTGGTTTATGTATACAATGGAATATTACTCAGCCATTAGAAATGACAAATGCCCACCATTTGCTTCAACGTGGATGGAACTGGAAGGTACTATGCTGAGTGAAGTAAGTCAAGCGGAGAAGGACAAACATTATATGTTCTCATTCATTTGGGGAATATAAATAATAGTGAAAGGGAATATAAGAGAAGGGAGAAGAAATGTGTGGGAAATATCAGAAAGGGAGACAGAACATAAAGACTCCTAACTCTGGGAAATGAACTAGGGGTGGTGGAAGGGGAGGAGGGCACAGGGTGGGGGTGAATAGTGACGGGCACTGAGGGGGGCACTTGACAGGATGAGCACTGGGTGTTATTCTGTATGTTGGCAAACTGAACACCAATAAAAAAATAAATTTATTATAAAAAATATATATATAAATATAAATAAATAAATACTTAAATTATAAAAAAAGGAGTGAGAAGGCAAAGTTCAAGTAAAGGCCTGAGGAGGTGAGGGAACTAGCCATTAAGCTTTCCAGGAAGACCATTCCTGGCAGAGGACATGCTGGGAATGTGAAATACAGCAAGATTGTCAGGTTCAACAAACAGGGAAGAGTCCAGTAGAGCTGAAGTAAAGTGTTGAAAGGCAGAGTAGAGGAAGATGAATTCAAAGGAGTATTTGGACACTACACCATATAGGGCCTCATAAGCCATCATTAGGACTTGGAATAATAATTAAAAATTTGGTTATAAGAAACTCTTCAAACCAAATGAACAGTATATTAAGGAAGAGTTAATATTTCTTTAGGATGTTGGGTTATAATAGAGACATTTTAAAAGTGTATAAGTATTCCTTAAGAACGTTGGAAAACTTTGTGATAGGATGATAACGTGAACCGGGCTCCATATAACATCGTAAAAGTATTCTGGTTTCAAATATCTTTAGAAAAGCTAGAGAAAATCATGAGAGGAAATGTATTTACATGTGAAATAACAAGTAGTAAAATTATGGATGTATTGTGTTCATTAGTTTATTCTTCCCCCAGCCTTCTTTCAACAGGCACATAGAAATTTCATAACCAGAAAATAATTACAGTTAACTTCTTTTAATTAAAAGAATACTTAAAAAGGAGTGAGACCCTGAGGTAACCAACTTCACACAGCCATGTCTCAAGGAAATCTGTGACTGTTTGTATCCCCAGTTTTAACACCTCTGGCCTCATATGAGTTGTCACATTATTCCTAGTTACTCTCTGTGCTATTGTTTTGAGTATGTAGAGAAGTAGCTGAGAAAAAAGTTTTGGAATCAGGTTCTTGGCAAAGACTAGCTACTTAGTGCTGAAGGCAAGCACAGGCTCAATTCTGAGGCTTGATCTGAGGTAAATTCCCTCACACTTAGGGAGAATGCAAGATTTCTGGCATGGAGCTGCTTATTTTTCTAAATCTAATGGATCTGCTATGAGAGACAGTATAGAATACAGAATTCGTCAAAAACCCAGGTAGGAGGCTTCAAATGAGATCTTTACCTACTGATTTATTAAATGCACTTGTGCAATATATCTGACCTCTTTCTGTTTCAGGGCTTCTTGAACTCTGAAATGAGAGGAGTGTGAGGAAAAGGATAGTAGAAGGGAAAGCATTAAGCAATCCCCATGAAGATATTGCTCAAATCCAGGTTATGTTCATATCACCTCAGGTTCTGTTTGGTAATAGATCCTGTCAGCAACCCTTCTCAAAGGGTAAAAAGGAGTGGAATTAAAGAAAAGTGTAAGCATATTTTCAAAAAAATAAAGCTTAATGGAGGTTAATGGGGTTAATCATTAGTCTGTGGAGATGCAGGTTTATATATCATATCAGCAACATGGACATTAGGATGGACGTGGTGATCCCAGGAGGACTTGGACTAAGGAAGAGCAGAACCAGGGCCAGGGACACAATATGATGACAATTCCCAATTCTCAGTGTCTTTTCAAGGAACATGTACACACACAAAAAAAAAATCTATGATAAATTCAATTATCTGTTTCCTCTGTATGAATTGATGTAACTTTAAAGTGTCTTGATTTCCCTCCACTTTCCTGGTAGCCACACATTCAGAGAGCTATAGCATGTGCAGAGTTCTAGGACATGAAGAATCTAAGCAGACAGAGGGTATATCTCTTCTAAAATAGACAATACTAGTGCTTACTTATAGGATTGAAGAAAATGAGTCCCTAACATACATCAGTAAGATAATGAGTTCCACAAACTCATTGTGGATAATGGCTTCCACAAACCCAAGAAGCAATGTCTTCATAGGTCTCTATAAAGAAGTGCTTCCTTCTTTGTACAGCAGTGAATTAACTCAAACAGCTGAAAGTCACACACACACACACACACACACACACACACTCTTTTCATAATCATCAGCATAGCCAAAATGTCAGTAACTCCTATGAAAATTTGAATAATGCCAATTTTAAATTGACTTGTCACATAAATTCAGCAAAAGCAAACAAACCCCTTTCTTTTTCAGCTCTGGAAGTAGCTAGAAAGATGGATGGATGGATGGATGGATGGATGGATGGATGGACAGGCAGATCAATGCATTCATACATACATTCATTAACTGACTATTTCAGTTAGCAAACTAATGACCTTGAAATTTTGTGGCCAAGACGAAGTTCTGATAATGGCTCAATTGAGAAAGAATTACTTCCAAGCTCCCTCAGGTTGTTGGCAGGTCATGGCTATAAGACTCATGGAAGCTTGCTTCCTCAGAGCCAATAACAAGGAAAGAGAGAAACTCCAGTAAAATAGGTGATACACTCTTTGTCATTATATTCACCTAACTCTATTCATCCCATCACTTTTGCTGCTTTCTCCTGGTTAAAAGCAAATTTCAAGTCTTGTCCACAGTCAAGCAGAGGGTATTAATCAAAGACATAAATACCATGTGTTGCAAATTGTCAGGGGGCACAGCGGGGGGGGGGGCACACCTTAAATCTGGTCACCACAGTCTGCCTTGTGACCCCTAATGTTTCAAATCTGTCCCATATAAAAATATATATCCACTCCTTTCCAAGGTTTACAGGAATCTCATCACATTAGAAACTCAGTTAAGTGCCCAAAATTTTATCATCTAAATTAGATCAAGGTACAGATAAGGCTCCTGGGTGTAATCCTTTAAGTACAGCTTTTGAAGCAAAATTTCTCTCCATTTTTGGACCTGTGAAACTGAAGAGATAAGTCAATTGCCCTCAACATACCCCAAATGCAATGGTGTGATAGACATAGGATAACAGCTATAGATATTCATCTTCAAAAGGGAGGAAATGGAGGAAAAGGGGGTCATTGATCCATAGCAGTTCTGAAATCCAGCTGAGCAAATGTTGGGAGTTCACTTATTATGTTTCAAAGCCTAGAAATAACTTTAGTATGCAGTATCTCTCTCTCTCTCTCTCTCTCTCTCTCTCTCTCTCTCTCTCTCTCCCATGGTTTCTATTTAGTGTATAGTATAATATGACTCCACCCTCTGGGCTTTTGGCTCCTCTTCCTTTTCAAGAAAAGTAACATGTATCTATGTCTGAGTAATCATAACAGCCTGCCTCCTGCTATGGCATTTTGAGGATCTGACAGTCTGCTTTCGTTTTGCATTCTCTCTGTCCAGTTTAATCCAAGTTGGTGGTGTTCTGTTGGAATAATTTTCTCAAGAACTTTGTTGGTCTCCTGTGGATTTTAATGGGGTTCACTCCATTAGAAAAAAGCTACACTCACAGATCTTTGCGAGATAAATCCTTCTTTCCCTTAGTCTCCTGCTGATATGGTTGAGGGACAACACCCTAAAATCTCCTATAGTCTCCTTGGTTTGAATGAGAGAATCTGTGAGGCACAGTCTTAATCTCTTGAAAGGGCCCTTTGTGTGACTGAATACTCTGTGCTTTTGATCTTTCTGAGTTTTAGCAAAAGGTTGTAATATCACACCCTTAGCCTTTTCTCTAAAACAAGCTTTCTTGACACTGCTCAGGTGCCATATCTTAATTTAGTAATTTGCCATGGGGGAAGCTAAGAATTTTCAAGATTATCAAGTCCTGTTCCTTTGTTTCACAACTCTTCCTTCTATTTATCGTTCTCCTCTCACCTTTTACTGTAAACAGGAAAAAGAAAACACATGGCTCCTTCAATACTTTCCTTAGAAATAGCCTCACTTACAAGTTCTACTTTATGCATATTAATTGCAAGACACTTTTGCAAAGTTCTCTAGCACTAAATATCAAGGATCCCCTTCTTGCAATATCCAGTAACATGTTCTTCACTTCTGAGCCTTACTGAGCAGTGTCATCAAATCCAAATTATTAACTAGCAGTAGATTGAAAATAATTTAGTCTTTCTCTGTCATGTTCCTCAAAATTCTGCCAGCCTCCACCCACTTTCTGGTCCATTTCAGTTACTTGTACAGTAAAACTCCATTTCCAAGTACCAATTACACCAAGCCTACTGATCTACATACAAAAATTGGAGATGTATAATCCATTTACAATGTAGAAAGTCAAATTAGTTTTCAGAGTTGCCAAAGCACAAGCAAATTCCTTAATATATTAAATTAGTGTGACTCCAAGAGAGATCAAATGTTATATCTTATAAGTAATTAAAATGAGAATTGAATCACAAGAAGAGAATAACTCTTTATATTTTAGACAAAAAATATATTACTAATCCCTGCAAGAACCATGTTATTGCCCAACATCTTACTCATTAATACACTATAGGTAGGAAAAGACACACTGAAATGGTAACAAAACACCTTAATGTGGGTGACTTAATGAAAGAAGTAAGATCACTTTCTATCCTGAATTCTGGTAAAATGGTATCTCCTAAAAGCATGCCAAAACTTGCAGATGATAGCATAAATCCTGAAGCATATGGTAATCAGAGAGTAGAAGTCAACAATTATAAATTAGATGTTGGAATGTTTCTTTCAATACATGACCACATTTCATATCATGCAAAAAGGTAGCCAAGTATCACTAAGGAAACTACTGCTAATGTTGATAATGTGTGATTAGTAATCAAATCAAACTGGCAAATCAAAGTTGTTACTTTGACCAAACTTTAACTTTCCTCTCAAATGATTATTTATTATATATTTCATGGGAAGAATATCAAAACCATTTGACATTACTTAAGCCATATTCATGACCCAGATTGCCATGTGACAGATGGTGTTCAACTACACTCAACTGTATATTTAAGTCCTTATCAAAACTCAGCTACTTCTGAAGAATGTTTCTTTATTAACCATAGGTTTGGTTTCTAGCAGACCTAATACTTCCCTCCTAAGCACATCAATCCCATAATGCATGTCTGTTTCAACTAAAGTAGTAAATACTGACAATAAGTAATTTCTAAAATATATTCTCCTGAGTATGAATAAGACAGTAGCTTACAACTATAAAATCATCCAGGTTGTCATACCTGCCATTCAAAATATTCCCAATAAACCATCATTAATTGGGCCTCAAATTATCCTTACTGCCACTGAAGTGGTATTTATTACAAAATACTTCTAAAAAATGTCAAAAACTTTATAAAGAAAACATAAAGATGACATTGAGACTGATGGTGCTGAGGATAATCACAACCTAGATGTGATCCTTGTAAAACATGTATTTGGTTTTGAATTCAATGTGTTGAAATTAAACATTCATTCTGGATCTTTTCAAGTTGTGTTTTGAAAGATTTCGTGAGAGTTCAATGAGTAAATGGAGGATAAGGTCATCATTTGGATTTTCTTTAATAGAAACAGTAAAGGGATTTTTTAATAATACTTCAAATCTAAGATATAAAGTTGTCATTTGTTAATTTAAATATATATTACTGTATTTCATTTCATCTAACACATAATTGATTGTAAAAAGCACCATTATATTACATACCACTAAGAAAAAGAAAGCACTTCCAATTAATCTATGACACAATGCTTTTTTTATCCTGTAGAATTTATACACTTATTTGGAAGAGTTCTTTTGGACTCAGACACAAATTTTTATTGTATATTACTCTTGTGCATATATAAAAAGGAATATACATTCATAACACATCAGTAAAAGTATTTCAAATTACTTTAGATGCTTTTCTAAATCACATTTTGATTGAGCTTCATTGATAATATATTACTTTCCACAAAAAAAGACTCCTTTGTGACAGGGAAATGGGCAGCATGTGCATTTCTTAAAAGATCACTCCATCATTGTCTCAAGAATTTTCTTCTATGACACTGACCTTCATACTGTAAATTTTCACACTTTCTGTATCTTACCATAAGATTCCAAGAAAGGAGTTTGGGATCAATGTCATGCAGGTAATTACAACTTTTTCATGAGTTTCAGAATTTCTAAGATGCTTTCCATCATTAGAAGAACACTGACTTCAGAGACATTAAAATGTTTTTTAAAAAATCTTTGTCTTAGAATTGATGAAATATGAAAAATACATTTTCTTATTTGGTACAATCATCACATTTAGGAAACACATCAAGATTGATCCCAAAGTGATTTTTTTATAGCTACCTAATAAATGCTTAAAAATAAAGGGATATAATGGAAATACCGAAAGTTATATCAAAATATAATCCTCTGCTTGAAGGATTTCCAAGTTTTTCAGTTCATAAAAGACTTCACGTTTCAATTGAAATACATTTCAAATGCCAATAATAATGGCATGCTCATATGACTGTAAGCATTACAAATAAAGGAACAAATTTGTTCACAACATATATTGTCAGTAACCATTATGTCCTAAAAGTAAAACAGATAAAAAATTAGGCATGCCCGGGATACCTGGATGGCTCAGTCAGACAGCTGAAATCTGACTCTTGATTTCAGCTCAGGTCATGATCTCAGGGTGGGATCTAACCCAGCATCAGGCTCTTCACTCAGTGGGGAGTCTGCTGGAAATTCTCTCTCCTTCAGCCCCTCACCCCATTCTGTGCTCTCTCTTTCTCTCTCTAAAATAAATAAATAAATATGTTTTTAAAAATGTATTGATGGGGCAGCCCAGGTGGCTTAGCGGTTTAGCACTGCCTTCAGTCCAGGTTGTGATCCTGGAGACCCGGGATCAAGTCCCACATCGGGCTCTCTGCACGGAGCCTGCTTCACTCTCTGCCCGTGTCTCTGCCTCTCTCTTTCTCTCTGTATGTCTCTCAAGAATAAATAAATAAAATCTTTAAAAAAATGTATTGAAACATGCCCATTAATTTACATACCACCTTTAGCTGCTTTCTTGCCTCATTGTTAATATAGTTGCCTAGTTAAAGTACAGACTATGCCCTGCAAAGCCAAAAATATTTATAATATAGCTGTTACAGAATAAGTTTGCAGATCCCCTTGCTAGAGCAAGGTAATAATTTCATCCTCCCCTTCATGCCTTACACCCTACAGTCCACCTTCAGGCAGACTTGCTTTCCACTTTCATGAGAAAACTTAGATTTTTGTTTAATAGTAATGTACTATTTTGTAATACTTAGAAAAATCCTCAAATGTTTCTTAGAGTAGAAGGGGAGTTTAAACTCAATGCAATTATAAAATTCCCCTGTTCTACATCAGACCAAGGCTACAAACACCATTTCCTTTGCAATCCGGTTGACTATCCCCTCCTTACTCCCTAATGTTGCAACTAAGATATACTTGGTATATTTTGCTTAGCACAATATACTCTAGTTCCATCCATGTCATTGCAAATGGCAAGATTTCATTCTTTTTGATGACTGAGTAACTGTAGAGAACAAACTAAGGGTTACTCTAGGAGAGGTGGGCGGGGATTGGCTAAATGTGTGATTGGCATTAAGGAGGGCACTTGTGATGAGCACTAGGTGTTATAAGTAAGTGATAAATCACAAAATTCTGCACCTGAAACCAATAATACACTATGTATTAACTCAATGTATTAACTAACTTGAATTTAAAAAAAAAAAAAAAGATATACTTGGTATATTTCTACTTGGTAAAGTCCCTTCTACTATATTTTCAGAGGAGCATCTCAACCCATGGCATTCCCAAGTAATCAGATCATGATAATCCTTATGCCAAAAAGGCATATCTGGGCATCATATTTTGCTCCCCTTCAAGGCCATGAGACTCAAGTGGTACTAATGCTACAGGAGCCTATACAAGCAAACAAAAATCTAAATCTGTAAATGCCTCAGGGTACCAATCAAAACCTAAGGAAAATCCATCACAAATAGCCAATTGGGCTTTAAACTATAATCAATCAATGATTTTCCTACTTTGCTTCCACCTTTTCCCTATAAAAGTCTCTCTACCACATCCTGCTGGAGGAACACTTCTAACCACTTCTAGTGTGGCACTAATTCGAATCAACTTTTGCTCAAATAAACTAAAAAATTTTAGTATGTCTCAGTTTATTTTTAACACCTAGCTGTGGTTCCAGGTTGGCCCAGAAAAAAAAGAAAAAAAAAAAAAAAAGATCAAGCCAAAGGGGAAGCAGAGAAGAGAGGGGGTTAGGAAGAAGGTAGGCTCTAGGTCTTTGATTCCAGTCACCATGAAGACACCTACTCCCGTCCTGCCTATAGTTTATACAGCAGCCCAAAAAATATACCTCTTTCTCTTTAAGTAGCTCCAATGGTATTTCTTGCAACCAAGCCTCCTGACTGCCAAAGCCAGGTGACCTTCAGTGAAGGAAGCCAACATCACTTATTTTGTGGATGTCGACAGCACTATATCTTCAAGGTAGCAGTGGCAACAAAACCTGAACTGCCTTTCCTATTTTCTGATAGAAGCTTTCCCTCCATTCCCTTAAAATGGTTTAGGAAATTTAAAATAATAATAATAATAATAATCTGAAAAAGAAGGAATGGTATTAGCATAACAATTAGACCAAGGTGCCTCCCAGAACTCACAGAAATTGAATTTGCTCTGTGCTCCTCCAAGAACATAAACCAACCACACAGCCCTGCGGTCCCTTTATTTTTCCTATCTCTGGCTCTGCTTTACTTCTCACACAGTTTTATGTCTGAAAGTTTAAAAAGTAATTTATATAAAATCTGCTATAAGCATTTAGCTTGAGTATCAAATTCATTTACATGCTGTTAGATAGAAGAATTAAGCCTTCTTCAGCCTTGGGTAAGGCAAAACTGTAAAGCGAGGCAAAAGGTAACACAACATAAGAACCAAACTTTTTTAACTTGGCTGAACCTCCCTGCCTGTGCATCTAATGTTTTGCCTCTGAGAATAGAACTTATTAGCAGCCCTGAAGTAAAAAGACAGGATATTCTCAACAAGGGCCTCGCTCTGCCAAACATCCCAGAGTTTGTCTCCAAGGACTTGAAAAGAAAGGAAAGAATGAAGAGCGGAAACCATAAAGCATGCAGTCCGGCTCTCATCTAATTACTGAATGAATGGCACAGTTGTTTTGTCTGATTGCACTAAGCTAGTTATCCACTGCTAGCTTCATTGACAAAAAGGGAATCTACACAAATTATAGGGAAATTCAAGCACTAAAGGAATGTTTTGGTTCAGAGGTTTGCAATGACTATTGGCTTTGGTTTTTGGCAAAGTCTGTCTTTGCCGTATGAACTCGGCTGTGCTGGGTCAGCTTGAAGCGTTCCCAAAAGCCTACAAGAGGACAGACTTCCTTGTCATCTGTATCCCATCAATAAATTAAAGTGATGTTCTCCAGCTCGTGTTTGTTTCTTGGCAGGCTAATCTACAATCAGAAAAAGAAAAGCCTTTCATTTGTGGACTCCAGCTAAAGGAAGGAAGCTTTTGTATGGGGATTCACCGGAGACCAAAATATTAAAAAGTGGAAGAGGAAAACCATATGTTGCCGTTCTCCTAAGCGAACAGTTCAAAGTTCTGGCTAAAGCAATGCTTGAGTTCATTATACAGAAAAGTAAGTCTTTTACTGTGAGAAGACGGTATACGAATAATAATGTTGATACCTCTGAATGTTATAAACATTGACATTTTAAGTCATCTTCTGTTTTCTTCTATTTTTTTATATCAGAAAAAACTAAGCATTAGTTATTTCAAAGAAGCCTTAAATGATAATACATTTTAGGATAATGCTTTAAGATTTGCACTGCAGTTAAGAAGGAAGTGAGGAATCCAAAAGAATAGAAATCGAAGATAATATTCATAAACTCATGAGAGATAGTCGTAGCAAATCTCCTCCCTCCCTTAGAGATAGCCGTAGCAAAGCTAGTTGACAACTTGTAGTTGCAATAATTGAATCCATATTAAAGTAGAAGTGGTAAAAATCACCGTGCTGATTATCTGAACCCTCTTGCATAGTCTATTAAATAGTGTACTGTTAAAAACACTTCTTAAACTCTCTTGCTTCTCCAGGGATTAACCTTGCCTTCATATAATTTGTGAACAAGTGTACTGAAGAGAATAAAGTTGGTGGGGCCCTTCAATTGCCTGTGGTAGAAAGCATGGGTATATTCGGATCTCTTCTAGCTTGACCACACTTGTGTTTGGTTTCCTTTTTTAGTTCTTTGAAGCAGCCAAGCAAGAAATCCTACCTTAATACCTATATCCTTCAAAGAGTATGACTTCTAGCAAAAAACTTCAGTACTTTCCGTTGTCCAGTTCCTTATAGAAAGGAAGTGATTTGTTTCCTTTGTGTGGTAGAGCCATTTATAAAGACCGGCAGTAGATCAAGTGCATGGAGCACGATCTGCAGGAACACTGATGAAAATTTGATAGAAGAGGTTCATCAGACAAAAATATAGATCTGGCTTTGAATGTGCACTTACCTAGTTTACTGCAAAGAGGACTAAATCACAAGTCAGGATATTTTGTTCCTAATTCTGGCCTTACTGAGTGGTGAACACTATAAGTCTCCAGAATCAGACACTCTTTATTTTTTTTTTTATTTTTTTTTATTGGTGTTCAATTTACTAACATACAGATTAACCCCCAGTGCCCGTCACCCATTCACTCCCACCCCCCGCCCTCCTCCCCTTCCACCACCCCTAGTTCGTTTCCCAGAGTTAGCAGTCTTTACGTTCTGTCTCCCTTTCTGGTATTTCCCACACATTTCTTCCCCCTTCCCTTATATTCCCTTTCACTATTATTTATATTCCCCAAATGAATGAGAACATATAATGTTTGTCCTTCTCCGACTGGCTTACTTCACTCAGCATAATACCCTCCAGTTCCATCCACGTTGAAGCAAATGGTGGGTATTTGTCATTTCTAATAGCTGAGTAATATTCCATTGTATACATAAACCACATCTTCTTTATCCATTCATCTTTCGTTGGACACCGAGGCTCCTTCCACAGTTTGGCTATCATGGCCATTGCTGCTATAAACATCGGGGTGCAGGTGTCCCGGCGTTTCACTGCATCTGTATCTTTGGGGTAAATCCCCAGCAGTGCAATTGCTGGGTCGTAGGGGTCAAACTCTCCCTCTTCGCCGATGACATGATACTCTACATAGAAAACCCAAAAGTCTCCACCCCAAGATTGCTAGAACTCATACAGCAATTCGGTAGCGTGGCAGGATACAAAATCAATGCCCAGAAGTCAGTGGCATTTCTATACACTAACAATGAGACTGAAGAAAGAGAAATTAAGGAGTCAATCCCATTTACAATTGCACCCAAAAGCATAAGATACCTAGGAATAAACCTAACCAAAGAGGTAAAGGATCTATACCCTAAAAACTATAGAACACTTCTGAAAGAAATTGAGGAAGACACAAAGAGATGGAAAAATATTCCATGCTCATGGATTGGCAGAATTAATATTGTGAAAATGTCAATGTTACCCAGGGCAATATACACGTTTAATGCAATCCCTATCAAAATACCATGGACTTTCTTCAGAGAGTTAGAACAAATTATTTTAAGATTTGTGTGGAATCAGAAAAGACCCCGAATAGCCAGGGGAATTTTAAAAAAGAAAACCATAGCTGGGGGCATCACAATGCCAGATTTCAGGTTGTACTACAAAGCTGTGGTCATCAAGACAGCGTGGTACTGGCACAAAAACAGACACATAGATCAGTGGAACAGAATAGAGAACCCAGAAGTGGACCCTGAACTTTATGGGCAACTAATATTCGATAAAGGAGGAAAGACTATCCATGGGAAGAAAGACAGTCTCTTCAATAAATGGTGCTGGGAAAATTGGACATCCACATGCAGAAGAATGAAACTAGACCACTCTCTTTCACCATACACAAAGATAAACTCAAAATGGATGAAAGATCTAAATGTGAGACAAGATTCCATCAAAATCCTAGAGAAGAACACAGGCAACACCCTTTTTGAACTCGGCCATAGTAACTTCTTGCAAGATACATCCACGAAGGCAAAAGAAACAAAAGCAAAAATGAACTATTGGGACTTCATCAAGATCAGACACTCTTTAAATCCTGGCTCTGCCACTTACCAGCTGTGTGACTTGAGCCAGTGACTTAACCTCTCTGAACCTCAGTTTCCCCATCTTAAAATCAAAATTACAAAGAATACTCAACTCATAGGGTTGTAATATATCTAGCACATAAAAAGCACTACGTAAGTGTTGTTCAGTCAACTAAATAAACTATTCTGCTATTGACAACGAAGATCAGATCTTAGCCTTACAATGTAGGGATTTTTGTTTGTAAATAGAAATACCTTATACTTCGCACATCGTGGAGGTTTCCAATGAGTACCTTATCTCCTCTTTGCCCCATCCTGCTTCCAGATACAGGAAACACGTGGCACAAAACATGGAATTTAAAGTGGTTACAACAAAATTCTATCAGGAACAGCTTCAAATTGTGGACAATTGGGTACCATTTGCCACTGAAGACAGGCTTGTACCTAAGAGAAAGAATTCATCAGAAGACCAAGGAAACTTTCTCTTTTAATGCCCAGAAGATGCATCATTAACCTCTTCTCTGTGGCAAATCAAGCAGTATGGGATAATGATGAGCCTCTCAGAGAGTCTCTCCTAAAGACTAACATCAAATCAAGTGTAAAAAGTTTGATTTGTGACTGTAGGTAGATTATTTCTTTTGGAAAGAAAATTGCTTTCTAATAAAGGAAATAATTAGTTTAGTGTTGGATTGTTGATTTTTTTTTCAAATTACCTACCATCATAATTCTCTACTACTCATTTGAAAAGCAATGAAAAGTTTATTCTTCTTAGGAAATCTCACATAAATAAGAAGTAGACACATTTAATTTCCTTTCTAAAGTCATATTTTTCCTGAACTTCAAATTTGTAAGAGTTCTTTTAAGATCTTTTTTTAAATTATTTTATTTCTTTATCTTTAAGTAAACTCTCTGCCTAATGGGGAATCAAACTTACAACCCTGAGATTAAGAATCTCAGGCTCTACTGCCTGAGCCATCCAGGTACCCTGAAATAGTTCTTCTAGGGGGTCTAGTACCCTGAAGATGTCTTCTAGGGGGTCCTGGGTGGCTCAGTCAGTTAAACTGCTTCGGCTCAGGTCATGATCCCTGGGTCCTGGGATCCCACTCCCTGCATCGGGCTCCCCACTCAGCAAGGAGCCTGTTTCTTCCTCTCCTTCTGCCCCCTACTCACGCTTGCTCTCTCTCTCTCTAGTGTGCTCTCAATCTCTCTCAAATAAATAAAATCTAAAAAAAAAAAATTATCTTCAAAATTCAACCCACTTGAAACTTGACATCTACAAATAGGGCCAGTATTCAGTAAACGGTCCCTGCTCTAGAAACAGCAAAGCACTCAATTTCTAGACAATTCTGATTATTATAAAAAAAAATTCATAGCATTAATGGTAAAAAAAAAATTGGCAAAAAATATAACGTGGAGATATCCTTCACATTATGCAGGAAAATATTTTCTGTTGGATCAATGAGTACATCACCTTTTATAAATCCATTCAAATCATGGAAAACTGATGTATCATATTTATCAGTTCTTCAGAAAGATGTTGACCTTTTATGGTTAAAATATAATAGAAACAACCAAAGAAAATAATTAATAGATTAAACTACACAAAATCTTAGTGATAAGACAGTCAACTGACCAAAAATATGGATGAGGAATTAACATAAAAGCTAATACAATGAATACATAAATAAAATATTCAAGTCCTCGCCAGTAACAAGAAATATGCAATGTTTTAAAACAGTAAGGTATAATTTTATACCTAATAATAATTATTGGCTTTAAAATTATATAATAATTTTTGACTAGTAATAACTATTAGCTATTGCCGTTGAAATTAGGCAATACAATGCTGACAAAATACACACACACAGTGTTGCTGGCGACAAACATTATACAATCCTTTGGAAGGCAATTTGCCAATACGCAGCAAAAAAATTAGACTCATTATTCTACCAAGTAGCCCCTCCTTGTAGGAATTCGATATGTAAAAATTCAAAAGAAAAAGGTCTATATTTATATATTCATAACAGTATTATTTTAAGTGGCTAAATATTAAAAACCACTTAGTACCCAACCACTTATCCTTTCAAAAAAATATCTAAAAGCCATTTTAGGGAATCCCTGCGTGGCTCAGTGGTTTAGTGCCTGCCTTCCGCCCAGAGCGTGATCCTGCAGTCACTGGATCAAGTCCGGCGTGGGGCTCCCTGCATGGAACCTACTTCTCCCTCTGCCTGTGTCTCTGACTCTGTGTGTGTGTGTGTGTGTGTGTGTGTGTGTGTGTGTGTGTGTCTTTCTTGAATAAATAAATAAAAATCTTTAAATAAATAAATAAAAGCCATTTAAACAAGATAAGTATGGGGACTATGCAGCAATATAAAAAACTGTTTGTGTTGCTGATGTAGTGGAAAACAACCAATTTAAAATTGCAACAACATAAAAATTTACATCTACAGGCAATGATAAGGAAATGAGTAAAAGATTCCAATAACTGCACTATTGTTGTAGGATCATTGCTGAGCGTCTCCTTTCCCTTTAATTTTTCAAAATTATCATTACATGATTTTTTTATCATACTGGGCAAAAAGCCATCCCCTTTAGCTGGTGGCGGCTAGCTCCTCTACCTCGTGGAGATGGCCTCGGTCCAGGATTGGGAGTAAGAGACAGAGAACTATCCCTTGTTCTAACCATTCCCAAGTGCAGTCTTAGTACCATTCTCCCCACAGTTCAGGTGTATATGCCAGTAAAGTGTCGATATTTTTCTTTAAGCTCCTTCTTGTGCTTTGCCCCCAAGAAATTGGTTTCTAGGGACGCCTGGGTGGCTCGGTGGTTGAGTGTCTGCCTTTGGCTCAGGATGTAATCCTGGGGTCCCAGGATCGAGTTCCACATCGGATTCCCTGTGTGGAGCCTGCTTCTCCCTCTGCCTGTGTCTCTGCCTCTCTCTGCGTATCTCTCATGAATAAATAAATAAAACCTTTAAAAAAAAAGGAAAGAAAGAAAGAAAGAAAGAAAGAAAGAAAGAAAGAAAGAAAGAAAGAAAGAAAGAGAAAGAAAGAAAGGAAAGAAGAAAGAAAGAAAGAAAGAAAGAAAGAAAGAAAGAAAGAAAGAAAGAAAGAAAGAAAGAAAGAAAAAGAAAGATTGGTTTCCATTAACATTACTATCCCAAATGCCAGGTTCCTGCTTCTTTATTTATAATGCCTCTTGCCTTCATCCATTCTCCCATGGCTATACTTTTTCTAGGCCCTTCTCTCTCTCCTCTCCAAATGATTACAGTTGCTCTACACTCATCTGCACATCTCCAGTCATTCCCCACTGTCAGTCTGCTCTGCACATGGCTTTACCATCAGTTCAATTGTTCAAAAACAATTCTGCATTATGACTCTCCTGCTAAAACACTCCAAAATGTCTCCCATTTACCCCCCAAATTAATCTGAACTCTTGCCAAGTCTTTCTGTAGAAGACCAAGATTCCGCAAGGCCTATCACTGTTTTCCAAGCCTGCTAGTGAAAACTTTTCTCTAGTTAGGCTTGTCTTCTTACTGCATTCAATACTTCCATTCGTGGTGTTCTCTCTCGCTCTCACTCTCTCTCTCATTTTTTTCATACATTTACAGACACACACATACATACACACACACATTCACAGTCAATTTTTATTCTGTCCTTTTTATCCTTGGTTCTGACTAGAATACCCTCTTCTCACCTCTCTGCCTTCAATCTTATTTTCCTTCTTATCTTTGTGTGACCTTTTTCTGAATTCCTCTATCATCTGTCCATTCAGTTTATCTAGAGCTCTCTTCTACATTGTCTTCTTTTTGGAAATTAAAACATATTTTCTTATTTTCCCTATTTTAGAAATAGCTCCTAGAATCTAATATTAGCTTACCAGTCTGACTGCTGGTAAATTATAGTACTGTAGGGATGCCTGGGTGGCTCAGGGTTTGAGCGTCTGCCTTCGGCTCAGGGCCATCCGTGATCCTGGAGTCTGGGATCGCTTTCTGCATCCAGCTCCTTATAGGGAGTCTGCTTCTCTCTATGCCTATGTCTTCACCTCTCTCTCTGTGTGTCTCTCATGAGTAAAATAAATAAAATATTTTTAAAAACTTATAGTACTGTAGAAAGTACTGGATTCCAGGAGCTTGGAGCCACCCTATACACAAATTAGAAGTCATAAGGCGAGAGAGGAGTTCTTCTTTACTGAAATTCAGGATTTTAAAAACTGAGGTAAACTTCTGAAACTTATTCTTTGTCACTTTTCAATCATTTTTAAACACTCCTTCCTCATATTCTGATGACTGTCTATTTTTTTTTAATTTTTATTTATTTATGATAGTCACACACACACACACAGAGGCAGAGATACAAGCAGAGGGAGAAGCAGGCTCCATGCACCGGGAGCCCGACGTGGGATTCGATCCCAGGCCTCCAGGATCGGGCCCTGGGTCAAAGGCAGGCACCAAACCGCTGCGCCAGCCAGGGATCCCTGACTGTCTCTTTAGAAAAATCAATGTTTACATGTCTCTCAAGTCCCCCTCTCTCCCATTGAACTTACCTAGTCAGGTCTGTCCCATGAAAATTCCTAATTCTTCAGGCCTGAGGTGTTATTGGGTAAAACAATCAGGTCCAGTGTGCAAAAGAAATTTGTTTCTGGAGTCAATATTTCCCTCCTGCTGAAATATCTATATTAATGAACAGCATCACCTAATTATTCAAGCCAGACATCTAGGAATTATCTTTACTCTTCTATTTCCTTCATCTCTCTTATGCAATTGATAAAATTTATAGAAATGAATCTCTCTTCTATATCTGAGAAACATATATATATGTATATATACATATATATATACTGAGAATATATATCTATACTCAAATACCAGCCAAACAACATAAAAGAGGAGTCTGCAGAAAAATTAATTTAGTGCTAAAATAAAATAATTATAGAACTAAAAAAAATAGAAACAGAAATAGAAGCATGCTAAAAATATAATTTCCAACATGAAGGAAAATCCTAAAAAAAAAAAAAATCATGAATGAAAAGAATAAAACAAACAGACCAAAGCAATTAGAGAAAAGAACACAAATATTGATGAAGACATTCTAACATAAGGCTAACTGGAATTTCTAAAATAAAAAACTCAACTGTTGAATTCTCTGAGAAAAATCTGCTTAATCATTCCCATTTGAAAAAAATGAGAAATAAAACAAGTCGGTGATAAGGAATCAAAATATCACCACTAGAAGTTATAAAAGCTATGTATGTAGCTTAGCTGTGCAACTAAATAGACTTGCTATCTGAATCACAGTATTTGTCATGCTTACTTTATCCACTAGGCAATGCTGAATCAGGATAGACCAGTTCTCCGGCGAACTAGGAGGATAGTATACCTAATCAGGTGGAACATGGCAAAGCATAGGTGAATGGCTGCCCCTCAAAGGATGCCCGCTCTTAGGAGGAAGAGAGGCAGAACTGACATAAGCATTCCCAATTTATTTTCCAAAATTATCAACCATAAGTCATTCTATCTGAGGATAGAATGAGTAAAGAGGTGGATAGAAGCTTACACTAATGGAACACACATTATAAGAGGACCAGGGTTCACTCTTAGTGGAAGGGCTCTCCAAGAGTCTGCCTAATAGGATTTTAGAATTGCTCTACTGTATGTCTCCCAGTTGTTAACTTTCTCAGTGGGAAAGTGTTATGCAGTTACTCTATCCAATGTAATCATTGTAAGTTAGATATGTAAAGGAGAGAAAACTTACCTCAGTAGCCCTAAAGTCTCTGGACTAAAAAGCACCATTTCTAGAGCTGCTGTAGAGACTATAGCACATCATTTGATATCATCAACATTGTATTTGGTGTTATTATTCCATGGGGCTTTTTGTTCCTTTTTTGCTCCCTTGGGGTGGGAGCAAGTATATTTTGCACATAAAAAGGAGTCTGAACCAAGTATTTTTTGCATGTAGAAGATATTAGGGCATGTTCTGCTTCTCTCTCCTTCCAGACAAACAGATGGATTGTATTTCCCTCTCCTGTATGACTTTCTTAGACCAGTAAAATGCAAATGGAAGTGCCATATGTTTCTTCCATGCAGTCGCATTAAGAGCGTTAAGAGCCAGAATTCAACTCACCACATTCCTCTTTTCATTTTTTTTTTTTTGCCTTGGTGATTATAGAAGCATGTGTCGAGATGGAGCATCTATCAGCCTGTGTCTCTGAAAGTTTGCAATGAGCAGAGGCCTTCCATCCAAAGTAAGACATGTGGCAAGTAGAAGTATAAAATTATGTTACGGCTTTCTGCTATAGGCTCAAGTGACTGGTGTCAAGATGGGCTACTTCATGAAATCCAGAAAGGTGGTGCTGGTCCAGCTGGATGATAATCCAGACACAAAGCAGTCATTGTGAAGAACATTGATGATGTCATCTAAGCATATCCCTACAGCCATGCTCTGATCGACAAGAGCTTAAAGATCAAGTCTTTTGTGAAACTTTATAACTACTATCACCTCATACCCACAAGGTACTCTGTGGACATCCCCTTGGACAAAACTGTCATTCAAGGATGTCTTCAGATACTCTGTTCTTAAAAGCAAGGCCCAAAGAAAGGCCAAGGTCAGGTTTGAGGAGAAGTACAAGACCTGGAAAAAACAAATGGTTCTTCCAGAAACTGTGGTTTTAGGTCTGTTTTGTTTCAGTCATTAAACATACCCAAAAAACAGCAAATAAATAAAAAATAAAGTTGTGCTGTGCCAAAAGCCACTGAGATTTGGGAGTTGTTTGCCACTGCAGCATCATCTCATATATCCTGATGTGTATGCTGCTTTCTTGAAAGTATTAGAAATTTGCAGTGGAGGCAGTTCTAGTCACATAGTCTTGTTCAAGGGGCACCCTTATTCTTCCCTTCAAGTATGCTCAAAATCTCTTTTTTATTCACTCCCCTGTTGAACTTAATATGGATTCTACGTGGTAAGACAGCATCCACAAATTCTTATGACTGGGCATTTTCAGCACTATACCTCAGTGGGTATTGTCTCTTGGTAGAGAATGGCTTAGGCACTTAAAAAAAAAAAAAAAAGACCCTAAGACCCTAACTAGGTTTTCATATTGTTTCCACATTTTACTGGAAAAATCATCCTTAACACATTTCTAATCATAAGCAACTGTTGATATTTCTTAAGACTGAACCCAGCAAACGGCAGTATTCATGCAATGCTCCAGATTCTGCAAGGCATTTCTTTCTTTAATGTCTTTTTCTCAGTTATATTTTCCCCCCTCTAGTCCTGTCAGGAAGATTCAGCCAAATTTGTCTCAGTCTATATGGTATCGACTACTTGATCCTGACAGTAAGAAGATAAAACCAAAATCTCAACTGCATTGCAGTTCAAGTGAAGTAAATGCAGGGTAGAGAGATGGCCAAAAATGCTTAAAAGGCCTCTTAAGAATCTCTTTTCTCTATTTTTGGAAATTTGGTTCAGAAATCAGTTAGTTATTCTTGTATAACCAATCATCTTAAAACTTTGAGGCTTGAACTTTCTTACACCATACACAAAAGTAAACTCAAAATGTGAGACCTGAAACCATAAAAATCCTAAAAGAGAACACAGGCAACAATTTCTTTGACAACACTGTAGCACATTTTCTATGTCTCCTGTGGCAAAGAAAACAAAAGCAAAAAAAATAATAAATAAAAATACTATTAGAAGTATATCAAAATAAAATGCTTCTGCACAATAAAGGAAACAATCAACAAAACAAAAAGATGATCTACTGAATGGGAGAAAATGTTTGCAGATGATATACCTGATAGGAGTCTGTATACAAAATATGTAAAGAACTTATACAACTCAACTTATACAACTCAACATCCAAAACCAAATAATCCAATTAAAAAATGAGCAGAGGACATGAACAGACATTATCCAAAGAAGACATCCAGATGGCCAAGAGACATGTGAAAAGATGTTCAACATCACTCATTATCAGAGAAATGCAAATCAAAACCACTATGATATATCACCTCACACCTGTCAGAATGGCTAAAATAAAAAACACAAGAAACAAGTGTTGGCAGGAAGGTGGAGAAAAAGGAACTCTCACCCACTGTTGATGGGAATGCAGACTGATGCAGCCACTATGGAAAATAGCATGGAGTTTCCTTAAATAATTAAAAATACAATTGCCATATGATCCAGTAATTCCACTACTGGGTATTTACCCAATGAAAACAAAAATACTAATTCGAAAAGACACATGCATCCCTATATTTATTGCAGCATTATTTACAATAGCCAAAAGATGGAAGCAACACAAATTTCCATCAATAGATGAATGGATAAAAATTATATATATATATATAAATATATATATATATAACCATTTGTATATACGGTATATATACACACACACACACACACACACACACACACACACACAATGGAATATTAGCCATAAAAATGAAGAAAATCTTGTCATTTACAACAACATGGATGGTCCTAGACAGTATAATGCTAGGTAAAAGAAGTCTATCAAAGAAAGACAAATACCATATGATTTCACTTATATGTAGAATTTAAGAAATAAAACAGATGAACAAAGAAAAAAAAGAGACAAACCAAAAAACAGACTCTTAACTATAGAGAGCAAACTGGTGGTTACCAAAATGGTAGTAGGGGGAGGGGAGGAATGAGTGAAGGGGATTAAGAGTACACTTATGATAAGCACTGAGTAATGTATAGAATTTTTGAATCAGGGATCCCTGGGTCGCGCAGTGGTTTGGCGCCTGCCTTTGGCCCAGGGCGTGATCCTGGAGACCCGGGGTCGAATCCCACATCAGGCTCCTGGTGCATGGAGCCTGCTTCTCCCTCTGCCTGTGTCTCTGCCTCTCTCTCTCTCTCTGTGACTATCATAAATAAATTAATTAATTAATTAAAATTTAAAAAAAAGAATTTTTGAATCACTGTATTGTACACCTGAAACTAATAGAACACTGTACATTGATTATACTGGAACTTAAAAAGCGAATTATTTTTTTAAAAAATTTTGAGGCTTACAACATCAACTATTTATTATTTCTTATGGATATAAAAATCACCTCAATTGTTTTGTTGACCTGGGCTAGGTTTAGCTGCTCTCATTTGGGTTCTTCCCTATGTCTGCAGTCATCTAAAGGAGAAGTTCAGGGACTCATGACTCATTTTTGTTCCATGTAGTCTCTTATCCTTCAACAAACCATACAAGACTGTTTCCATAGCAATGGCAGATTTCCAGGACAGGAGTACAATACCCAAGTACTTTTTCAAACCTCTGCTTGTATCATGTCTGCTACTATTCCACTGGCCAAAGAAAATCATATGAACAAGCCCAGAATCAGTATAGGACCAGCACTATCAAAGGGCATGTATACAGATGGCATAAAATATAGGGGACCACTCGTGCATTTCATGCATTAACTGATTATGATTATTTATTACTAATTATTAACCCCAATGTATTAATCAGTGCAATTAATATATTACATAATGTGCTTAGGAAAAGATAAGTTTGCATAACAAGCTGTGTCAGTTTATACTTTAAAACCTTTCCCTTGGTGGTTGCTAGAAGGGCAGGGGAAAAATAGGTGAAGGAGATTAATAGGTAAAGCTTTCAGTTGTAAAATAAACGAGTCATGGAGATGAAAAATATGGTTTAGGGATTATAGTCAATATTATAATAACTTTGTAGGGTGACTGATGGTGACTACACCTATAGTGATGAACATTAAGTAATGTACAGAATTGTCAAATCACAGTTGTACACCTGAAACTAATATAACATTATATGCCAACTATCCTTCAATAATAAAAATTTTAAAGATTTTTATTTATTTATTTGACAGAGAGGTCATGTTGGGGAAGGGCAGAGGGAGAGAGAGAATCCCAGCAGAAGCCCCGCCAAGTATAGAGCCCAACATGGGGCTCAATCTCACAACCCGTGAGATCATAACCTGAGCAAAAATCACAAGTCAAACACTTAATGTCTGAGACACCCAGGCACCCCAATAATAAAAATTTTAAAAAAACAGAAACCCTTTACTAAAACCTGCTTATAGATGTGGTTCTGGTCACCTACATGGTTGTTATTTGATGATGATACTTCATAGCCTACTTGCTAGGATCTGTGCACCTTTGTCAAGGCCCTAGAAGCCTTTCTGCATTCCTGCCAAGAAACTCTGGCTCCCACAGACTCTTTTTAATGGTCTCATAGTCCTGTATACACTTGGCACCTAAGATGCCTATACACTCTTGATAAGGGAGTGAAAAGCCCGTGGGCACATTATTTTTTAAATCCTGAAATGTTCCCTGAATCCATAGGAAGTCACACTTACCTGTGCACCTAGCCCCCATAAAAGACAGCTGTGGGCTGCCACGGACTGAATGTCTGTGTGCCCCCAAAATCCATATGTTGAAGCCCTAACCTCCAGTGTGATAGTATTAGGAAGTGCGATCTTTGGGGGGTAATTAGGCTTGGATGAGTTCATTTGGGTGGAGCATTCATGATGGGATTAGTGTCCTTACAAGAAAAGGAAGACACCAGAGTTTCCTTTCTCTGCCAGTGGGAAGACAGCCATCTGCAAGCCAGTAACAGGGCCCTCATCAAGAACTAAATCTGCCAACACCTGGTTCTTGGGCTTCCCACCCTCTGAAATTGTGAAAAATAAATGTCTGTTCTTTAAGCCCTCCAGTCTACGGTATTTTGTCATAATACCTCAAGCTTATTAAGACACAGACCAAAGTCAAATATCACATGCCTAAAAAGAGTAGCATTAGAAAGCTAGTATGAGGCTTGAACTTTCTTACACCATACACAAAAGTAAACTCAAAATGTGAGACCTGAAACCATAAATATGTATAATATAAAGTGCCAAGGTCAAAACAATCCACACACACATTAAAATCAAATGATGCATGATTTGCATCATTTGGGGTGCATGGCTGACTCAGTTGGTGAAGCATGCTACCCTTGATCTCAGGATTGTGAGTTCGAGCCCCATTTGGGTATAGAGATTACTTAAAAATAAAATATTTAAAAAAAAATCAGGGCACCTGGGTGGCTCAGTCGGTTGAGGATCTGACTAGTGATTTTGGCTCATGGGATCAAGCCTGCATCAGGGTCTCTGCTCAGTGGGGAGTCTGCTTGAGATTCTGTCCCTCTGTCCATGCCCCCAATTGCATGTGTGCTCACTCTCTCTCTCAAAAATGAATAAATAAATCTTTAAAAAAAAAAAAGTTCAAAGCCATACCTAAGGCTTCTTCCTGTGTAATTTTTATCTCCAAATTCTATTCTCTGCTGTGTCATGCAATATTTCTGACCTATACACCAAATGTTAGGACTTTCTTTCAAAATTAACAAATAACATCCCTCTTTCCTGCTGAGATTATTTAGAAATTGAAAAGGAAGGCAACCAAAACATCACCTCTGTGGTTTATAAAAGCTAAACTAGAAGACACTATGTAGAGTGACAGCCAAATGTACCTGCTAACTGAAACATAAAATTAGGCAGACTTCTTTATTCAGGCATAGGCAGTACTGATGAGAGTTGTAGTCTTCATATGGGAGGTGGGTGGTCTAATCCAGTAAGAATTACTGCACGTAAAGTTGAAGTTATCCTGCTTCCTAGTTCTTACTTCCCTTGGGGTTTTATTCTCCACAAGAACAAGAGTAGAAACCAAGCCAAGCCAATTTAAGTTATTCATCTAAAATGCAGAGCTCAGATGCCTCATTGATTGCTCTCTGGGACAGAGTAAGTAAAGGAGTAAAAGTACACTGATCAAGCAACCTCCACATTCATGAATCTATCTCCCTAAAATCAACAAAGAAAAGAAAAATATTAAGAAATATAATGTAATATATATAAATATTTATATATAAATATAAATAAATGTACATATGTATTAAATATAAATAAATTTAAATATTTATATTTATAAATATAAAATATTACAAAAAGTATTAAAAGGCATAGTAGGAAAAAATTTCTTGCATTGAAGGAAAAGGAAAATATGTATATTAAGAGGAACACTGTGAATTCCACTTCTACCCATGAAGAAACTCAATGAAGGATATGTACATAGCCTTTTCAACAAATGATACTGGAACACTTGGACACCAATTGTTAAAAAATGAAACAACCTAAATTTCACACCTTATTTAAAATTTACTCAATATAAATCACGTACTTAAATTTGAAGAGTTAAAGTGCTATTACCAAAAGATGGAGCAATGGTTATTGAAGAACTTTAATAGCTTAAAAAAAAGTGTCCTTAACCAGTAACTGATTTGACAGTGTTTTTTTTTCCTGCCAGAAGTATCAGTGTTGTCTGGCATTGATCATTATTCATTCATTCATTCATTCCTTCATGTATGTCGCTCTTCTCAAAGGAGCTCAATACACAGGGAAATGAAGTATTTGTTCTTCTCCAGTCATTACAAGTGCTGAACTGTGACCATGTTAATCTTCCTGAAGAGGTAACACAGAATCTCACTAGGGGTACCCCTCTGCTGAGTACCTTGCAAGTTCACCTGGCACACTGTATTGGCTGGATTATGGCAAGCAAGAAGGAAAATTTGCTCTCACTAGCTCCCCGTATACCTCATGTCCTCTTCTACATTGAGCTTCAGAGACAGGACTTCCTTGGATCTTTAGGGTTCTTGGTAATTCCGCTCTCACTTTTGTAATCTTTCTCAGAAGCAGCACACATAAAGAAAAAGTGGGGAAAAAAAAGCAATAGCAGTAGTATTTTCATGACCATAAAAGACTATCTGGTTGAAGGTCTTCTGACTCTTTGCCTGCTTTCTATTGCCAAACAGCACATTTATTAAAACATACCAAAAGCCAAATAGGCTGGTTGCTGGCAGCAAAGTTAATTTAAAGAACTGAAGTAGGAAGATTACAGAACTGGAGAGCTATGAGAACTACTTTCTGAAGAAAACTGAACAGCCAGGAAAGCACTGGATCTTTCGTAACAGAAATTGGTATAAACGTGGGGAGCTGTGCCAATATATCTGACACATACTCCCTTAGAATGTGGCCATATCAAAAGCAATATTATCAATGATTTACTAATATCAAAAATCAATATGAGATATTAGCAATATGATACTAATAATTAGATTTGGGAACTATGTTGATTTTTATTATCAAAAACTGCATATTCTTTTTCTTATAAGTTACTGTTACTCGAGTTCTTAAAATTTGTTTTAGTAAAAAAGAAAAAAAAGAAAGAAGAAAGAAAGAAAGAAAGAAAGAAAGAAAGAAAGAAAGAAAGAAAAAGAAAGAAAGAAAGAAGGAAGGAAGGAAGGAAAGAAGGAAGGAAGGAAGGAAGGAAAGAAAGAAAGAAAGAAAGAAAGAAAGAAAGAAAGAAAGAAAGAAAGAAAGAAAGAAGAAAGAAAGAAAAAAGAAGGGAAAAAATTCAATTTGTATGTTCTTTGTTTTCTAAATCATCTCTTAGTAAGTTGGTTTTTACTCTTTCATACAAAGAAATCTTAGATCTTTCTGCCCGGCTTTCAACAGGGGGTCCCAGTAGCAGCACCAAAGGGAATTGGTGAGCTCCCAGTTAGAAGGGCCTTCTGTCCTGTCCCTTGTTAAGGACTATGGACATCTGCTCACTCAGGCTCAGTCCCATGCTGGTACAGTTTCAAGCCCAATCTCACTGCTAGTTCATCCTATAGAAAAAACGTGGGTGCTGTCAGTAAGTGGATTTAAGTTTTCCAAGGAGCTTTACGATTTAAAAACACTTTCTTTTTACTGTTTTTACAGTTTAAAAAATGCCAACAACTTGTACATCACCTCTTCCAAAAATCCTTTCTTGTTTTATCTAATCACTTTTGTGGTGATATTTGTGACAATCTTCTATACAGGAAGAAAACTGGATTACTTTGGATTTTACAGAGACTGTTTACATTTTAGATGTGAAGTAGGTATTTTTACCTCTTTTTAGAGGCATTGGAAAAGACCCACTACTATGCTCAAGTCTTCCTAGCTGGTTGGTGGAAAAATGCAACCTAGGACTTAGATTTCCTGAATGAGTCCACCAAGTTTAACCTCGGTTAAAAACATAATAATAACCACTCATATATTTATAGTATTTGGAAATACTAGAAGCATTCCACATGCACCATCTCTCTCTGATCCTAGAAATGCACTATAAAGTAAGCAGAACAAAGTATTGCATCTCCATTTTACAAATGTAAAAACCTGAGGGAAGAGTAGTGGTGGGGTTAAAAGATCTATCTAAGATCAAAGAACATTCAAGTGGCAAAGTCAGATGGAGAAGCCAGGCATTGGGACTCACACTGTATTCCAGTTCCATTCTATCTGCTTGTGCTTTACCTTTCATTCAACTGCTTCCTCAGTTTATCTAATTAAATTTATCTTATGCAGTTTTGCCACCATACATAAAGAAAGCTGGACTACTTGGATTTTAAGAGGATTGGGGGATATTTTTATAGGGTGAAAACTTCCGTTGAAGAGTTCTGCTCAACAGGGCCTAGAATGATAAATGAAGAGGATGATGAGGAGGAGGAGAAAGATAAAATAACCTGTGGATTATTTACCAGAGTGTTTGTAGACTTGTCATTAGCCTTCCAATCAGCAAGATTTGTGCCCAGTCTGTTTAAAATACCATTGGTTTGGGGTGCATGGCTGACTCAGCCCATGGGGCATGGGAGTTTTGATCTTGAGGGTTTTGTTTTGTTTTTGTTTTTTAGATCTTGAGGGTTTTAGCTCAAGCCTCATGTTGGGCCCAGAGTTTACTATAATAATAATAATAATAAAATTAAAAATAAATAAAATGTAATGAAATATCATTAGTGTCAGTTTTAAAAAATTTTTTGATTGCATTATGAGCAGTATGGATCAACATTTCAGAGGTGTCTTTAAATAATATGTTGTCGTTATTTAAAATATTAAATCTTAAAAAAAGTGTAACAAAATATTTTGTTGGCACAAAAAAATTCAAACAACTGGTTCATGTGAGCTAGGATCATTTGATGTATACACTTAGGTCTTTTTGACAGGAGAAGGTAAAATTATGGTTATTTAAAAATAGAGCTGTTAAAGATTGTGTCAAAACAGTTTCCTCCAATTGATTTTTTTTACTGTAATAAAAAAAATTGTGTACTTCGGCTCCATGTGGTATCACATGGAAATCTAAATGTCCTTGAAATTTTCTTGACTCAGTCCAAAGATGCAGATAGCTGGCCTTCATTGAGTAAGAATTCAACTGTGACTCAGAAGGTTTAAAAACTTGTCCCCAAACATTGATATCAGTGAATATGAGGACATTTGTAGGAAGATGGGAGATTCACATTTCCCTCCGTTGCAAGAAGGTAAGTTTTATTCATGCTAAAATCAATTCCTATTACTACCAAAAAAGTAAGGTTAAGTGTGTGTGTGTGTGTGTGTGTGTGTGTAGGTGTGTGTAGGTGTGTGTGTCTGTGTGAAAAAAAATAATTTGCAAACTACTGGGCACTATTCACATGTAAAGTATTTTTTTATCATCACCCTATTAGGGAATTAAAAATGTCTCATTTGTTTGGTTCCCTTTAGCGTTTCATGTCTGATCACTTGGCAATAGAGCTTCATAGATAATAAAGGTGAAATATCCAATAATTTTTTTTTAAGGAAAAGAAAAAAAATAAAAAACCTCTAGCTATGCCAAAGTTCTGAGAGTTCCATGTTGTGCAACAAAGCCACTGGCTTTGAACCAGTGCCATGACTCTAGCACCTTGTGCCAGATACTACATTTACTCAGGGTCATTTGGGCAAAAGTAATGAAAAATATTAAAGCAATGTTTATGTAGCAGATATGCAATATCAATCATGTTATGTACATTGGTGATAAGAGTAAGGATTGGGTTGTTTGGGAGAAAAGTGACATTTTTTCTTGAGTAGTGGAAAATTACCAGTTTATACTGTGTTTGAGTTCTCTACTTAACTTTATTCCTTTATTCTTTCTTTATGCAGCTCCACTGTAAATCATTTTGATAGCAAAAAAAAAAAAAAAAAAATTAAATTGTAAAGGATCACCAGAAATGTTTTCAAGAAATGATCTGAGAGTCAAAGTAACATGGTGATAAACTATAAATTATATATTATCCAGCCTGTTATTTCTATGTTGAGATAAATGGGCAAAGTGTTGGAGCAATAATTATGCTCAGAAAATGCTTGCTAATTGTCCTCTAATGTCAGACCGCCGTCCAAATCCTACGTTTCCCAGACTTACTCAGATAACAAATTCTAAAGACCTGGAATTGCAACAAACACCCTGCTTAATGTAGCATAAGCTCTCGATCTACCAATAGGTTCAAGTTGAAAGTTGTACTGTGGCCTCAAATGTGGTTTTCTTTGAAATCCACTAAGCTGTTCCTCAAACCCCTGCTCTGCTTGTTCCATCCTAATGATGGCTTTTCTGTATTAGTTTATTCAGTAAACATTTAGTTAGCTCCTTAATTCCCCACCCAGCTTTTATATCTCCTGCCCAAAACACTAGCTCTTGATACTGTATTTTTATTTCCAAACTGAATGCCATTTCCCTAAAATACAGTGTTTTCAAAAATTATTAACCCCAAGTTCATGGGGATCCCCGGGTGGCTCAGTGGTTTAGTGACTGCCTTTGGCCCAGGGCGTGGTCCTGGAGTCCCGGGATCGGGTCGCACGTCGGGCTCCCTGCGTGGAGCCTGCTTCTCCTTCTGCCTGTGTCTCTGCCTCTCTCTCTCTCTCTCTCTCTCATGAATAAATAAATAAAATCTTAAAAAAAAAAAAAAAAAAAAAAAAAACAAGTTCAACCCTCAAAAGCCTACGTAATCCATGGTATACCTAAAAATTGTATTTCCAATTGATAGTGTGTTTGAGTTCTCTACTTAACTTTATTTTATTCTTTCTTCATGCAGCTCCACTGTAAATCATTATGATAGCAAAAAACAAAACAAAACTATGTCCTTTTCCATATTATTCAGCCATTAGAAACGACAAATACCCACCATTTGCTTCAACGTGGATGGAACTGGAGGGTATTATGCTGAGTGAAGTAAGTCAATAGGACAAGGACAAACATTATATGTTCTCATTCATTTGGGGAATATGAATAATAATGAAAGGGAATATAAGGGAAGGGAGAAGAAATGTGTGGGAAATATCAGAAAGGGAGACAGAACATAAAGACTCCTAACTCTGGGAAACGAACTAGGGCTGGTGGAAGGGGAGGAGGGCGGGCGGTGGGGGTGAATGGGTGACGGGCACTGAGGGGGGCACTTGACGGGATGAACACTGGGTGTTATTCTGTATGTTGGTAAATTAAACACCAATAAAAAATTAATTTATTAAAAAAAAAACTATGTCCTTTTCCATATTCTTTCCTTTGGGGAAATGTATTGAATTCTCGCTTAGTAAAGCCAAAGGAGAATATATGCCCTTCAAAGTAACAGAAACGTTTACCTATCCTTTAAGATACAGAAGTGAAACTAAATTTACTGCCTACATTGTTGCCCCAGGCACTTTACAGAAGCTACCTCATCTAATCCCCAAGTAAATAGTACACAGGTTTTACAAATGGGGAAATTGAGGCCCAGAGAGCCCAAAGTATAAAAAGGAAAAAGTAATCAAATCAAGATTTACACCATTGGTAGTAGAATTTCATAATTCATGCACCTTCCAAGAACACCATCCTGCCTTTCAAAACAAGTGTCTGGAGCCAAAGTCAACTACTGCTTGGGTGTTCTAAAGGAGGAACAAAGGGAAAGTATTCTTGTTAGGGGCTGAATTGTGTCCCCCCAACCAAATTCATATAGTGAAGCTCTAAACCCCATTGCTTCAGAATGTGACTGTATTTAGAGAGGTTTTAAAGAGGTAATTAAATTAAAATGAGACCAACAGTGTTGGCCCTAAGCCAATCTGACTGGTGTCCTTATAAGAAGAGGAGATTGGAGTGCCTGGGTGGCTCAGTCGGTTAAGCATCTGCCTTTGACTCAGATCATAATCTCAGGGTGCTAGGATGGAGCCCCACATCCAGCTTCCTGCTCAGCGGGGAGCCTGCTTCTCCCTCTCCTCCCCACTTGTGCTCTCTGTCACCATCCCTGTCTCTCTCTCTCTCAATCTCTCTCTCAAACAAGTAAAATATTGAAAAAAAAAAAAAAGATTAGGACACACAAAGAGCCACCAGAAATGCACACACACAAACACAGAAGAAAGATTCCATGAGACTAGAGCAAGAAGGCAATCATCTGCAAGCCAAGGAGAGAAACCTCAGAGTTAACCAACACTGCCAACATCTTGATCTTGGACTTTCAGCCTCCAGAACTGTGAAAAATAATTGTCTGTTTTTGAAGCCCCCCAGTCTGTGGTATTTTGCTATGGCAGCTCCAGCAAACTAAGTCAATCTGCATAATAAGAAGTGCTGGGTCTCCTATCCACTCAAGTAGGTGAGTTATTTTGAGGCCATTGTTGAATGATGCAATTAATTTTTTCTAGGCTTGAGGTCCAATTCCTATGGAGCTTCCTATAGTAATCAAATCAATCCTATTTCTATTAGGTCTTCAAATATTTTCTTTAGGCACAAGAGACCACATCAATATATGGGATTGGAGATAGAAATATAAAATAAACATAACAAAGATGTCTACGACATACTTGATATGATGGGCACCCTCCTGTTCTGTGGGAGAACTCAACTTTACACCCCAAGGTGGGTATGAGGTAGGGTAAAGATTTCACTCTCTCAAAACTCTTGAACAACAGGATTTTATAAGCTTCGGGTTTGGTGAATATGTGGAAGAACTGGAAGGGTGGCCACCCTACGAGGGCCCATGGCCCTTCTGCCATCCATACCTAGTCCTGTGTATCTCTTCCAAATGGTTGTTTTGGAGTTATATCATTTGACACTAAATCAGTAAACGTAAGTAAGTATTTCCCCAGGTTCTGGGAGCCATTCTAGCAAATTATCAAAGGAGTCCACGAGTCCCATTTGGTCAGAAGTACGGGTGGCAATCTAGACTTACAATTGGCATCTAAAGTGAGGACAATTTTTTGGGACTGAACGCATGACCCATGGGATCTGCAGCTATCCCCCCAGGTATAGTTTCAGAATTGAATTAAATTTATAAGACATCCAGTCAGTATCCACTAAAAATTGAGAATTGCTTCATGTGGGAAAAATTCACACAGCTAGTATTGGAAGTATTGAGAATAGAGGAGAAAAACAAAGTTTCCTTTCACAGTACTCTAAAAAGTTCCTAAACTTTGGGTTGGCCTCGGAACATCATTGGCCTCCCACTGCCCGCTAGAAAGTGAATGACCTACAGCTGGGCAAGCTTCCCGGTGTTCTTCCAGGATACACTCCCACTATCCAAGAACAGGGGAAAGTACCAGGAGTCCTGCTACAGGCTACACTCGCCACAGTGTAGAGCCTCATCACGTAGAGCCTCAGAAGCTCACAGTTTTCTGCTTCATCTGTGAACTTTGGAAGTTAAGATTAAGGATGAAATATTTAATCAGTACTACAAGACACATTGCCTTCTTCTGCATTATATGCCTTGATACACCTGGTGACCAAATTAGCACATCAGCTTATTTTCCCTAGCGAACACAGAAGTTGGCCTGAAGAACTACTTTTCTCCTCATCTATCCATTCTGATCTTCTGGGAGTGGTAAGAGAATGGTGCTAGAATTGTTTTTGTGTTTTGAAAATGTGTTTCCAAAAGATGGCATGGGCAGCTCATTGTTTTAGACATTGAAAAAATCAATTGTTTTAGCTCATTGTTTTAGACTTTGAAAAAATCAATCAAAATCCTCAGGAACTTCCTGGATGGACTCTGAAACTGGTTCCTGAATGCAGAGGACAGGGAGAGACAAAGAAAGGGACATGCCACTCAGGTTGATAGGTGGCAGTTTTAATAAGCAAAGGGAACTTACATCCTAAGCTTGTCTTGGGCAGCAGCAAGATAAGTAGATCTCTACACCTGCTCACCAAATCCTAAAAGTTAGTATAGAGACCTTAACTAGGTTCAGTCATGTATGCTGGGCAGGTGTTCTTAACACCAAATCACTCTCTCAAGGTTATGTCATTGGAGCAGCCTCTCGGATCAGGAAAGGCAAGCAGAACCCACATTCCAAGTGGTGGTGGGGGCGGAGGGGTGAGAAGCATCTTAGAGGCCGGGTCCCACTCAGGGATCAACCAGTGTCCATGTCTTTATGATGACCTTCCCAACAGAAGACCCAATCCCTTCCCCATGGGTTGTTATTGGGGCAAGTTGCCTTGAGAGGATGCATGCTAGGATTTATGGGGCTTCACCCTGCCATGCTCAGAATGTTGCTCCCTGTCTGCCCATGGCCTGGGGCACTAGGTTAAGTGTGACCCAGGACTGGAGACTTGGGAAGACAGAAAGGACAGAAGGAGGATAAGGAGGGAGGTCAGAGATGAAAATCAGTCCTCCAGTACAAACATCAGCTTTTGTCTTGTCAAGGCAAGAGTTTAATAATGCACGATTTTCCCGGTCCCCCAGACAAGCTAAATGTCAATATCAGGGCAGCCAGGAAATGCCTCAATTCTTAATAGAGACTGGAAAAATGACAGCCTCTTCGGGATATGCTAGCACTTTCCCAGCTCAAAGGGAAACTGCCAGCCTAACATCTACTTGTCTGATAAATACATGCGCATCAACTATATTTCGCTAGAACTCAACCCTTTATCACAAATTATTAGTATCATATTTTTCAGAAAAGCATATTTCTTTATTAAAGATTAGCTCCCCCACCTGCCACTCTTTACTTTTCATCCATAATGCTCTGAGACTAAGTTCTCTTTGGGCCCTCTGGGCAGGAAGGTATCTCTAGGGTGGTGCAGGAGACTCCCCTTTCCTTTCTCACCTTTGGCCCCTGGCCCAGGCTGCTGGCAGAAGGGCCCAAGTTACACCACTTGAGAAGCCATGTACGAATATGCCCTTTAGGGGAGCTGAATGAAGGCCAGGACCAGAAGGAAGAGCAGCTGCACCAAACAGCTTCCCCTGAGTGGTCTCAGACACACTATCTTTCTGGGCAGTGCAGCCAAGAACATTTGGGAAGCCAGGTAAGGCGATGAGGCAATGGGAGAGCAAACCAGTTCCACTGCTCTTCTCTGAGGAAATTTGAGGAGGGATCCCAAGAGGAAATGTGCTTCTACTGAATTCTTCAACAACAACAACAGCAATAAGAGAGTTCCTTAAGAAATCTCATTTGCCAATGATTGTTCCTATTTCCTCTCATACAGCAGAGAACAGAGAAGAAGGTTGTGAAATGATATGCCTCTGTCATGCATCAACATCTCCAACTAGGAAGAGAAGAGGGATGGTTTTCTACTCACATTTCTAAAATCTTCCATTGCTGATCCACTAAGAAGAACCAAGTATCTGGAAAAATAATAGAGTCATAAAACTAGTATTAACTAACAATACTATTGGGATGCCTGGGTGGCTCAGTAGTTGAGCATCTGCCTTTGGCTCAGGTTGTGATCCTAGGGTCCTGCGATCAAGTCCCCCATCAGGCTCCCCACAAAGGAGCCTGCTTCTCCCTCTGCCTGTCTCTGCCTCTCTCTCTCTGTGTCTTTCATGAATAAATAAAATCTTTTAAAAATACTATTGATTAATATCACATTTATTAATATTAATCAATATTATTAATAAAATGGAGTAAAAGGAGGCATTACTCATTGCTACTTGCAGGAAAAAAAATTCATTTAAAAATAGATTTAGCTTAGGGGCTCCTGGCCGCTTCAGTTGATTGAACATGCAACTTTTGATCTTGGGGTTGTGGGTTCCAGCCCCATGTTGGGTGTAAAGATTCCTTAAAAATCAAATCTTTAAAATAATAGATTGGCTTAAATATGATATATCTCACCAAACACTTCTTAGAAGTTAAAATCTAAAGCAAAGATAATAAATGGAAATAATTTTAACAAACACATAATTTAGAATTTAGAATAATGTATTATCCTTGGTGTAGCATAACACCCTTTTATCAGACAAGCAGGAAAATTTAACTATTAATATGAAAAATTAATTTTTTCATATCTGAAAAGTAATGAATGGCATTTGTTAATGTTTTAATAGCCTAATATTAAATATTTCTTCTGTAAAGCCAAATAGCAATTTAAAATTGATTATATTCCTACTATTGCCATAATTTATGATTGGTAATCCTTTATGCATTTGATGGTAAAGAGAATCCATGATGAGCCTTCACATGGATTGATAACCTCCTTCACAAGTGTATAAAATCAAAACATTTTCAAGTCATGCTACCCAAATACACATATTATAAAACATTGAATGCAGAATTTAGAAGTTGATTTTCACTTCTTAAAATAATTTTTACTGTATTTATTTTTTTGTAGGCTTCCTCTGTTCAATCTTTTGTGGGTGTATTTTTTTCCTGCTTTAAAAATAATTAGGGGCACCCATGTGGCTCAGTCAGTTGAGCATCCCACTCTTGATCTAAGCTCAGGTTTTGATCTGAGGGTCATGAGTTCAAGTCCAGTGTTGGGCTGCACAGTGGGCATGTAACATACATACATACATATATACATACATACATAAAAGAATTAAATACACAAATTTAAATAGTACCAGAATATACAACTGTAGACAATAAAAGGCCCCAGCAATACCACTCATAAAGCCAAAGAGTCTGGTGTATTCATGAAAACATTGGTTTTAGACTTCCTGCATTCAAGTCCAACTTAGCAACTTGTTACCAGTGAGATGTTGGCTAGGTTGTTTCCATCCATAAAAAGAGATAACAACCAATCCATCTCAAAATGTTGTCAATAATCAATAAAACAATCCATATAAAACACATAGTACAGTTCCCAGAATATACTAAAAGCCCCATAAATAAGAGCTCAGCAGCAGCAGCAGCAGCAGCAGCAGCACATTTAACAGGCAACCACCTCCAACAGTTTGATTTAATTTTAAGTTACGTCACTATCCTTAGTGACTTAAAGATCCTTTCAGTTCACTTCCCCTTGACAGACACTGAGGCTTATTTCTGTGAATTCTCAGGAACCAAACTATGAGAATTACAGACTAAATTTCCTTACTCACCATTCATTTACCATCACTGGGAACAAATGTGACAGCCCCTTTCACACTTTTGGTATCGATTAGAAAAGACTTGTGCAAATAAGTCATTCTTGGTTGATATCTAAAGAGAGTTGACCTTCTCTGCCCCTTAAATCCTACATATCTCCTCTAGCTTCATGGATCCAGCCAAATAACACATTCATTCCCTATGGTCCACCAGGGGCTCCACAAAATTGCTCATCAGGCTCTCCATTGCACAATACCCTGTGACTGTAGCACTGAAAGGATCTAATGCTGGCATTCTACGACAGTCCTCTGGTCTGGAGGTTGCCAACATAGGTAGCTATTCGTGACAATCAATTGTGGTTTGTGTATTTACAGTCAGTTCTTCTATAATACTTGCTTTGAATACAAGAATTTATCCCAATGTGACTAATAAATTAGGAGAAATTTTAGCATAATGCTCATTTTGCATTTGCTTCTGCAGGTTTCATCACCAAGCCTACAAGAAAACTTTACTGAACTGAGCCACACAACCAACCAACAAAACGCCAGCACACACACACCTCTCTGGGACAGTAAGTGATATATTTGCTGTTTCATTTACTGCTGCAACTTTCTACACCAGCTCTTCCAGCTTCCCACCTGATTTCAGATAAGCACCTTGCAATAGCTCACAAGCTGCAACCCTAGCCTACTGGCCATTTAGCCCTACACCCTCCTTTCATTTTTCCCCTCTTCCCTCTCAGGCTATTTTGTACTTTTCCTTTGTTCTCTACTCTTTTTCTCTCTTTATTTCTCTTTCACTCACTCTTTTTCTATCTCCCTATTGTTCTCTTCCTCTGGCATATAGGGTGGCAGCCATCGGAGCAAGGTGGGCATACATCATGAACAATTGTAGCAGTGCCCTCTCTCACAGTCAAATGAGACATTTTTCAAGGTCAAGTGACATATTTATTGCAGTTGATGTATTTCTTCACCATTTTCCACGGATAAAACTGTGCTACCTTTTTAACATTTTTGGGTGTTTACCCCAATCCCAGCCTGGTAGCTTCTATTGCATGATTTTGCATAGCATGGGGAGTCTTAGGAACACATATGTTAGGGATAGCAGAACTGACAGTATCTATCATCTCTACAATTGACTGAGCTTTTATCAGACTTTGAAAGAAATTAACTTTTATTCAAAAAAAAATTTAAGAACGTTTGGTCTAGGGGAGTCATCTCTAATAGAAATATGAGCCATTTATGTAAAACATTTTTCAGTAATGAAGTAAAAAGAAACAGGTTAAATTAATTTTAACAATGTTTTATTTAACCCAATGATTGCCACTTAAACACATAGTCTATATAAAAAATATAAATGCTATATTTCTCCTTTTTTGTACTATGTCTTTGAAATCTGGTTGTACATTACAGCACATTTCAAGTGCTCAATAGCCACATATGGCTAATGGCTACTGTTAACAGTGTATCCCTAAAGATTGCTGTCCTTTGACCAGAGAAGATGGACACAGGATAAAAGATTCCTGATCCACCTTTTTTTCTCAGATAATGTAAATAAAGCTAAAAGGTAACTTTGTTTAAAGAGGACTTGAAATGAATCTGCCAGCCCTTATGTGCTTTCTAACCGGATTTAGATTAATGCCTTATTTAGTGTCAGATTTGTTGTGGTCCATAAATGGGAAAAATGTGCATCCATCTAAATATATAATCTATTCCATGTAGATCTCCTGGGGAATACAGAGGAAGTCTTCTGTTTGCAAGCTGCATCTCTTAGACTGTGAGGCTTATGAGAAAACTTTTGACCAATACTTTTTCTAACGATAAAAAACATAATTTTAAAAACAGCTTTTGTGGGGGCACCTGGCTGGCTCAGTCAGAAGAGTGTGCAACTCTTGATCTCAGGGTCATGAGTTTGAGCCTCACACTGCGGGTAGAGATTACTTAAATAAATCAATAAACTTTAAAAATAGCTTTTGTGAACATAAGAAGAAAAAGAAACACATTTAAGTTGACTTATATAGGACAAAAAATTCACAAAGAATTTATTCAAAAAGAAACCAATTCATAAAGAATCCATCTTAGAAATGTAAGCTTTTAATGTAAAGTTCCCTACATTCAGTTACATTCAGTTGCTTCTAAGTATCAATTTGATCATCAGCAGAATACTCTCATAGTTTTCTGAAATTTTTTTAGGTAATTCTTTCTTCATGAAAACTACTATACAAAAGCCAAGTATGTAAAATCAAAGCTCCTTTGTCTCCCCCACTATAATGCGGATGGTCGCAAGTCCATAGAGCATCACTGGAAAAAAAAATAATAATAACCCCTACAGCTCTGTCATTTAGAATAATCTGGGTAGAAAATTAAGTTAAACACTTAGGAAAATGCAAAAGATGTGAAAAACAGTCCTGCATTTAAGAAACCTAAAATATATCATCTGAAAAGCTAGAACTAAAAACAAATACATAAAAAAAATTAGAGAATAATTAAATGGGACCAATGGTAAGTGTAAAATTGCAGAAGGGGTGCTCTGGTCTCTTTAATACCTAAGCTCTAATGCAGAGTAACTTTATAAGTAGGCTAAGTAAGCATTAGCCCACATATCTTGGTTTGAGAGGCAAAGGGCATGACCCCCCCGTTTCCAAAAATTCCCACTTTGGGACAGTTATCTATGTGGCTTGTATGCCCTAACTGAACATGCATTCCTGTGTACAAACCATTCCCAAACTCAGGACAAAGAGACAAAGCAGCCCATTGGAGTCAGTACCAAATCAGTCTTAACCCCAACTGCTCATATCCCATGATCCAGAACAAGGATCCTGCTATGAATCCTTCTGAACCCAGAGACGAGCTACAGGAACTGTGACTTGTCCTTACTTCCATTGATTGCTTTGTACTCCAGGTCTTCCAGCACTAGAGTCACAGAATTTATGCAACCTGGATATACCCACACCTCCAACACTCATCACTTTCCTCATTCTTTCCAGAGCCTAGGAATCCCGTACCTAAACTTCTGTAGCTGTGGCTGGATCTCTGCCACTCCCTTATTCTGTCACTTGCCTAAATCTCTACCTGGTGTTATCCAGGGTGTTAGGATGACCTGACTATCCCGCTTATCAAGGATGTGTAAAGTTGATTTATGAGCTCTGGCTTTCTACTGTTATTTCTCTTTCCTCATTCCCAGAGCATTCCTCCCAAAGAAGACTTTTTGAGAGGAAACCATTTTATTTCTATCAAGAAAACACAATTCCTGATCTTCCCTGATGAGCAGCACCTCCCCAATTCTTTATTGCCTATTGCTTGGAGCTTGCTTAATTTTCTGTTCCATTCCCACAGGCTTATCCATTTTCTAGAAGCAACACTTCCCCAGTCTTACTAGCAGCACTCTCCCTGAAACCTACCATTACAAACACTTCCTTTGAAAGCATATAGATTCTCCAGAACTCCTTATTAAATGCATATATCCCTAGGGGAATCAGTTTCATATATTCTATCACCTAATAGAAAAAGTTGAATATGTAGACAGAATCTTCACATTAAACATCTTTTAGACAGAATATATAGTATTATAATAAAGAATATAGTAAAGATTTAGAAATGATTTAATATAGGTATTTGATAAATTAATAATATATATGCCTCGACATACTCTACTCCATGAAAGTCAGGATTCCCAGGAAACTAATTAATGAATTCCGTGAATTCTAAAAATCTTTAGTTATAGTTTGGATATCAATATTAATTAAATCAATAGATTTCCAAATGTCTTTTATATACAAAGATACAGATTACAGTACTGATATAACAAGGTATTTAATAAAAAAAAAATAATTGTCCAGAGATAATGTCACTCCCCAATCAGTATTACTTACTTGTGTAAAGATGTTCAAATAGCCTACTGACTACTAGATCCAGTTACTGAGAGTTAATTATATAAAACTAATACCCGCCCAGTATATTAAGAACAGCCGTGTTTTATGTCCTACTGTTGATAAGAGGAAGGAAAAGTTCATTTCAAAAAAGGATTATAGGGGTACTTGGATGGCTCAGTTGGAAGAGCACGAGACTCTTAATCTCAGGGTCATAAATTCGAGTCCCATACTGGGTGTAGAGGTTATTTAAAAAATAAATGAATAAACTCATAAAAATAAACTTAAAAAGCATTATAATTGTCTAGCCAAACTACAATATCACTATTAAATGTTAGGAAAGAATCTATTTTCACAAACTACATTGACACTTGCTTCCAAAGGATAAAACTTGTAGGTAGAAAGGGTGTTTAAAGATCAAAGAATCTTAATTTCCTTTGCTCTTTTCACTCTCAAGTTGGCGAGCTAATTGTTGCAGGAAACCAGCAGAGGGAGCACCAACCATTGTTTTTTGTATGTGTGCTCCAAAAACAAAGGGATTGTCTTCATAGATTTTTGGACACTTTATCAAGATTGGCAAAAACCCTTTAAATAAAAATATGATTTGTGACTGCTAAATTTTCTCTTTAACTCTTTTTATTAAGTCAGTATTGAAACATTTTCTTTATTAAAGTTTTATTTAAGAAAGTAATACAAAGCGAAACAAATTTAAAAAAATTAAAGTTAATAATCTCCCGTATTCCCTTCAGACATTTCTAAACAGAGTGGTATGTGTCTTTTCATATCCTTTTAATTAAACAAGTAAAAAAAAATTAGTAGGAATTCTTCACTTGCTTGATTTTTAAATGGGGTCCTACTAAAAAAAGCCTTTCTGTAGGTAGCAAAATAGCATGAAACATCCATGAATATGCAGTGGATTCAAGAGGAAATATCAAATAAACACAATGTCAAGCCATATAGAAACCATGTGTGCACAGAAGGTCAAAAGCGTACAATACCAATATGGTATCACTGACTTCAAAATGAAAAAAAAAAAAAATCTAAACACATCTGAACGAATGTGTGGATCTTGAAAAACAAATAAACATAAGCCAGAATGTCCAACACTTTTCTTAAAATGCCATGAGGATTACTAGGTGAATTAATTTCTGGTATACAATATATATTACCAACCTTTTCACAAAACAAAAGGAAAACAAAACAACAGCAATACTTTTTAACAAGTGGAATGTATTAAAATTGCATTTTTTTCAAATTCATAACATTTCACATACTCCAACTGAAGCAGGGGACCAAATTTGTTTCCATTTAAAGCAATATTCCATTTAGTTGCATGATTTAACTGAAAAAGAAAAAATGATGTAGTCATAGATGTGGCCAGAAGAGGCCCTCCATCCCATCCCACTGAGAGAATCCTTGGAATTCACTATAGGTTCTTATCCTTATCCAACCTTGTCTCTTTGCAAAGAGATCCTTCTGAGTAAGTAATCCCAGGTCTTAGAGACCCATCTAGCCCGTGGTTGCTGTCTCTGAAGGGTTATCTTTGTGAGCCCAGGAAATTTTGCAAAAACTTCCATGGTCCTGGGTCTCATTCCTCATCCAATTAACTCCAAGTGTCCTCCTTGTTTTCCTCTGTGTCGGTGAATACCCACTTTGGACATACCCTACTAGAGGTGTCACCTTTGTCCATTCCTAGGCACCTTGATCTCATAGCGGATTGCTATGAAGGAAGAAGCGTTGTGGGGATGGAGGATAAGGGAAAGAGGCATAAAAAGAGATAGAGAAAGAACAAGATAGAGCCAAAGAGGGGCACCTCAGTGGCTCAGTTGGTTAAGCAGTCTGCCTTCAGGCCAGGTCACCATCTCAGGGTCCTGAGATCGAGCCCCATGTCAGGCTCTGGGGAGTCTGCTTCTCCCTCTCCCTCTGTCCTCTGTGCATTCGTGTGCACTCTCTCTCTCTGTCTCAAACAAATAAATAAAAATCTTTAAAAAAAAAAAAAAAAGAGCAAAAGGCTGAGGGCAAGTTGACAAGGGTAAGATTTCCCTACATGGAGGATTATAGAGAGAATTCCTTCCGAGAGTGGGGAGTAATTAATCAGCTGTGGTTTCCTTTCCATCTCCCCAAAGCATAAAAAGGTCATGTTATCTGATTTATTTTTTCCCTTTTGCTAAGGGATTTAGGGATATCAAAAAATTTTCAATAACCACCTTTGTGACAAAATAAGACAGCACAGCATACTGCTCCTCATCTGATAGATGAGGAGAACTGAGGAATGGAGAGGTCAAAAGCCTGGCTCAAGGTCACAGGAAAGGCAGTTACCAAGTTAGGATAAGACCCTGGGTTCTTGACTCCAGCCCTTTACTTTATCCACAAAGTCAACACAAGCAGTCTAGATTTGTTATCTCGCCCCCTTCTTTCTCAAAGGCTGAGTGACAAAGAGTGCTTAGTGTGATACTGAGTGTAAATGACAGCACAGGAAGTCCATTCTCAGGGCAAGCTGTGAGACTGGCAGCTGAACGGGAGGCTGGAAAGCAAGTCTGTACAGAGCACTTTCAGTCTACACTCACTATCTTGCCCCTACTGTGGCCAGAGTCCACCAGGACCATGGGGAGGAGTTGTGAGGCTGCGGGGGGACACCAGCAGGTTGAAAGTCCACTTAACTCATCAACTCCTGAGCATCTCTTAGCAAAATGAAAAGCTGTGAGTTAACAAGGAGGAAACCAGTCATCTACAGAACTGGGTATTTTGTATCATTTTAAATGTTTTTTATGCAATAATTCACATACAAATTATGGATTGTACTATATAATCATTTATATGACCGTATATAAATTATATTATATTAGTATGCAGATTTTCAAGGAACACTGTTTCTGACACAGTACTAGCCTTAGAATTCAACTCTTTGAAACACGTTAATACAATTCTATAAGGAAGTCTATCCAGTCACGTATCACATGTTCGAGGCTTAAAATGCTGAAAGTAAAGAAATGTTACATCAAAACAGGTTCAGTATGAATATCAACCATATATGGAAGAAACATTTATATGGAAACCACACCCACTGCTGCATTCACAGTTGTTTCAGCTGAGACCTGGTGTATACACAAAGTAAAGAGTGTTGGTCTAGCTTATAGCACAAAGACAGGTTTATTTGTGCTGTTACAGCACTGTTATTTACTCGAAATACAAAGGAGAAGAAGTAGATGAAGAAAAGAAACGAAATAGAAAAGAAGCCTATATGACTGAATTCTACTGTAAATTGAATTTCATACTACCTTCCTGTAAGCATACTTTTTTTAACAAGCATTTCACTACAAGTGAATAATCTCTTTAACAAAATGAAGAAAAATAAACTTTTCATACATAAAGGACAGCATCCCAAAATATAATTTATGACTTCTTGTCTAATGCTAAACTGTGATCAAGAATTTTTTTAAATTTTTAAGTAGCAATCAAATTATTGTATAATAATTGTATACATAATCTTGATATCTAATCTTGACTGTTTAGTTATATTTAAATTAATTGAAAGAGATGGAGTCATTACAAATCTGACAGATCTGCTATACATTTCTTTCTTAATTCTGAATGTCCACAAGTTGTGAAAAGCTAATCTCTGACATACACACTCCGATCATAAAATATTTCCATACGAAATGGATCTGTTCAAAATATCAGTCATCTATAAAATAAAGATAAATAGTAATCACCACAGACAGGAGTTGTTTTACTTCATTTATTTATACTCAAATTTCTAATTTTTCTTAAGGTCAATCAGAAGTTGGCAGATTTTTCCAGAATCTAGAGGGCAAGCATAGTCAACGAGGGAGACACACACGCAGAGACACAAAGAGACAAGAAAAATCCCAAAATGTACTTTCTTAAAATACTAGACTACTTCAGTTACGACATATGTACTAGCTTGGGGTTTCTAAATCAACAGACTGAAGAAAAACTGCCTTGTCATCAGAACTCCAAAATATATGGATCTCAGGAGAAACAAATATGTGAAGCTATAGCTCTAAATCCAAACTCTCTGTGAAAGAAAACAAATTTTAGCTGTACAAGTTGAGCGACTTGACCAATACATTAGAAATCACACAGAAACTATTCTGACAGGGTGGCAAACTCATTTTCCTTTCAAATGTGGGGAGAGAATAGATAAGGGACACTCATGGAAGCAAACAGAATGCAAAACTGAAAAGCCTAAATAGAAAAGACCGATGAAAGCATAACATTAAAAAAGAAGTGTTTAGCTGTTAAATCATCCAAATTGCTTTGCCAAATTTTGACATGCTTGATTTCCTGTAGTAAAAAAAAAAAAAAAAAAAAAAAAGCTTTTTTTTTTTTTTGTCTTTTGAAAAAAAACAAAAAGTGAAGAAAAATAACCAGCTGTTCCTTGTATAGTTCAGGAAACAAGTTTGATTTATTACTTTAAGGTTATTTTTGAATGAGCTGCTTGTGGCAGCCAGAGTGCAAGAAAAGTCACTGAGGCCTGTCCACTTGAAGGGCTCAAACAGTTTCCTGAACCGTCCTTCTTCACTCTGCACCTCCGACGGCTATTATTGACAACGTGTGACTGGGGCCTTCCAGGATTTTAAAACAGCAGGGATCCCGGCCAAACAATCAGGCTGTCAATTACCTTTTCCCCTGTTGTGAAAAAGGGACCCAAGACAATGCCACGGCTCAGCGGGGAGGTGTGCGGCTCCGGGTAAGTAACCCACTCTTGCACCGTTCAGCATTCAAAACCGAGTAAATGGTTGGTGCCTTCACTTTTGTCTGCGTGTGTCAGCTCAAACCAGAATTACTGCAAGGTAGATGTCTCCATGGAAGGATTTTTGCGTTCTTGCTAGGGCAAAATTGACTCCGTATACGGTCATCTCTGAGCCTCGTGGACATTATTCCCTAAGATCCAAACAGACACAAAGAGTATCCCGCTCCCAGCCCCCTTCTGTAGGCTTGTCCTCCGGGAACGCCCAACTCTCTCTACCTATATTGTGGCTTAAAAAACTTCCTGTGGGCATTGATGACTTGCTGTGAGGACTGTCCATCATCCCGCCCCTTTGTCTGGCAGTCACTTCCATTCGAATTTGACTGACTCAGGAAGCCTGAGTTATTTGTAAAGAACAACAAGGCTTTTCATTCATAATTTTAGTAGGGGGACAGGGTGCTAATGACTGAGCTTGAATAACTAGGGAATGTGGTATTCAAGGCAGGAAGAAGCCCAACTGGCTGCCAAATGAGGGAAGGAGAGGATGTAGGTGAAAAGTGCCTGGGTAAAAAGCCAAACAATGACAGGAGGATCACACATATATACAAATACAAATCAAGTTTTTAAAAGGTGAGACAATCGAAAAGGTGGAAGCAGGAAGGAGGACAGGGAAAATCTAACAGGATTTCATTAACTTTGGGGTCAAGTTACATGGCACAGTTTACAGAATCCGAAACCCATAAAGTGTCTACGAAGGAAGTGATCTTTTCTTCCACTGCTGGTTCTCCTACAAAAACAAAAAGTTAAAAAAAAAAAAAAAAAAAAAAAGTAAAACTGGTTTTCACTCTCTTTTGGTACCTTTCATATGTTCAGACAAAGAGAGTTTGTTTTCCAAGGGTATTCAGCCTGGCAATCAAGTCTAGGTTCCAAAGAGCTCACTTTCAGGGTTTCTACTCAACTTTATGTGCATGCAGCATAAACACAATATGTAATAATTTAACATACCTGCTACTTCCCAGGAGGAGAAATGGTGCAAATGTAAATTTTTAGGTGAATGTAACTGTATAACTAAGTATTATGAGATTTATTTTTCTTATAAATAATAAACAATAAAACAATAAAATTGTGTTTTGGGTTTTTTTATTAAGAAATTAAGAGCATCACATTGACATTTTTACATGCATGCTTTTATACATAGATTCATAGGAAATAATCCAAAATGACAATATTGCACATTTTAAGTCTATTACAGAGCAGCAGAATGATGCATGCTGCTTTCTTCAAAATCAATGTAATTTCCTAAACGAAGACCGTTTCAGTCATTTAAAAAACATTTACTATGTCTCTTTTGATAGAACAAGTCAAAAATTGAACAGTAATAAACGCTGATACACAAGGAAACAGCACAAATAGATTTTCAGTCAGGGAGACTCTAGGTTTATCTCACTCTACTGAGTCTATTGGGACTAGTAGTCTTAAGGATTACTAAGGCGGGAAGCCAAAGTTCAACTCTGGGCTGGGTGCCTTGCCTTACCCTAAGTTCCTAGGTCACAAACTGACCCAACAAATATTCTTTAAAACTGAGGAGCTAACTACAACCACTATGCAGTTATTACCTGTTATTTCATTTGACAACCATCCTATTCTAATCAAAAAGGAAACTGAGGTGCACATCATTCCAGTACTTCCCAATATTTTCCAACTATTTCCACAGAAGTATTCAACAAAAGCAAAAGACTGTGAACATGCTCCTGGAGCATTCCAAAACTAACCTCAAGTAGGTCTCCAGTGGGTTTCATCATTATGATTTTCCTCATCCTTATCATCATCATCATCATCATTATTATTAGCTGCTTGTGTTTTAAGAATGTAAGTGAATTGAAATAGGTGCACCATGGTTTCCTGTGGCCCCTGGTATATCTTGCAAATCCTTAGCGGTTTTTTTCCTCAGCTTTATTGAGGTGTAATTTTAAAAATTGAAATTATATTTAAAAGTATATAACGTGATGATTTGATATATGTACACATTGTGAAATGATTCCCACAACCAAGTTAATTAACATGTCCATCACCTCCCCTGGTTTCTGTGGGTTTTTTTTGGGGGGGGGGGTGAAAACATGTAAGATTTACTCTCTCAGCAAATTTCAAACATACAGTACACTTTTATTAACTATAGTCATCATTCTGTATATTAGATCCTCAGAACTTATTCATCCTATAACCGAAAGTTTGTACCTTTTGACCAACCTCTTCCCATTTTCTCCATCCTCTAGTCCCTGGCAACTACCATTCTACTTTTTGTTTCTGAGTTCAAATCCTTAGGTTTTTGAGAACAGATTTAAATAATTTACCTGGAAACTTAGAATTAATGATTAATTGCAAGTTTAATCACATTCTAATGATTCTATATTAAAAACCAGGTGAAGACCACCATGTTCTTTGATCTACCACCCCTTGGGATCCAAAGCTCAGACCGTAGGACCATGAATGACAGGTGTCATCATTGGCTAGGACTGTATCCAGGCTAAATCACAAAGTATGTATATTTTATTTTTCACTCCAGACTTCCTTGTCAACTGCGTTGGCACTTTTATGTGGATATAAATGTTAATAACTATATCTCTGGGGTACAAAAAGAAAAGAATAGAAAAGAAAAGAAAAAAGAAAAGAAAAGAAAATGTTGATTTTAGCATTTGGTAATTTCTTTGTTGTAAATATACCCACCTTGGCTGATTTTCAAACCTAATGTCACTAAGTGCAGAGATGAGAAGAGATATCCATGATCAGCTCTCGCAAGCAGGTATGAGCCTGTTCTAGCATCGTCATCTATCTATACTTTGTTTGATGTCTATTCCATTTTCTGTCCTTGTTCCCAGTGAGCTATGAATCTCTATTATGGTTTCATTATAATAATATAATGACTTTCATTTACTGAAGAGTTATTATGTCAGACTTTTAAATCTCTACATGCATTATTCATTTAATCCTCACAATGATGCTTGGACATAAGAATATTTTTATCCCCACTATGGGGAAGGAAACTAAGGCAGTAAAAGATTGGAAAACTTCTACAAGCCCCTTTCTGAAATCAACCTGAATCAGGCTCTGTGTAAGAGATCTTATCATTTGATTTTTTTAAAATCTCCCAGTGGAATTCTAATATGCAGCCAAGGCTGAGAACTACTGATTCTGAAAACAAAGCAAGAACCCTTGCTATTTGAAAAAAATAAATATAACAACTTTCCAATTGAATATAGCGAACTATATATGTTAGGCCTTGGATAAAGCTTAATTCACACTTCTATAAAGGATTTTTAAATAAATATTGATCAACTATTAACCATAAGTGAGATTTGATGGAAAGTGGTCATTAACATATACTAGAGGTTTTGGGTAAAATCCCCATTCTTACTGAAGTATGCTCAATCCTTCCCAATCCCAGTGAGTTGATTTATAACACTTGCTGAACTATGTAATGCTAGCGACCACCACTTTTTGCCCTTTAATTACCAAGGGCTCAGGATATTTGGTATTTTCTTAAATTTCAGAAGTATCATGATCCACTAATAACTGGAAAAGTGGTCAAGAAGGTAGGACATAAAAACAACTTATTTTAACAATTCTATCAAGTTCTGGAGCAAAGCATGTGAAAGACATGAAGACAATCATTTTTTGCCACCAAACCTGGTCCTGCTTGAGTTTGAAATGCCCCTATGATGTTTTGATTATACTTATAGGATCCTTTAGTGCCATTAAAATATTTCACTTTCTGTCTAGAACCCTCTTAGCTGAACTCCATTATAACATTACAGTACTACAAACATGAGGGCCTTTTTCACCCACACTCTCAGTATATATTCAGAGAAATGTTATTTCTTTTTTTAAAAAAAGATTTAATTTATTCATTTGAGAGAGAGAGAAAGAGAGAGGGTATGAGCCAGGGGAAGGGCAGAGGGAGAGAGACAAGCAGACTGCCTGCTGAGCAGGGAGCCCAATGTGGCACTTGATCCCAGGACCCTGAGATCATGACCTGAGGTAAACTCAGATTCTTAACTGACTGAGTCACCTCAGGCACCCCAAGAAATGTTATTTTTCTTTAAATATTTTATTTATTTCTTTGAGAGAGAGAATAAGCAAAGCAGGGGGAGCAGCAGGCAAAGGAAGACGGAGAAGCAGGCTCCCAGCTGAGCAAGAAGCCCAATGTGGGGCTCTATCCCAGGACCCTGGGATCATGACCTGAGCCAAAGGCAAATGCTTAACCAACTGAGCTACTCAGATGCCCAGAAATGTTACTTCTAATAAAACACTTATAATTTGTACTGCCAAAATAAGAAAATGACACTCTTGTTACCTGGGTCCCAAAGAAATCAACTAGCCCACTGCCTTGTACAGAGGCTGCCTCCTTCATGAGCCTTGTTAGTGTTACCTCCACTGGGCCGATACACCCTCAAGCTTCAAGAGCACCCACTTGAAAACTAGCTTAGCAGATTCCTTCCAATGGCTTTCTGATATCTTCATGGCTACCTGACTCATCTCTTCACTTAGATTGTCAGCTCCTTGCTGTCAGAAACTAACTAGTTCTCATCTCAGACTCATTGAGCAAAGTGATAGAGCCAGCAGCTCCCAGACCTAGGCCATGAAGACAGGAATTCTGCTCCCAGAAGGCCACATCATGTTGATATTAAATAAGACTACTTGATACATATTTGCTGATATTAAATAAGAGGATGTAGTTGATATTTGCTTGATTTCCCAGAATCCTATAGAATAGGGCTTGTAAATCGTGCAAGACTCTAAACCTAAGAATTATGTTTGGTTGTTATTATTCTGAGTCGTGTGCAAATTCACCTTTACACAATCACAATAATCTAAGGAATTTAGGACAGTGAAATATCATAGCATTCTAGTGTACAACAAATACCTCTGCACATATCATTTAACGTAAGAGAACATATATCTTCCTCCGAACAAGAGATGGAGCTTCAACATCATTTCAGACACAAGGCTCCATCCCCAAAATGTACAGTTAAATTCAGTGTGGGACAAGAGCCCAAATCTTGAAGCCAATCTCAGATAAGAAGGAACTCGGGATCCCTGGGTGGCTCAGTGGTTTGGTGCCTGCCTTCGGCTCAGGGCACTATCCTGGAGTCCTGGGATCAAGTCCCACATCGGGCTCCCTGCATGGAGCCTGCTTCTCCATCTGCCGGTGTCTCTGCCTCTCTCTCTCTCTCTCTTTCTCTCTGTCTCTCATGAATAAATAAATAAAATCTTAAAAAAAATAAGAAGAAGGAACTCACATTTCTCAAGCCTACAGATTTCTTGAACAAGGAATTCAATGAGTACACGTTCTAGTCAGAAACAACCACATCAGCTAAATAGGTCCCTTCTTCCCTAAAGTGCTTTACTGACTTTGAAGAGGTCATACATGAAAACAAGAAATCAATGTAAGGTTAAGGCTTCTATAGAAGTACTATTAGTAGCTGAATAGAGCTAAATAGAGTCATTAAAACTGGTTCTAAACCAGGATTCTTATTTCCATATAGGTACAAATAAATAAGATACATAAAGAAAATTGTGCTTACCGATTTTAAAAATTTTGAAAATATGGAGGCAAAACAGCTAATTTTTTCAAATAAACTACCAAACACAAGTTAATTGTAATGATCATGGTGACTAATTGAAAGCGCTCCATATGGTAGGCTCTCTAGATGCTTTATATCATCCAATCCTCCCAGCTACCCCTTTACGGATGGGAACTAAGGTTAATCATCTCATTCACTCTTCATTCCTTCACTCACAGCATTTAAAAATAATGTCTGAATTCCTTATTTGTGCTGTGGGTAAAGCAGTAGGCAAAACTACTTTGATTCCAGACCTCGTGGAGCTTAGAATACAGTGAAAGGACAGTTATTAATCAATCACCTAATCACATGTCTGTAACAGAGAAGCTCAGAAGAGGAAAGGGGGAGATTTAACCTACTCAGAGAGGTCAGAACAGCTTCCCTGAGAACAGACAACTGATAATGTGAAAGAGGAGTAGGAATCGTTATGGGAAAGGCCAGAAATGTGAATGAGAGGAATAGCCTATACAAAGGGCCTGTTGCAGGGTAGATGTACTTTGGAGCAACTAAAAGGTAGTAGTTGCAGCTGTGGGGCAGACAGCAGAGGAACTTGGTATAACAGGAGACTGAGATGTGAAAGGGGCTGGACGGTAGGACCTTGAAATTGCTTTAAGGACTTGGATCTTTATCCTAGGAGTAACAAGAAACCAGGGTGGAATTTAAGCATTAGGGGATCGTGATCAGCGGCCTAAAGTGGCCCAGACCAAATCCAAATCCAGACCTCTTGAACTGCCAAAGCTTCCGGAACCTATTAAGATACTTGAGCATTTGACCTACAGTGTCATTTTCTTTTAGGAATTACAGTGAAAGAAACCAAAGACTAATAATTTTGAAGATTTAATTTCCAATTTTTCAAATGCATGATTTTAATATCTTTTTAGGTATAATGCAAATATGTCTCTGCCTGGTGTTAAACCAGGGTGAAAAGAATATTTCTCAAAATGGCAAGGAGATTTTCACATAGAACATGAAAGTCAAAATTATTCACTATTTGGTGGCTTGCTCTTGAAACTAAACAAAGTGCTATCTTCTTTTTTGTTTTTTTTTTGAGTTTACTTATTTATTTATTTTCAAGTAATCTCTACACCCAACATGGGACTCGAACTCACAACCCAGAGATCAAGAGTCACATGCCTTGCTATCTAAGCCAGCCCGACACCCCAGGACTAACTTTTAAACTTGAAACTACAGATTAGTACTTAATTTTAATTATTCATATAATGATACTTTAGCCAAATGTAGTTTTCAAAGTAAGAAATTCATAAGAGTTTACTTTCACCTATAATCTCTAGCCACCTATCATCAACCTGTTTATTAATTGCTTTATTAAATAGTTTAAGAATAGGTATTCCCTACCGGCTTCCTTCCTATTACATAATACTTCCATAAAGATTTATTCTTTAATTTTATACTATTTACTATTTTAGTGAATAAAAATCATGGCCTTACCATACTTGTTTTAGTCACTTCAAATAATTTTGCAAAACACAATGATAATTTCCAAGCTAGTGAAATGATTCTTAAATTCGGCCATTAAAAAAAAATAAATTAAAAAACTCTTAACTTTGCTGTTACAAAATTAAGACAAAAAGTATTTCCTTATTTTAAAGACATTCATTAATTTCATTCGTTCATTGAAAAGCACTATTGAGCGTCTAATGTTCACAAAGATCAGAGTGTGTGTTTTCTTTTTTTATGATTGCAAAGGTGAAGAATCTTTCTAGTTTAGTTTCAGGCCCATAACAAAGAAAGAAGTACGTGGCAGCTCTGACGGACACTCCCCAGGTACTTGGAATAGTCTAGCCTCTTGAAGAGAGTCACACTCAACACAGAGTGTGTATAGAAAAGCAGTTTTATATAACGCCACAAGATTCTCAGATGATTCACAATTCCCTGTAACTTCAAAATACTTCATGTCCAAAGAAACAAACAAATTAAATTTGCATGCACTCTTAATTCCATTTACCAAGTTAAACATTTTTAGATTTGACTTGTTTTCTGAAATTAAGTCAGGGCTTGCTGGAATCCTCTGTACTGTGGCATCTGGACCATCAGAATGACTTTAGTGTCATCTGCTTGACTATATCTTCCTTAGAAAACAAGTTGAACTTCCTATGCTCTTTTGATCAAGTGTCCACGTCATGAAAAGTGTAAAACCCAAACCTTCTGTTTATTCAGAGGTTAAAATCGTCCTACTGCTAGTAGACTTGGCCAGTAATATACAAATACTCATTTTAATTTGTGATTTTCACTTATATGAAGCTTTAGCGTTGGCTTAAGAAGATTCCAGAACAAAGTGGATCAAATGCTAAAAACAAACAGAAAAACAAATAAAACCTCAGGCTATTCAAGCAAAGGCAAAGCAACAATGCAGTGTTTTCACTGATTAGAATTTCTTTGCACACATCAGTCCTACAAAGGAAAAAGCTTAATCCGGAGTTCCAGGGACAAATATATTAGAAATATAATGAGAAAAATCATGCTGGCCATCAAAGAAATTCTGTTTTGCCTTGTTAGAGAAATTCAGTCCACTTCTGACTTTGCATAAATTGTAGTAGTAATGTGCATGGATCTAGCAAAAAGATTGATTAACCAGTAGAAACCACCAGGTGGATTCAGGTTGAATATAAAATCTCTGAAAAAGACAAGACTCACAGGAGCCTCCAGTTCAAAGTCAACTCATCAAAAACCACTCCTCTTACCCTGGGATAACTCCAGATCTTTCTTCAAGTTTGGTTAGGGATAAAGGATATCATTAAAGAAGGTTAGATGCAGAGATAAAACTGTTTCCAGTTCTTCAGGCTTTATAGATAAGAACTCTAGTGGTCTATTTTGAATTCCTTTGCAACTTTGAGTATAGCTACTCCCAATCCCTCCTAGAGGCAGTATCAATAGAATTTAGAAAATCAAAGCAATTCAAAAAAGAAATGACCACAAACATAGCCACCAAATCAAAAGGTCCGTTATTGCAAAGCCCCTTAATTTTAGAAGGTCTCTCCTAGAAGAGACCATGGATAACCTAAGTTTTCTATAGCATTTGGGATGTGAGGAGAAATGAAGGTTGAAAGACCTAAATTGTTACTCTTGGAAGCAGTATACACTATTGTATTCTGGGCCAGTTTTAAGTGTTAATACAAAAATAAATTGCCTTGATTATAAAACTAACAAAACAACCAAATAATCAATAGCTGTTAATTCTCCTTTGTCTCAAAAAGACATCATACTATTGCAAGATTTCTTTATTATCAAAACTGGGTCTGAACCCAGTAAGGCCAAGTGGTTTGGCCAATTTTACAAAGACACTGGAACTAGAGTTGTTTAAACCTATGTTCTCCCATGATTACGACATAAATCAGAAGTTTAGATGAGTCAATGCAACCTTGGAATTCTGACTTAACTCAGCCAACACACCTACTGGTAAAGAAGCATGTCTACACTGCCTGTATTGATGACTTCTCCCCAAAATTGGAGGCGGCAAAATTCACAAAGGTTTATACACTGCTTCATTTAAAAAAAGGAATTAAGGATAATTATATTTTTAAAATGAAGTAAACCCAAGTAAATATGGGAAATGAAATGAATGCAGAGATGAGATCTTAAATGTATGACACTGTTCAATAGCTGGAACTAAGAAAGCATGTTACTTGGTGCAACCTGAGAACTTAGAAGTGAGTGAGAATTGGTGCAGCAGGAGTTTCCACGGATTCAGTATTTTTTCAACTTTGGGCAAACGGCAACACCTGTTCATGCATCAGAGTTGCCTCTCTAGAACTTTACACAACACTTTTGAAAATGGGGCTCCACTGAAATTTTACACAGCATTCTTTCATAATTCTGAAGTATCTTCCAGGATTCATCCCAGTTATAATTTTGAAATGCAATGTGGCAATTAATTGGGGGGTACACATTACAGAAGCTGCACCGAACACTTCATTATGTGTGTATATGCACAAGCACATACATAAACAGCATTTCTCTCTGGGATTATAACGCATTAAGTAACATTTGGAGCACAATATATTGTTCTATACATTTACATCTGAAAAAAAAATAATTTCACTAAATAAAATAAACGATAAAGACGGAGTTACGAAGGACCCAGCAGGTTCTTGTTTTTATCTGGTGCTCGAGGTATAGGTTACATGCTCTTCCAGTCAGCAGGCTGGAGGCTGTGAGGACAGGAAGGAAGAGCTAAATTACATGGGATTCTAACTCAGGAAAGAGAAGTATACATTCCTAGGTTCTTGCCCATCGACTCAATAAAAATAAGGCGCTCTGACTAGCCGGAAGCTCCTCATTTAAATTCCCAGTTTATGCTTTGATTCAGAACAGTGTGTCTCCGCAAAGTTCCTGCGGGGCTGGGAGGGAAACGCGGGCACCAGTGTCTCCGAAGGAGCAGCCGCTGGGTGCAGGGGTTTGAGAAGACGGAGAGAAGGCGTGTCCTCCACCTGCCGCGCCCGGGACCTGCCGCCCTCCTGCGGGCAGCGAGCTCCCCACCAGCCGCGCACACCTGGCCTCGGCCCCCACCTCCTCCCCATTGCGCAGCGCCGGGGTTCTCTCGAGCCTCGGGACCTCCTCTCGGATTCCAAACGGAATGCGTCCCAGGAGGTGGCAGGGCAAGCTGGCTGTCCTCGATTCATCGTGAACCAGCCGGCCTAATGCACACTTGAAGCTCCCCGGCCTGAACTCGCCCGGTCCTGGGGTGGATAGGAGGCCGCCCGGGCCCCGACCCCGCGCCGGGCGGGCGCCCCCTGGTGGCCGCACGGGCCGTAAACGCAGCGGCGCCCGCGTTCACCCCGAAGCTCAAAGGACCTGGGCGTCGGGCGAGCTGCCCGGGCCGGGGAGAGGCCGGGTAGTTAGTCCCTTGCCCTCAGCCCCAGGGACACGCCGGAGCGGGCCGACCTAGCCTCGTGCATCCTCACCGAGGGGTGGGGGGCGGGGGGCGTAGGCCAACACCCGGAAATCACGCATGCCACTTCCCCTGCCATCTCTTGTTCCAAACCCAGGGCGAGTGGGGAGAGCCCTAGAGAAACATGGAGAAGGCAGGGCGAGAGCGCAGCGCGGCGGGGAGCGCGCCCGGGGCGGTCTAGACACGGCAGCGAGCGCCGGAGTAGCTGCAAACGGGTGTGAGCTGGAGCTGCCCCCGGTTCTGCAGAAGAAGGCAGCGCGCCTTCCCCGCGCTATTGCAAGAACCCTCACCCCGCACGAGGGCAGGTGCTGTTCGGGAGGCTTGGCCGTACTTCCCTGCAAAGTGGAAACAGTCCGTAAATTATTAGAATCCAGGAGCATCAGGAGTGTGTGTGTGTGTGTGTGTGTGTGTGTGTGTGTGTGTGTGTGTTGGGGGGGGGTCATTTCCCACCGGTGCGCCCACGTGCAAGCACGTTTCTTAAGTAAATGAACGGCAGTTAGAGCCCTGCGTATCTACGCGTTTTCTATCTTTTTATTTCTCCTTTTTTTTTTTTTAAAAAAGTGGGAGCATACAGACCACCTTCGAAACGTACAAAAACAGGAGCTTCTTGGGAAATGCTCTAGGTGACAAGGGCGAGTCAGAAATGACGGCGGCCTTTTGGCTAAGCGGAGGGACTCTGCCGGGAACAGCGAGCCCCGGACCGTTTCAGGAGCCCGGCGTGTCGACCTTGAGTCCCCGTGTAGGTGATTAACGAATTTTTAAAAAGGCTCCGACCGCAGAGTTCCCTTCAGCTAGTGCGTCCAACAGCAGATCTTCCATCGCTTAGCTAAGTCTCCGTGGAATAAATACATACATACATACATACATGAATAATAAATAAATAAATAAATAAATAAATAAATAAATAAATAAATAAATAAAATCAATCCGACACTAAACTGAAAACTACAGAGTGAGTCCATCAATGGCCAGTCTCGGTCGGGGCACAAAGTGCTGGAGCCCCGAATCTGCATTCCGCGCCTCCGGTCCGCGGCTGCGAGGCGGGGGAGGCGGCTTGCGCTGGTGCCTGGTGTATAATCGGGTTAATCCAGGAGACAAAGAATAAACCAACAGCCCTCCCACCTCACTTCCCGCTCCCCTTCCCCTCCCCCCGCTCCTCTCCGCGTCGCCCCCTCGAGGGGGAACCGAAAAGGGGAGAGAGGTGGGCCGGAGAGCGGATCCCGAGGAAACTCTCAGAACCTGCGCCTCGTTGTTTTCGTGCCAGCACAGCACTGCGTGGCCCGGGTCGGGCTTGGCCGTTCCCTTCCCCTCCCCCTTTCCCAGGGGCGAGGAGAAAGTGCCCCAGGTCGGGTCCGAGCCCGCGGCTCGTCCTCGCGGCCTCCGGGGAAACCTTCGGGTCGGGGTTTCCGTGCAACTAGGCAGAGTGAGCCGCCGTGCCCGGCGCGGCCCCGCGGGCGCCCCGCGCGCCGGCGCCCGGGCGGCAGGACCGGCCTGGGGACGCGCGGGGCGGCGCGGTTGCCCTTTTGAATGCCTCCTGCGGCTCGGAGCGCTGGCGGGCGCTGAAGTGTGAGTGAATGTAGCCCCGCGGAGCCAATGAGCTGGGACCGGATGCGATATATCCTCTGGGACAACAACTGCTCTGTTCCGCCTCGGATCCACATGACGCCATTTACTGCTGCCGCGGCCGCCGCAGAGCTCGCTGCCTCCGGAAAGACGAGGGCGCAGGCCAACGGCGAGCCCCCCCGGCCGGGCCCCAGACCCGCCCCCCCCGCCCCCCCCGCCCCCGCCGCCCCCGCCTCGGCCTCGCCGCCGCGCCTCCACAACGCCCAGTCTGCAGCGCTGAGAGCCGCGCGGCGCAGCGCGAGCCGAGCAGAGGGGCCGGCGGAGCGCGCAGCGCCCAGGCCCCCGCGCCCGCGCCCGCGCCCGCCCGGCCCGGCCCGCGCCCCGCGCCGCCTCCGCCTCCGCCTCCGCCTCCGCCTCCGCCTCCGCCTCCGCCTCCGCCCGGCCGCCGCCGCACCGCTTGGCCATCTGGCTTTAGACTCTCTCCGAGGCGGCTTTCTTTTTCCCCTTCGCTCGTCCGCCGGGAAAGGAGACTAGCCGTTGGCGCTTCGGCCTCCAGTTCATTGAGAAAAAGGAAATACTCCGCGTGCGTTTCTAGAAGGGGGGTCGCCCCCAGCCGCGAGCCCCGGAGTGAGTGCTTGCTGCTCATCGGCTGGGGACTTGGCTCCGGATTTTCCTCTCCTTTTTTTTCCTCCCGCCGATTGCTCGGAACTTGGAGCGAAGCAGAGTTTGGAAAGAAGGCGGGGGGGAGGGGGGGGAGTTTGCATCGGGGCTGGATTTTATTTGCACATCGCAGGAGGCAGCGAATCCAACGGAGAGGGGTTGGTGCAAAGCCGCGATCACGGTGAGGCACGTTTGGCTCTTCCCCTCCTGGCGCCTTGGCCGGCGCGTTGTGGGCAACATGGAGTAGGTGCAGCCGGACCCGGAGAGGGGTCCGTCTCCACTCAGGCCTCCGTTTCTCCAGCCCCGCAGGTTCCCGGCGGGGACCCCGGGGAGCTGCCCGGCCCCGGGCCCGGCCTGGCTCGGCGGGGGCTGCAGCGCGCGGGGTCGGGCGTCCGCAGCCCCAGGACCCCAGGCGCCCGCGCTCTGGGGGGTTGGGGCGGCCGCGGAGTCGGCGCGGAGAGCGGGAGACGGAGGCGGAACACTTTGTGTGTTCCAGGTCCCCGCCGTAGGCGCCCGCATTTCTAACCTGTTCTTGGGGGGGGGGGGGGCAAGCCCTGGGCGACAGGGTCCCGGGGCAGGGGCGCCAGCGGGACGGAGGGCGCGCGAGTCGCTCGCCTCCGGGGGCAGCGGGAGCCGCCGGTGAAGCCTGGGCAGGGGCCGGGGCCGGGGCCGGGGCCGGGGAGGGGGGCCGGGCCGGGCCGGGTGCGAGCGTCCCCCTGCCGGGCGCCGGGGCTGCGGTTCGGAAGTGCAGCTTTCTCCTTTTTCCGTTCTCCGCGGTCGGCCTGGGTCACACTTGTTTTATTTTTGGAAGATTGGGCGGACCTAGCACAGGAAGAAAGTCCTCGAGCGGTCGCTATCGTTTTCCATTACCTGAAAATAGGTGGCAAAAGAGGTTAGGGTTTTTGGTTTTTTGGTTTTTTGTTTTTTTTAATTTACTTTGATGGGCTGATCTACTTTTTTGTTGCTGTTGCTGCTGCTGCTGCTGCCTTGAATTCGGAATCTTGTGCGTTTTTACCAAGCGGTTTCTGGGTCTGCCCCACCCTCGTGCTGAAGTCCTTGCCCCTTAGTCCTTAAGTCCGATCACACACTTCTTCATGGGGGTTTCTGAGCACTTTCGGGGTGGGGGGTAGGGGAGCGAGGGGGGTGGGCGGCGGGTGCTCTGGGTGCGAAGGAGGCTAGGAATGGGCAGTGATCATTTTCGATTAAACACACACACACACACACACACACGCACACACACACCACCACCCCTTTCAAAGATGCTGCTCTGCACTGCGAGCAAATCTTGGCGGAAAGTTTCCAGCCTAGGGATCTGCGTCCTGCACGCCCTGTGCAGTGGGGCCCTGGGACTTGACCTTTCTTTAAAAAGCAACTTTCCTTTCACTTTTTTCTCTCCGCCGGAAAGGAGATGGGGTGTGCAGACTGCAGCCGGTGCCCCCTGGGTCAGTGCCTGGTAGAGTCGCCCAGGGTGCGTGGCTTGTGTGCTCGGTCCCGGCAGCGTGTCTAAGGCATGGCTTTCGGCGCCAGGGCTTGAACCCTGTGCCGGACGTTCGCTGGCCTTTGCCAGGTGGACCTGCAAGTGGGCTGCGGGACCTCTGGGTGCCTGGGGCCGGGGTGGCTCCCTCCTGGAGCTGGAAGGCAGTTCTCTGGAGTGGGGGGTATGTTAGCCTGGAGGTGGGGGGGGAGTGTGCCCCGGCGTTTGCAGGCACGTCCCCTTCGGAGGCGCCCGCACACCCCCACCCCCGCCCCCGCCCCCGCCTTCTAGTGCGTCTTGAGGTTGTGTGCTGGGGGGAGGGCAGCTTGGCCTCTGGGCTGTGTCAGTCTCCCCGGGGAAACGTCCCCCGGGGCTCCGACTGTGTCCCACCTGCTGGGGACGGTGTTGGGACGCAGATAGAGCCGATACACGGAGTGAAAGCAAAGATCGACGTTGTCTTGTCTGCCTTTCTGTTGGGAGATCCGGTTTCCAGCTCTACCTTCTTCCGAGTTGGGAGGCGTGTGTCACCTGCCTGTGTCTCTTAACAAAAATCGGAGACTGGATAAAGGTCCACTTTTGCCCGTTTTTGTTCATTGTAGACTTGGCAAAGGGGTGTGTGTGTGTGTGTGTGTGTGTGTATGATAGTTGTGAAATTTACAGAGGGATTGCAATTTAAGTGATTACACGTCAGAATGATAGATTTGAGACGTGACAAGAATTTTTGAAACCCTTCCTGTTATCCCCAGTCAGTTCAGGTTCTGAACTATTAGGATTTTTGACATAATTTATTTCTAAAACCGGGAGAACAGTCTTTTACAGTCTTTTAGCTGCAGAATTAAAGATACTCTCTCAGGCTATCAAACTGTAAAGTATTTGATCCTCAGGTTGTGGAGCATTTGAAAATAAGTTTCTGTCTTGTTGCTGGTTGGTTTGTGTTCCTGGCACACCTAACAGGATTTGAATGGATTTGTGTTTCATTTAAAACTTTTGCTACTATATAGTTAATAATGTTTGACTGTTGTAAAATTTGTAACTTCCTTGGAGGGGCGAGTATTTGCTTTTTTGCAAGTCGCATTCATTCTACGGTATTCTAAAAAGCTGCAGAATACTGGATGAATTATAGTTAAAGGTATTTGATGTAAAAGCAGACAAGAAAGACTTTCTATTTCTAGGCTGCATTTATTGCTGTTTAAGGCAAAAATGCCCACGACAAAGTTAAACCTATCTCAGATTTTGAAAAAGTTTTCAACTTTCGCATATGTTGGCAGCAGTGTTCTGTTCTAACGTTATATTCCTGCAGCCTTCACATTGAACATGAACCTTGCAATTTTATGTTTATTTGAATAAGGAATCGTTACCTATGTGATTGAACCAAGATCAGCTTTGTGTCTCTACACATCGCAAGATTAAAGAATCGTCAGTACCCGGCTTTAATTTTTTTACTTTTTGGTGTGGCGTTGATCCTATGGCTCTTCCACCACCCTCCGTGAGCAACTCCCATTTCAAATCCTGTCTCTCTGGGGGAATGGAAAGGAAAGAGTTAATTCAGGTGGGCGGAGAGTGGGAAGTATCCTGGAGTGTAAACCAGCTCTTTCCTCTTGGTTTCTGCAGGAATTCAGATGTGTTCTAAGCCCGCTGGAGTGACCACACTTCCAAGACCTGATGGAGGCCAGAGCTCAGAGCGGCAGCGGGTCGCAGTCCTTGCTGCAGGCACCCCGTGACGTTGGCAGGCAGCGTGGGGAGCCTGACCCCAGGGATGCCCTCACCCAGCAGGTACACGTGTTGTCTCTGGATCAGATCAGAGCCATCCGAAACACCAATGAGTACACGGAGGGGCCTACTGTGGTCCCGAGACCTGGGCTCAAGCCTGCTCCTCGCCCCTCCACTCAGCACAAACACGAGAGGCTCCACGGTCTGCCCGAGCACCGCCAGCCTCCCAGGTTCCAGCACCCACAGGCCCATTCTTCTGCACGAGTCCCTCTGTCCAGGTCCATCAGCACAGTCAGCTCCGGCTCTCGGAGCAGTACAAGGACAAGTACCAGCAGCAGTTCCTCTGAACAGAGACTCTTAGGACCATCTTTCTCCTCGGGGCCTGTTGCTGATGGGATAATCCGTGTGCAGCCCAAATCGGAGCTCAAGCCAGGTGAGCTTAAGCCACTGAGCAAGGAAGATTTGGGCCTGCATGCCTACAGGTGTGAGGACTGTGGCAAGTGCAAGTGTAAAGAGTGCACCTACCCTAGGCCTCTGCCATCAGACTGGATCTGCGACAAGCAGTGCCTTTGCTCAGCCCAAAACGTGATTGACTATGGGACATGTGTGTGCTGTGTGAAAGGTCTCTTCTATCACTGTTCTAATGATGATGAGGACAACTGTGCTGACAACCCGTGTTCTTGCAGCCAGTCTCACTGTTGTACACGTTGGTCTGCCATGGGCGTCATGTCCCTTTTTTTGCCTTGTTTATGGTGTTACCTTCCAGCCAAGGGTTGCCTTAAGTTGTGCCAGGGGTGTTATGACCGGGTTAACAGGCCTGGATGCCGCTGTAAAAACTCAAACACAGTTTGCTGCAAAGTTCCCACGGTCCCACCCAGGAACTTTGAAAAACCAACATAGCACCATTAATCAGGAATATGACAGTAATAAGGATTGTTCCTTTTTTTTTTTTTTTTTTTTTTAACATATACGCAACCAACTAAACAGTTATAATCTTGGCACTGTTAATAGAGGGTTGGGATATCCTTCGCTGTTTGCAGTGAAATGCTTTTTGTCCACGTGCCATTTTAACTGATGTGCTTGTTAGAACTCAGCTAATGGAGCTCAAAGTATGGGATACAGAACTTGAGTACCCATGTGTTGCATAAGCTAAAGCAACAGACACTCCTTAGGCAAAGTTTTTGTTTGTGAATAGTACTTGCAAAATTTGTAAATTAGCAAATGACTTTTTTTCCATTGTTTTCTCCAGAGATAATGTGCTATATTTTTGTATATACAATAATATTTGCAACTGTGAAAAACAAGTTGTGCCATACTATATGGCACAGTCACAAAATATTATACTAATATGTTGTACATTCGGAAGAATGTGAATCAATCAGTATGTTTTTAGATTGTATTTTGCCTTACAGAAAGCCTTTATTGTAAGACTCTGATTTCCCTTTGGACTTCATGTATATTGTACAGTTACAGTAAAATTCAACCTTTATTTTCTAATTTTTTCAACATATTGTTTAGTGTAAAGAATATTTATTTGAAGTTTTATTATTTTATAAAAAAGAATATTTATTTTAAGAGGCATCTTACAAATTTTGCCCCTTTTATGAGGATGTGCTAGTTGCTGCAAATGAGGGGTTACAGATGCATATGTTCAATATAAAATAGAAAATATATTAACGTTTGAAATTAAACTGAGCTGTTTTGTCTTATTTTACCTCTTCTTTGTTTTTGTTTTTGAAGTGAAAGAAATCACGTTGTAAGGCTAGCATTTCAATGAAAAAGTTTTACGGATCTATAAGGTTCTTTAAAGGAGAGATTTGTGATTTTTTTTTTTTTCTTCTAGAGATAATTTGTAGCAATCAGGAGGGAAATAACTGAGCATCTGATTCGGCTATATTAATCATGAGAGCTTGTTTTGGCTGTATCATTGTTCCTATTCTTCCCCTTTATAGATCTGTTGGCTTTCCTTTGTTTTGTGTGTTTAAAAAAAAAAAATCTTAAAACTAATTCATTCTGGAGACTTCTCTTAAAGATTAACAATTAAGATTTTTTTCTCTCTATACGGAATTAAGATTAGCCATGAGGCTAATTCAAGACCAGAAAAACGAGTTTAGTTCAACATTTATTGAATGTCCTCTGTGTATCAGGCACACAGTATACACAGATCAATGCTTGTCACTGAGGCAAAAATGTTTTTTTGATTTGGCCGATTATGGCTATTGTTTTCCCAGTCTATATGGTTTTAGACTTAAGTTTATCACTGTGATACCAGAAGTGTCTTATGTTAGAAAAGATCTGAAAATTGTAACTTGTTGATTCAGGTGTTGTATATCATAAAATTTCATCCTTTATTGGCCTAATAATTGAAGCCCAAGGAAGCCAATTGAAAGACCCTGTCTTATTTAATCAAATCACCCAGAAAATTGTTCAATTTCACTTTGGGAAAACGATGCAATATGGCAGAAAGCCAGTGTGTTTGCATTTGTCTTTGGGAAGCAAACACACAGCAAGCTGCTACAGCCCATCCCAACAAATAGTAGGTTTTCTTACTTGTAAGAAGTCCCTTCGTTAATTAGTCACTTTTTGGATGATGATTTTTTTCTTCTGAAGCACAATCTGGTGCCAAGAATTACCGGAAGTCTAGAAAATTATTTACCTGTCATTGTTTAATCTTGTTTCCTGTTCTGAGGCTCTTAAGAGGTCTTATCCTAGTACAGATTTTCTGTTTTGTTTTTTAAAATTAGCTTTCAAGGAAAAGTACAGCCTCTTAAACCAAGACAGTGCTATAAGGACCCTCAGAGTCCTCTAAACTTTCTCCAAAAAACAAGATTAATTTAGAAATTATCTCCTCTAGTTTCAACTTCAAGATACTGAGTGTTGCAGTTCTAATACTCTTAGATTTAACCCTGATGACCTATGAGAAATTAATGTTGAAAAATGGCAGCGTTTCTTATCTTATTCATCGTATGGTTTTCAGGATTTATAAAGCACAAAAATTGTGACTAATTAGCTTTATTCATCAAAAACTGCCCTATGCACTAATTCGGTATAGAAATTCCAAGTCCTTTTTTTCAGCATACAAACAGCTTTCCAAGTGTTCTATAGACACTTTGCATCAAATGTAATTGAGTGTTTATTGGAGAAGTAGATTAAGAACCCTCCCCTGTGGTTATTCAGAGTTGTGTGGTGTGGCCTAGGAATTTGTATTTTTAAAAAAATCACTCCACTAGGCCTGTACAGTTTGTGAATCTAGGAATTGGTTTCTAATTCAGTGCTTTAAAAAAAAAATGGAGTGGCTATAAAGCATAATTCACTAGTTTGAATATAGAATATAGTAACCAACTAAAGTTACAAGTATATGTCAGTATATACTAAGTCCTGCTGAAAATTAGTTAAAGATAAATAGGAAAATTGGGTATCTCAGGAAGTTTCCAGTGAAACTATATTAAATGTTTAGTATATATACCAGTATAGAATGCATTTACAGAATATGAAAAATTAAGTTTATATCTAAACAGACTAAAAACAGCTGGTACTCTTTGAGTGTGGGGAAGAGTTTTTAAATGTTGAAGGTCATCTTACTGAGATGGAGGAATAACCAATTCAGGTTCTTAATCTCTATAAAGTTCATGAAAATTCATATATAAATACGATGAGTTTATAATCCAGGGGCCATTTTGATATGATAGGTTAAAAATATGATACAGCAAACATGTCAATTGCTAAGCATTTAGGGAGAACTTAGCTATATTTTCTGGTTTCTTGCCCTTTTTTTTTCTTAGTTCTTTTTTTCTTTTCTTTTTTTTTTAGAAACCTGTACATTCTCTATACTGAGATTTATTTAAGAATGACAATGTGATCATTGTTACTTAAAAAATTCATTTATGTGTATCCAGGAGGAGATTTTTAAGGCCCTGTCAAATTTCTGCTGTGTTGGCTCATGTTCTGAGAATTGTCAGTGAAAGAAAGCCAAAACCAAGTGTAGGTACTCCCAACCAAACTTTTGGCATGGCTTCTTTCCTCAATACACTTTATCTCAAAGCTCACTTGCCTCTGGGATGTATAAATTAAGATATTGATGATGCCAGATAAATGAATTTGATCTTTGCACAGTGTTGTGAGGTAACTAATGCGCAGTTGATGAGTTTGATGTAATTTATTAACTCGAGCAGATAGGTCAAACTTTTCAAAGGTTTATTAGGTTTAGACTTTCACTTGCATTTATATCTACAATTGGCTATTTACCTCTCTCTTAAATGTGCACAAGAACCAGATAGAGGTATAAAAGTCTCAACTTTGTAAACTGGTTAAACTGTAGATCAAAAACAGTTTGTCATCTTGTGCAGTGTATTCACATTATTCTAGTAAAGAAAAATAAAAATAGGGCATTAACCTGTTACATCAAAATTATATCATTAGCTTCATCAATATTCTATCAATTTTAGTTTTCAATATTCGTTAAGGCAAAAGTTATGTTAATTTCTATTTTAATTAAGACCGTTGTCTTATTTCTCTGTGTGACATACCTAGAGTGGGTCTCTGTGACATACCTAGGGTGGGTTTACATTGATTGAAGACCAGAACAGAATTTTAAAACAAGGCCTAACTGATCAGAGTGATGTTATACATCTGGAATCTTTAATCACTGGTTTGGTCGTTCATGGGAGGATAAAGCTGTCGGACTATATACATCCTGGATATACTATACTTGGATTTTATTTGGGTGTCACACCATCACCCTCCATACATCATGAGACAACTATGTGAATAATGAGACAAAATGTGAATACTACTAATGGTAGTGCACCTCTGGTGAAAATTAAACTTGAAATATTCACTTAGAGTCAAAAAAAAAAAAAAGAGAGAGAAAGAAAGAAAATAGAAATACAGCAAATAAGAAAACATTAGCATTGAAATTTATCCATGGCTAGCAAATGTTTCACATCTTTATCTGCATTTTGATTGACCTGAAGAATTTTTAAGAGCCAGGCCTCTTTGGCAACTAACTTTTTTTTTTTTTTTCTTAATAAACTGTAAAAGAAAATTAGAATGAAATCTGTCTCCTAGGCCTCTGGTTTGTCTAGAGGAGACATGTAAGACTTAAGTGTACCTTAGAGGAGTTAATTTCTCAAAACCATTCTAATGCACAGAGAATAATTTGCCTTAATACAAGGACCCACTTGGAATGGAATTTAGGCACCAAAATAATTTGATATTTCAGTTCATTTGAATGTCTACTTTTCTCCAATCACAAGGCTAGTCCATGCAATTCATAAGGGAAATGTTGCCAACTTTAATGCAATGCAAGACAGGTCTTTCATAGCAAAGGCACAACGAGCAAGGCACTATGAGAGTACAGGAATTGGAGAAGCACTGATGCATTCTCAGTAGTGGTTTGAGTCTCCAGGTCTTTGCAATGGTTACAGTTACTGAAATAGCCAGAGTTTGGCTAAGAGAGATGCAGCAGAATGAGCGTTACTCATTAAACATAACTATGTTCACCATGCTCATGTCCTAAATGCTACATGAAATATAGTGACATTTGATTAATATTTAAACAGCTATATCTTGCTATGTTTATTCTCAATCTTGAGATTCATGATTTACTAAAAACCTTTCCCCAAAAAAATAATACGGATACAAAAATACATTTTTAAGATATACCACTAAGAAATAGGTTAAAACGATTTATCAATACCTGTTCCAATTTTTGCTGAAACTTACCTCTTTCATTAACCATATTTTTAATTTGTTTCTGTACCTGGAGAAGGATAAATGCTCCTGAAGAATAAATTGGGGATAATCAAGCAGAGGAAAAGAGAGAAGAAAAAAAAAAAAAAAGCACCTGTGATAGTGTGGAGGGAAGTTGTTGAGCTTTGGAGCAATTCCGCCTTTGCCAAAAAACAATCCCTGAGACCTGGCTGCTCAGGTTCACGTGACTCTCAAACCCTGGGTGACCGTCTCTAGCACTTAGGTTAATACAACTTATGTATTTTGAAATGGTTTTGTGCTCCAAATAGCATCTGGCTTCTTGACTTGCATCAACAGGGCTTACAGTCAAGCAGGGCTGTGGTAAATACCGTATTTGCATCAACTCTCATTACTACAAGTTCTTAATAGGCTCAGTGTACTCTTTGAAGCCCAAACCTGGTTTTCCTGCTCAAAAGTGGGTACAAAGTAGCCCTAGTATCTAGCTGCTCATACCAGGAAACTGTTCCTGAGACTCCTGTTGGAAAGCCATCTTTTTTAAGTTCAGAACAACATTTAAGGATGCACATCTAATGGTCACTGTGAACATTATAAAGCCTAGTGACCAAGAGGCCTGGCATGCATCGAGCAGTAACACATACAGAGCCTCTGGGTACATTTAGTACTTGCTATGTTGGCAAGCTACTGGTTAGAATGTCCCAAGGGATGTCTGTCTGTGACCTGTCATTCTGCTAGTGAGGGACTGTTCAGGGGCAGGAGCGACCACACAGCTTACATCTGCATTCAGGTCTAGATGTCACCTGGATTCTGACCTACACAATTAGGATATAGCCTCATTGATTTAGTTCCAAATATTCATCAACACTACACCTTTAAGCTTAAATTTTGGAAACGGATTCTTTTACAGACTATTGGTCTGATTGTAGTCATCTGTTAAAAGTCACAGGAAAAGAACCCCATAGTGTGTCTTCTGGGCCTCTGCCCTGCCACCCAAACAATCAAAACTATAGACCCAACTTGTTACTGAGCTAATGTTTATTGTGTATCTTCAGTGTAAAGGATGTCACAGTAAGTGGGGGAGAAAAGCCTTCACTAGGTCTGTGATTGAGAACTAGTAAATTAAGACTGATGCTTATAAGCCCTTTGGAAGCTAATAATGTAGAACTTAAATTTGAAGTCATAGCAAATGGCTGATAGTATTACTGACTTGCCATTCTGGGCAATTCAATCCCTCAAGGGACATTTGGCAAGGTCTGGAGACATTTTTGATTTTCACTACTGGGGGTGAGAGGGACAATGTATCAGTATCCCACAGGTAGAGGGCAAGGATGCTGCTAAACAAATAACAATGCTCAGGACAGTCTCCCATCACAAAGAATGATTTAGCCCCAAATGCCAATAATGCTGAGTTTGAGAAATCTTGCGGGATTGAGGAAACGGGGGAGTAGTGGAAGAATGTAATATATCCTTCTGACACATGGCAAGGAAGGCTGTCTGCTATGTGAGGGAGGGTGAGATCAAAGGACACTAAGAATGCTAGAACCAAAGTTTTGGAATTTCTATTCTGAGTGCTAAGCCTCCGAAATTCTTCTAATGAAAAATGTCCTACATTTGTAAATTTTTTTAAAAATAAAATATTTTATTTATTATCCATGAGAGACACAGAGACAGAGAAGCAGAGACATAAGCAGAGGGAGAAGCAGGCTCCGTGCAGGGAGCCCAATATAGGACTCGATCCTGGTACTCTGGGATCACGCCCTGAGCCAAAGGGCAGACTACTCAACCGCTGAGCCACCCAGGCGTCCCTGTAAATTTCTATATATGTCCAATATACCTACTTGTCTGTAATTCTTGAAGTTCCTGAGCTTTGGAGATAAGTCTCTATTCAAATGCCCTCCTCTGTTACTTATTAGCTGTACAGCCACAGACAAGTTACCTAACTTCCCTAAGCCTAATGTCTTCTCTGAGAGATAATAACTCTTGCCCCAAAGGTTGTTGTGAAGGTTGAAGAGAAATGTGTAAAATATTAACCCTTGAGATTGGTACAAAGTACTAAAGAAATATTTACTATTATTTTGTATTTCAGTTGATTTTTTTTTTTAAGCCTCAGGTGCAATGTCAAATACTGGAGGTATAAGACAGTATCTCCTATCCTCAGAACTTGTCTGTAGGACAACCAAACAAACATTTACTATTTACTATGGAGTGTAACACATGTGATAACAGACTTAAAACACATATGTAGAAGAAGTGATTAACTCCATCTTGGGTGTGGTACATGGTATCAGGCAATTTTCTCAGAGGCAGTAATGTCTGGAAAAGGAAATTGAATGATTCTGTAAAACTGAGGAGGTGGTGGGTAAGGAGTCCACAGACAGGTTTGAAAGAGGAACAGACTCTTTCTTAAATGTAAAAGAAGAAAAGAGAATTAATATGAAGCCAAATGGATTGATAAATTTCAGATAAATATTTCTTTATAAGAGATTTTAGTCCTGAAAATTAGCTTTATATATAAATACACACACACACACACACACACACACACACATGTATATGTATATATGCTTGTATTCAAGAGATGCACATCTTTGGAATTTATTGATGTTATAATTGTTTCTGATATTTCTTAATGGATATAAATCTATTTCAAGTAGCTAACTGACTTCACTGTCCCATAAAATTCACAAGATCCCTTTGTCACCAAAAAAACACACCAAATGAAAACCCTACTTCAATATGATTCTGTAAATGAAATTATTAGCTATCCTCCTCCAGTTTTAATTAATTTGTGTTATGAATAATATATTTTATCTTAAGCAATTTGAAAGCTCTTGGAGAAAAGGTAGATTATAACCATTTTATATAATACTCTAGTTAAAAAAGATGTTGCATTGTTAAGATTAAAGATCTTTTCAGAAGCTCTTTCTTTCTAGACATATCTTTGTTAACTAGGTACTACCATGTTATTTTCTTCCCACTCACCTATGTAGTTGACAAATTGAAGCATACATTTAAAATAAATTTCTGAAAAAGACACAGGTGAGTCTCTTTATAAAGCAATGAAAGTTTTCATATAACAAATAACTCCAAATCAGACTATCCATAATTAAGCTAGAAATCTGAAAAGCAAAGTGTATTGAACTGTTATTGTTAGACATTAGCCACCTCTAAGATGTTAAAAGTGTAACATTCGTATGTTTTAATAGGAAGGACATTGGCTGTGTATTTTGAGCAAGTTGCTTAACCTCTCTCTGTGACTCTGTTTCTTCCCTGCACATTGAAGGTGATAATACATCATGAGTGGTCTGACAGTGAAATGAGATACTACCCTTTAAATAAAGTAACTTGTTAACAAAGAACTATTAAATAGATATTGTTAATAATGTAATTATATTTTCAATATACTATAATTTCTTCATAGAGAAAGTGTGCATACATACATGTGTGTATATGTGTGTCCATATGTTGGTGTGCACATATAGACTTTACAATATTTCTTCTAAAGCAAATAGCTATGTCAACAGATTTATAGACTTTAGTTTTATCCAACGTTAATTTACTTTGAAAGCACTAGTAGAAAGAAGAACTTTAGGGGCACCTGGTGGGGGGGTGAGTTAACGGTCTGCCTGCAGCTCAGATCATGATCTCAGGTCCTGGGATGGAGCCTGCTTCTCCCTCTCCTCCCCACTCATGCTCTCTCTCTCTCGCTGTTACTCTCTCAAATAAACAAAATCTTTCAAAAAGAGAAAATGTAATAAAAAAGGAAAGAAGAACTTTAAGAATTCATTCGTAGACCCAAGTACTATATATTTCTATTGGTAGCCTCATAATCGGATTTATGGCAATAGTACCAATTTAAGTGTTGGGAGGGGTATGGGAAGTGGGGCTAATGGTAGTTGTCCATTTGGGGAGAGCTCAGCACTGGCATATAGAGGATACTCAGTGAAGATTGTTGACCAGTGAATGACTAAATGAATGAACTCAATAGAAAGTAAAGGTATACTGAAGCTGTCTAAGAAAGGAAAGGTATGAATAATAATGCATGGTAAAATGTAAATATCAATTGAGTGGTCTAGGTATAATACAGCTCTTCAGTTCTAAGAACACTTGTATGCTCATTTATGCATCTCTGAAACCAGAATGCATCTTACAATGAATGATATTTTACACTCGTCATTGGCGAGGTAGCAGTCACGACCTACTTATCATCCATTGTTTACAGTGCTTAACCTTGATCATTGCTATTCATATTAGTTCACTACAATTGGGTTTATATACATTGTTGATTCTACATATTTTAAGTTTGTCGTTTAAAATGTCTTCGTGAAACAGCATGGAAATGAAAAGTTATCATGTACTCAGGAAACAAGGACATTAAATTTCGTGTTATTGGACTTAAATTTAATAGTAAATTAAAAATAATTGTTATTGGAGAAATTATTGTGATCAAACTTTTCTTGCAAAAAACAAATAAGTGCTTTATAGGAGGACCTAAGAAAGGGAGAGACCCACAAGTACATGAATGGATGAGAGAAATTCCAAAGCAAAGCTAAGGTAATATGACTGATTTATGTATCGCAGCAGTCTAAGATTTTGTCAGGAATTTTTCAGCAGCATATTCATTTTTTTCATGGTTAAACAATATTGGTGTTTGTTACAATGTGCATGGTGTCTTAAATGTTTAATCTGGTAGCAATTTGACATATTCACAGAAATGAGCAATGTTCAACCAGGGTACTGAGGACAGATGAAATTTTGCCACGCTCTTGAAACGAATATGAGTGAAGAGGTGTTCTGGAAAGCCAAAAATCAGGATTGAGCAAATTCTGTTCAGGGGAAAGAGAATGGATGGTTCTGGCTGAAATGAACATTCATGTAAGGGAGAAGTGATAATGACGACTGGAAACAGATTTGGCCTCAATTCTGAGGAATCTCAATGTCAAACTAAAGAACCTGGATTTTATCCTAACAGCCTCCCTAAATCTATTTTTGGCCATTCCATAACATTTTCCAATTGACAGTAAAAATGATCCTTCAAAAGTATATTGTAAACATTTTGATACCTTTTTAAACAGATGTGATGACTTCCTTTTGCTCTTTGAACAAAGTTCCAGTTCTTTCCAGACCTGAATGATCTGGTTCTTCCCACTCCGATACTTATTTATTCCTTTGCCCCTTTACACCATGGTCCACCTTCTCTCTTTTTCTAACATCAGTTTCTTTTCTTCCCTCCACACATCTTTCACAAAGAGTATTTTCTTCACATGGAATCTTCTCTTTCCTTAACCCTCATTCTACATCCATTCATCTGGGAAACTCTTACTCTTCCTTCAAGAGTTAGTGAAAATGATACCTCCCAGGGAAGCTCCCTCTCACCCCTAATCTAGATAACATTCCCTTATAATTTGCTGTCATATCATTCAGTCTTCTTCTTTCATAGAACATAATACAATGTAGCTATATGATTATCTGTGTGATTATTTGTTGACTATTTCTCTCCATTAGACCTTTTTAACTTGGTTTACTGCCGAGCCCAGCACCTGGTGCATAGGAAGTACTCAGTAAGTATTTGATGAGAAATGAATGAATGAATTCAATAGAGAGTAAAGATATACTGATGGTTTCTAAGAAAGGGAAAGGTATGAAGAAGTAGATATTTTGGAAAACTCAGCTGATTATATCTGGTGAAATAAATTACAAGAGTAAGAATTTAGCTGAAGAAAAACTTAGGACTTCCTTCTTTCATGGCTATTTGTGGGGGCAGCTGTACTATGTTACTGCTCTTCCTTATTTATACAACTATCCTTCTACTGAGCTCATTGTCAAGTTTTTTTTAAAATATATATATTTTTTATTTATTCATGAGAGACACACAGAGAGAGGCAGAGGCACAGGCAGAAAGATAAGCAGGCTCCATGCAGGAAGCCGGATGTGAGACTCGATCCCGGAATCGCGGGATCACACCCTGAGCTGAAGGCAGATGCTCAACCTCTGAGCCACCCAGGCGTCACCATAGTCAAGTTTTTAAAGACAGAAATGAGAGGAGCAGTGGGTAGAGCATGTTCTTGATCTTAGAGCTAAGAGTTAAAGCCTTATGCGGGGTGTGGAGCCTACTTAAAAAATAAAAAAGAAATGAAACGTTCTTTCTGTCTCCTCTGCTTATCACATGCCTGGTGCAAAATAGGTGTATTCTAAATATCATTTAAATAAATTTTCTTTAAGTTTATTTATTTATTTATTTATTTAGTAACCTCTACACTCACCGTGGGACTCAAACCCACCAACCAAGATCAAGAGTCATATGTTCTTCTGACTGAGCCAGCCAGGGCCCCCTGGAATGGGATTTTATTAACACAATCCAACCATTACAGAGATGAGTCTATTGTGATTTTATATGTATACATTTCTTATCTTAGATGCTTATGAGTCTTCAAAATATTTTTTTCTTTAGCTGAGCAGCTTCTGTACTTATTTCATGAACCCAAATAGAAATACGGACTAGGCTTTCCGAGTGACAATAAGTTAGACTACATTATTGGAAAGAGTTTTATCAATTTTTTTTGAACTTTTGGTGGTAGTCAAATAGATCCCATAGCAATTTGCCTTATTAACTCCATCACTGCCCCCAAAGCATTTAACTAGCCTGAAGTGAAGTACCCTCAAATGCCATGAAGACACACACAAAGTCTAACAGATATACTTATAAACATAAAAAGCAAAGGAAAAAGGGGGGGAAAAAAGAATCTTGAATTTCTAATCATCCTGGGTAGGACTTCTCTAACTTAACTGTGTACACCTATCACCTGGAGATGCTGTAAAATTCGGATTCCAAATAGGTTAAGGGGTGGGGAATCAGAGATTCTACATTCTAACAAACTCCTGGTGATGCTAGTTACACAGATCCTGCAGGTTTTCTGATCAGCCTTTGGATAGTATACTAGTGGTTGTCCTGAGAAACAGAATCAGTAGGATACACACACACACACACACACACACACACACACACACATACAGATTTATTTTAAGGGACTCATCAGTGAGTATGGAGGCTGACAATTCCAAAATCTGCAAGATGGGCCAGGCTGGAGACCCAGGGAAGAATTGATATTCCTGTCCAAGTTCAAAGGCATCTGCTACTGGAATTCTTTCTTTTTTGGAGGAAGTCAGCCTACTGGGAGCATTAACTGATTAGATGAGGCTCACCCACATTATGGAGGGCAAACTACTTCTCTCAAACTCTAATGATTTAAATGTTAATCGCATTCAAATAACACTCTCCAGAAACACTCAAAATAATGTTTCACCAAATATCTGGGTACCATGGCCTAGACAAGATGACATGTAAAATTAACCATCACAGGTAACAAGGATCTTGGGAAACACCTGGTTCTTAATTAAAATAGTTATGTTTGATTGACTTTGCCTTTAGGCCTTTAGCAATGCATCATATATTCACTACCTTGTGACAAAAAAGTGGGGATTTAAAAAAATGGGACCCAAAGCCTGTTGTATTAAGCAGAAAGCCCTATTAAAGAATGTAAAAATGTATTTCTCTTCTGAAAACTGACATTTCAAATATCACTATGTACATAAATAACTTTACAAAAGAATAATTTTTTAAATATTTATTTATTTTAGAGAAAGAAAGAGAGAGAGAACACAGGGGGAGGGTCAGAGAGAGAATCCTCAGGCAGACTCCCTGCTGAGCATGAAGCCCAAGGTGGGGGCTCAATCCCAGGACCCTAAATTCATGACTTGAATAAAAATCAAGAGCTGGTTACTTAATTGAGCCACACACGTGCCCCACAAAAGAACAATTTAACATCTCAATCACCTATTAGATCTTTAGTGGGTCTCTAGGCAAGCAGCAAAAAAGTTATTTTGATGCAATATAAATGTGACAGTCAAAATCTGGAACTTGATATATGGCATCTCATGTTGATGTCTCCGCTTGCTGACTGGATGGCTATGGGGTGATTACTTTATATCTTGGATCATCGATTTACTCATATATAAAGAAAGATTAAGACTATCCTTTGTGTTGGGCAGCCCGGGTAGCTCAGTGGTTTAGCACCACCTTCAGCCCAGGGCATGATCCTGGGGGCCCGGGATTGAGTACCAGGCCGGGCTCCCTGTGAGAAGCCTGCTTCTCCCTCTGCCTGTCTCTCTCTCTCTCTCTCTCTCTCATGAATAAATAAATAAATCTTTAAAAAAAAAGACTATCCTTTTTGTAAATTGTTTTATTATTAAAACTATGCTATATCACCATGGTCTTCTTTAAATTTCTTGAAGTTGGACAGGGCAAGGGATATCGTATCCCCATATCTACCATGTGCCTTAGTTTTGCAATATTTGTGACATGAACATATGCCAATAAACAAAGCACTTAATAAATGACATTTTGGTTGTTAGGGAGCCACTTCACTTCCATTACAGGGTTAAGTAGGATAGAAATAAAATCATTTTAAATTAAATATCATTATGTACCAATGTACCCTATCTTTGTTTTATTGCTTAAGTTCTAGATTCAAGGCTGAATATGGAAATTGGGGCCACATCTGTGCAAAAAATAGTAATCATTACATTTTATTGAATAGAGCCCTACTGTTGACTTGTTGCTCTCACATACACTATCTCATTTTTATTTTTGATTCTCACAGCTAACCCTGAGATGCCTGTAGGACAGATAGATTGATAGTACTATTCTACATAAGAAGAAATTAGAGTTTCTACAGATGAGAGAATTATTCCAAATCATACAGTAAGTGAAAACATCTTCAAGCCCAGACTTTGGATTCCAAGTCTCATGTTTTGATTGTATCATAGTTGTTTCTGCCTATCACTGCTTTCAGAGAAACATCTCTTAAATGCATTCTCAGTCAGTGGCTCAGTCATGCAATGACTTGATTTCCACTCAGGTCATGATCTCAAGGTCATATGATCAACCCCCAAGTTGGGCTCTGTAGGGAATCTGTTTGACGATTCTCTCTCCCTATGCCCCTCCCTTTGCTCTCTCCCCCTGTCTCTTTCTCAATTAAAAAAAAAAATGAAAAAAAAAATGTGTTAGGCACTGATGATATTTTTGTTCTGGCATCTTCATAGATAGGTATCAAATTATCATTTAAAATTTGGCTATTACAAACTATATTCTTACATGGTGTCTAATATTATTTTTATTGTAATTATTTTTATTGTAATTGCCATTGCAGATTTGTAAACATAGCTAAAGAGTAAGCCATGAAAGTACATTTTCTATCCTCTCTAATGCGTTGCATTTTAATGAACCAGAATTGAGAAAGTTGTTGAAAAATATAAAAGAATTTTCTCATGGTCCTTGACTTTAAGAACAATAATTTACTCAAAATTTGTCACTCAATTCCCTGGTTAGTTATCATTTGGAAACCAATCATTTCATTTCATTATTTTATTTTATTTTATTTAAGATTTTATTTATTTATTTATTTATTTATTTATTTATTTATTTATTTATTTATTTAAGAGAGAGAGCACAAGCAGGGGAAAGGGGGTTGGGGATGAGCAACCCATCCCCAGGATGGGGAAAAGCATCCCTCTCATCCCAGGGAGAGGGAAAAGCAAACTCCCCACTGAATGGGAAGCCTGACATGGGGTTCTATCCCAGGACCCTGAGATCATGACCTGAGCCAAAGGTATACACTTAACCTACTGAGCCACCCCTGTGCCCCCATACCATTTTATTTTAATTGATTTTCTTAGTCCTAATAACAATAGAACACAATTGTGACTGTTCTAATCAAATTCATCTAAAAGTGGGCAAAGTGTTATGAATTTAAAAATGAAAACCCTAAATTTCATACTCTATTCGAATTTGGTAGAAATGCCAAATGAATTTTACCCGAGGAATGTACTAGAGTTATAATTGGAGGCTTCCAAAATTCTAGGATGGTTACTACTATAGTTGGATTTTTTTTTTTCCTCTCCTGTAGAAAACGAAAAGATGTTGACCTACTGAGTGTGGCAGATCCATTTTTATTGTTTTAATTTGTGGTCAGTCTCATACATTATTAAACTCTAAGATTCAGATCTGCCAATGTGCTTTTCAAAAGAACAGAAGAATTTAAACTTTTTCCAAGGTCAACAGATTTTCAGGTACATTTAGATACATATAATTATCTGCCCATCTTGTCACCCCTCATCCGCCCAAAAAAACAAGTCTCTCCTAGGACTTCATTTTTTTACAAGAAAAGTCCTGTGCATACATTGAAGGGAGAGATAAGATATGGACTTCAAGTAAAAGGCCAAACCTTCCCTTAGTTATCACAAAATCCTTGCCACCGAGCCTAAACTTTAAGTAGCAATTTTAGCAGTAAGTAAATTTTGCTAATGTTTATTAGATTGCTAGCTGGGGAGGTTCATAGAAGGAGTAATTCTAATTAAACAGAGAACACTGAAGAAAGTTGAAATGTTTCAAGAGCAGATTTTGTCTCCCATGCCTCATTAGGATTATAAAAATAAGGATAACCTTTCAAAAGACTGTGTTTTTTTGTTTTTTGTTTTTTTTTGCTATAAAGTGGTTGTCTAACCAGCATTTTCAAATTTTGCATTCCTTTTTCAGCAGCAATGTGTATTTTTATTGCCCAAATCCAAATAAAACCAGGCTAAATCACCACATCTTATTTTAGGTTAACAATAACTTACCTCACACTTAGATACATCAAAGGGCTGATTTCAGCCATTGTAGCAGAAAGTACCCAGTGGTTGGTATATAGGGCTTGGAGGAGTGGGCATCGTGCTAATTACCTTCTTTACCTCGCCTTCTCTATGCAGATCTCATACACCTTGCAGCCCACAAAGTATAATTGGTAAATAAAAGTAGATGAAAAAGGTGGTAGAGTTACAAAGTAATTGATTTGGTCTGCCTGATGGTCATCCTTTTCAATTCTGAGTTTAATTGCATAATTCATAAAATTAAAACAAAATGGGTGGGGCCCCTGGGTGGTTCATTTGATTGAGCGTCAGACCTGGTTTCGGCTCAGGTCAAGATCTCAGAGTCATGAGATCGAGACATGAGTTGGGTTCTGCACTCAGCATTGAGTCTCCTTTTCCCTCTCTCTCTGCTTCTTCCCTTGCTCACACTCTCCCTCTAAAATAAATAAGTAAAATCTTTTTAAAAAAATGGATAATTGAGTTTTGTGGTAATAATAAATTATGAAAGTTAACAGATAAAAATTGTGTGCTTGCACTTGTTGTGTTCCTTTCTCCACTATTATAAGTGAGTTAGCAATAGCTCGATAGCCCTTGCCTGGATTCTTTGACCCGTGTTCGTTCACAGGTATTAAATACATGAGAGCATTTAATATAGGAGAGACTGTAGTATATTCATTTTTTTAACATAGTATAATCATGATCATTGAAAAGAAGAGCTTATACATTGAGGAAGAAATCACTTTCAAATTTTCAAAATAGATTGCTAGGGGATCTCTCTGAAAGTGGAAGATATAGGAAAAAACCCCTGTGTTAGTGTCTTCTCCGAGGATCAATCTACCAGGCATCACAGCCAGAAGGAGGACCAACAGCCTAGTTCTAGCTCTCTCACTCCTTTATTCAGTTACTCCCCACTCTGATTGCTACATGTGGAACCAGAACAAATTATATACAGTTTTGTCACAGATTTTGTCAACATCATCCATTACAGGAAATATATGTGCTGGTAGGGAGCACACCTATAAGATGACTGTTCTGAGTCATCTTATTTATTAGTTTATTTGCTTATTTTACTAAGGGAGTAATTTCCTACAAAAATAAATAGTCCAATTTATTTATTCCAGTTTATTCACTGGTACAGTGTCCCAGAAAGAGACTAAGATTTTGAGTCTGCAATACCCTAATTTGATCCCTGCTCTACCAGAAGAAAACCGTGTAACCTTGGGTAGAGTATCTTAACCTCTCTGAGTTTCCTTATCCTTACTGAGGAAAAAAGTAATACTTACCTCTCATGTTTTATAAGAATTCATGATAAGGTTTGTGCATATCTAAGCATAGCCACTAGCTCATGTGGGTGGTGGATAAGTATTAGTTCTTTTTTATCTCCAATTCTCTTTCTATCTCCCAATCATATCAATCTCTGATGTGACAGCCTGTATCTCTCCTATTAACATGGTTTTGGTGTTTCAGCTTTAGATTTGTAGTTAAGCAAGACATACACACAGGCTGAATGGTGTGAATAATTCTCTTCTCACAATAGTGCCCTTCTCATCCTGCTCACAAGGAAGGACTGCAATGAAAGTCAATACTCTTTTGAGGAGTCATGTTGTTTCTCTCTTTCCCAGGGTGGCCAGCATTCCCAGTAGTTGCTCATGCGTCAAAGAGGCAGCCCTACTAAACTCTGGATGTATCCCTGGATGTTGCTTTTGAGACACTAGGATGTAGGCATTATCTGAGGCATAATCATATGGTAAAGATTCTCCAAGTTCAACCAACCTGAAGGTCCTGCATAGTCTCTGCCAAATAAGATTAATGGGAGCCCTTCCTTTTTGTAATTACACTATTTTATGCCCTTAGGGACGATAAACCTACACCAAGTTTCAGGGCTTTATCTTGGACCATGAAAAGGAGTTCTGAGGACCTAGCACAATCAGATCAACTTACCATACATGCAACGCAAGGGAAGTATGGGGTCCTGAACCACCAGGTGGACATAATTCATCCTACAGCCAACCTAAAATGAAACTTCAGTAACTGAACTAGTTTTCTCTGTTTCCTCGCACCCTCCACATACTTTGCTTCCACTGCCATGAATGCAATCTAACAGAATAACAGGAGCAAAGGGAGTAACTACATATCACGTCCTCCAGTATGTCCTATCACAAGATCATTATATTGCTTGTATTACCCCAGATTTGCTCCCTCCCATTTTCACTCTTTTTATCATTTGTAAGAGTTTGAAGTTTGTGAGTACAAATTGCTCATTGAAAGACAATGATAAGGGTGCTGTATGTCATGGAAACTCAGAGTTTCATGAAGCAGTTTAGCAGAAAAAATTCCAGGACAACGAATGCCACATCAAGAAAGAGTGCCTTACAAAACAAGTTATTTTTGTAATTGCTTGATTGCCCAAAGAAAGGCTTTGTTTATCTGTATAATGCAGTAAATTATTTGTGCAAATGCTTTGCACCTTCCTTGTGAAGCTGTCACTCTGCACAAGGCATTTATTAGAATATTCTTCATAAATCAAAATATGTGGAGTAAATGGAGCAACAGTGAGGAGAACTGGGTTATTATCCTGATTCTGTCACGAATTGTATAACAGCAGACAACTCATTCAATCCATTTTTGCTTCCTGTGAAGTAGGAAAACTGGATTAATACTACATGGTCACCAAAATCCTTTACTGAAATAATCAGTTCAGATTTTTAGCAAAGGGAAATATAGAAATTGGGAATAGCTAAACTCTTGCATTGCTTTCCTGTCTAGTTACCAAGAAGCAATTCACTTTCAATTTCTTTAACCACTCATAGCATCCCAAAAGTGTACTCTTAACCCTCCATATTATCCAGAAACACAGTATACTAAATTTTCAACACAGGATGAATGGATATCCTATAGAGTACATTGTGCTGGATTTATATATTCCACAAAAAATAAAAATAAAGGCAGGCTGATTGTCATTTTAAAGGACATTTGCTCAAATGAATAGCTCTTCCTTAGAAAATATATTTCTTTTGAATAAAATGCTCTACTGCTTAAAAATGGCAATTCTCAAGAGATAACAAGATTGTTTCTCTCATCAGTAAGTGGTTTCTTATTTTAATTTTTGTTTTTTCGCTTTCATTTAAACTAATATTTATGGCCAGATTTCTTCTTTTCATCTGAAAGGTCAAGAGAAGTAGTCTCTAAAGGGGGGGGGGAGCTCCTTGGGTGTGTATACAATGAACCACTGGTGTGTAAAATGAGCACACATGGCTTTGTTTACTTTAAAAATAATGAAAATTTATCTTAATATTTAATATAGGGATCCACCCTAGTGACTTGAAAAGTCTCATCCAAGTGTCAGACATTCAATTCACTCATGGCGAGCAGGATTCTGAGGGAGAGTGGAACCATTGGTACTTTGCTTTCAGCACGCTCCCACATATGACAGTCATGTTCTCTGGGTTAAGTGCATTTGCTTATTATATGAGCCAGTTTAAACTAACTTAACCTGGGCAACCCCGGTGGTGCAGTGGTTTAGTGCCGCCTGCAGCCTGGGGTGTGATCCTGGAGACCCTGGATTGAGTCTCACGTCAGGTTCTCTGTATGGAGCCTGCTTCTCCCTCTGCCTGTATCTCTGCCTCTCATTTTCTCTGTGTCTCTATGAATAAATAAATAAAATCTTAAAAAAAAAAAACTAACTTAACCTAATACTCAAAACCTAAACAAGAGCTTAAAATTTAATTCAAATAATGCTAGCACAAGCAAGGAGTAAGAAAATGACATAGCTTTTTTTTTTTTTTCACAGCAAGTCCAGATTTTTCATTGGTCAGAATACACAGAAAAAACAGTGAGCCTGAAAGGGAATTGAGGGGAAAAAAGAGTGTGTGAAATATAGACTTAGTCACTAGTATTAACAATGAAACATACCTTAAATGTTTATTTTATATAATAGTACTTTGTGACATCTTTTCCCCAACATTTCCAACTGTTAAACCCATTATCAATATTAACTGAACCTAACCCAGAATTAGATTTTTAAATCACTTTATCATAAAACATTAAATCAATTTTAAAATTAAATATTTATTCAGTGATGGTGATTTTATTAATGGTATTAAGAACAATTTTTGCACTATTAATAATACAATAAAGAATAATTTTAAAACATGCCTTACCTTATTTTTATTATATCCTTTTTCACTTTGAGTTTTGCTATATTTTATTATACAGAAAATGCATTAATATAAAAAATATTCCTCTGGAATGTTTATAAATTACAACTTCGTATACTCTAAACATTTATTGGTGAGCTCATGAACAAAAATATTTGGTTATCACTGAGGTAGAGAAAAATTTACAGCATGACTTGGAGGAGGCCTTTTATTATCTATGGGACTTTGGGAAAGTGTCTCAGGTTTCTTATCTGTAAATTGGGGATAATAGTAGTACCTGATGCATACAATTTTTGTGAGTATTAAATGTATATATATTTGTGTTTGTGTGTGTGCCCTTTAAAAAGTGTTTGCAAATAGTATGTAGAATGTTAATATGTTAGACATTCATTCACTCATTCATTCATTCATTCATTCATGTTGTTACTGCAACATTTCCCAAACTTTGTTCTAATACACTTTTCTGGAAAAGTGCCCTTATAAATTTGGGCAATGCTGCATATTTGTCTTTTCTTGAAGATTTGCAAAACAAATTACTATGTTAATAGCTTGAGACTTCCTAAAGTAAAGGAACCTTTTTCATTTTTATTTAATTCTTCATTTTTCAGATGCATTTTGCCCCAGAAACCTTTTTCTACAGAACATATGAATATGTCTCAAAATACAGTTTGGAAAAACTGTCTTTCTGATTATTTATGTCTTGTCTTAATACTGTTTTGCCATCTATATGCTGTTGTGAATATTACAGTTCAAATCGTTTGATACCAATCCTCAGTGTCTAAGAGAAAACTCAGGTACGAGTTCTGATTCTGACCATAGCATCTCTCTTTAGTGTAGTGGTTCACAGAAATAAAAAAAAAATATCGGGACAACTCACTCAAATAATAATAGCACAGTGGATACCCCAATCAGAAAGAAAGAAAGAAAACACCAAAATAATAATAATGATGATAAATAGTAGTAGTAGTAGCAGCAGCAGCAGCAGCAGCAGCGCAGTGGCTTCATTTGGGAGGTGAGAGGGGATTCTAATATCATTGGACTCAAATTCTTACTTAGACTGTTAAAATAAACGAACTTAAACATGCCTTGACCTCCCTTTTATAGAGCATGAATCAGGTATGAACATTGCTGAACACAAATTTAGCAACAGTCTCTCCAGGGAGAGCTTGCAAAGTACAGTACACCGCTATTAACTCTGTCAGAAGAATGAAATTTCCATTTCCGTCTCTGGTGCTTAAAGTCAGGTCAGTAGAATCCTCATTCCCCTTCTCTCATGGGAAAGTCACATTTCCTTTCAATCTCTTGTAAAAACTTTTCTAAACAACTGTCCACATTAGCTAGTAAAACTTCTAAACCTTCCTGCAGATGACATGAAGAAGCTTTTGAACATCCTCATTTAAAATGTCATTGGAATTTTCCCCAATTTTTTCTATTCTTTTTTGTTTGTCTGTTTTTACAATATTACTGTGGATATCCATAATGAAAAACATTTTAATATTAGTGTTTCTGAAAAAATGTGTAATATTTAATGTGAAAAACAAAATATAATGGAAGAACCTCTTTAAATTGCTTTCAGAGGGGATCCCTGGGTGGCGCAGCAGTTTGGCGCCTGCCTTTGGCCCAGGGCGCAATCCTGGAGACCCGGGATCGAATCCCACATCGGGCTCCCGGTGCATGGAGCCTGCTTCTCCCTCTGCCTGTGTCTCTGCCTCTCTCTCTCTCTCTGTGACTATCATAAATAAATAAAAATTAAAATAAATAAATAAATAAATTGCTTTAAGAAAACTTAATAGCCTTAAATGAATAGAACTATTTCGAGGAATAACAACAATTCTTAGAGGGTTTTTTTTTCCTCCTTTTTAAAAAATAAAATAAAGCATAAGACTGTGTTTCATAAATCACTGAGATGTATAAATAAAAGGAGCTATGTAACTTCCTCAATTAGAAAAAAGTCTTTTTAAAAACTTAAGTTATCTATTTGTAAGAATAAATATAGTGTATCTGAAGTATAAATAATTATAAGTCACAAACAATTTATTCCTCAGAGTGGCAATTTCCAAATTTTGAACAATTTCCAAATTTTCAACACTGTAAATAATATATAATTAAAGACTCTTTTCTTTAAGTTGCAGGGATGATGAAAGGTATTTTTCTTCTGAAATGCTGTCATAACTAGTTTATAAGTTTGCTCAAGTTAAAAGCCAGAGATTTCATAATTAGATGATTAATGAGTTCGTTTCTTTAGTTCATGGGTCAGATAGGGGTCTGAGTTAAAGATTTCCTAGGGTTTATGAAAAAGAAAATGCATCCTTCCACCTCCTTTTCTGCCTAAGAAAGCCTAAGACACCCCTCCCTATTTCCCAAACACAGCGGTCATTGGGAGATCTGGCTTGGAAAAGGTCAGAGCCTCTTCTCTTCCCATAGAGAGCCTTCTACAAGCTTCCTTTCTGAAACTCAGAACTGATCACATAACTCTCCTGCTCAAATTCAGCCACACCTATACAACCTCTACAAGTGGACACTTTCTGTACCCAGCTCTACTAGCTACAGCCCAGTACTTCTCCTACCCTTCCCCCACCCTTCCCCCACACTGTACCCTTTCCAAGTACCTCCAAGTTCCTAAATGGACATTCATCAACTACTATGAAAAACTTCTGGAATTCCTGTCTTCCCTTACACTCCTCAGATGCACCTTAAATTCCATTATGAATCCCACCTCCTCTAAGATGCCTTTCCTTATGCCCTTTGTCAGAATGAAACTCTGCTTTCCTTAGACTCTCACAGCATCTGTTTTGACCACTGGTATACCTTTGGATTTTTCCAGGATTCTAGGTTGTTTATTATCTCCTCCTACTACAGATTCTCTCCCTGGGTCAAGTCATCTCTCCCTATTAGCTACTATTAGCTACTATTTAAATAAAACTGATTCCAAAATTTACATTTTCAGCTCAAACTACTCTGAGCATCCCAGTTAAAAGCTGCTACTTCTGGTTGCCTGGCTGGCTCAGATGGTAGAGTGTGCAACTCTTGATTTCAGGGTTGTAGGTTCAAGCCCCATGATTGGTGTACAGATGACTTAAAGAAAATAAAATCTGGGCAGCCCGGGTAGCTCAGTGGTTTAGCGCCACCTTCAGCCCAGGGCATGATCCTGGAGACCCGGAATTGAGTTCCACGTCAGGCTCCCTGCGTGGAGCCTGCTTCTTCCTCTGCCTGTGTCTCTGCCTCTGTGTGTGTGTGTCTCTCATGAATAAATAAATAAAATCTTTAAAAAAAATAAAATAAAATCCTTAAAAGAACAACAACAACAAACTCTGCTCCTTGGCCTGCATGCCCTGTATTGAATGATATTATCATTATCTTCCTAGTCACTGGAGCTATGTTCCAAAATCACTTTGACTTATATCTCTTCCTTACCCTTCACATCCAATCGGTTCCAAGCCTGGTCAATTTAATCTCACAAATGGCTCCCTTTACTCCACTCCCATGGTCAGACACCAAATTTTGTTCATTTCTTGTTTGGAATATTACACTAAGCTCCTGGCTTGTTTTTTCTTTCCAGTTAGCCCATGTCTATTTTGTCTTTCGCTTATTGCTAGATATCTTTCTAAAATAACAATATTATTGAAAAGGTCAATTCAGAGACAGTTAGAATTCAAGATCTGGACAGGCAACTAATTGTATGTCCTTGGAAGAAATACATATCTCTTTAAGCTTCAGTTTCTTTAAGGGACAATGGAATAAAAATGGTACCTATCTCATAGGATTTTTGTAATAACCGACCAGTTATTACAAAAAAAGTCTTTAAAACAAAATTCATTCCACAAACTACTCTGCCAAAATGCTTCAAATATGAACTCTTGTTATATTATTATTATCCTCACTATCATACGGGATAAACTTCTCAGGGCTGAAAAGGTGAATTATTAACCATCATTAAATAAAAAATTCTTTAATAAAAATAAATGAACTAATAAGAAGCAGGTTGATTGCAAGTCAATGCCTGCAATTTGGAACATTTGCTCTTAGAACTTATAGTTGAAACTACTATTTATTCCTTGTCCATAATATTTTAATTTGTTGTTGGTCCTCTCCCAATGTGTTGTTGCACACAAGCCTCTTTTAGCTGTACTGATGGTTGCTCCTATGATCTCCAAAGCAAATTCAAGACACGTCAAGAACTTTATGTTTTAGGGCTCATCAATCCAAATATAAATTCCAAATTTGATAAAGTAAATTCAACTCGTTTGCTGTGGTGAGGTAAGGTGCTCTCAGAGCATTTGATGCATATTACTCTGCTATTTAAAAATCTAAGTTCTTCATTATCATATTCAAAAAATCAAGACACTCACTGGGTATTATACTATATGTTGACAAACTGAATTTCAGTTAAAAAAAAAATCAAGACACTTCCATGATCTGGCTTCACTGTACACGTCCAGAGTTCTCTCTCTCCACTACTCCAATTCCCCTCCCCAGTGCAAACACACTTTAACATGTCAGCTATACTTGTAAGATCATATGTTTTCTTAACTTAATATCTTACCTTATGAGCCTTATGATCCCAGAATCCTCTTCTTCCCTTGCTTTTCCTAGTTACACATTGCCTTGTTCTCCTAGATCCATCTGAAATGTTAGTTCTACAATAAAACCATTTCCATGACTAATTTCCCTACCTAGCCACAACTTTCTTTTGGACTCCCATGCACCATTTTATTCATCACGTACATGAATAAATCACATCACAGTGTAGTTAGCTTTATATATCTGAGTGTCCCCCAAGTAGATCATTAGCTGCTTGAGGATCACTAATCTTTGTGCAAATTATGTGTAGGACAGCACTTGGTATATAGATACCAACTGAATGTTTGTTGAATGGAATAAGTGCTATAGTAATGTTTAGTACCTCTTTTATAAATTGACTTTTATTGAAGCTACTTCCAAGCAAATTTTCCCAACTAGATTGTCAGTTCCTAGTTGGTAAAGATCATGTCTTACTCTTCTTTCTTTTTCTCAGAGGCCCTATAGCATTTTCACCATAGTAGGTGTTCAACTTATTTGGATTAGTAGCTTAATAGCAATTGTTTTGACAATTTGGGGATGTTTAATTGTCAAAGATTTGAACAGATAAATGGGTATACACAAGGTGGGTGGTACAGGAAAGGTGTAAGAGATAAACAAAATACCTGGTTTCATAATCCACTAACCTGTATAGAGAATGAGGACACTCTTGGCCCCATTTGGCACAGTCAGAATATTCCCCCTTTTTTCTTCATTTTTTAAAAAGATTTTATTTATTTGTTTAACAGAGAAACAGAGAGAGAGAGAGAGAGTTATAGAGCACAAGCAGGAGGAATAACAGAGGAAGAAGGAGAAGCGGGCCTGCCACTGATCAGGGAGCCTGACATGGGGCTCAATCCTAGGACCCTGGGATCACGACCTAAGCCAAAGGCAGACACTTAACCAACTGAGTCACCCAGGTGCCCCACTATATCCCCTTTTTAAGCATTCAAAACATCTAACTCATGTGATAGGCCCAATGGAGGAAATAGGCATAATCTTCCCTCCTTATCAACTCACCCCCAGGTAATATACTTTCAAAGACCTCAGCATTTCTATTTCTCCATCAGATATACAAGTTAACAATTCAATTTTATAATACACAGGGTATTTCAAAGTAGTTTAATTCAATTTAATATAGAGAAGAGGAAAGCCAATGATGCTGCAAGCAAAGAACATAATTTTTACTGAGTTGGGGTTATTTATTAAACAATCTGAAGATCTAGATAAAATTAATGGTCTTCTTTTTTTTAAAAAAAAATTTTACTTATTTATTTATGAGAGACATAGAGAGAGAAAGAGGCAGATACACAGGCAGAGGGAGATGATGTGGGACATACAGGTGATCCTAGATCTCCAGGATCGCGCTCTGGGCTAAAGGCCACGCTAAACCGTTGAGCCACCCAGGCTGCCCAAATTAATGCTTTTCTAAGAAAATGTGAATTAGAAAGATTTATTCAAGGAGAGTAAAATATGAATAGATGGGCAACCATACAGGCAGTTGGAAAAGATTGCTAAAGATTTATACCTGAAAGAATGTCAGGTATCAGTAAACTTATAGGCTATTCTATCTATACCATAATTATAAGAAACTGTAATTCCTATGTTATTGAAACCTCCAGGGTACACGAAGTGTTCTGGCGAGTAAAGGAAAGAAGTTTCTCAATTTATTTTATGTGGATAGTAAAATAGTAATAACAAAGATGTCTCACAAAAGAAAAACATAGGTCAAACCCATTTGTAGATATCAATGCAGAAATACTCAAAATAACATTAGAGAATTGAATGAGGAGATTGATTAAAACAAATGACTCATTACCACACAAGGTTTCTGTCCAGAATTCAAGATTAGGTCAACATATTTTAAAAGACTAGAGCATAAAAAAATAAAATAAAATAAAATAAAATAAAATAAAATAAAAATAAAAGACTAGAGCATGTGATTATTTTGATATTTATGAAAAAGGACTTTAGTAAAATTTAATACCCAATTATAATAACAAATTTAAGTTAATTAAGAGTCAAAAGAAATTTCTGTAATAAAGAGTATATACCTAAACAGATGATAATCATCAGAATGAAAAAATGAAATCTTAGAAAATTTCTACAGAATCAGAAACATATCAAGGATACCTTCTATGTCCATTTGTTCTTTCAGTGATTATTTGTTGAATGACTACTATGTGGCAAGGTCTGGAGATTCAGGGTGAACTGAAAACCTCTGTCCTCATGGAACTTACATTCCAGAGAAGAAGACAAGTAAGATAATTAAATAAAATGTATATTAGAAAAAGATGTATATTAGATAGTGATAAGTGCTCAGAAGAAAAATAAAGCCATGAAGGGTTGTAGGAAGTGCTGGAGGGTATATGGTTGCAGTTTTAGAGAGGTAAGACAAAGAAGGCCTTACAGAGAGGTAGCATTGAAGTAAAGACCTCTAGGAAGCGAGGAAAAATATCATAGATATTTGGAGGAAGAAGCCCGAAGAAGAGTAAAGAAATGAAAGGCCACAAAGAGGAGCAGAGAGGCTGAAGCAGGATGAGCTATAGGAAGAGTTGAAAGACACTGGGCTAGGAGACAATGAGGACAGATTATACAGTGTGTGCCTTGTAATTCATGGAGTGGACTTTGAGGGAAACTTTTGCAGGTTTTGAGTAGAGAAGTGACAAGGAAGGAAGAGAAGCATTCATGTGTTATACACAGAACACACAGGGTCAAGGGCAGAAGAGAGTAGACCAGTTGGAAGGCTATTGCAATACTGCAGGGAAGAAATGGAAGTAGTTTCAATTTAGAGTGGTCACAGTGGAAGTACAAGTGATCCAATTCTACATCAGAGGTTGAGCTGACAAGATTTCCTGATGGGCTGGAAGTGTGGTATGAGACAAAGAGAAGAATGAAGAACTTCCTCCAGATTGCTGGCAGTAGCAACCAAAAGAATAGAGGTACCCTGAAAAAAAAAAAAAAGGATTACAGGTGTACCCTGAGATAGAAAAGAATGGAAGAGAACCAGGATTGAGAGGAAATACTCAAAGTTTAGTTTGGGACATATTAAGATTGAGATATCTATTAGATTCCATAGGGGAAATATTGAGAAGGCAGTTGAGTATAAGATTATGTGGCTTAGAGGAAAGTCTCTGTTAGACATATACTTGGAGATTGTATTTAGTCATTGGATTGGATGAATGGCTAAAGGCTACTAGTCCTGGGAGGCATGCTGTTGTTTATTGATGGAAATTATGGGAAGGAAGAAGCAGAAGAGACTGTGAAGGAGCAGCCAGAGATGGAGGAGGAAAATTAGGACAAGGTAGCGTTTTGTAAACCTAAGAAAGAAATTATTTCAAGAAGCTAAAGAATAATCTGTAGGGTCAAATGTTGCAGATGGGACAAAGAAGATGCAGCCTGGGAACTGACCATTGGATTCAAAAACGTATTGGTTACTAATGAGGTTGACTGGAGCAGTTTGTGGTAGAACATTGGGGTTAAAGAGAAAATGGGAGGAAAGACATGAAAGTGAAGGGTTGCAGGAAGTGCTGGAGGGGTATAATGGTTGCAGTGAAGAAAGACATTGAAAGTGGTGGGCATAACTAAAAGAAGCTTGCTAAAGAGGGAAGCAAAGAAATGAGTTGGTAACTAGAGGGAGAATTGGGGTCCAGAAAGGTTTTTAACATATGAGAAATGATAGTTTAATATCATAGAAATGCTACTGACAATGATCCAGTTGAGAGGAGAAGTTGTTGAGGCATGGCAGAGGACTTCTAGATCATTGCTCATAAGCAGTGAAAGGGATTTAGAAAATAAGGAAAGGTGCTGACCTTAGCTGGGAACAGGGACAGATTATTCAAAGAATTGGGAGAAAAGGTAAAGAATGATGGTGCCAGACACAGGTGTGTAGTTTGTGGAAATTTATGGAAGTTCTCCCCTGATTACTTCTCATTTTTCGATGAAATATGAACCATATTACCAGCTGAGAATGAAGATGGGGGAAGTAGTTCTTGTTAACGTTTGAAGAGAAGGAAAAACTATGAAAGAATCATCTGGTCTCCTAGGTAATACAGAACATTTCTGTGCACCACCCAGAGTCTACTGGTGCATTTTGTGAGACTAGCCAGTAGGGATATATGTTTTTCTCCAGCTCTGTCCAGATGTGCTGGTGCAAAAAAAAAAAAAAAAAGTAGGTAGAAGGTTGTATTTAACCATGTTTACGGTTTAGTTAGATGAGTACAAAAATTGAGAAGGGGGCAAAGGAATTTAAACTGTATGCAATTATAACAATTGGCCTCAAATTTAAGCTGAGTAGGAAAGAAAGTGAATACTAGAGGGGTGTAGATGTGCTGAATTAAAGTTGGCTACAAATTCTTTGCTACTTTGTCTTCTGACACTGTGATTAAACCCTTCCCTCTACCATATTGAACCTGAGCTGGCACGAATGATAGAAATGGAATCCTAGGACTCATGACAGTCCCAGATAAACTTCCAACCTGTAGTCAGCAATGGTTGATTGGATGTCCAAACTGATGGAGTGTAAGATAATCATGGCTCCAGTCTACTTACATCTGCAACTGCATCCAAGACCACAAGTGAGAATTGTCCAGCTGTGCCAAATCCAACCAAGGAATTATGACAATAAAATTTTGTTCTAGGACGAAAAACTAGGTATAGTGAGGACATGGTGAGATCAATGGATTGTTTATCCCTGTGAGGGTGGAAGGATTGGTGAGGCTGGAACACTAGAGGAAAAAAACTGGAAAGGCTATGGCTTTGTAGTTGAATATATGAAACTGAGTTATAGAGGGTTTCCGTTATTAGAAATGACAAGGTCTAGAGAGCACCAACCAAAGACGCAGAATACTCATTACAAATGAAATTGAAAATGTTCGAGGAGCTGTATTTCAGAAAGTTGAAAACAAAAAGTATTTACTCTTATAACACATTTTAATTTGGACTAGCCACCGTTTCAAGTGTTTAATAGCCATAGGCTGTTAGTGCCTACTATGTTACATAGTGTGTAGGTCTGGAATAAGACCTTGGGGACCAGGTAGCTGAGTAGTGTGGAAGCTATAGGTTGGACATGTCAACAATTATGAAAAAAGTAACTCTGGAGAGGATGGGATATAAATATCCTATTAATGACAGCAAGAACAATTAGTCATTAACTTAATAAAAATATATAAAATCTATATGAAGAAAACTATTCACTATTTTTTTATATTCCCTGAATGAATGAGACCATATAATGTTTGTCCTTCTCTGATTGACTTACTTCACTCAGCATAATACCCTCCAGTTTCATCCACATCGAAGCAAATGGTGGGTATTCCTCGTTTCTGATGGCTGAGGAATATTCCATTGTATACATAGACCACATCTTTATCCATTCATCTTTCAATGGACACCGAGGCTCCTTCCACAGTTTGGCTCTTCTGGACATTGCTGCTATCAACATTAGGGTGCAGATGTTCTGGTGTTTCACTGCATCTGTATCTTTGGGGTAAATCCCCAGCAATGCAATTGCTGGGTCATAGGGAAATTCTATTTGTAACTCTTTGAGGAACCTCCACACAGTTTTCCAGAGTGGCTGCACCAGTTCACATTCCCACCAACAGTACAAGAGGGTTCCCCTTTCTCCACATCCTCTCCAACATTTGTGGTTTCCTGTCTTGTTAATTTTCCCCATTCTCATTGGTGTGAGGTGGTATCTCATTGTGGTTTTGATTTGTATTTCCCTGATGGCCAGTGATGCAGACCATTTTCTCATGTGCTTGTTGGCCATGTCTATGTCTTCCTCTGTGAGATTTCTGTTCATGTCTTTTGCCCATTTCATGATTGGATTGTTTGTTTCTTTGCTGTTGAGCTTAATAAGTTCTTTATAGATCTTGGATACTAGCCTTTTATCTGGTATGTCATTTGCAAATATCTTCTCCCATTCTGTAGGTTGTCTTTTAGTTTTGTTGACTGTTTCTTTTGCTGTGCAGAAGCTTTTTATCTTGATTAAGTCCCAATAGTTCATTTTTGCTTTTGTTTCCCTTGCCTTCATAGATGTATCTTGTAAGAAGTTGCTGTGGCCAAGTTCAAAAAGGGTGTTTCCTGTGTTCTCCTCTAGGATTTTGATAGATTCTTGTCTCACAATTTTGATGAATTCTTACCTCACATTAAATGTTTTTAAACTTTTCTTTATGAAATATTTGTCAATTTCTTTCCATTCTGATAAAAATGTCATTTTGTTAGTTTTGTGCATTAATCCTAATAAGTACACGAAATTAGCAAAAAAATTTTGGAACAGCATGTAATGAGAGGAATTTGCTTTGTGAGATATGAATTATGCCTTATAAGTATGGTAATTAACTCCTGACACTAGTGCAGTAACAAAGACAAGATCCACAAAGCAGAATAGAATACAAAAATAGACCATGCATGTATGAGTATTTATACTATATGTAGGGGAGAAAAACAACAACAACAACAAAGCCCCTCTTCCTCTATCCTCTTATGTTCAGTAACTAGGGCCTGTAAATTAAACTGAAAAACAAAACAAAACAGATTCAGAAGAGAAAAAGTATACAGATTGTATTTGATGGTAACATTTTAATTATTACATTCATGGGAGCCTTTCTAGGAAAGAAGACCCAAAGAGGCTTATATAGCATTTTAATAAAGGGTGATCAATTTGTGGAGAAGATAAAGGAAAGGGGGTTTGGGTTTCTAGGGCTGGCAAATTACAGGAAGGTAAACTCAGGGGGAACTAACAGAAGATAAAGTTTATTTCAGTAATGTTTGTTTGTGCAGACACATCTCCGTGCTTACTTTATATCTTAATGATGATGGTTATGTTTCCTCCTCCAGGTATGAGAAAGATTGGAGAATGATAAACTTTACAAAGAGAAATCCATGCCCTGCTTTTAAGCAGGTAAAGCCAGAGCTCATTTTTATTGCACTTTATACATATGGTGTTTTTTACCAACTGACAATGGTGCATTGAACAAGTCTATTGATACCATTTTCCAAGAGTGTGTATACACTTTGTATCTCTGTATCACAGTTTGATAATTCTCACAATACTTCAACATCTTCATTATTATTATATTTGCGATGGTGACCTGTGATCAGGGATCTTTAATGTTACTACTGTGATTGTTTCGGAATGCCATGAACCACACCCATGTAAGATGGCAAACCTAATCAATAAAGATTGTGTATATTCTGACTGTTTCACCGACTGGCCATTCCCCCATCTCTCTCCCTCTCATTAAGTCTCGCCATTCCCTGAGACACAACAACATGAAATTAGGCCAGCTAATAGCTACACAAAGATTTGTAAGTGTTCAAGTGAAAGGAAGAATCACACATCTCTCACTTTAAATCCAAAGCTAGAAATGATTAAACTTAGTGAAAAAGGCATGTTGAAAGCTGAGATAGGCTAAAAGCTAGGCCTCTTGTGCCAAATAGTTAGCCAAGTTGTAAATACAGAGGAAAAGTTCTTAAAGAAAATTAAAAGTGCTACTCCAGTGAACACACAAATGATAAGAGAGCAAAACAGCCTTATTACTGATATGGAGAAAGCTCTAGTGGTCTGGACAGATCAAACCAGACATAACATTTCCTTAAACCAAAGCAATAGCCTGTATCTATACAAAATAAGACAAACAAACATGCACTCCTTAACATACCAGCAGTAACCAAGAAATGTTACCGTGGACTGGCAAGAGAAGGCCATGCATACCACCAGCAAGACCCAAGTGGATTAAACCAGCAGGGTCCAGTATATGGGGACAGCAGACTGGAACTGGGGAAAGGATTCCAAGCATCAGGGGAATTTCAGCTCAAGCTGACCTACTAATCCCTGGGCTGGAAAGCCTGTTGGATCAGGAGCTCAACCCAAAAGAAGCAAAGCTCAGAACTGAAAGAGAATTTACCCACAGCTCTTGGAAGAAAGATGGTGAACTCAAAGGGTTTGCAGGGCACCACACCTGTGTTTCTCAGTTCCTGGAAGCCATCAAAAGTCCCTATCAGGGGACGCCTGGGTGGCTCATTCAGTTAAGCGTCAGCCTTCAGCTTAGGTTGTTTTCCCAGGGTCATGGAATTGAGCCCCACATTGGGCTCAGTGCTCAGCGGGGAGCCTGTTCCTCCCCCTGCGGGTTGCTCTGTCTGCTTGTGCTCTCTCTCTCTCTCTCTGTCAAATAAATAAAATCTTTAAAAAACCAAAACAAAACAAAAAAGAAGTACCCATGGGTCCCACTGTTGCCACCAAATCTATTAAACAACAAGATTTCAACTGAGTAAATTCAGAGATCAAATTGACTTTATTGAATTGGGCAACATCCCGTCTAGTCATAGAAAAAAGCTGTGCCGAGCTGTAGAAAACAAAAGGTTTTTAAAGGTGGAAAGGGGATGGGAAAATAATGCATTGTTTTAGGCAAAAACACCTTCCTAAGGGACATGAAGTTCCCCAAACTGAAGAGATGAGCATGTGTCTGGTTGCAGGGCACACAATATAAATTAAAGGTATTCAATAAATAATTATAGTACATGATTTATGATCTTTATCAGCATTAAAGCAAGGATTGGTCTCTCCAAATTAGGAAATGCACTCTTAAATAAAACAAAAATTAGCTGTAAGTGAAAATGTTCAGTTTTAGAGGCTTTTTTTTTTGTCAAGCTGTGCATTTCTGCGTCTCTAGGTTGTTTCATAAAAAGACTCTAAGACATCTTCCAATTCTAGTTCTGCTTCTAACAGCTGAGGTAGCATCAAGCTTAAACACTTCGATTTGTGTTTGAGAATGTGGATGCACATTGCTGGTTGCTTGGCTTACAGCGCTGATTTGGGGATACACACATTTCAGGATATCCAAAGCTTCGCAATCTAGGAAGAGACATGCTCTGCCATCGACCTCATAATTATTACAAAAAGCTGTGGCTAGTCTCGGCTGTTGATTGCTAGATAAGGTAGAGCTAATTAGAAAATAAGATTCAAGCTTCCAGCCAAACTCACCTCCCAAGTCAAAACCCAGCCAAGTGTAAAGGCAGTAAAACATGATTTGAATTGAGCTGAAAGTAGTGACCAAAGGGCGGGGCGGGGGGTGGGCAGGGAGGGAATAGCACTAGTCAGCTAATGTAGACCTCTTTTTTTTTTTAAATAAAAAGTCTGCTACTAAATTATTCAATGTCACAGGCTCTCTACAGTTTTTTGTTGTTTTTGTTTTTTGTTTTGTCAGACGTAGGCCTTAGTGAAACCAATATCTAATTTTATCATTATACCTGATAAAAGGAAACTCGATACCTTTTTTTTTTTTTTTTTAACCAGGGAACTCTTGATTGCAAAGCTCTATTATTTGGTGAGGGGTAGTTTCTAGAAGGCAAAGAGTTAAAGACGTCACTTTAAATGACAAAAGCTAAACACTTTACCCCACTTTCAGTCTCTCATCTATTCATCCTTTTCATTGTGAACGATTTCAGCTTTCTAAGCTCTTCAACTACCTGCCCCTAATTTGTATTCCTAGGGAGAGGCCTGGCTGGTTATTTTGCATTTGTGTGCTAATGTTGATGAGCTTCCTTCTCTGGGGGAGGGGAGAGGAGGAAACCGCAGGGCTGGATGGGGGTGGGTGTGAAGGTGCAGGCTTTGCCCAGAGAGTCATGCTGAATTTTAACCTTGAATGCCTCTTACAGAGCTTCTAACAAAGTCTTCCCGATTTTGAGAAATAGTACACCCTGTTCAACTCTTGCATATACACACATTTGAACCAAATGTTAGCCAAAAGTGAAATATAGATTTAGAAAAATTATTTAGTTATTATAATAGCTAAAGGATAATGATGTGCAAGACCTTTCAAGCATATGACACTTCAGGAGAACTCTTATTATAAGTCATGAAAGAGACTTAACTGGTTTTGGTGGGAAGAAAAGGAAAGAAAAAGAATGGTAAACATTTTATCAAAAAGGCATCATTTTTTTCTGCATCGTTAATAGATTACGGAAATGTTCACAAAATCTTTCTAGTTAAAATGATCATATCAGACATCTTTGTAGTTTACAAATATTAATGCCCTAATTTATTTCGACCCACTATTCCTTTCTGCTTCTGAGGGCACGTCGGTCAGACTGGATGAATTAAATACTTCTGATCTGCTATTTGTAAAGCAAAATAACAGTGTACTCTCATAGTAATAATGGAGTAAACACCAGTGCAACTAAGACAGCTCCATAATGAATAATTGGTACATGTATTCTAGCTTTTAATTAACAAAAGGGGGTGCTGAAACACCCACTGGAAGGAGTGGCTGTGACCCCCGATATAGATATACTTATTAACCAGCAAGTCGGGAAAATTTCATTTTTCTACCAGCTTTATCCAAATTCAGAATTCTAATAAAGGCATAAAGTATCACTGCCTTTGCTCCATCAGTAGTCTTAAAGGTTGTTGTGGGCCGTTTTTGAAAAAGAGAGTAAATCGTATCATTTAACACAAAGAAAAACTTAAGATGCAATCCTGACAAGGCTTTCTGAGCAAAAATGCAAAAGAATCTTGAGGGGAAGAAAAGACATTAGTTCAGGATATTGCAAATTAGTGAACAGAATTCCGAAGTAAAAGATCAGAAACACCAGATCAGTGTTCAAACTTTGCATCTAATAGAGGCTCCTCAAATAATCATTGGACTCTGACTTGGCATGTCTTGAACTCTATCTATCTCAGTGTTTTTATTTCTCAAATTAGGCAACTATAAAAGGCAGAATAACAAAAATGTTTTTAAAAGATTTAAATGGCTTTAAAAATATCAAGGAGGGGATTATTGTCTTTTTCCTACTAGTGCAAATAGTTATTGGTTGATTTACTCCTATGTCCTCTGCAGGTTTACTAATTTAACATGGTAACATTTGCCCTCCATGTTGTGTTTATTTTCATCCTGGGAACACGCTTAATGGACTCATCTTGCAACACCAGTGAGCTATATGTGACAAATACAGGAATTCACAATAAATGAAAACAAATAATACCTAGGTCTAAAGCCTCGAGTTAACCTGACAAACATAGTCATCAAAAACACAAGAAAGAACTGTGCTTCTTATTTGATCATCCTAGCCAGCCCTGGGATGAAAGTCTAGGCAACTCTAAATGAAATTTCCCTATAAGATCAAGTCAGAGTATCCGGCATTTTGGTCCTTTCCTCCATTGAATGAACTAAAAACTGGCCATTCTATTCATTTATTATTTATTCCATTATTTATTCAGTAAATACTTGTTAATACATTTTTTGCCAGATACTATGTCAAGAGGATCCATACTTTTGTGGCATTGCAAACAAATAGAAGAGGCACATCTGCAATACTATTAAAGACTAAGTAATAAGCAAACCTGCAGGTGTGTGCACAAGAAACTATGGAAGTTCATAGGATGCATAAAGAAAAAGCAAAAAACAAAAGAAAGCAAGATTCTGGAGGTAACAGAAAAGGTTTGTCAGAGAACATTCACAAGCTAGCAGCCCAGACATTCTAATATGCAAATTTTGATCCCTGAGAACATACAGTCTCCCAAGAATAAAGATATTAGAGAAGCGAGCAAGGATAGAGAATAACCGTTTTCATTAGAGTAATTGTTAGATTCGGAAGTGACCATCTTAGAAACAGTTTGCATCATTTGAAGTGCTTTCATGAAAATGAACTATTTCCTAACACCTCTTTTGATGAGCACTGAACCAACACAACCAAGTTGGTTCCCATGTACCTCTACAGCCTCAAGAGAACACAACTATCAGAGAGTATTTATGGTAAATATCGTTGGTCCTCGAACCAAAGGAAGTTTCTGTCCTTTAACGAGGAGAAAAACTCTTACGTGAATATTTTAAATTATAATTGGAGGTACATTAATAAACAGAACAACCATGTCCCATGCTTTTTTGCCCACTTTTCTGTTCCCGTGGCAAGGTTCCATCTTACATTAACATTGTTACACAAATTATAGCAACCTTTCAAATAGATTCCCACTTCTTTTCTCTTTCCCACTATCGTCTATCCTCACTGCTATGTGCATGATCTTTAACAATAACAAATAGGATACTCTACTCTTCCCAGACCTCAGTGGGATCCCTGCTTTCTAGAAAATCAATCCCCAATCCCTTTGCCCTTATGAGTCTTCTCAGCCTCAACCAGCTGTCACACAACCTCATCTCCTGAACCTTGCCACCTCCTGGAAGTTCAGGTCCTGTCCTCACTTATAATCTCTTTTCTTTTATGACTTGCAACTTTGAACAGGTGCTCTTCCTCACTGAAAATGCAGCTCCTCACATTTCCTCCTCCATCATGTCACTTCCCTAACTACCTTACCCTCGTTAGTTGTGGTTTCCTCATACTTCAAACATGACTCAATCAGAAAATTAAATTTTTTAAAACTTTTTTTTTTTTAAAGATTTTATTTATTTATGAGAGACACACATACAGAGAGGCAGAGACACAGGCAGAGGGAGAAGCAGGCTCCACGCAGAGAGCCCGACATGGGACCCGCTCCCAGGTCCCTAGGATCAGGCCCTGGGCCGAAGGCGGCACCAAACTGCTGAGCCACCCGTGCTGCTCCTGATTTACAGGATTGCCAGTAGTTGCTTACATATTAAGATTAAAAACAACAACACAACAAAATCCCAAAACCCTATGATCTGGTCTATGTCCAGGTTCCAAGCACAGAGATTTAAAAATTGTTAGAATTCTATGAGTATAGGAATGACTTTGTTATTTAAGGAGCCCCTTTCACCATATCTGAACTTATACTAATGAAGTGGGCCTTTAGTTTTAAGGGAGAGGCTGACACCACCAGAAGTAAGTGACTCAAAGGCTAGAATTTGTAGGCTTAATTTGAAATTTCTGGAAGAGGAGAGGGAATGGAGATTGAATTCAATCACATGGCTGGTGACTTGACCAATCTACCTAAAGAAACTTCAGTAAAAATCCTGGGCATCTAAACTTAGTAGAGTTCCCTGCTTGGTGAACACATGGGCATACAATGAGAGTGCCATGATACTGCCGCTATTTACCACAGCAGCTGTCCTATTTCACGTTCCCAATAGCAGCATGCAAGGGCTCCAATTTCTCCACATCTTTGCCAAGATGTGATTTTTTTTATTATAATTATTTTAATTATAGCCATTCTAGTAGGTATGAAAATGTATTTTTGCATTTTGATTTGCATTTCCCTAATGATTAATGATGCTGATCATCCTTCCATGTGCTCATTAGCCTTTTGCATATCTTCTTTGGAAATTGCCTATTCAAATTATTTGCCCATTTTTAAACTAGGTTGTCTTTTTGTTATTGAATTGTGAGAACTCTATATATATCTAGATACGAAACCCTTATCAGATGTATGATTGACAAATAATTTCTTTTTTTTTAAAGATTTTATTTATTTATTTATGAGAGACAGAGAGACAGAGAGAGAGATAGAGAGAGAGAGGCAGAGACACAGTCAGAGGGAGAAGTAGGCTCCATGCAAGGAGCCTAACATGGGGACTGGATACCGGATCTCTAGGATCAGGTCCTGGAATGAAGGTGGTGCTAAACCACTGAGCCACCTGGGGTGCCCGACAAATAATTTCTACTTTCCATGGGTGATCTTTTCATTCTTTTGTCATGTGAACATTTGGTGTCATGTATAAGAAACTATTGCCAAATCCAAGGTCATAAAGATTTATACCAATGTTTTCTTCTAAGAATTTTGCAGTTCTAGTTCTTAAATTTGTTTCTCATTCATTTTGAGTTCGTTTTTTATATAGTATAACAATCCAATTTCTTTTTAAAATTTTTCAGGTGGATATCCAGTTTTCCCAGCACCATTTGTTGAAAAGATTGTTCTTTCCCCACTAAGTTGTCATCATTGTTGAAAATAATTGAAGGTTAATTTCTGGACTTCCAATTCTATTCTATTGGTTTATCTGTTTATCCTTATGCCATTATGATACTGTTTTGATTACTATAGTTTGTAGTAAGTCTAAAAATTGGGAAGTATAGAGCTTTCCAACTTTGTTCTTTTTTTTAAAGATTGTCTTGAATATTCTGAGTCTCTTGAATTTAGGATGGATTTTTCCATTTCTATAAAAACAGTTTGGGGATTTTGATAGGTATTGTATTGAATTTGTATATCTCCTTGGATAATATTCTCACCTTAACAATACTAAGCCTTCTAATTCATTAAAAATGAGATGCCTTTCCATTTATGTATGTTCTCTTTAACTTATTTCAATAATGTTTTATAGTTTTCAGTGTACTAATCTTGACTCATCTTGGGTAAATTTATTCCTAAGTATTTTATTCTTTTTTGATGTTATTGTATATAGAGTGTTTTAAATTTTTTCTTCCTGGATTGTTCACTGCTGGTGTATAGAAATGTAAATGATATTGCATTTGACTTTATATCCTTTAACTTTGCTGAATTTATTAGCTTTCACTTTTTTTGGTGTGTGGGTTTTCCACATATAAGATTAAGTCATCTACACACAAAAATAGTTTTATTTCCTTTCCAATTTTCAGGCCTTTCATTTATTTTTATTTTATTTTATTTTATTTTATTTTATTTTATTTTATTTTATTTTATTTTTTGTCTAATTGCTCTGGTAAGTATATAATTTTAAGAATAATTTTTATATCTTCTTGATGGCTTGTAGCTTTTATCAGTATGTAATGTCATTCTTTGTCTCTTAAGCTTTTTTCTTGTTTTCTTTAAGTATCTCTACACACAATGTGGGGCTTGAATTTACAACCCTGAGATCAAGAGTTGCATGCTTTATCAACTGAGAAAGCAGGATGCCCCATTTGTCTCTTAATATTTTTGCTTTGAAGTTTGTTTTGCCTGTAATAATTTGGCCCTCCTACTCAGTTATGGTTACTATATGCATGAAATATTTTTTCCATTCTTTTCTTTCTTAAAAAAAAATTATTAAAAAAAATTTTAAGTAAGCTCTATGCCCAAAATGGGGCTTGAACTCATGACCCTGAGATCGAGTCCCATGATCCACCAACTGAGTCAGCCAAGCACTCCTCCATTCTTTTACTTTCAACCTCTTTGTGTCTTTGCATCTAAAGTGAGTCTATTAGCAACAGAAAAATATTTTTTGAATAAAATATCTATTCTGCCAATTTCTGTTTTTTAATTGGAGAGTTTAATTTATGCATGTCTAAAGTAATTTGCTGATAAGGAAGGGCTTACTTCTACCATTCAGTTATTCATCTTCTGTATACCTTATATATTTTTTTCATTCAATTCCTCTATTAATGACTTTTTTGTGGTGAATTTTTTATAATGTATCATTTTGATTCTTTTCCTTTTTTGTCTGTTTTGTTGCTATTTTCTTAGTGATTACCTTGGGAATTACAATTAACATCTTAAATTTATAACAATCTATTTCGACTAATACCAACTTAGTTTCAATAGTATGCAACACTCAAACCTTACCTGTCTCTGTCTACACCCTTTATGTTATTATTGTAACAGATTACATGTTTCTATGTTGTGTGGCTGTTAACATACATTTATAATCATTGTTTTATATATTTGCCTTTTGAGTAATAAAAGAAAAAAAAGAGAAGTCACAAACCAAAAATAAAATAATTTAAGCTTTTATATTTACCCATCTACTTATCTTTATCACTGTTCTGTATTTTGTGACATGGCTTCTAGTTCTTGTCTGCTATCCTTTCATTTCAGCCTGAAGGACTCCCATTGAGCATTTCTTTTAGGAGAGTCTATTGGCAAGAAACTCTCTTAATTTGTTTATATGAGAATGTCTTAATTTCTCCTTTATTCTTGAAGGACAATACTGCCAGATATAAAATTCTCGGATAACAGTATATTTTCTTTCAGTAGTTAAAAAATAATGTTATCCCACTGTCATATGGTCTCCATGATTTCTGATGGGAAATCAGCTGCTAATTTTATTTATGATCCCTTGCACATGACAAGTCCCTTCTCTCTCTCCACTTTCAAGATTCTCTCTTTGGTGTTGTCTTTTAACAATTTGACTACGATTGACATCTTGATGTGGATCTCTTTGAGGTAAATCCTGTTTGGAGTTTGTTCAGTTTTTTGAATGCATAGATTACTGTCTTGCATCACATTTGAGAAGTTTTAGCCTTTATTTCTTCAAATATTTATTCTTCTCCCTCTACTCTCTTTTCTCCTTCTGAGAATTACATGATGTATATGTTGGCATATTTGATTATGTCCTACAAGTTTTGTTCATTTTTCTCTATTCTTTTTTCTTTCTCACTCCTCAGACTGGGTAATTTCAATTTCCTTATCTTCAAGTTTACTAATTCTTCTGCTTGTTCGAATCTACTGTCAATTCCCTCTAGGGGATTTTTTTTTTTTATCTCAGTTATTGTACTTTTCTGCTCCAGAATATCTATTTGGTTTCATCTTATAATTTCTACCTCTTTATTGATATTCTCCATTTGTTTATATGTTGTTTTCCTGATTTCCTCTAGTTATTTGTCCATAGTTTCCTTTAAATTAAGCATATTTAAGACAGTTGTCTAGTCTTTGTCTGCTAATTCTAATATCTGAGCTTCCTCAGGGATAGTATCTGTCAAATTATATTATTATTATTATTATTAATGGGCCATATTTTCCTGTTTCTTTGTATGCAGTGTAATTTTTTGTTGAGGATTGGAGAGATTGAGTATTATAGTGTAGTAAACCTGGAGATCATATTTGCTCCCTCCTGAAATGTTACTTTTGCTCCTTGTTGAAGGTTGTGGTTGTCCATTTGTATAGCGACTTTTATTATTTTTGCAAGGTTTCTGTTCCTTATTATATGTGACCACACAACATTTAGTTCCATTATCTCTGTAATCAGCCAGTGACCTATTTCCTTAAATATCTGAATTTTATTCTTTATGTACTATGTATACATATGTATATGTATATATATACATATGTATAGTACACGTGGCTAAATCTCCCAGTGGAATCAGTTGCCAGGGACTTCACTGCAGTCTGAGGGGGAAAAAAAAAAGGTAAGTATCTGCACTTATCCTTCAGGGAACTACCAGATCTTCCAAAACATATAATCCTAAATATGTGAAAGATATTGTCCTTACTGCCCACCTTAGAATTGTTCAGTTGCTCTAGTACAGGCTGCCATCTCCTTGTTCAAGTGGGGCTGAGGAATGAAATATGATAGCGGGTTCACACAGGTCACTCTCCACCAAAGTTCAAAAGCCTCTCCCTTTATCAAGTACTCCTCTGGTTATTCTAAGTGTCTGATCATGTTCCCATGTTCCAAAATAAGTGATCCTGACAAGTTTTTTTTTTTTTTTTTTTTTTTTCCAGTCCAGTTTTTCTTTTGGTAAAGGGATTGACTTTTGGGACTTCCTGGTTTGCTATTTTTCATGACATCACTTACTGTATAGCATCTTAAGTGTGCATTTTACAGTAATCTTAGGCTGAGATTTCTAACACTTTATTAAGAAATATTTTATTTTGGGGTGGCTTAGTGGTAGAGTGTCTGCCTTTGGCTCAGGTCTGATCCTGGAGTCCTGGGATCAAGTCCTGCATCAGGCTCCCTGGGGGGAGCCTGCTTCTCCTTCTGCCTATGTCTCTGCCTCTCTCTGTGTTTCTCTCAGTAATAAATAAATAAAATCTTTTAAAAAATTATTTTTATGTAACCTCTATACCCATCATGGGGCTTGAACTCAAAAGTCTGAAATGAAAAGTCACATGTTCTAACTGAGCCAGCCAGGCACCCCTCTAACACTTTTTATAGACCAATTAATCTGAGAATCTTCAAATTTGTAAGTCTTAGTGAACTTTACAATAAATTCTTTTTGTTAACCCTAAGTGTTATTAGTTTTCCTAACCATTATCAAAAGAGGTAATTTAACTGGATAGTATAGATATATTTCCTTTTATAAATCTTTCTTCATAAATAGAAACAATATGCTTTTTTTTTGTTTGGTTATATTGTGGTTTGAATCAGTCAAAATATTAATGCAGTTAAAATATATGTCAATCTTCATGGGGATGCAGCCTAAAAGATTTTCTGTTTAGTACTCATTAACTATGCAAATCTATCAGTTATCTGTGGGAATTTTGTAGTGAGTACTAGATGTATTAATTTCTAGATAGCTATAAATAGATTTATTTGTTTTAGAACTATATACGTTATTGAAAGCATATAGAAGATTTTGCTAGATTGGAGGCTAAAGTTAGCAAATCTTTATTCAGTGCTGTTTGTGTGTTAAAGCAAAAATATGCCAGTGTTTGGCTGATTGTGCCCTTATACCTTAGAGAGATGATCTTGTATGCTTTAATGTGTGATGTGGAAGGAAAGGAGGCAGATATGAAGGAAAACTCTGTCTTATAATCATAAATAGGATTGGGCTCAGGTGTTTTAGCAAATGAGAAAGAAGTGGCTTTGAAATTATAATGACTCACACGTCACTCTGGTTCTTTCATAAAGAATCTGAGAATTCTTATCCCTCATAGTAGCATGTGTTGGAGGACAAAATAGGATATATATATGTATATGTATATATATTTTTTCATGTAAACCAATAGTTTGGTTATAAAGACCTTATTATTTGTGCTATGATAAGGTTTGAAAGATGTTTCATTTTATAGCTCCTGCTGTTCACTCAATAATTTACTCAATTATTCAATCATTCATTAAAAATTTATTAAGAGCCTATTGTGTTTCAGGCATTAGAGATACAAAGATGAATACAATATGGTCCTTGAAATTTCTAAATTAGTTGGCAGCACAAAATGGCACAAATGAAACAATTAGCTAATATGATAGTATTGGAGGCTGACTTAGAAGTGGTGCCATTTTATGTATGAGCAGAGTTTAACACCAAAGGAATCTATCTTTTATATAGGCAAAGCCTGAGCTATTTTTAAGAGACTAAAGGGGGTTAATGCTGCAGCATTTTCTGGAAAAAATAAAAAGAAGTCTGTCTTGCTTATTAAGCCTAAATTTGCCTGATGCCCCTTATAGAAGCTCCTCAAAGAGAAAGGTCTTGTATCCTGGAAAAGAGAGGTGACTGAATAGGATGGAATCACTGGGAACAAAATTGTCTAACTTGGTTATTTTCAATAAAGAATCTCTGAAATCAGGGGAAAATGAATTACTTAATCCTTACTGTCTTTTCCCGGGCAGGTAGATTCAGAAGCAGCTGTTACTCATCATGTCAGGTGCATGATGATATTATTATACAAGTGGAATAGCTTTATTCTTCTCCTTGTTCATGTGAGTGCATAAGAACCAGGCTCTAGAGTGAAGAAGGCTTCCAGAAGGAGAAAAGCCTGATGACAATATGAGAAACCAGGCAGGGTGAGAAAGGTGTTCACCTGTGTGATGGCCTGGTATCAGTGTCACTGCACAGGAAGGGTTTCAAGTTGGGCAGGCAGCTTGTTCAGCCCAAGTAGGGTGATGATAGCATCTACATGATGATGGTGGTTGGGAGGTGGGGGGATGGAGAGGATTGTCACCTTGGTGTAAAGTGTGAAGTCCAAGCAAAGTAATGAAGTTTTCCCTATGGAGAAAAGGCCTGATGGGGTTTTGGAGCTGAAGCAGATGAGGAGGGCTTCTACATGTGGGGGTGTCCCAGAGAGGGCTATTATACCCTGATTAAGAAGGGTTATAGTGGTGATAGGATTTTTGTTTCATATTGTGTGTTGTTCAAATATATAAATATATGAATAAAGTGAGATAAATTCTTACTTTCTGATGAGGAAGTTACAAATAATAAAAGTGGAAAATTACAATTAACCCAGTGATATTGGATTGGAATAGGAGGCATTGGTGTGGACTCATTGATTTCAATGTAGAGAGATATATATAGAAATAAAAATAGATGTTAACATGTATGTATATACATACATATATTCCCTAGTTCTGTGAAAGGCCCTGAAGTTAGTACCCCACTAGCAATGAATACATCTAGCATCCAAATCTGGTCTTCTAAATATCATTCTCTACACAAAGGAACTAGAGAAACTTGAAGAAATAGCTGATTCTATGACCTTTTTTTCAGAAAGCAATTATACCAGAAGGTAAGGAAGTGATTAAAAAAAAATAATAATGCTATACATCAAATGAATGGATACAGAAGTCAGACTACATGGCTTCCCATTGGCCAAAATAAAGACAAAAATACATAATGATAGTAATGGATTATAAGTCATTGAATAAAGTAGAAATCTATGGGATGATACCAATGTAATAAATGAATAAAATGAAAGTTTAATGAGGACTAGGATATTTCCTACCTTCAAATAATCTCCCCCACAAAATACTTTTAATCATAAAGGAACTAAATAACTGGATCTATTCTCATAAAGAAGATTATTGGGCCAATTGGTAAATATTAAATGAGGTCTGAGGATTAGATAGTGCTAATTTACCAAGGTTAACTTCTCAATTTTGATTACTGTATTGTGCTTATGTCAGAAAATGTCCTATTTGTAGGAAATATATATCCACCATTTGGTGGTGATAGGATATTAGACCAACTACTAATTCTCAAATGGTTCAGGGAAAAGGTTCTTTGTTCTGTACCTACAACTTTTAAATATGCTTGAAATTCTAAATAAAATCATATTTTACTTATTAAAAATAAGATCTGGGACCCTGTTGTCAAGTTGCCTTTTTTTTTATTTTAATTTTTTAAAAAGATTTTATTTATTTATTTATTTTAAAGATTTTATTTATTTATTCATGAGACAGAGAGAGAGAGAGAGAGAGAGACAGAGAGACACAGAGATATAGGTAGAGGTAGTTGCAGGCTCCATGCAGGGAGCCGGACATGGGACTTGATCCCAGGACCCCAGGATCACGCCCTGGGCCGAAGGCAGGCACCAAACTGCTGAGCCACCCGGGCTGCCCAAAGATTTTATTTATTTATTCATGAGAGACACACACACACAGAGGCAGAGACATAGGCAGAGGGAGAAGCAGGCTACCCACAGGGAGCCTGATGCAGGAACTTGATTCCAGGACCCCAGGATCATGCCCTGAGCCAAAGATAGACACTCAACCACTGAGCCACCCAGGTGTCCCAAGTTGCCTTGTTTTATATCCTAGCTTCAGTTTTATGAGCTTGGTTAAATCCTGTAGACTCTGAGCTGCTGTTGCTTATTCTGAGAAAGGAGTATCATAATAGTAATTTCTAAAAGGATCATTTTAAAATTTCAATGAAAAATGTCTTCACATGGTTTCTGGTTCTTAGGAATTATTTTTCTTCATTAGAGGTTATTTTCCTTACTCACTTTTAGGGAATAAAATAAAGGGCTTAATTAGTTCATATATGAATGACTACAAATTAGAATGCTTGTAGAGTTCAATTTTTCATATTAAAGGGTGGAGTGTTATACATTCTGTAGTCACTAAATAAAGAATTTCTCTTTCAGGCTCAGTGGTTGAGCATCTGCCTTCAGCCCAGGGTATGATCCTGGAGACCCAGGATCTAATCCCACGTCGGGCTCCCTGCATGGAGCCTGCTTCTCCCTCTGCCTGTGTCTCTGCCTCTCTCTCAGTGCCTCTCATGAATAAACAAATAAAATCTTAAAAAAAAAAAAAAAGAATCTTCTCTTTCATCTTTAATTTTGAATCTAAGTTACGTTTCAGTTTAAATCCATCAGATGAATAATATAATTTAGTTTAACCATATTATAGTTTTTTTTATATATAGAGAAACATATTCGGGTTTCTCTTTTTTTTTTTTTTAATTTTTATTTATTTATGATAGTCACACAGAGAGAGAGAGGCAGAGACACAGGCAGAGGGAGAAGCAGGCTCCATGCACCGGGAGCCCGACGTGGGATTCGATCCCGGGTCTCCAGGATCGCGCCCTGGGCCAAAGGCAGGCGCCAAACCGCTGTGCCACCCAGGGATCCCTATATTATAGTTTCAAGTACTCTACATGTTTCTATAATAACAATATTTAGTACCACCAAGTTCCAGTTATGGAAATGCCCATGTATAAAATACACACACACACTTTTACTGCCAGGAATATTCAAACACTATGGATGTCACAATGTCAGAAACTATGTCCAAATCAACAACAATAGATGACAAAATACATTTTCATATTTATATGTTTGCACTTGAAATTGAGAAAATTCAATGCCCTGAAGGAGAAGAAATATGTCTTTGTTTTTTGGTTTTGGTTTTTGGTTTTTGCTACCTGGCAAATTACCACAAACCTGGCCTAAAATAAAATCCATTTATTATCTCACAGTTCTGTAGACACAGTTTTGGGTGGGCTTGACTTGATTCTTTGCTCAGGGTATCACAAGATGGAATCACAGTTTTCTCCTAGGCTTTGTCCTTCTTAGGAGGCTCTGGGGTGAAATTCCCTTCTAAGCTTGTTTTTAGATCCTTGGCAAAATCTAGTTCCTAGCACATATAGATAGGACTAAGTTTCCTGTTTCCTGGATGGCTATTGTCTGGAAGTCACCTAGAGCTCCTCCATATAACCTACACCTCTTCTTATGTAGCTCGGTCCATCTTCAATTTTGGTGGTCAAGTCCTTTACACTTTGAATCTCTCTTATTTTCTCTTCTGCTACACCTAGAGAAAGTCCTTTCCTTTTATAGGGCTTGTATGGTTGGATCAGACCCACCTGCATAATCTTTTTTTTAGGTCAATTGTTCCATGTAATATAGCACAATCGTGGGACTGAGATCACATTCATAGGCTCCAGTGACTAGGGTCTGGAATCTTGAGGACTATCCCTAGAAATTTAGGCTACTGATATAATTTATTCTGATTAAGGTTTACATACAGGGGGGAAACAAATTAATGCATTATTCTGACAAGCAATTTAGAGACATATTTTCTTGAAATGTTGGTGGCATAGGTATATATACATAAATGATAAGAGGAAAATATTGAATCAATGTGGAGAGAATCTTCCTCAATCTTATTTCTCTTGTGTATAAGTACAACATAAGTAATTTTGAGGACATTTGAAATTATACACTGCATATATATACACGCTTCTACTGACAATACAAAATTATTTCAACTTTAAGTTAGAAGTTTAGGTTTAGTTAAAAACAGAACCACTCAGTATTAAATGCTTAATATTTTTCTTTCTGCCAGTTTGGCTAATTATTATCTACATAGATATAAAAGTCAGTGGAGGAAAAGAAAGATGGTTTATTGGAGGAGGCTTTAAGATGATTCTAGAATTAACTGTTGTCACAGTTGTCCCTACCAATTTTGTCTTTGTTGCCATAATGACTAAGGTTTCAAAACATTTCAGAGAATTGCATTTTAGAAAGTGGAAAATGGGCAGCCCTGGGGGCTCAGGGGTTTAGCGCCTGCCTTCGGCTGGGGGTGTGATCCTAGAGACCAGGGATCGAGTCCCAGTTCGGGCTCCCTGCATGGAGCCTGCTTCTCCCTCTGCCTGTGTCTCTGCCTCCCCTCTCTCTGTGTCTCTCATGAATAAATAAATAAAATATTTAATTAAAAAAAAGTGGAAAATGATAACTCAACTGGGCAATTTACAGATGCATGAAGCAGCAAAAACAGTGGCCCTTAGTATACACAATAACCTGCATGTCCAGGGGCTTTCATGTAACACCCCCAGGAGTGCCTGAACCTGGCCAGCCCCCCCCCCCACCCCCCCCCCCCCCCCCCCCCCCCCCCCCCCGTGGTACTAGAGCTCACAGGCTTGGCTTAGGTGGGGTTGGAAATGCCCTAGAATGGCTCTTTGTTGATTTTCCCTCGTGCTAGAGCCTAGTGTTGCTGTGAAGCAAAGTGCTATTGAATTTGCTCACTCAGGCAGAACACTCAACAGGAAGGAAGGAAGCAGCCATTCTTTCTGGTCCTATTGTCTGACCACCCGGCTTAAGCAATCAAACAGCTCTGTGGCCATAGCTGGATGCTTACAAGTCTGTCATGGTTTTTTTTTTTTTTTTTTTTTTTTTTTTCTTTTACCCCTGGTGGGCACTTGGGGCGGGGCGGAGGGGAGAGTTGGCTGGCAGGGATGGATAGAAACTGGCTCTTTATGGTTTTCACTTATTTTTGATGATTTGATGACATCTTTTTATGGCTCACCCTCAGATACCCATTTTCCAACAGCAAAATGAAAAAAGTCAGAATGGGTGAGTGTATGTTTTGGAAGTGGAGTAAAGATAGTATAGTGGGCTTTCTCTATGGATGCATTCTGAAAATGGGAAGAAGTAAACATTTTAAATCACTAATAGATTTTGAAATTAGTCATCTTTTTTTGAGATTAGTCCTCATTTTTGAATAAGTTTTTAATGTGCTGCCAGCTTCATGTCTTTCGACAAGTTGTCTTTGTGCTTCAGGTTTTTTTTTTTTTTTTTAATTAATAGAATAAGGATAACAACCTAAACTTGCTTACTTCACAAGGTTTGTATAATAGTCAAATGTGTGAAGAAGTGCTTAGAAAAAAATATTGCATTATCCTAAAATATAGCATTAGGATTCTCCTGAGGAAAAGAATGCTACAATTAATTAAGATGAGGAAGAAAATTTAATAACTTAATAGTACTAAATAAAAATAATAAACTTTGTCATTGGCCTGTTTCTAAATTATTGACAGCTACCTTTAAAGTCTGAAAAGTTTCTCCAAAACCCAATAGCCTTGGGATTGCCATAAGGAGACGGTTTGTAGAAATCTACACTTGGCAGCATACTCCTATGCATAATTCTCAATTTCTAAGTGCAGTTTAAAATGCATTAAATGCCAAAACTTCATATGATTATTCTTCTTTTACATATGAATTTTAGGAGAAATGAAAATTTAAAAATCAAATACAATTTGAAGAGTAATTATAGTTAAATTTCGTGAGGGAAATGGTGCCTTCATTAACATGAACTTTAAATTTAAATTTTTTTTCTTTTTTTTTTTTTTTTTTGGTTAAGAATCCTAAGTAACTATAATGATTACAGCTATTCAGAAGTCATGAGGAGTTTAAATTACTCTGGGTTATTTGGGGACTTTTTGATAGTTTCTGAGGAAACCATGCCATAATCTTTAATAAGTCATCACTTTTAACATTAAATAGAGAGAATGGCAGTGGCTTTTAAGGAGTGAGGCAGGCATCCAGCCTGGGTGATATCCTCTAGGGAATACAGTTGAGGAAATAATCTCATTTGATTTGAATGGATTTTTCCCTTTTAGGGGCCAAATGTCAGTGGAAATCTGTGGCTAGCTTGTTAGTTTAGAATCAGAGGGTCTCGATTAGAGCTCAGATAGGCACACCGAGATAGCACCTGCTGATTTTGGTGCCTCTTCTCTTTGATTTGCCACTTTTATAAGATGGGCAATGATGCTAGGCTCTCTTGGCTGTGCCCACTATTCTTCACATTTGCTATGTGAAATATTTGGCACCATCCATGTAATTTTCCCAACTAGAAGTCAAAGATAATTCTTTAGAAAAAATTGAGGACCCTTGAATGGAGAATCTGTTTCACCTGTTCCTTAAGGATATCCAGGCTATGAGAACAGTGCGGGGAGCTCACAGCCCTATAAAGATGAAAATAGACCAGTAATTTCTCAAATGTAGGTTAGACTTAGATACTCCCTTGTGCTATGATTTATAAGGGGGCTTGGAGAGCATCCAATTCTCGAAAACATATTTGCCTAATTAACCCAGTGTCAAAACTTAATCATTTTGAGGTTATTCCCTTGGGTTATCATTCCTCTGGGTTAGGGTCACTTTTTTAAAAAATGGTTTTGTTTTCCAGGCTCTTTCTTAGGGGTGACTTGATGTGAAAACACCAGAGCCTGCAGAGTAATGAAAGTTCTGCTGAAAAAGGAGAAATTACCAGAGAGAAGGCAGAAGCATTGAAAAAGATGTTTTTAAGTAGGTTCCACACCCGACATGGGGCACAAACTCACCACCTTGAAATCAAGAGTCACATTTTCTACAGACTGAACCCACCAGGCACTGCAAGAGGTTTCTTTAAAGTGCATTACAGTGTTCCGGAGAGGAACAAGTTGATTCTAAGTAACTTGTCTACCAGAATATATAATGTATAATATTTTTTAAAGGAAATGAAAAAGCTACAATGTAAAATTCACAATATCCAGAACTCAACATCAGCCAAAAAAGTTACTATACATGCAAAGAAATAAGAGAAATATGACCTACAGCCAGGAAAAAAACGGGCAATAGAAAGAGACCCTGAATGGCAGATAGAGTAGGATTATCAAACGATATTAAAATGGTTCAAGGATTAGAAAGGAAAGCACAAGGGTAATGAAGACAATGATGGAAGATATAATGAGAAGCAAATGGAAATTTAGTTAAAAAACTAATATCTTACATAAAAATTTCACTGCACATTATATGATAAAGAAGAAATTATTATTGAACTTGAAACATATCACTAGAACTACAGAAAATAAAACACAAGGACTTCTGGTTTCCAGTTTCTCATGTAAGGAGCTTGGATGTCTCCACTCCATTTTAACAAGTAAAACTGAACAATCTGAAGAATCAACAACTTTTCCTAGATCCTTCAGAGAAGCAAGGTTTCAGGACAGACTACTGCCCCAAAGTTGGAGACATAGTCGTTTAGAGAGAATCACAAATTATCAGAGCAGAAATGCACAAGCAGTAATATAAACAGGCTCAGATAAAGGAGGGAGAATGGTTTTATTGGATACTACTTTACATTGTTTGCATTTTTAGCATATATCATTCTAATTAATTAATCAATATTTTAATTCTAGTATAGTTAATATGTAGTGTTACATTACTTTCAGGTGTAGAATATGATTGAAAAATTCTATGCATTACTCAGTGCTAATCATGATAAGTGTACTCTTAAACCCCTTCGCCTGTTTTGCCTATCCCTCCACTCATCTCCCCTCTCGTAACCATCAGTTTGTTCTCTATAGTTAAGAAGCTGGGTTTTTTGTTTGTTTGTTTGTTTCGTTTTGTTTGTTTTTGGCTCACCTCATTTTTTTGGTTCATTTGTTTCTTAAATTCCACACATGAGTGAATTTCTCTGACTTCTTCATTTAGCCTTATATCCTGTAGATTCATCCTTGTTGTTGCAAATGGCAATATTTCATTCTTTTTTATGGCTGAATAATATTGTGTTATATCTATCATCTATCTGTCTATCTATCTATCTATCTATCTATCTATCTATCTATCTATCTATCATCTATCCATCATCTCTTTATCTTTACCCATTCACATATCCAGACAACTGGCCTATTCCATAGTGTGGCTATTATAAATAATGTTACAAAAAACATGGGTGTGCATGTATCCCTTTGAATGAGTGTTTTTGTTTTTTTTGGGGGGGGGTAAATACTCAGTAGTGTGATTACTGGATAATAGCATAGTCTTATTTTTAGTTTTTGAGGAACCTCTAGAATGTTTCCCATAGTAGCTGCATCAGTTTGCATTCCCACCAATAGTACTTAAGTATTCCTTTTTCTCCACATCCTTACCAACACTTGTTTCTTGTGTTTTTTATTTTAGCCATTCTGAAAGATGTGAGGTGATATCTCATTGTGGTTTTGATTTGCATTTCCCTGACAGCTGTGATATTGAGCATCTATTCATGAGTCTTAACCATCTGTATGTCTTCTTTGGAAGAAGAATATGTCTGCTCATTTCTTCTGCTCATTTTTAATTGGATAATCTGTTTGTTTATTTTCCAGTATTGACTTGTACAAGTTCTTTATATATTTTGGATACTAACCCTTTATCAGATACATCATTCAGTAGGTTGTGTTTTAGTTTTGATGACTGTTTCCTTTGCTATGCAGAAGCTTTTTTTTCTTTTTTTTTCTTAATGTATCCTCAGTAGTTTATTTTTGCTTTTGTTTCCCTTGCCTTAGGAGACCTATCTAGAAGGTCATTGCTATGGCCAATGTCAGAGAAATTACCATCTGTGCTCTTTCCTAGGATTTTTATATTTTTGGGTCTTACATTTAGGTCTTTAATCCATTTTGAGTTTATTTTTGTGCATAGTGAAGAAAGTGGTCCAGTTTCATTTTTTTGCGTGTAGCTGTCTAGTTTCCCCAACATTTGTTAAAGAGCCTGTTTTTTTCCCATTGCATGTTCTTGCCTTTTTTGTTGAAGATTAATTGAACATATAATCATGGATTTATTTCCGGGCTCTCTATTCTATTGATCTATGTGTCTATTTTTGCATCATCTTGTATTAGTACCATACTGTTTAGATTACTACAGCTTTGTAGTATAACTTGAAATCTAGGATTGGGATATCCATTAGTTTTGTTCTTCCTTTTCAAGATACTTTGGCTATTTAGGGTCTTTTGTGGTTCCACATAAATTTTAGTATTATTTATTCCAGTTCTGTAAGAAATGCTATTGTATATTGATGGGCTTTGCATTTAAATCTATAGATTGCTTTAGTAGTATGTGTAGTATGGACATTTTAACAATATTTGTTCTTCCAATCCATGAGAATGAAATATCTTTCTGTTTGTTTGTGTCATCTTCAATTTCTTTTATCAATGTTTTATAGTTTTCAGAGTATAGGTCTTTTACCTCTTTGGTTAAGTCTATTCCTAGGTATTTTTTCATTCCTAGGTATTTTATTATTATTTTTTGGGATTGTTTCCTTAATTTCACTTTCCGCTACTTCAATATTAGTGTATAGAAATACAACAGATTTCTGTATATTGATTTTTGTATCATGCAAGCTTACTGAATTCATTTATCAGGTCTTGTAGTTTTCTTGGTGGAGTCTTTAGTGTTTTCTATATATAGTATCACGTTATCTGAATAAAGTAAAAGCTTTGCTTCTTCTTTACCAGTTTGGATGCCTTTTATTTCTTTCTCTTGTCTGAATGCTGTGGCTAGGGCTTCCAGTTCTATGTTGAACGAAAGTGGTGAGAGTAGATATCCTTATCTTGTTCCTAGTCTTAGAGGAAAGCATCTCAGTTTTTCACCAATGAATATAATGTTAGCTGTGGGTTTTTCAGATATGGCCTTTATTATGCTGAGGTATATTACCTCAAGACCTACTTTGTGGAGGTTTTTTTAAAATCATGAATAGATGTTATACTTTGTCAAATGCAAATGATCATTTGGCTTTTATTTTTTCTCTTATAGATGTATCATGTTAATTGATTTGTGAATATTGAGCCACACTTGCATCTCAGGAATAAATCCCACTTGATGGTGGTGAATGATTTCTTTAATGTATTGTTGGATTCAGTTTGCTAATATTTTGCTGAGGATTTTTGCATCTATGTTCATCAGAGATATTGGCCTGTAGTTCTCTTATTCTGGAGTGTCTTTATTTGGTTTTGGTATTAAGGTCATGCTGAACTCATAGAATGAATTTGGAAGCTTTCCTTCCTCTTCTTTTTTTTTTTTTTTGAAATAGTTTGAGAAGAATAGGTGTTAATTCCTCTTTAAATGTTTTGTAAAATTCATCTGTGAAGCCATCTGCTCCTAGACTTTTGATTGTCCTGAGATTTTTGATTACTGATTCAGTTTCATTGCTGGTAATCAGTTTGTTCCAATTTTCTGTTTCTTCCTGACTTAGTTTTAGGAGTTTACATATTTGTAGGAATTTATCCATTTCTTCTAGGTTGTCTAATTTGTTGGGATATAATTTTTCATAATATTCTCTTACAATCCTTTGTATTTCTGTGGTATCAGTTATTTCTCCTCTTTCCTTTCTGATTTTGTTTGAGTCCTGTTTCCCTCTCTCTCTTCTTTCTCTTTTAAGTAAGTCCAGCTAAATGTTTGTCAATTTTGTTGATCTTTTTAAATATCCAGCTCCTTGGGGCACCTGGGTGGCTCAGTGGTTAAGCATCTGCCTTTGGCTCAGGGAGTGATCCTGGGGTTCTGGGATGGAGTCCTGCATTGGGCTCCCCAAAGGGGAGTCTGCTTCTCCCTCTGCCTATGTCTCTGCCTATTTCTGTGTGTCTCTCATGAATGAATAAATAAAATGTTAAAAAAAAAATCCATCTCCTCATTTCATTGATCTGTTCTACTGGGTTTTGTTTTGTTTTTTTAGGTCTATTGCATTTATTCCTGCTCTAATCTTTATTATTTCCTTCTTTCTACTGGTATGGGTTTTGTTTGTTTGTTGTTGTTGTTTTCTAGCTCTTTCCAGTTTAAGATTATATTGTTTATATGAGATTTTTCTTGCCTCTTCAGGTAGGCATCTATTGCTATTAACTTCCATCTTAGAACTACTCTTGCTGCATCCCAAAAATTTTAGACCATTGTGTTTTCATTTTCATTTGTCTCCATGTATTTTTTTTACTTTCTTTTTTATTTCTTGGTGACCTATTCATTGTTTAGTAGCACATTATTTAATGTCCATGTATCTGTGTTCTTTCCAGATTTTTTCTTGTGGTTGATTTCTAGTTTTATAACATTATGGTCAGAAAAGCTGTATGGTATGAATTTATTGAGACTTGTTTAATGGCCTAATATGCCTTATATGTGATCTATTATGGAAAATGTCCCATGTGCACTCAAAAACAATGTGTATTTTGCTGTTTTAGAATGGAATGTTCTGAATATATCTGTTAGATCCATCTGGTCCAACATGTCATTCAAAGCAAAATTCCCTATTATTATTATTGTATGACTATCAATTACTTCCTTTTTAAAAAAGATTCTATTTATTTATTTAGAGTGTGCTTGAGTGGGAGAGGGGCAAAAAAAGAGGGAGAGAGAGTATCTCAAGCAGACTCTGCACTGAGCATGGAGCCCGATTTATTTATTTTTATTTTTTAAGATTTTATTTTTATTTATTTGACACATACACACACACACACACAGCACAAGCAGGTGGAGCAGCAGGCAGAGGGAGAGGGAATAGTAGGCTCCCCACTGAGCAGTGAGCCTGATGTGGGGCTCTCAATCCCAGTACCCTGAGATCATGACCTGAGCTGAAATCAACAGTTGAATGCTTAATCAACTGAGCCAACCAAGTGCTCTTTATCACTTCTTTTAAGTTGGTCATTGGCTGCTTGATGTATTTGGGTGCTCCCATGTTGGGTCTATAAATATTTACAATTGTTATATCTTCCTATCAGATTGTTCCCTTTATGATTATCTAAAGTCCTTGTCTCTTGTTACAGTCTTTGTTTTAAAGTCTATTTTTCCCCTTATAAATATTGCCACCTGGCTTTGTTTTCACTTCCATTTGCATGATAAATTTTTTTTCCAGCCTTTCAGTTTTAATAAGCAAGTGTCTTTAGGTCTGAAATGAGTCTCTTGTAAGCAGCTTATAGATAGGTCTTGCTTTTTTTTTTTTTTTTAAGATTTTATTTATTTATTCATGAGAGACAGAGAGAGAGAGAGAGAGAGAGAGAGGCAGAGACATAGGCAGAGGGAGAAGCAGGCTCCACGCAAGAAGCCCGATGTGGGACTGGATCCTGGGACTCTGAGATCATGCCCTGAGCCAAAGGCAGATGCTCAACTGTTGAGCTTTTTTTATACATCTCGTTCCCCTATGACTTCCGACTAGAGCATTTAAACTCAATGTAATTGTTGATAGATATGTTACTTTGTTTTGTATTGCTTTTTTGTTCCTACTCTTGCTCTCTTCTCTCATGGCTTGCTAGTTTTCTTTAGTGATATACTTGGATTCCTTTCTCTTTACTTTTTGCGTATCTATTACTGGTTTTTGATTTGCGGTTATCATTACACTTTTATAATAACATGTTTTGCATATAATAGTCTATATTAAGTTAATGGTCACTGAGGTTTGAATCCATACTTTACTCCGTTTCCCCCATGTTTTAAGTATATTCTGTTATACTTGACATGCATTTATCGTGAATCCCTTGGCTGAATTTTATAGGGAACCTGCTTCCTCTTGTGTACTATTATTCTATCTAATATGTTTTTAATTTCGGTTATTTTGGTCTTCATCTCTGATTCTTTTTTATCTTCTCTAATTGCTAAGGGTCTCACTAATGTTTTCCACTCTTTCTCAGGTTCAGTCAGTATCTTTATGACTATTACTTTAAATTCTCTATTAGGCATACTTATCTCCATATTATTAAGGTCTCTTGCTGTAATTTTGTCCTATTTTTTCATTTGGGACATGTTCTTCTGTCTCTTCGTTTTGTCTAACTCCCTATGTCTATGTGTTAGGAAAGTCGGCTTTGTCTCCTGTTCTTGAAAGTAGTGCTCTGCAGTGAATTGTTCCCTGTTCAACAGAACCTGGTGTTTCAGGGGAACCTCCATGTGTGTTGCATGCACCCTTCTATTGTGGCTGAGCTGCTTTTACCTGCAATCCAGTTGTCTGCAATGTTTTTTCTTTGCCTGTTGTGGGCACAGTTTTGTCCCTGTGTTGCTAGTGAGCCAATCTGGTACTACCTTGGCTTGAATTGAGTCAGACCAGGCATTTGCCAGAGATTCAGTAGCACTGGACTGCAAGGTGCTTTCCTTGTGTCATCCCCTGAGAAGCTTTCATTGGTCAGTGCAGCCTGTAGTCAGACCAGCTGTCTGCTCTGAGCCCAATACTAGGGCTACAATCAAAATAATGTGTGTAATCTTCCCCTCTCCCTGGGGCAAGAATCACTTTAGAGTGGTGCTGCTCCCTGTCAGGGCTGCTTACAGACTGCCAGGCCTATGGCATCACTTTGGATGGACTCTGGTCAAGAGCATACTGGAGGGGGTAGTATCACAGGGGAATATGTGGGTGGAGTGCACAGTTAGCAAATTAGGCGCAGCACTAGTTTCTGTAAGTGTCCGTGTGCCCAGGCTGGGGGAGAGGGGAGAGAAATGGTCCCTGTCAACTCCTTTGTTCTTGGAAAAGTCTCCCAATGATTCCTGGTCATCTCCGATAGGTTCTGAGATTAGTTAACAAATCGTCCTGTATACCCCAGCTGTTTTTCAAACTGCTATTTCTGTGCTGTATCTCTCTGGGGCTGTTTGTTTGTGCTATCTCTTTAAGGGTGGGGGCTTTACATTCTTCTCGCTGTCCCAGAGCCAAGCCTACTGATTTTTAAAGTTCCAGGTGTTAAAAATCCCAGCTGATTGTAATAATTCAAGAAATTAGGGGTGCCTGGATGGTTCAGTTAGTTAAGCAATTGACTCTTTTTTTTTTTTTTTTTAAGATTTTATTTATTTATTCATGGCAGACAGAGAGAGAGAGAGAGAGAGAGAGAGAGAGAAGCAGAGGGAGAAGCAGGCTCCTTGCACGGAGCCCGGGACTTGATCCCAGGTCTCCAGGATCACACCACAGGCTGAAGGCACGCTAAACTGTTGGGCCACCGGGGCTGCCCAAGCAATTGACTCTTGATTTTGGCTCAGGTCACCATCTCAGGGTCCTGGGATCAAATCCCACATCAGGCTTCAGAGAGGAAGGGACTCTGTTTGAGGATTCTCTCTTTGTCCCTCTGCCCCTGCCCCCACTCGTCCTCTCTCTCACTCTTTCTCTCAAATAAATAAATAAATCTTTAAAAAATGAATTCAAGAAATTAAAACCCTCTTCCTTTCAAAGCTAAATGTTATAGGGATATGTCCTCCCTGTTGAGGTTCCCTGTGCCTGGGGGGCCTGATGCGAGGGTGTTTTTCTCTCCGGTTCTGTGCCCACAGTGTCCCTCCCTTCCATGGACAGCACTGCTGGTCTTTTTAGCTTCCAAATGTCTCTGTCTTCATGCGGCTTCTATATTTAGCCATGGAGTCTATTCTGTCAGTCTTCATTTCTCTTTCTGGGTTATTTTATGTTATCTAGTTGCATCCCTAAACTCTTAGGGTCCTCCTAAATGCAACTCCTCTTCCTCAGAAGTTCTGAAAGCTCTTTTAAAAAATATATTTTAAAATAGCTACCTAACATGATTTTTTTTTTTTTTTTTTTTTTTTACGCTGAATACAATATACTTTATTGATGGTACAGGACAAGGTAGGTCTCCTCAAACTCCTCCCCTTCTTCAAGGAGTCTGGGATGGAAACTGTGGAGGTCAGGAAATTCTCAGTGTGTTGGGAGATGAGTTGGGGCAAGGATTTTACAGCAACTGAGGGCCTCTCTCTTCCTCTTGCTCTTCCTGGGGCTGATGGTCCAGGGGGCTCTTACTCTTTGGAGGCCATGTGGACCCTTAAGGTCCACCACATAGATGCTGTAGCCAAATTCATTGTGATACCAGGAAATAAGTTTGACAGTGTGGCCACTGAGAGCAATGCCAGTCCCAGCATCTAAGATGGAAGAGTGAGTGTCACTGGTAAAGTCATAGAAGACAACTTGGTCCTCAGTGTAGCCCAGGATGCCCTTGACAGGGTCTTCTGATGCCTGCTTCACCACCTTCTTGATGTCATGATTTTTGGCAGCTTTCTCCAGACAGCAGATCAGATCCACGACAGACTCATTAGGGGTGGGGACACGGAAGGCCATGCCAGTGAACTTCCTGTTCAGCTCAGGGATGACCTTGCCTATAGCCTTGACAGTGCTGGTAGAAGCAGGGATGATGTTCTGAACAACCATTTAGCCATCACATGACAGCTTCACAGAGGGCCATCCATGGTCTTCTAGGTGGCAGTGATGGCATGGACTCATGGTCCTGAGTCTCTTCATAATGCTGAAGTTTTTGTGGATGACCTTGGTCAGAGGGGCCAAGTGATTGGTGGTGCAGGACGCATTGCTGACGATTTTGAGGGAGTTGCCATATTTCTCATGGTTCATATCCATCACAAACATGAGGGCACCAGCAGAAGGAGCAGAGATGATGACTCACTTGGCCCCACACTTCAGCTGAGCCCCAGGCTTCTGCATGATAGTGAAGACCCAGTGGACTTCACAACATACTCAGCACCAACATCACCCCATTTGATGTTGGTGGGATCTTACTTCTGGAAGATGGAGATAGGCTTTCCATTGATGACAAGTTTCCTATTGTCAGCCTTGACTGTGCCACGGAATTTGCCATGGGTGGATTCATACTGGAAACGTAGACCATGTAGTTGAGGTCAGTAAGAGGGGTCATTGATGGTGACAATATCAACTTTGCCAGAGTTAAAACAGCCTTGGTAATTAGGTGCCCAATATGGCCCAATCCATTTACTTCAACCTTCACCATCATATCTCAGGGATGCAGCTGGCATTGCACTAGAAGATTTAGCTGTCTGTTGAATGGGGAGGAGCAAAGAGCCCTTACATGATTTTTTTTTAATTTTTATTTATTTATGATAGTCAGAGAGAGAGAGAGAGAGAGGCAGAGACACAGGCAGAGGGAGAAGCAGGCTCCATGCACCGGGAGCCCAACGTGGGATTCGATCCTGGGTCTCCAGGATCACGCCCTGGGCCAAAGGCAGGCGCCAAACTGCTGCGCCACCCAGGGATCCCTCTAACATGATTTTTAAAGTCAAATGAAATATGCAGAATCCTCCACTCCTCCACTACAGCACTGAGACAAATGTCTTTCTCCCTAGTGACCATTTGTTGAAATATTTCAAGAGTTGTTTTAAGCTACAAAACTCTAGTTTTCTCATTGTACCCATTATTGCCCTCTTGGTGTACGAAATGTCAATGTTCCTTAAAAGAACGTATTGAGGGTTGGATATAGTAATTTGGATAGGACTGTTCTTTTGTGCCAAGGACAGCAAACATCCTCCTCTGTGGATGTGGAGACCACAGATCAATTCAGCAGCCCAATTGAGGGCAATTTGTGAATCTCTTATGACTTGGCAATTCCATTTCTATTGAATTGTTCTTTACAGCCACTTTACACATGTTTTCAACTTATAAGACTCTTAATATGAATTGCTTTCATCTTCTATTTCTGTTTCAAAATAAAAAAAGAATTTTAAAAATAGAAAAAATTAAATACTTTTAGCTATTTCTTCTTATCAGTTAGCTTTACACCATCTCTCCTAAGCAAAAAAATCTTGCCTGGGAGGAAAAATAAATTAAAATAAAATAAATGGGGATGCCTGGGTGGCTCAGCAGTTGAGTGTCTGCCTTTGGCTCAGGGCGTGATCCTGGAGTCCTGGAATCAAGTCCCGCATCAGGCTCCCCATAGGGAGCCTGCTTCTCCCTGTCTATGTCTCTGCCTCTCTCTGTGTGTCTCTCATTGATAAATAAATAAAATATTAAATTAAATTAGATTAAAACATTTGATTGGCTGCTTTATCAGAGTTTAAAAAGAAAAAGCCCATCTGCCCCCACATCCAGTTGCTTCCCTCACATGAAATCCTAAGATGGTAGGTAGTTCAAGGGAATAGAGTGCTCTAATCCACAAAGTCATATAAACATCCTTGACCTCCAGTAGTGAGTTCAGTAATTTCTTCACTGGTGCTCTAATATCTCTCATCTCCTTGACTTTTTACTATGTTCCCTTCCTTTATCCCCATTACTAGCAACTTTATACAACCGATTTCTGTGCTCTGGCCCTCATACTGCAGATCAATGCTGGAAACTTATGAGAAAGTGTTGACTAATCTGTCAAATTCCTTTTCCCCTCCTAAAAACCTTTTATTAATAATTTCTGTTCTATGGCTATAATTTTATTGTTTTATACCTCTCAGATAACATTTTTTCCCCATTTGTACATTTTATTTATTTTTTAAAATGTAAATTCAATTAATTAATATGTAATGTATTATTAGCTTCAGAGGTAGAAGTCAGTGATTCATCACTCTGATATAAAACCCAGTGCTAAAAAATAAAAAAATAAATAAAAAATAAAAAAAACACCCAGTGCTCGTTACATCACATGCCCTCCTTAAAGTCCATCACCCACTTTCCTCATAGCTCACCCCCCTCTCCTCCAGCAATCTTCAGTTTGTTTCCTGTGACTAAGAGTCTTATGGTTTGTCTCTTTCTCTGATTTTGTCTTGTTTTATTTTTTCTTCTCTTCCACTATGATCCTGTGTTTTGTTTCTTAAATTCCACATACCTCTCTTATGACCTTTTACGTCAGAGTCCTGATTTCCACCCTGTTGGCTATCATGGGACATGTGTAATTTGTACTTGTTTCTGAAATTCCAATGATTTTCAAATTTTGTTCCTCCTTAGTTTTTCCCTTTCCAACTTCCAATCTTCCAATTTATTGAATGTTGTCACTAATTAAGGAGATAACTAAATATATATATTTTTTACTCTTCCTCCTTCACACTTGCACATATATACATAGATTACAACACTCAACAGGATTTCCCACTAACAGAGGATAGTTGGAAGAAAGGCAGGCAAGGGCAAGGGGCCCCTGTCCTAAGAGGAAACTGTCCTTAAAAGGAAAAGACTCCATTTGTTATTCTACACCACCCTGAAAGGAGATCTCTAACCTTTCTCATGTAAACAACTATCTGAGGTAGATGAGCACATGGATCAAAACCTGATTGGGTGACAGGTGCATGGAGGGTTAATCAGATTAAAATAGCCCATCAACTATCTCATAAAACCCCCTAGATTTAAATGCCAAAGGACTGGGATGTCTGGGTGGTGCTGCAGTTAAGCATCTACCTTTGGCTCAGGGTGTGATCCTGGAGTCCTGGGATTTAGTCCCACATTGGGCTCCCTGCATGGAGCTTGCTTCTCCCTCTGCCTGTGTCTATGCTTCTCCCTTGCTCTCTCTCTCTCTCTCATGAATAAATAAATAAAATCTTAAAAAAAAAAGTGTTCAGTATGAGATAGTTTTTATGTTTGGTATTTTTTTTTTTAATTTTATTTTTAAGTAATCTCTACACCCAACGTGGAGCTTGAACTTACAACCCTGAGATCAAGGGTTGCATGCTCTATCAACTGAGCCAGCCAGGCACCCCACGTTTGGTACTTCCTACCCAATTTTCATTCTTTCATTTATTAACAAACCTTTACTAAGTGCCTTCTATGTTCAAAGAATTTCAATAGTTATTAAGGGGAGATAAATATGTCTGAAATATAATTATTTTCCTATAAGACCCCCAAGTCAGGCATAATTAGACAAGATCACAAATAATTTCAATTTAAAAAAGTGGTAAATTACTTATCTTTTTCAAACAACCCATATCAGCTATATGATGAGCAGCACTGAATACTAGGGTGAAGTTCAATAGCGTATATTTGACATGGCCACAGTCAATAGAGTTTTTTGCTTTCTCTAATCTATACTTCTCAGCCTGGTATTGAATGTAGAGAAAATGAATTAGGGGAGTAGCAAAGGATTTTGGACTCGCATGACAGGAACAGTGCATCATGGGGTGAAGAGACTAGAAAACTAGACAACCAAGTACAGTAGGATATGTGGACCAGAAAGGGATTGGCATGTTAGAAGAGTGAATAGGGCATTCTCCAAAGAAGATATGCAAATAGCCAATAAAGTATATGAAAAATACTTAACATTACTCATTAGAGAAATGCAGATTAAATCCACTATGTGGGCAGCCCAGGTGGCTCAGTGGTTTAGTGCCACCTTCAGCCCAGGGCCTGATCCTGGAGACCCAGGATCGAGTCCCACTTCAGGCTCCCTGCATGGAGCCTGCTTCTCTCTCTGCCTGTGTCTCTGGCTCTCTCTCTCTCTCCCTCTCTCTCTCTCTGTGTCTCTCATGAATAAATAAATAAATATTAAAAAAAAATAAACCCGCTATGTGATACTACTTCATACCCATTAGGATGGTAACAAGGAAAAATAAACAACAACAGCAAAAACAAATTAGAAAATAGAAAATTTTGGTGAGGATATAGAGAAATTACAACTCTCATACATTTCTGGTGGGAATTTAAAATGGTGCAGTCTCCTTGGCTATTCATAATAGCCCAAAGGTAGAAAAAAACCCAGTGTCCATCAACAGATGAATGGATTAGAAAAATGTAGTATGTGCATAAAATGAGACATTATTCAGCCTTGGAAATCAATTAAATTTTGATATATGCCCCAACATGGATAGATCTTGATAATATTATGCTTTGAAGTCTGATAAGTCAGACACAAAAGGACAAATATTGAATGATTCCACTTATATGAGGTACTTAGTATAGGCAACTTCATAGATTCAGAAAAAAAGATGCTATCAGGGGCTGAGGGAAAGTGGGAAGAAGGAGTTATTGTTTAATGGATACAGAGTTTTGCTGAGGATGAGCAAATGTTTTCATTTTGGGTAAAGATAATAATAATAGTTATACAATATTGTGAATGTTTTAAATGCCACTGAAATGTATTCTTGTGAATCATTAAGATGATGAATATTATCTTATGTATATTTAACCACAATAAAAAAGTCTTAAAATAAAATACAAAGGAAAAAGAATATATAGGGTTAAGGAAAAATAGGCTTAAAGTAGAAGAAAAGCAAATTTCACAGGTTAAGAGAAGGGGAAAATGGAAAGAGTGAATTCAATATTCTTTTATACAGAAAAGATTCAGTATATGGTAGAGACAAAGGTCACGTGGAGAAATGAGTAGAAAGAAAATAATTGTAGAACATTTTTGGGGGGGATGAAATTTCCACTATGGGGTGTCAAAATGAATATTATAGTAAGGTTGTAGCTTGACTGCTCACAGCTAACCCCCTCCCTAAGCATTGCCCTCCGTGGAACGCCCTAGAGGCAGTCTGCAGGTAATTACTGCTCTGTACATGGGTTACAAAGGCCTTACTTTGGGACTCTGAAGGGCCACCCAGCTCCAGAACTGCAGGTAGGACTGGCTGAGGCCTCTGTCACTTCCCTCTCCCCGTTCTGTTTCTCCTTTTGTTGAGTCCTTGTTTCTTCACTCTTATAGATGTTTTTCTCTCATGTACTTTCCAACAAACTTTCTATATGCAAATATATACCTTAGAATCTGTTATCTAGAGAATGTAGCCTAAAACAAATATTGGGTTACAATCCTAACCAGGTGAGAAATTCACATTCCTTTGCTGATATAATCATTTGAGAAAGGATAATTTTGTCATGACTCAATTTTGACAGCTGGAAAAACTAGGTTAGATTTTATTTTTAAGAATCACCACCATTAATTTACTTATTCATTTATTCTCTTATTCATTTACTCCTCTAATATTTGTTGACTGTCTACTATGTGCCAGACTCTGCCAGGAAAATAGTCAAATAAATGAGAAACTCTAATACTACTTATTAAATAATAGGATATCAGTACTCTTCCAGAAGAAACTATAATTAAACCTCAAAGTTTAATTCTGTCAAAGTAGTTATAGTTCTAATTTCACAGGGGATAGAATCTTCCATTAAAATGATCTGCTGTTAGAAAACTTTATATAATAAAGTTTTATTTATCCTTAATAATAAAGGATATATTATCTACACAAACCTAAGGAGAGGCAAAATCATAAGCACAAAGGACAATAATTATTAAAGTATTGTCTTGACTTACTTGTTCATTGTTGCCACCAAAGTTAAACTTGAACATCATATAATTTTATTCTGTTATCAAGAAAAAGAAGAAAATAGATTTAACAAATGATTTTATGTTTTCTCTATAATCTATACACATTAAAAATACTTGCTTACAGGGGTGCCTGGGTATCTCAGTCAGTTAAGCATCTAACTTTGGCTTAGGTCATGATCCCAAGGTTCTGAGATGAAGCCCCACATCATGCTGAGCAGGGAGCCTGCTTGTCTCTCTCCCTCTGCCCTTCCTTATGCCGGTGTACATGCCCCCCCCCCCCCCCCAATAAATAAATAAAATCTCAAAAAAAAAAAACTTGCTTATGACAAATCTCAAACGTACACAAAAATTGATAGGGAAACAAGTGATCTTCTCATAACCTTTAACTACCTTCCTTTGTAGCCAATCTTGTTTCATCTATACCTATATCTGCTTCTCTTCCTCTCATATTATTTTGATGCAAATCTCAGCCATTGTATAGTTACATATGTTTCAGTGTATCTCAGTAAAATGTACGGACTCTTAAACCCACATTCAGAATAAAGTTACCTGTCTGTAGAAGTAAGATATATTGAGGGGATCACTAAGGAATTGCCCAGAAGAGTTAGAAACTTTCCATATCCAATCAACATGCTCTTAATGAATGTGAGCTGTAGGCATTGAGTGCCAAGAGGTAGCAGGTTCCAGGTATGCAGGTGCTTTGTCAGCCCCTGTGAAAACTTTGGCTACTACTTGTAGTAAGATATGAAGGGTTTTAAGCAGAGCAGAGATGCAATACTAATCTCGTCATTTTAAAAGGATTACTCTGGTTGCTGCTGTGTTGCAAATGGACTATAGAGGTTCTGGAGCAAGAACAGAGAGACCAATTAGGATGAAGTTTCTCACAATTTATTGTGCATATAAATCACAGGGAATCTTGTTAAAATGTAGATTATGTTTTACTAGATCAAAGATGAGGACTGAGATTCTGCATTTCTAACAAACTCCCAAGTGATGCTCATGCCCATGGTGTAAACACACCAAACATTGTTTAACAAGAAATTAAGAGACAATTACAGACATCCGCATGTTAGATAATGTGGCTCAAAATGGGTAGAGGTGGAAAGTAGTAGGGTTGTAAGGAATGATGGAACTGTAGGTTTGGATATGAGGTATGAGAAAAGACAAATCAAAGCTCATTCCAAAGTTTTTAGCTTGAGACAACTGGAGAGGTGGGGAATCATGTAGGAGGAACATTTTGGCAGGAAATCAGAAATATGATTTTTGACATCTTAATCTTGAGATACCTGTGAAACCCACAAATGATGAAGATGAGTAGATGATTAGATACATGAGTCTGAGGTTCAGGGAAATAGTTAAGATTGCAGCTGAGATTTGTGGGTCTATATACAGCATTTAATGTCATGAGAATGCAGACCATTTAGAGAATGAATACAGTTAGAAATAAAAAGAGGTTCTAAGAAAGAGCCTTTGGACCATATTACATTTAGGGGTTAGAAAGATGAAGATAAATTAGCAAAAGAAACTAAGAAAATGCAGCCCTGATTAGGAGAACTAAGATAATGTGTGTCTTGGAAAACAGTGATGAAAATGAAATTAGCAAGACTACAGTGGGACTGACAAATACAACCTATCAGGCTCAGATCTAGGATGCCCCATAAATTTATACTTAATTTTGAGCATTTTAAATTGAAATTGACATTTCAGGTCATGAAGCTGTCTCAAGAACAGTTTAGGAAGGAGGGAGTATGTATTTACAAAGCTGACATAGGATCTAAATAGCAAATCATTTGTACTTAGATTTAGTTAATTCACTGAAACAACTAGACTTCGGTAAATAATTGGTTTGCATTTTTCTTCTTATCTGGAAGAGACTATTTACATAAAATTGTTATTTTGGCATTATGCATAACTTAAAAATAAAACGTCTTTGTCCCATCAGATAGCATGTAATCTTTTATATTGGGTATTACATGATGTTTTTGTGCTGATCACCTGGGACCTCTTTTTAATTCTACTGTGTGACCTTGGTCTCATCACCTGCCTCAGTTTCCTCACTAATAGGAAAAATTAATCCTTATCTAACCTAGGTCACAGAGTTGTCAAAACAATAATACGATAACAAGCTTATATGGAGATATCAATATTCTAGGAATAGCATATGTTTCTGGAAATAATAGTAATGAAAGAATCTCCTTTACCCACCTTCTCAGTTGAGTGATTCCTAACTACATCTTATGAAATTAGTATTTTTTCCAATATTATATGAAGGGCTCACAAGTGACTATCTTGAAGTTATTTTACCATTACTTAATCATCTTGACCCATATGAACACTAATTTCACATGGTTCAAGTTAATTTTTCAGAGTTTTTGATAGTAGGAAAGAGAAGATATTTGATATTCTAGAGTCTGCTGGGTTTTCTTTTTTCCATCATAGCAAATAAGAATATTTCTACTTAGTCCTAAATGGGAAGTCTCCGTGTTTCTTTTCCATATCCAGAAACAAACTCTCCACTTCTGTCCCTGAGTCTCTAAAATGCTCAAGAGACTCAGCACTCAAGACTCATCAGCTCAAGACTGATCATAGGAAGATGGAAAATGAAAGAAGGAAAAGGTGAGAAGAAGCAATAGCAGCATAAAGGTATTTCTCCCTCTCCTTTTCTTCCTTCCTTGCTTATCACTTCTCTTACAACTGTTTATTTAAAACAAATAAAATTAGCTTTATGTGTTCCAGACTAAAAATGGTAAGTGACAAAATGTAATTGGTGTATCAGTCAGGAAAAGCTAGGTTATGGTGCAGCAACAAATAAGTCTCCAAGTCTCAGTAACAGAAAACAACATTTTTTTCCCCACCACAATTATTTTACATGTTTAAGCTGTTCTTCAGGGGCTCTTTACTCATGGTAATCACTCTGGGATTCAGGTTATTGAAAATACCATCCTGATAAGAGCTTCCAATGTTATTAAGGCAGTGGAAAGGGACACTGAGAGTCTTACATGAATACTTAATATTTTTCACAGAGATAACAGATCACTTTTGCACACATTTCTTCAACTAAAAAAATCATTCATTTGTACCTAATTTACCATGTGCCAAGAAGGATCAGCATTGGATGGCTCATTTGTGGGCATCCTCTTGTGACTGCCACTAATATCTAATGAAGGAGTGGGGTGATAATAATTGTTCTCACTCAAAGGTTATTGTGAGGATTTATATTAACACATAAGTTTACATTAAAGTAAGCTTTATTATATGAATTAAAATTTAAAAAAATTCATACAATAAGTATTTTTATAAAACTAACAACTTACATTGAGACCATGATTGGTTAATTATTCTCTGGGAGACTTACATGTAAGTCTTACATGTAAATAAAAGATAAGGATTACATGTAAGTCCTTATCTTTTTTTTTATGTCATTCTACTTCTAGGTTTATAAAATCATTAATATATCAAGATAATTTTCATGTTTAAATAACTAGTGACTTCCTTTCATTGATGAAAATAGAGCTTGGAGGAGAAAAATCAATTTTATCACTCCTAATACACACGTACAAATTCACAATCTATTTTCCTATCAAATATTGTTTAGATGGAATGTTAAATCCTCTTGCAAGGAATTATACATGATCTTATGCATTGTAAATAAAATAACTTGTCTTTGTCAATTGTCAACCAAGCTTTCAAAAATCTATTCCATCAAGTACTTCACAATGAGTTATGTAGATAACAGAAAAGCCATCTCTGTTGTGTGTTAACATATATATGCCTCTGAAAAATTTTGGTAGGAGGCAGTTAAAGTCAGTATTAGATAGCAGGATGAAGTCAGTTCTAGTCCACAGACCTGACTAGTCTAGACTTCAGAAAGTGTCTATGAAGGTAAAATAAAAAAAACTGTGCAATGAGTTTCATCCCTGTAGACAGTATCAATCTTGATAAAGTTAAAAAAAATAAGGCAGGTTTCTCTCAGTGTATTTCTTTTGCACTGAATTATCTTGATAGTAGTTTTAACTCTCCACTATACTTCAGGAGTTCGTTCTAAAGCAAAGTTGTAGTTTGGCAAGTAACCACCAATCATTTGGATAGTAAAGTAGACAATTCAGGTCATTGCATTAAGTAGGATAGCTAGAAATCTGTAGGCCTGGCTGGAATGATGAGAGTGAAGAACTACAAAACCTTTATGCATCTGCACTTCATGGGTTAGATTGCTCTGTCTTGCAATTTTCTTCTAATGAGGTCTTTTTTTCCAGATTATGCCAACCTGAGGCACATAAGAAATAATGTGATCACAAAATATTCAAATCCTAGAAAAGCTTGTTGCTTTTCTAAACTTTATGAAATATGGAAGGAGATTCAGGCATATTATAAACATGATAATTTGTAAAAACAAATTAGAAAGTAATAATTTTAATATATATAAAGTCAAAGATGAATATAATGTAGATGTAGAAAACCAGTAAGAGTCTGAGGGCAATAGAATTTTGCTACATCAAGAAGGGAAAAACCACATTCTCCGGAAGTAAATATTATTATTAGGTATTTTTTCCCCAGAATCTAAGGAAATTTATAGTAATGTATTTTATTCCCAGAAATTAATAAAAATAAATCACACAATTCCTAGAAAATACAACTTAAAAGTTGCCATTACAGAAAGGAAATACTCTGTTAGTAATTATTACCAAGAGAAGAATTTATTTCCTTAAGTGAAAAATAAAACTGGAAAGTCAAAAACTTTTGATTTTTCTTTTTTAGAAAAGGAGTATTTCTAACAATACTTTGATGGGCTGGAAGAGCCTATGAAATTAAAATTTTAACTTTTTAACAGAAAAGATCATTCTTATTATTGTGCAAAGTTCTTAAATGATGGTAAGATTGGAAAAGAAGGTCAAATAGAGAATAAATATCATTTCACAGATACAATTTTTTATTACCAAAAAAGAATTGACTGTCTGATCTAAATTCCTTCAGAAGAATGCCCTTTGAAAGATGTACATACAGCTGCTACTGGACTGTAAGAAGCTCCCCTTTTGAATCAGAGAAAACTTTATTGTCCTCAAGATGGTGTGTTTTTTTCTTCTAATAGTCCTTTTATTTCTTCCTTGCAATTGAAGATGCTAATTATTATAAGCTAATACACTCAGATTTTTATAAAAGCAGATGTTCTGAGTTTTAAATTCAAATTATATTGTTAAGAAGCATCCTTTTACTCATTTTTCTTCTCCTTGTCCTCCCTCTGCCCTTTATTCTATTTTCAATTCCTTTATTATTCACAGATCTTTTCATAGATTTCCGTCCCTCAGAAGATTATGGTCTTCCAATGTTAAACCACTTAAATCTGTCCTGCTAATGGAAATGCTTTTTTTCAGTGGTTAAGAAGCACATTGCTTTTGACACGGCTGAGTCTAAATTTCCTCCCTCATTCTTTTATGTAGCTTTTATTTTTCTCACTGTACACGTTTTCCCCCAAATGCATTTTACGGTTTGCTTTCGTAATTGCCAATATTATAATACCTGTTATTTATATGATATTATACAGCTTTATAAAGCACTTTCATTTCTTTATTTATTACATTGTACTTCTTCTAAATGTATCTTTTAAAACTTTTTTTCTTGTGGCAAATAAGTCCTAAATGAAGTATAATATCTTTGAGGGCCATCTCTTGCCAAAATAGTTTTAACTACTTTTAGAATTATATTAATCCTGGAGTTTAAATAATTTCTGAAATATATTAATCCTGGAATTTAAAGCTATAAAGCATGAACTACTATCAAATATTTCATCCCAAAGTTACTTTAGATAAAGTATGTTTGTTTCTTTTTTTTTTTTTTTTTTTCTTTTTTCCTACAGGCTGACTATTAGGGATATTACTAGTTTCAGTTTGGAAGAACGATCCCAAGATGTTAGCTTCTTTAAAAGTTAAGTATTTCTTGGGGGATATCTCTGGCTCTACATATGAGATGGTCACACACTGGATCGATTTTAAAGTGAATGCTAACTTATGAATATAACGTTAGTATTTTTTTATTCCAGCAGGATTATCTTCTTGGTCCTGAAGAGTACTATATCTTTATTGAGGAAAAGTAAACATTAAAAAAAATTTTCTTATAAAAACAAATTATTACAGTTAATTTTCATTATGAAAACAGAACAAAATAAATTTTAGTTTGTCTATAATAGTGAACACAGCTTGTGATATTTCTTTTATTTTATGAGATTTGAGGAGAACATATTCATAGCTGAATTTGTTATACTGAAATCTCTCTTTAGACACTTGAGACACTCTGTCTACTATTAGAGTTAATGGGAGGTGGAATTAGCCATGATGATGTGTTAGCTGTTGGATAGCATTTTTATTATCATTTTTCTAAGCTCTTTTTCTTATTTCACCCTCCTAAGGATTTCTTGAATTAGGTTCTGTATAAGAAATTATGCTTAACCTTAGCAGCTTAAAACATTTATTATCTCACAAATTTCTGAGGGTCTGAAATCTGCAAGCAGCTTACCTGGTTGGTTCTGGCTCTGGGTCTCTCTCTAGAGGTTACAGTCAATACACCAGCTGGTGCTGTAGTCATCTTGAGTCTTGACAAGGTTGAAGGATCTAATTGCAAGTTCACTCACATGGCTATTGGCAGACTTCACTTCCTCACTGTCTGTTGGCCAGAGACTTTAGTTTCTGGCCATGAACCTCCTCATAGGCTGATTTAATATTAATGGCAAGTGGGAGATTCCAGATGACAGATACAAAGAGATGAAGGAGGAGATGGAGAAGGAGAAGAAGAAGAAGGCATGATTATCTAAGAAACCATAGTCTTTTTAGTAACCTAATCTCAGAAGGGATCTACCATAACTTCTGTTGTATGCTGTTGGTCACAAATCTGCCCTGATACGATGTGACAGGGGACTACATATGGGTGTGAACTCCAACTACATATGGGTGTGATGAAGATCACTGGAAGTCATTTGGGAGGCTGGCTACCACAATAGGCAATCAGGCATTATAAAGATAAATCACCATAGGCCCTGGAAAACATTTGCCTTGTTGTAGATCATACACATAATTTAGTGGCTTTGACTCTAGCAATAGATTTTCTACATGAGAAGCTTATGTTTTTCACAAGTTTTTTTTCCTAGAATCATTGGTTCCTACATGATGATAAAAAGGTACCAGTTAAAAAGACTAAAACAATTTTTTAAACATTTTATTTATTTATTCATGAGAGGTACAGAAAGAGAGAGGCAGAGACATAGGCAGAGGGAGAAGCAGGCTCCTTGCAGGGAGCCCCATGTAGGACCGGATCCTGGTAGTCCAAGATCATGACCTGAGCTGAAGGCAGATGCGCCCAACCACTGAGCCACCCAGGAGTCCCACCAGTTAAAAGATTAAGTTACTGGATTCCATGAGACGTTTTTCAATTTATGACTGGCTAGTTTTTGAAGTAAACTGAGTGAGGTCTTCTGTACATGTGCCATTCCTTTCAGCCATACACTGAACTAGAGCACCATTTATATAGAAAATGTAATGCCTCCTGTTTAATTTTGGATCACACTCTCCTCCCTAATTTCATTTTATACACCAGCCAAACCAGAAGTTGTATGGAGAGTTGTAACTGCAAAGGCCTTTTGTTTTTTTTAAAGATTTTATTTATTTATTCATGAGACACACAGAGAGAAAGGCAGAGACGTAGGCAGAGGGAGAAGCTCCCTCACAGGGAGCCCGATGTGGAACTTGATCCCCGGACTGGGATCACTCCCTGAGGCAAAGGCAGGCACTCAATCGCTGAACCACCGAGGCATCCCTGCAAAGGACGTTTATGTCATAAGTGCAAAGATATTTAAGTTATACAAGAGAGCAATGGGGGGAATGGTGTCTTTGAGGAAGCTTAAATGTGGTTAATGTTTTTATCTATGAAGCAGTAAGTAAAAAATATGTGGTAATTAACAGGAGAATTTTCTGAATTGTTCAGTCAAACCATTAAAAAAACAAGTTTATATAACTAAGAACTTACTGTAACCAAATTAATCATTAACTATTTCCATCGTAAGACTCTTATCATCAACACACTGTGTTAGTCATTGTACTTCCTGCTAATTATTGTTTATAACTCTTCAACATCGTAGTTGTGGTCCTCTGAAATTGAACATTTACCTCTCTCAACAGCTCCCATTCCTCAGTTCCTGTGATCCATGTTTGCTGATTCCTAACATTGAAAGGGTTTTCACATATCTGTATTCCTCAGTAGTTTCGCACATGCATCCACTCCTCTGATAGATGCAAACATACCAGGCACAGGATTAGATGATGGGTGACAATAAAGAAGAAGGCAGACCAATTGCCTCCTGTCATGGGTTTTTTGTTTTCTCTGTGGCAGATATTCCTGAAGAAATAATTATAGAAAAACATATTAAAGTATAATTTTTAAAAATTGTATGGTAGAAGCAGATGAAGGGTCACAGCATTATACAAGGAGGGGATCTAACCTGATGTGCATAGGGGGAGAGCAGTAGATAGTCTCCCTTGAGGAAGTTTATAATGGCCAGAAACTTCTGTGAGGATCAACACAGGCAGATGCTCAGGTATGTTTAAAGTTGATGTTTGTTTTGGACATGCAATTAATTTAAGTGGGAATTCTACAGCCAAGTGCAAAGTTATAGATATTATGTTACTATCCTTTGAACATTACTGTAAATATTTGAGCATTAGCCAACTGTTTCACACAAATAGGTAAAAATAAGGCAGGAAGTTAAGCACAGAATTAAAGATAACTTGATATACTTGGTTATGATTAAAGTACTTACTCATACACTTCCTAAACTTTTGTTAAATGTTGTCTCCTGGTAGCAAGAAAACGAATCTTGGAATCAGAAAATTTGGAGTTGAATCTTCACTTTGGCATTACTGCTTTGGGGAACAATCTGAGGCTTTCTGCGATTTAGTCATTGAGGTAATGAAGATAAAGTACAGTTGACCCTTAAACAACATGGGTTTGAACTGCATGGATCCACTTATATGAAATTTCTTTTCAAAAAATACAGTAGAACAATGTAAATGCATTTTCTCTTCTTTCTGATTTTTTAAAAAATTTTATTTATTTATTTATGAGAGACACAGAGAGAGAGAGGCAGAGACACAGGCAGAGAGAAGCAGGCTCCATATGGGGAGCCTGATGTGGGACTCAATCCTGGGACTCCAGGATCATGCCCTGGGCCGAAAGCAGGCGCTTAACCTCTGAGCCACCCAGGCATCCCTTCTTTCTTATTTTAACAACATTTTCTTTCCTCTAGCTTACTTTAGTAAAAGGAAACAGTATGTAACATGTATAATATTCAAAATAGGTTGCCTGCCAACTCCTTATGTTATTGATAAGTCTTCAGGCAATAGTAAGCTATTAACAGGTACATTTTTAGGGAGTCAAAATTACATGCAGCTTTTCAATTGCACAGGGTTTGATGCCCCAACTCCCTCACTGTTGACTATATTTAACAACAGCTGGGACATTGCTGGTCTTTAATCCATGTGGCTATCATCAACATCATTATTACTAGTATTATTTGCCAAGGTGAAAAATAAACCAGATAAACTTGAGCCATAGTACTTGTTACATAATTCAATTGTGGAAATGCCATTAAAGTTTCAGGATCTCAATACAGGACTCTAGAACTACATTTGTAATTATCATTATCCCAGAATACTGGACTACTGTGTGCTCTGTAGAGAATGTGGTAATATATTCTAATTCAATAATTAGAGGTATTGAAGAACCACAGGTTATGCATAAAAGAACAGGAAATGACTAAATAGCCTTGATTTTGGAAACTTGTATTTATGGTTATGCTAATGTATGTAATTAGAAACTACTTCGTGAAACCGGGAGTCCTGGGACTTGGTGGGAGAAGGACGCAGAGGTTTCAAGAACACTGTCAGCCCTGCTACAAATATTGGCCTTCAGAGCGTTGGTGACAGACAGTAAGCAGACGTGTGGCTCGGGCAGATTGTGTTTTAGATGGCTCACCAGGGGGTAGGGGAAGGTGGCCTGAACCAGAAGCAGAAGAGCTGGTGATAGATCCCTTAATAAGGTGGGTAAAATTAGCTGAGGAACTGAACTGATGAGATTAAAAGCATTATTATAATTATCACTTTAATAAAAGTAAGCAATGGTGATGGCCTGATACAAATGAATGACTCTTTAGGAGACAAAACTGGAAGGAGGTTTGGACGAACTGGATGGAATAAAGGAAGGAGGGGTGTTTAAGGAAATGGATGACTCTGAGATAGCAGTGGTATTGACAGAAAGGCAAGGGCAAATTTAGAAAAATATATTTCAAGCGTAAAAGTCACCCAGACCTGGTGATTAAATGGAAGGGTGGAGGCAAATGAAAGACTCACGGAGTCTCCAGAGAGGTGCCACCTCTCTTGAGCAGCAGAGTGTACCTAGAAATACATTTGGAAGGGAAGTTTATAATCTCTGCTTTAATCCCATCTGTTGACTTTAAAATGCTTATGGGACATCCATCTGATTATAACAGATAGATGCGACATGACATGCATCCGTCCTAAAGATATAAGCCTGGAAAATATAAATGGATATGTGATAGCTGGCCATAGGTGAAGGACATCTCTCAGGAAGCATGGATTGAGTGGGAAAGCAGAGCATCCTCAATTTATCCCAAGCCCTTATTCATCCAATCTGTTTGTTTACCAAGAAACATCTTTCAAATGGGTCCCCTTTATTATATTATTCCATGCTAAGATCCTGACCAGGCCCTTTGCTCTTTCTGTCTTAGAGAGTCTCCTGAAAACATTATCTGTCTCTAATTTCCTCCTTTAGTGCCATTAGGATTTTCTTTCTGTAATGAAAATCTGTGATCATCTAATTTGGTGATTAAAGCCTGGTAATAATAAAAAATAAATAAATAAAAGCCTGGTAATACCTCTTCACTGGGTACAGAGCTTACGCCCAACTTTGTAACATGAAAATACAGGCTCATCTCCTTCTACACCTTCCCGCTTGCCTAAGTCCTCACCAAACTTAACAGTATCTCCTGAGCACATCATGTATGAATAGCATGCAGTAGTATCATGATCTACTACTCAGCCTTCAAGTTCCACTAAAATGCCATTCTGTGTTCTGACCTCTTCTCTGACTTTTGAATGCCCATCCTATTCCCAATTCAGCCTTGTCTGTGTATGTGCACATCTATGTCTGTGTTCACCTTTGTTCACATTTTCATGAGCCCTTTAAAGATAACTGCATTATCTTTTTCATCTTGCTGTCCCATTGCTGGCCCATAAAAATCAACCAGGACTTACATGAACTTTAAGCACAATTGAAGTTTAAACTGTAACTGGTGATTTTATTTTATTTTATTTTATTTTATTTTATTTTATTTTACTTTTTTTTTTTGTAACTGGTGATTTTAAATAATATTAAGCAATTTCCTGATTTAAAAAAAGGCTCTTAGAAAAGCATTGGGTACTTTTTATTCCTTATTAATTAAACAGAAAAACATTTTTTTCCTACTTATCTCAGGGCCATCTATCTTTAAAAGGATCAAATATTGGGGTGCCTGGGTGGCTTAGTTGGTTAAGTGTCTGACTCTTGATTTTGGCTTAGGTTGTGATATCAGGGTCCTGGGATCAGGCCAGTGTTGAGCTTCTTGCTCAGCAGTGAGTCCACTTCAGGATTCTCTCTCTCTCTCTCTCTCTCTCTCTCTCTCTTTTCCTGTGCCCCTCCCCCTGCCCACAAAGGCTCTCTCTCTCTCAAATAATCTTTAAAAAAATAAATAAATAAAAGGATCAAATGCAGTACAGAATAAGTTGGTATATGTAAATTTTATAGAAAATTAACACAACTCCATAAAAACAGCCTTTACAAAATAATTACTATTACCTTATTTGGTTATAAAAATTGTACATATTCTTTGTAGAAAAAAATAGAAATGATGTAGTTCTAGCACTACTTCTCTCCCTCTTCCTTCAGGCTTAGAAATGGGAACAGCTCCTGTCTGTTGCTAACTAAAAGAAAGACCCTGCTTTCACCTTTATAATTAGAATATTATTAAATTACACAGTTTAGTGTACTATTTCTGTTCTGGAGCACTAACTGATAGACCCCATCATTCCTTTCAGTTTTCCTAATAGAACTCCAACTTGGTTTATTCATCCACCCTTCTGCCTCCAGCTCATGTGACTCAGAAAAAGATGACCTCCATCTTCAGCTCCAGGATGAGATCCTCATTGGTATATGTCATCATGAAATTCTCTTCCCCCTTACTAGGAATAGGCCTGGAAAACCAGGCTTAAAACAATCGGGGTACATGGTGACTGCCATCATGCCACATTGGATGAGTATAGAGCTTAAGGTACCCTCAGTCATACTACAAGGGGAAGTTTTATTTTATGGCTGAGGAAGCACTTTTATCTCCTATCTCTTCTGCTGAACTGAACAAAGGAGATGACTGTCCTAGTTGTTGCTGGCAGCTCTTTTCCAATCATGAGGGAAGCCAGCCCAAGGATGAAATTAACCCAAAAAAGAGGGCCAAGAGAAATGCCAAGACAAAACTGAAGACTTGGTCACACCAAACCTGGAGTGTGGCTTAATTCTAGATTCCTGTCCCATTAGATCAGGTGTTTCTTATTTTTAAAGCCCACTTGAGGAAATTCCTAATTCTTGCAGCACAGAATTTCCAAACTGCTATGATTTTGCAATAGCTAATATTTATTGAGTGCTTCCTATTTGACATGCACAGTACCAAGCACAATAAACCACAAGGTAGGGACTATTATTAACGTTATTGTCCATATGAGGAAGCTAAGGCTTTGAAAGTTTCATTAATTAGTCTTGGCCACATAACTATTAAGTGCTTCAGTTGTAATCCAAATCTGGGTTTGTGGCATTACAGCCTTCCTCTATGTGCAGCACGGCACTCAGTTTGACCTGCACTCACTTTTAGACAACTACAGCATGACCATACCCCAGTAGCTCACTCTCAAGCAACTGAGGCATTGCCAGAAGATTCACCTCCAGATTACCTCATATTCTGATAATAGAGATAAGTCATGTTGATGTACAGAGTTAAGTGTAGGGCAAAGGGTAACAGTAAAGAAATGCATAGTTAAAACTCAAGTAAGGGGGACAATCTGAAGGTGAGATTACTACTGTTCACCGCGGTGATGATAATAGCAATCTATAGAATTCATGCAAATGCACTGGGAAAATAATCAAGTATAGGCTTAAATAGAGTTCTAGGGTCTGTGCCAAGGGAAATGATTTGTAGATGATCTCACTTGGTAAGAATATGCCAATATCATACTTTCAGTACAAGTTTTAAATAAAGTTTGAGATTATAAAAGGCAATCAAGATACAGATTAAAATCTGAGTAAGTGAAATTGAAGTCTTGTATTTACTTGACGTTTGTTTTAGTATCAATACATATATGTAAGCTGAATCGAATTTCCAATCACGTCTGAATTATACCTTCAGAAATTCAGTGTAAGACTTTGTTTCATCAGTCTTGCCTTCTCCAATAATAATTTGTATTTGCTCATAAACAGATTTCTTGGTTCTGATTGAAGTGGCTTTTTTTAAGCGTTGAAAGGAGAAAAATATTGGCCTGAACCAAGCTTTTGTCTTCATGGGGCTGCTGTTTAAGTGGTGTGACTGAATCAGATGAAGCAGCCTCATGTAGGCACTTTGACACAAAGAATTTCAGAGCCAAGTCTAATGACAGCATTTACTCTTAATATGGATGATGTGAGAACAGAAACATAATGTTTATTAGCAGCCCTTACGAAAACAGTAGCTAAAAGAAAGAGCAAAGAAGATGAAAACGGGAAGTACTCAGCAGAGAGCTCCCATTTTTCTTGTGAAATTAATTCACATTATAGGGTGTGCTGCCTTGAATGAATTTCCTTCCTTTTACACTCCCACTTAGCTTTCCTTTAAGTGTCAAATGAAGCGGGTGGTGGAAAATGCGGTGCACCAGTCATTTTGACATTCCTTTGCAAATTAATCAGGCTTTGATAGTACAGGTCGGCTCTACCAGGCAGGGGGGCTTTCAGCTTTGGGAATCTGGCAGGAGTTCAAGAGCAACGTGTTGCTTTGAACTCACTTGTTAGCCGTGCAAAATAAACACCATCCACCTTGCAATAAAAAAGCATCAGCAGGAGAAAAAAGAGAACATTCGAAACCCCTCCCTTGAGACTTCAAAACCCTCGCTGGGGCTGCTAAATTAGGACAGGAAAAATAAGGCCTGCTTGTGAAAAGAAAGGAGGGGAAAAGAACTATCCTTCAACAAACACACACAAAAATTACAATCACCGAGAACTAATTATGTTTTCATGATCACAAATGCATTGAGAGTCTGAAAGCTCACGGACGCATCCTGATGCTGCTATAAAATGTTTCCTGGCTAATTATTTGCTAGTACAACTGTTCACTTCCTGTGGCGGATTTATGCTAAATCCTGTTATTAGTCTTGCTCTGCAATTGCCATTGTCTATGACTAGAAGCAAGGCTGAAAGGCTACAGTCAGCCTTTTATTACACAACATTGAATGGAGATTTGACCCAATGTCCGACCACTTCCCCCCTTTGGTTTTTATGTGAGCTCGCTGAGCCTTTTCCTATAAATCACAGGATTCCAATGAACTTTTACTCTTTTTTCTCTCCTTTCAACTCTACTACTTTGTGTGTGTGTGTATGTGAGTGCACACTTAAAAAATAAACCACGCCATTTCTTTTTCTCTTTAATGGTAGTTAAAACCTTTCATCATATACAATTTCTAGTTCTTGCTCCAAAAAGATGTATGAAACCCATTTTTGATGACTTGATTTAGGTCAGTGCCTGAAATGGGGAGTGGTAAAAATAAATAAGACAAAACAATCATTAAAATAATTCACATTTTAGCAAGGATATATTCATAAATAAATGTGCAAAGTATCACTGCTATAGAAAAATGAAAAACTATAATAGCTATGATAAAAACAAAATACTTTCAGTAGAAATCCAACTAAACATTTTCTAGAATATTTGATATGTTGGGCATTAAAAACAAATTTGATTACACCTTTAATATAAATTCTCCTTCAGATAAAATTACCACAAATATCATGAATGATCTAAGAGAAGTTTTCTCAAATATAGTTTGTCCTTTTTTTTTTTTTTTTGGTTCGTACTATTCTAAATCTTCAAGATACAAATGTAGTATATTCTTGATTTGTGGTGCTACTATATTCAAGAATTTAACCACTATATTTGAAAGCTGTCCTCAGATTTAGAAATCAAATGTTAAAGATTTGTGTAAATTGTAGATTTTTAAGAGCAAAGTAGATTATGAGAAGGAAAAAGTTAGAATGATAACAAAGGCTTGATTTCCAGATTATTTACTCCATTTCCCTCCTAGTTTTTAATGGTTGCATGCACATCTCTGTTATTCACTCTTTCTTTAAAAATTGTTGTCAAAATTACATCTGCAAGAATTCACAGGAGTAATCCTTGGCAAGTTTTAACATTTTCTCACAGATCTTTTTCTAACATTCATTTAGATGCTTCAGAATCTATCTTTATTGCAAATAGCATTTGTCCCTGAAATTATGCTAGAAAATTCATCCAGAGGCACATATGTTATGTCCAGATTTTTTCTTTTTAATTATAAAGTACTTTAGGCAACCCAAAACAGACACTAGTTAAATAAACTACACTATAACCAAACTATGGGATATTACAAAGCCATTAAAAAAAAAAAAAAAGAAGAAGAGGAAGAAAGAAAGAAGGAAAGAAAGAAAAACAGAAAGAGAGGGGTAGGTTTATAATGTATGAAAAGATGTCCACGATCATTTTTGAATGAAAAGATTTAAGTAGCAAATAATGTGTATAGAAAAATGTCATTTAAAAAAGAAACCTATATAAATGTACCCAGAAGAGTTCTAGAAAGTTATGTACCAGCTCATGAACAGGCCATTCCTAAGGACACATAAAAGAAGGACATAAGGGGGTCATTGTCACTATTTGCCTAACATAACCTCGTAGTATTTGTTTTTTTTTTGTTTTTCAAAACACACTGTTCTTTTAGTAATTTTTAAAAATAATAATTATAGGCAGAGCAGCACAACAAAAAGAAAATGTAATCAAGACCCACACATCTTTGATTTGTGTTGGTGGTGGGTGTCAGCAAATCTTTTATTTCTTCAATAATATATTGATTGAGTTGTGTTAGAAACCTATAAGGGGATGGTTTCTGAGAACACATCTCTTTGAAATGGTCTGTGGAAAATGGCCTATTATGGCCCAAGTCCTCCTTCACTTCTTATTTCCCTCTAATAAAAAGTAGAGATGTACTGAGAATGCTGGCTGCATTCCACAGCAGCAAATAGCCCTGACCTTCTGAGGTCATGTGTCTCCTTCACACTCAGAATGGAGGTCAGAGGGACGTTTGGATAAACAGAGGTAAAATTGTATTCCCTCAGTGTCCCATCACACTCCATTACTTCCAGAGCACTTTTATTGTGCATACATCCCTCTACCTCTCCACACATCCTCCTACACTCACACTCACTTCCCATCCGTACTTCCTGTTCCTCTTCCAGTCATGCAAAGTCCCTGATCTGATTCTTTTTTTTTTTTAAGATTTTATTTATTTATTGATGAGAGACACACAGAGAGAGAGAGAGACAGAGACAGAGACAGAGCTCTAGAGGCAGAGACACAGGCAGAGGGAGAAGCAGGCTCCACACAGGGAGTCTGTGGGTCTCGATCCCAGCTCTCCAGGACCAGGCTCTGGGCTGAAGGTGGCACTAAACCCCTGAGCCACCCCGGCCGCCCCTTGATCTGATTCTTGTGTTGAGTGTGTCTTAAGATGGATGGTGCATCATTTTCGAAGAAGTCTAGAACCCCAGAGCATGGAATGGTGGAAATAACTTGGGCATTGACTTTGAACCTTGACTTTTTTTTGTCTATATGACATTATATGAGAGGTATTCTTATACAAATTTTAGACATTTTAACATACAAACCTGCTTATGCCAGGGTTACGGTAATTTATGTAATAGTACCTCTCATAGGTTTATGTAAAAAATAAATGCCTACCACCTTACCTAGCATATAGTGTACAGTAAATGAAGAGTGAAATAGGTATTAATATTACAAATGGCAGCTCTTGATAGTTTTTTTTTTTTTCCTGAAATACATTTATATAAGTTTCCCTGGGATTTTAGTAAATAAGTCTCAGGATCTGGTACTTTCTTTATTCTGCTTCACGGCCAGCTGTGTGAATTATATACTATACCTGAGGGTTGTATATTACATTTATTACTCTTTATAAATAGGAACAGTGTCAATATATGCTCCTAGTGTTAATTTCTATGTAAAGTCACATATCTGAATTCCACTGATTGAACCAGGCAGATTCTTCCTTAACCTTGAAAAGATCTTGGAAAGATCATGACCCCTGAATATCTCTCCAATTAAGCTTCTGTAGAATATTTCCTTCATGTTAAAATATTCTCTTTGGGAAATGATAATCTGTGCTAGCATATGAACCCATTAATATCATGGTAGGAGTTAGTTCATGAGATTAGCTAGATTTAGCAAATTAGAAACCAATGAGAAAATAACATATTTGTCAAAGTCCATTGCCCAGTAGATGGATTTGTAGAGCATGGAAGTACAATGGGCAGACTTGGCTTGGAACCTGCCTATAACCTTCCCTTGCTATATGACCTTGAGTCCATAATTTAATCTCAGTTCCTTCATTTGTGGAAAGGGAGCAATGATACCCATCTAAGAGTGTTTCTGTGAGGATAAAAACATGAAAGTTTTTTTAATCATGGAAGGCTCTTGGTAAATATTACTTTTTGTTCCATTGAACTTAGGGCCTTAACTTCCTACAATGGCTTGGCTTTGATTCAGAAGATATGTGCCTGAGAACTGATTATATTCCAGACATTATAATAAGTATGAGAACACAACACATAAATAGATGGATGAAGGAACGACTGAAGCATTCAAGGAGCTCAGGTTGAGTAGGTGAGCCAGATGAATAAACACATATTTATGCATTACCTTGATAGGAACTATGGGTAAGCACATAGCTTGGGTGCAGGGAGCATGGACTGAGGCAAATATATTCAGAGGACAAGACCTTTGAAAATAAAGAACTATGCAGAAAGGGAATGGGAAAAGAGTGGGCCAGAATATAAATAGAATGAACCACACAAGCAAAAGAATCAAATTTAAAAGAAAAATGAAATCCCGATGCTTTGGGAACACTGAAAACTGGTATAAGGGAAATCTGTGCAGGATATAGTTGGAATTAGGCTGAAGTAGTCATGGGTCATGTTATGAAAGGTCTTATATATTATGTTAAGGATTTGGGGCTTTAAACTGAAGGCACTAAAGAGAGATCATTGTGCAAGAGAGTGGCAAGATCTGTTTTGAATTTTTATAAAGATCATTTCGAGTATTGTAGATGGATAGGAGCAAGTTGACTGAGTGGGACCAATCTGAGAATTGTACGTCCAAGAGCGACCCAGTTCAGGTTTGGTCATTGAACATTTGACAAATATTTATTGAGTATAATCAGTGATTCAGAGACCAAGTCAGGAGAAACATGAGAAAAATAGAGGTGACAATCCTTATATCAGACAAATTAGATTTTAAACCAAATACTGTAATAAGAGATGAGAAAGGACACTATATCATAATTAAAGGGTCTATCCAACAAGAGATCTAACAACTAAATATTTATGCCCCTAACATAAGTGCAGCTAATTATATAAGCCAATTAATAACAAAGAAAAACATCAATAATAATACAATAATAGTAGGGGATTTTAACACCCCACTCACTGCAATGGACAGAACATCTAAGCAGAAGGTCAACAAGGAAACAAGGGCTTTGAAAGATACCCTGGACCAAATGGACTTCACATATTCAGAACATTTCATCCTAAAGCGCTAGAATACACATTTTTCTCAGGTGCACATTGAACATTCTCCAGAATAGAACATATACTGGCTCACAAATCAGTTCTCAACCAGTACCAAAAGATCAGGATCATTCCCTGCATATTTTTGGACCACAGTTCTTTGAAACTGGAATTCAATCACAATTGGAAATTTGGAAAGAACTCAAATACATGGAAGCTAAGAGCATCATATTAAAGAATGAATGTTGACCAGGAAATTAAAGAAGAATTTTAAAAATTCATGGAAACAAATTAAAATGAAAACACAACTGTTCAAAACCTTTGAGATACAGCAAAAGTCCTAAGAGGGAATACAAGCCTTTTGCAAGAAACAAGAAAGGCCTCAAATACACAACCTAACTCCATCTAAAGGAGTTGGAGGAAAAACAACAAATAAAGCCTAAACTCAGCAGGAGAAGAAAAAAAAAATAAAGATTAGAGCAGAAATCAATGAAATAGAAACCCAAAGAACAGTAGAACAGATCAATGAAACTAAGAACTGGTTCTTTGAAAGAATTAATAAGATTGACAAACTGCTGTTCAGATTTATCAAAAAGAAAAGAAAGAGGACCCAAATAAATAAAATCATGAATGAAAGAGGAGAGATCACAACCAACACCAAAGAAATACAAACAATTATAAGAATATATTATGAGCAACTATATGCCAATGCCAACAAATGAGGCAATCTAGAAGAAATGGATGCATTCCTAGAGACCTATAAACTATCAAAACTGAAACAGGAAGAAATAGAAACCTGAACTGACTTACAACCAGCAAAGAAATTGAAGCAGTAATCAAAAATATCCCAACAAACGAGTTCAGGGCTGGATGGCTTCCCAGGGGAATTCTACCAAACATTTAAAGAAGAATTAATATCTGTTTTTCTGAAGTTGTTTCAAAAAATAGAAGTGGAAGGAAAATTTCCAAACTCTTTCTATGAGGCCAGCATTACCTTGATCACAAAATGAGACAAAGACCCCGCCAAAAAGAATTACAGACCAGTATCCCTGATGAACACGGATGCCAAAATTCTCACCAAAATACTAGCAAATAGGATCCAACAGTAAGTTAAAAGGATTAATCACCACAACCAAGCAGGATTTATACCTGACCTACAGAAGGGGTTCAACATTGGCAAATTAATCAATGTGATATGCCACATTAATAAAAGAAAGGACAAGAACCATGTGATCCCCTCAATAGATGTAGAAAAAGCATTTGACAAAGTACAGCATCCTTTCTTGATTAAAACTTTCATGGTGTAAAGATAGAGGGAAAATATTGATATCATAAAAGCCATATATGAAAAGCCTACAGTGAATATTATTCTCAGTGGTGAATTACTGACAGCTTTTCCCCTAAGGTCAGGAACATGGCAGGGAGGTCCACTATCATCACTGCCGTTCAACATGTACTAGAAGTCCTAGCCTCAGCAATCAGACAACAACAACAACAACAACAAAAGGAATCAGAATTGGCAAAGAAGAAGTCAAATTTTCACTTTTGCAGATGACATGATACTCTATATGGAAAACCCAAAAGACTCCACCCCAAATTGCTAGAACTCATACAGGAATTCCACAATGTGGCAGGATATAAAATCAATGCACAGAAGTAAGTTGCATTTCTATATACTAACAATGATACAGAAGAAAGAGAAATTAAAGAGTCAATCCCTTTACAATTGTATCCCAAACCATAAAATACCTAGGAATAAACCTAACCAAAGAGGTAAAAGATCTGTACTCAGAAAATTATAAAAATTCATGAAAGAAATTGAGAAAGACACAAAGAAATGGAAAAGCATTCCATGCTCATGGATTAGAAGAACAAATATTGTTAAAATGTCTATGCTACCTAGAGCAATCTATACATTCAATGCAATCCCAATCAAAATACCATCAACTTATTTCATAGAATTGGAACAAATAATCCTAAAATATGTATAGATCAGAAAAGACCTTGAATGGCCAAATAAATGTTGAAAAAGAAAACCAAAGCTGGTAGCATCACTATTCCGGACTCCAAGCTGTATCACAAAGATGTAATCATCAGGATGGTATGGTACTGGCACAAAAACAGACATCTAGGTCAATGGAACAGAATAGAGAACCCAGAAATGGACCCTCAACTCTATGGCCAACTAATCTTCCACAAAGCATGAAAGAATATCCAATGGAAAAAAGGCAGTCTCTTCAACAAATAGTGTTGGGAAAACTGGACAGCCACACTCAGAAGAATGATTGGACCATTTTCTTATACCGTAAACAAAAATATACTCAAAACGGATGAAAGATCTACATGTGAGACAGGAATCCATCAAAATCCTAGAGGAAAACAGGCAGCAACCCTGTGACCTTGGCTGCAGAAAATTCTTGCTAGACATATCTCCAAAGGCAAGGGAAACAAAAGCAAAAATGAACTTCTGGGACTTCATCAAAACAAAAAGCTTTTGCAGAGCAAAAAAACCCAAAAAAGACAGTCAACAAAACCAAGAGACAATGGACAGAATGGGAGAAGATATTTGCAAATGCCTTATCAAATAAGCTAGTATCAAGCTCAACACCCAGAAAACAAATAGTCCAAACAAGAAATGAGAAGACATGAACAGACATTTCTCCAAAGAAGATTTACAAATGACCAACAGACACATGAAAAAATGCTTAACATCACTTGGCATCAGGTAAATACAAATCAAAACCACAATGAGGTACCATCTTACACCGATCAGAATGGCTAAAATTAGTAAGTCAGGAAATAACAGATGTTGGCAGGATGAGGAGAAAGGGGAACCTTACACTGTTGGTGGGAATGCAAGTTGGTGCAGCCACTCTGGAAAACAGTATGTATGTTCCTCAGAAAGTTGAAAAAAGAGCTATGCCATGACCCAGCAATTGCACTACTACGTATTTGTCCCAAAGATACAAACGTAGTGATCCTAAGGGGCACCAGGACCTCAATGTTTATAGCAGCAATCTCCACAATAGCCAAACTATGGAAAGAGCCCAGATGTCCATCAACAGATGAATGGATAAAGAAGAAGTGGGGTGGGGTATATATATATATATATATATATATATATATATATATATATATATATATTCAGCCATCAAAGAACAATGAAATTCATCATTTGCAACAACATGGATATAAAGGGTATTATGCTAAGCAAAAGAAGTCAATCCGAGAAAGACAATTATAGTATGGTCTCACTCATATGTGGAATTTAAGAAACAAAACAGAGGATCATAGTATAGTGGAAGAGAGGATAAAATAAAACAAGACAAAAACAGAGAGGGAGACAAACCATAAGAGACTCTTAATCATAAGAAACAAACTGAGAGTTGCTGGAGGGGACTTCAGCACTTGTTTGGGGATAGGGTAACTGGGTGATGGACATTAAGGAGGGTACATGATGTTATGTGCACTGGATATTATATCAGACTGATGAATCACTAACCTCTACCTCTGAAATCAATAGTATATGTTAATTAACTGAATTTAAATTTAAAAAATGAGAAACATAAAAAGGCAGTAGAAGTAGGGATAGATGAAGAATCAGTTATAAAATAGATTGATATGTAAAAGATAGAGGGAGAAAGGGGAGAATTTGCAAGTACTTCAAGTATTCTCATTGTGCATGCTCAAGTATGTAAATTTAATGTATGGAAATAGCATTATTTCTAGGACTGTGATTTGATTACTTGATTTTTGGAATACAATTTTCCATTTGAAATACAAACATATACCATAAAATAAGCTCCTTGAAAATGCAATATTTAAGTTATGTTTGATGCAATCATTTTCCTTTCTATAAAATGAACAAATTAAGTCAGACTCTGCCTATCATTTGTATATCCCTTGTATCCATTAATTCTCTATGGAGAAATTGGCAGAATTAATCTGTTAGAAATTGCTTGCAATTGCTTTGATGAATCATTTATCTGCCTTGAATTTATTTCTAAAAACATATTAAAGAGAGCAAGTCCTACCTAACATTATATCAAAGTCACAATAATTATCATTATAACAGTCAAAAGAGTCCTTTCTCAATTCACTGTAAAGCTCTGTCTAGTTACAGATACCATTAGCATCCATTGAGTGGCAACAATTGTTTTGGTCACTGAGGAAGAAGCAAAATGTGTAGGGCCCAGTCCTTTCCTCCCAAGAGATTATAATCAGTGGGGATTCAGAGAAGACGGCAGAAAACTTTTTTGATAAAAGGGCCAGATAATAAACATTTTAGGCTTTGTGGGCAAAGAGGCAAAATCAAGACTATTACATAAGAGAGTAAAATTTTCTACAATTTTGCATCGATAAAATTTTAAATAATAATATAGTGTAGTTTTTGTAATATAGGTCTACTAATAAGAATACAATTCTTTTTTCAAAGGTGATAACATTTTACTTAGGGTTTAAAATTAATTCAAAGTTAGTTCTCTATCATTGTAAATGTTTATCCGTTAATGCTGATTTGTAAAATGTGTATGAGATTATATATATTTCACCTTTAAAAATATCCTTTCAGAGAGAAGGTATCCATTAGCATTTGACTTTAATTGAGCATATTCATCATTTGGGAGGCATTTATAGCATTCTATTAGATTCTTCTCTTGATATTTTTATTTTAGCATGTGACTACATTGCAGATTATTAACTTCCACTTGCATGTTGGAAGCTCCTCAATTACACATTTCAATGGATTTTGAAATATGGAAATTTCCTTCACATTTAAGTCATGTTTCACAAATGTTACTGGAGTTCAGAAGATATAGCTACTACACATTTGTGTAGGAATAGAATATTTATTTTGTGAAAAAAAGTTCTGCTAAGTTAAAGCTCCTTGCTTTAACCTTTGATAGAATGGGAAGTGAATAGAATAGCATGACAGTACAAGTGATTCAAATAGTGTTATTTTTGGTCAAAATGATTTTATTACAGTACAAGTTTCTCATATAGTATTATTTGACTGGTAATTTTAGGTTGAATTCATAAAGAAACAACATCAAGTCTACAGCAAAAGTTAACTTCCAAGAGTTTGAAAACAGTGGTTGAAGGTAATTCTTATTTATAGAAATTTAAAAATCTTGGCACTGAGCTTACAAAAGAAGAAGAAGAAGAAGAAGAAGAAGAAGAAGAAGAAGAAGGAGGAGGAGGAGGAGGAGGAGGAGGAGGAGGAGGAGGAGGAGGAGGAGGAGAAGGAGGAGAAGGAGGAGAAGGAGAAGAAGGAGAAGAAGGAGAAGAAGGAGAAGAAGAAGAAGAAGAAGAAGAAGAAGAAGAAGAAGAGAAGAAGAAGAAGAAGAAGAAGAAGAAGAAGAAGAAGAAGAAATAAAGAAATCACAATAAAACTTTCTTACTGCTAAACTATCAGATTTCTGTGTGATAGGCCAAGTCAGAAAATTCATGGAACTGGGGCACCTGGGTGGCTCAGTTGGTTAAACGTCTGCCTTTGGCTTAGGTCATGATTCCAGGGTCCTGAGATTGAGTCCTGGGATTGAGTCCTGCATTGAACTCCCTGCTCACGAGGGAATCTACTTTCCCTCTTTCTCGGCCTCTTCACCAGCTTGTGTACTCTCTCTTACTCATTCTCTCTCTCTCAAATAAATAAATAAAATCTGTTTAAAAAAATTCATGGAACTGATGAAGATGGTTAGCCCACAAAAGTGAATGAAGTTTGCTACTGACACTACTGGTTCAGAAGCATAAGGTAGATTAATTTTCTGTAAAGCTCTGCTGATGAAATAATATAGTGAATAAACATAGGCTTTAACATTTTGTATTTTCACAAACTTTCCACATATTTTCAACTAAATCATTTTCTGCTCCATGTACATTTTTACCACTATTAGTTTTAATATGCCTAAGGGGATTCCAATTCAGGTTGTACTGAATTAGTGTTTTCTCAACATCTTTGAAAATATTCTTGCCTATAGTTGTTATATACTAACTCTTGATAGAGGCTAATTCTTCAGGCATTTCAAACTCAACATTGCCTCCTCAAATAAAAAACAGTTGAGCAACACTTTTAGCATCTGTCAGTTCATCAAAAACCAAGGGAAATTATTCACAATCATTTGTTTTGTATTTTATTTGGCAATTGATGCTGCCTTCAATATTCTCAATTTTTTGACTAAGCATTCTCACCAATAGGTTACTATTCTAAGATAAGCTTGTTTTCTCCAGACATGTTACTTTGGCTATTGTACCAATGTCGATTTAATTACATTACCATCAATAAATATGTTTTCTTACATGGCTAACAAATACAACTCTTTTGTTTGCAGCTCATTGTAATATTTATTTTGTGAAAAAAAAGTTCTAAGATGAGGCTATTTTGTTTTAACTTTTCTAATTTCCCTGCCTTCTGCTTTCCTTCAAGTTGAAAATATTGCAATTAGTACTTGGTCTAGTAATGTTGAAGCATACTGTATTTTTTTAGTACAGCTATATTGTCTTTAAATAACAAATACAGTGCTTTGCCATTTAATTGCATAACAAAATAACCCACACTCAGTTGTGCCTTAAATATGTGACATTCAACATCCACTTTTTTTTTTAAGATTTTATTTGTTTATTCATGAGAGACACAGAGAGAGGTACAGACATAGGCTCCCCGCAGGGAGAATGATGTGGGACTCGATCCCAGGACTCCCAGATCATGACCTGAGCCAAAGGCAGACTCTCAATCACTGAGCAACATCCACTTTTATTTTATTTTCTTGTTTTGACATGATGGATTTATGTTAGTAATAAAAACCGCAATAAAATGCCTCAGTACAGGAATATGTATGACACTTGCAATGCTCTTGAGCTATAACTATGTCACTGTTATTTGTACTGTGTTTAGCAGCAGTGTGAAGTGAAAGTGTGCCATAGATTGTCACAACTACTCACCTGTGCCTTTTTAGCATGAACACATTCAGATAATATTGATTTTTAAAATTTTTTAAAAAGATTTTATTTTTTTTAAGTAATCTCTATCCCCAACATGGGACTTGAACTTAAACCCTGAGACGGAGTTGAATCCTCTACCAACAGAGCCAGCCAGGTGCCCCCTTCCAGGCCATATTGAAATTAATGAGTGTAGCTGTGTGCCAATAAGTCTTCATTTATAGCACTAAAATTTCACTTTCATGTAATTTTTGTGTGTTAGAAAATACTCTTTTGATTTTTTAAATCACTTAAAAACACAAAACTTATTCTTGGTTGGTAAACCATATAAAAATTGGTGACAGGCTGGATTTGGTCTTCAGGCAGTAGTTCAATAATCTCTAGTCTAGAATAGTGCCTGGTGCATAGTAGGTGACAAACAAATATTTTTGGTTGAATGAATAGTTTGCAAACTGTAGTGCACTTATGAATCATACTCACTTATTAAGGCAGGAATTCCTGATATCCCTCTCATCTCCATCTGACTTAGTGGGTTTGACAGGCCACAGAGCTACATTTTTAACAAGTACACTTGGCCACCTGATGCTGGCAGTCCTCAGACTATGCACAGGAAAACGGCCGTTTTTCTTAATTTCTTTAAAGTTTCTCTGATAATTTTCCTCTTTAAAAACATTTTTACTAATCCTTGATAAAAAATTGCAGTATTGCAGTGCTTTAATTTTTTTTTTTTTAAATATTGAAAAATCTGGGCTGTTTGACTGGCTCAGTTGGTAAAACATGTGACTTTTGATCTCAGGATTGTGAGTTCATGCCCCACATCGTGTGTAGAGATTACTTGAAAATAAAATCTTTAAAAAAATATTGAAAAATTCACCTTAATATTTGAATTAATTGTCCTCTGAGCAAAGGGTGTATAAATGTCATTAGACTGAATGTAATTATCAGTAGGTAAAAAAATTAAATATGTATGTATAAATATGTATATATATATATATATACACATATATATATGTATATATATATATATATATATAATATCTCAAGATGTAATGGTAAAAATCCTTCAGACCTGATAATTAGTCAGTTTCCCTTGGATCTGGGCAAGCAATTGTCTAGTTAAGGATGATTTACTAAACCTCATGGGCTGTTTTCCAGGACTATGGGCATATGAAATGGGGAACCGTTTCAGATTTCATGAGAGATCTGTAAACAGGTTTTTTCATTATTTCAAATTACAATTGGCTTTGAAATATGCATGTAGGTAGTGTGCCATATGCTGGGTATGACTTGAGAAGTTCTAAAATAACACACAATTTTTTATGTGTTAGATGACAATGTCAGAAGATTTGTCTCCAATAAACCTTAATTATCACACACTTCATTAAAAAAATGGATATTTGTACCATCAGCCCATGGAAAATTTAAACATTGTTAAGAGGTTGGACTAAATGACCATCAAGAGGACTTCTAATGCTGAGATTCTATACCATCATGTGGCTTTACTTTTCCCAAATATCTGGTTCAGATCCTGGGGTCAAAACCAATGATATAGGCAAAGCAATTTTCAATTATAGAAGATAGAAAAAAATAATGCTTGTATGTCTGCAAAATTTTAAGAGAAAAAAAGTAAAGATTGTGTACTTCATACTACATTATCTAGAGTATGTGTTGTATTATATTGAGGCATCAGAATAAGTTAGAGAATTGGAGGGAGTCCTAGAAATGATGGTGAACAGTATTTTACCAAGGAAAACATCATGTCATTCAACTACTTAAAATCACTGAGACCTAAATTTTGATGTAAACTGTACAAAACAGAAATATAATAAAGTACAAAACAGAAATATAATAAAATTACATATGTATCTGAATCAGATAGGAGGCTATTGCATTAATTTTGGATGATTGGCTAGAATTAATCTCAGAAATGTCTGTTGAGACTCAATAAAATATAAAATGTAATAGATGACCCTACAGCTTAGTGAGTCCTAAATGAGAGTAGCCTAATGTAGTTTATCTGAAGAGAAATAGTTTATGTGATATAAACTTGGAAGGTTATATAATATATTGAGGATTAATGTATTGGTAGAGACTGAGGAGACTATATATAACTCACTGTTCACCATGAGACTGAGAGGATTATATTAGACCCTTAAGCCTATCTAGCTGGCAGATATTACTGCCTCATTTTATAGAAACAGATAGAAAGCTTAGGTAGGTTAGCATACTCGTCCAAGGTCATGTATAAGAGACAGGACTTGGATCCAAAGCCCTTTGTCCCACCATATGCCATTAAAAATATGATTTCTTGACTTTACTTTGGTTTGTATTGAGCAATTATTTTAGTAGATAGCAAAGTTTCCATTTTATAATTTTCATGAGTCATTTGGATATAAAATGATAAATGAGTCATGCTCTACTCCCTTCCTCCCCAACTTCCCAGTTCTCCTCTTACCTCCCACATATTCATTAATACACTGCATCCATGAAGGTAAAGTATTTTTTAAAAATATGAACTCCTGAGTCACCATGCCAATCAAATATAATAATTATATATCAAGTAGTGTTTTCTCTTCTTTTTGTTAGTCATAGAATAAGGTTGGTTCTCATCATTTGTTTATTCATTTTGACTACATTTGTTGGTTTCTTTCAAGATGATTGCTGTCTTTAGATTACTATTATTGAGATTAATTTCATACTTCAGTGTGAAATTTTCATACTTCTAACACATAAAAAGTTTCTCAAAGATACCCACATCTTAATCCCTGGAACCTGCTGATATGTTGAACCTTACACAGGGACCCAATGTAGTCAAAAGAGTCCTTAAAAGTGGGAGGTGGGAGGATGGAAGTCAGAGAAGAGATGTGACAGGCTTTGCAGATATAGCGAGGGGTTGCATGTCAAGAAATGCAGATGGCTTCTTGAAGTTAGAAAAAACAAGTTAATTAGCCCCTTTCTCCTATACCCCCTAGAGGAACGTAGCCCTGCCAACGCCTTGGTTTTGGTCTAGTGAAATGTATTGCAGATTTCTGACCTCCACAACTATGAAATAATAAATTAGTGTTGTTTTAAACCACTAAGTTTGTGGTAATTTGTTATAGCAGCAATAGGAAACTAATTCATTCAGCAAAACCTCTTATAAACAAATTGATTGAGCAATATTTCACTAAGATATTGTAGTTCTGAAAAAAATGATGTATTTTTGGTAAAGACCTCAATAATTTTTTAGAGTCATATTTCATATGAAAACTTCAGGAAGTAATAGGATCCAACTCTGATTGTCAGTACTTTACTGAGGACTAATGGTTTGCAACTCGGGTGATGGGTATCTTCTGCATTATTATTGAAACCATCATCCTTGGAGCAGTGATATTTTAGACACAAATTAAGTATGTTTCCCATGATGCACTTTCTTCCAAGGTTGACAAGTACCCACAAACACAATTTAAAAACCATAGTGTGCCAACCCTTACGTATGAAGGGAGTCCTATCCATAAGACAATTTTTAGGAGAATTATAAAGCAAAATGGTAAGATGAAAAATTTTAGAGATTCAAAAAAATGTTTAATAACCACATTCTATTAATATAAAATATAAGAAATCTCTGTTAGTATGGATATAAATTTTTAAATAAGATAAAGTCACATTTTAAACAAATGGGATTAATTTATTTAATTAAAATTAAATTAAGAACAAATAATGCTTAACATTTAAAAGTCTTGTTTCTCAGATTTGGTTTAAAACCTCACTGAATAACTAAAAAGCATTTTTCTAAATCCAGTTTTGTAGCAATAGACTAATGTAAAATTGCTGTAAAATCATAAAGAACAGAGTCAATTTGGCACATAGAAAACTTAGGTGGTATTAGTAATTGTTAATATTTACTGAATAGTGAAAACATTCTAAAGGCTTGTATGTAATTCTATATGTTGGCAAACTGAACACCAATAAAAAATAAATTTATAAAAATTAAAAAAAGAAAAAAATAAATGCATGTATGTACAAGACAGTTCCTTTTTTCTGATTTTATAGAAGGCACAACTGAGGTGGAGAAAAGTTAAGTAATTCACTTGAGTTCATATAGTAAATATGTGATAGAACTAGGGTTTGTAACTGGTATCTTGGTATAGCATGGGTCACCAACATGTAATGGCTATACCTTTACTAAGAATTAAAGGTAGTTTTTTTTTTCCATTTTCTGAATTATTTATATTTCCCTATGTTTCTCTTTTTAAAAACTTTGAAAAAAAAAAAGGAGAGCTAGGTAGTGCTTTATAACTTTTAAGGATATAGTTTCTTGAAGTCAGATTTCTGGCTTTTAATCTCAGCTCTATCACTTATTAACTAAGTGGCTTTGGATAAGTGATTATGCTTCTAATGTGACTTAGTTTCCTCAACTGTAAAATAGTAATTACAATAGTATCTAACAAAGATTTTAATTCTAAAAGGATTAAATTAATAAAAATGTCAAGACTTTGGCATATATCATATAATAAGTATTAATATATCACAGTTGTAATTCTTGGTTCTCCACATTGGCCTGGCTATTCACGTTTTTCTGTTGTTACTGAAAAATAAAGGCCTGATTTAATAGAGGTGGTCAGTGGAGATACAGGTAACTGTGCTATAGAAAGGTCAGTTTTTACAATGGCTTCTACCCCAAACTGGAAAGCTACTACTCAGGATGCAAATGAGGTTCTCCAGCTCAGGCGGCAGACTTCACCTCACTACAGTGTGGTGCTGTCTGAGGAAGAAAGCCCTTCAAAGGCTAGTGCCAGGGGTGTTTGATCTTCCTTATCCATACTGGAAGACTTAGCTTTAAATGGGAAGCTTGTGAACTCCACCCCAACTCCCTCTGCTCCCATAAAGCCTTATACTGTTTAGCCTGGAGGTAAATGATGGGCTGCAATTCCAGTCTTTCTGCCTGTTAGAGGGCTGAGGGACTGGGGTTGGTAAGGTGGAGCAAACTGTAGTTCTTTTAGTCTGCCTGTTTAAGTTCCAATCTTCACTTCTACTCTCCATGCTGTCAACTCTGAGCCTCAGAAGACTGGCTCCCATCAGGCTTCCTCACAGGCCTTTCTGGAATGTGGATTCCTCCCTTTTGTTTTTTTGGTCAGTAGCTGTCCTGTTGCTCCTATCTTTTGAGAATTTGTTGAAATTTCTTATTTGCTCTTGACTCCACACACTCTTTCTTCCCTTTATTGTTATAAATTTATTCCCTTTTCCACTTACTTGGAGTCATTTCATTGTAAAGTGGGAACAAGGGTTGTGACTCCTGATAGAATAGTTGTGTTTGGAATAAGAAAAATTGACCTCACCCCATCTCATTTGATAAAACATCTCCCCACCCCTGTCTCATTTAACTTTTATGAACTTTTACAATTATACAATGGAGTACATGTTATTATTCCAATTTTATACAGAAAAATTTTAAAAGTTTCAGAGGTACCTCAAGAACACATGACTAACAAGTGATATATAGCATTCAGATTCATATCCAGGTCTTCCTAAGGAAAAGAATACCCAACCTTGCCTTCAAAATACAAGAATGAGGACCCAATATGAGGATGAACATTATGATGACTTAATATTAAGCATTTAGAAGAAAATAAAAAATATTAATCATATAGAATTTGACACTATGTAGACAAATTACTAGGACTATCATGTGGGTTTTTAAAAATTTAAGCTATGGATTCTTCTATGTAGTGCTGGTTGGTGATGGTGTTTGGATTCTCTAATAGTGGAATACAAAACTCTGGGAGGAATTGGAGTCCTGTTATTTGGAAGGTCCATGTCCTGTATTCTTCATTGGCCAGTGTCAGCCAGTGTTTATTATTAGCTCAGGCAGTAGAATGTAAGCCATAAGAAGACCTAGACTTTCCATTCCTCTCCAATGTCCTTTAGGTGACAAAAGCCCTCAGTGATGTTTCTCCAGAATCAAATGCAGTATGACGTGGAACCTAAGTTAATTAATCCAGAACTACTACTCTGGCAGATATTTGAATTATTATTTCAGATCCACATTTTCTTTTTTAAATATATGATGAAAAAAAAATAAATAAATATATGATGAGAAAAATGCAAAAATCTACCATGATTTTTATGGATTTGTGGTAAAAACATTACTGCTAAACATAACAAGTCAAGAACTCCTTAGATTTCAGTTTGAGAAAATGCGTATGCTGTTATTATTACTTTAAAGATTACTTGCTGTATTGTCTGACAACAATCTTTCACTAAATGCAATCTGAGAGGAAAAGGAGATTATATCTGCATTTAAACAAAATGCAGCATTCAGTTGTTGAGTCTAGCTCTATGGTTGAAGGAAATCATCAAAACATAGACCACTCATTCTTTCTGTTTTATGAAATTTGTGATTTTAGCATTTACAAAGAAAAGATTGTGGAAGATAAAGCATTGATGTTTCTACTGATGATTAGTGGTTGCAACTAGATTTGTTCTTTATGGTCACATGAGCAGTTAGATCAAAACTTGTCTGTGATTAGTTCTTTCTACTGATATAGTTTGAAAATCTTTAGCAGTTTGTGCATGAATTAGACTTGAAAAGAAGTATAAGTATTCAGAGAAATAAATGGTAGCAGAAAAAGTTTCCTAACTAAGTCTGAAAATTATCATTAACAATCTAGATTTCTAAGACAATGTATTAATATGATTTTAAGTTCCTACCTGTGCAAATTGTTACTAGTGTCCTGTCCAATGTCAGTAAGATTTTCTTTTTATACTATACATAGATCTGACTTTATTGCTCATCTGGTTGGTATGTTCAGCTAAATAAAGTTGTAGTGAATAAATGTGTGACTTTTCTCTTTCTTAGCTGAACTATTTTATTAGTTATTCTTTCTATTTATTAACATCAATATTAATTTTTCTTATTTAAATTTAGAAATCTGCCTATGCATGAGAAATAATAAATGGGGCCAAATTTTTAGTCAAGGACCACAGCTAAATACCTATGTATTTTAACAACTAGTGCTGTAGCCAAAAATGTCTGCCTGCATTCTTTATTTAGGTGGCATTTCTTGTGAAATATTTTATTTGTATTGCCGCAGTCAAAGAAAAGGGCACTCAATGGCAAGTTGGAGATGGAAAGTTTTCTGGAAGAATAAAAAGCACATGTTCTGACCATCACCATCTATCTTTGTTTAGATTTGAACCCTAAATTTAAAACAATTAAGAAGCATCTAAAATTTAATATTGCTATTTATAATATAGCAACTTCTGATTCTACGAAGATACCCAAGTTGTCAGGAGTTGCTAGAAAGCAGTTCAGTTATAGAATACAGAAGAAACAAGATATCTTCACTTCCAACACACATTGCGGTGGAATCAATCTCTCTTATGTTCCGTAATGACTATAATTTTGTACCTATTTCAGGAAGGCTATTTAATATAGGATAAATTGGTGTCAATCAAAATGTGTTCAAATAGTTCATATCTGTTCCTACGGTAATATAATAAGGTTCCAAATAAATTCCCACTGTAATCTGCCCACATTCACATAGGAAAAAAAGAAAAATCTTTTTTGTTTGATTGACTTACTTCTAAGGCCATTCTTAAGAATAGGATCTACTCCTTCCCCAAACTTAAAAGTCCAAATGTGTTTCGGATTATCCTCTCAAACACATACAATCCAGTTAACTTGTTTAAAACATATTGATTCCCCTCTAGACAGCTTCTCCTCCATCTGGGAGGAACTGATTTCTACCTAACTATGTAAATTTTTGCTTTTCCCCTGGCCAAACAGACTCAAATGCAAACACACACACACACACACACACACACACACACACACACATCCAGAGTGAATGTTTTCACATTGAAACTGAAGATGTAAATGAAGGCCCACAGTCTCTGTCTGGTTCTAGTTACAAGGTCTGTTTGTTGACATCACAGATGAAGGCCTGCTGGGTCTCTGGCACTGTCTACTTCATTTCCCCTCTAATTAGGCTTTGCCCTCAATTAAGTTAATGATGCAACTTTTCCTATAGATCATTTGCCCTTTCAATCAATTAACAGAATATGAGGGTGCATCCCTCCTTGGCTTGGGATGCATTTGCCTGAGGGTAGACTGCTCAGCTCCCAGAAGTACCACATGAGCAAAAGCAAGATGTTTACTACCATATCACATATTATCCCTAAGAAAATCAGTCCTAATGGAAGCCTTAACAAAACTTCATTTCAATATTGATGTCTGTCTGGGTAAAGGATTTATCTTAAACATTGGATCAGGTCAAAAATATTGATGGATGTGTTGTGAATATAAGGCAGTTCAAAATAAATTTAGAGTCATTATTTTAAAGGAACAAATAAAGACTACTGTAAGATCAAGTAGAATTAGGACACACACACACACACACACACACACACTTAAATGACCTAAACAAATTATTAAAATTTCCAATATTAGTGGAAAAAAATAAAAATGATCTCTCCCAGACATCGATCACTTTTCTTAGTCTATATTTAAAGATTATAGAATGGATTTTATTTTAAAATAATAAAAATAACCATAATGAAATTATTGTAGAACTCGAAATGTCATCCATATCATTTGAATGACACAAAGATCAAGACTTTAAGATAAAGTTTACTAATGCTTTCTTGAAATGTGTGAAAATTAGGTTAAGAAAAAAACATATATGGAAGTTTAGCATTTTATTGAAAGGCAGGACTGCAACAGACGTAGAACTGTCACAGGGTTCTAATAGAAGAGAATACTGACTTAATACAGATCATGAATTTTCCCCAGAATATTGTTTGTTTAACAGAATATGGTCATTCACTTATACAAAGGCATGTTTATGTGTAATGTGTGATATCTACTTTTAATGAAATAGTATTTGGCTTTTTTTTTAAGCCAAACTTACTTAATTTTTGGCAAAAGTAATTAAGAATTTTATAAGAAAAATACAATAAACATATTTTGATGTATTTGTCACATACAAGGGCATGTAGTTACCCACTATATTTTTCTTTTTTTTAATAATAAATTTATTTTTTATTGGTGTTCAATTTGCCAACATACAGAATAACACCCAGTGCTCATCCCGTCAAGTGCCCCCCTCAGTGCCTGTCACCCATTCACCTCCACCCCCCGCCCTCCTCCCCTTCCACCACCCCTAGTTTGTTTCCCAGAGTTAGGAGTCTTCATGTTCTGTCTCCCTTTCTGATACTTCCTACCCATTTCTTCTCCCTTCCCTTCTATTCCCTTTCACTATTATTTATATTCCCCAAATGAATGAGACCATATAATGTTTGTCCTTGTCCGATTGACTTACTTCACTCAGCATAATACCCTCCAGTTCCATCCACGCCGAAGCAAATGGTGGGTATTTGTCGTTTCTAATGGCTGAGGAATATTCCATTGTCTAGATAAACCACATCTTCTTTATCCATTCATCTTTCAATGGACACCAAGGGTCCTTCCACAGTTTGGCTATCGTGGCCATTGCTGCTATAAACATCAGGGTGCAGGTGTCCCGGTGTTTCATTGCATCTGTATCTTTGTGGTAAATCCCCAGCAGTGCAATTGCTGGGTCATAGGGCAGGTCTATTTTTCACTCTTTGAGGAACCTCCACACAGTTTTCCAGAGTGGCTGCACCAGTTCACATTCCCACCAACAGTGTAAGAGGGTTCCCTTTTCTCCACATCCTCTCCAACATTTGTGGTTTCCTGCCCTGTTAATTTTCCCCATTCTCACTGGTGTGAGGTGGTATCTCATTGTGGTTTTGATTTGTATTTCCCTGATGGCAAGTGATGCGGAGCATTTTCTCATGTGCATGTTGGCCATGTCTATGTCTTCCTCTGTGAGATTTCTGTTCATGTCTTTTGCCCATTTCATGACTGGATTGTTTGTTTCTTTGCTGTTGAGTTTAAGAAGTTCTTTATAGATCTTGGAAACTAGCCCTTTATCTGATACGTCATTTGCAAATATCTTCTCCCATTCTGTAGGTTGTCTTTTAGTTTTGTTGACTGTATCCTTTGCTGTGCAAAACCTTCTTATCTTGATGAAATCCCAATAGTTCATTTTAGCTTTTGTTTCTTTTGCCTTCGTGGATGTATCTTGCAAGAAGTTACTGTGGCTGAGTTCAAAAAGGGTGTTGCCTGTGTTCTCCTCTAGGATTTTGATGGAATCTTGTCTCACATTTAGATCTTTCATCCATTTTGAGTTTATCTTTGTGTCTGGTGCAAGAGAGTGGTCTAGTTTCATTCTTCTGCATGTGGATGTCCAATTTTCCCAGCACCATTTATTGAAGAGACTGTCTTTCTTCCAATGGATAGTCTTTCCTCCTTTATCGAATATTAGTTGACCATAAAGTTGAGGGTCCACTTCTGGATTCTCTATTCTGTTCCATTGATCTATGTGTCTGTTTTTGTGCCAGTACCACACTGTCTTGATGACCACAGCTTTGTAGTACAACCTGAAATCTGGCATTGTGATGCCCCCAGCTATGGTTTTCTTTTTTAAAATTCCCCTGGCTATTTGGGGTCTTTTCTGATTCCACACAAATCTTAAAATAATTTGTTCTGACTCTCTGAAGAAAGTCCATGGTATTTTGATAGGGATTGCATTAAACGTGTAAATTGCCCTGGGTAACATTGACATTTTCACAATATTAATTCTGCCAATCCATGAGCATGAAATATTTTTCCATCTCTTTGTGTTTTCCTCAATTTCTTTCAGAAGTGTTCTGTAGTTTTGAGGGTATAGATCCTTTACCTCTTTGGTTAGGTTTATTCCTAGGTATCTTATGCTTTTGGCTGCAATTGTAAATGGGATTGACTCCTTAATTTCTCTTTCTTCAGTCTCATTGTTAGTGTATAGAAATGCCACTGATTTCTGGGCATTGATTTTGTATCCTGCCACACTGCCAAATTGCTGTATGAGTTCTAGCAATCTTGGGGTAGAGGCTTTTGGGTTTTCTATGTAAAGTATCATGTCATCGGCAGAGAGGGAGAGTTTGACTTCTTCTTTGCCAATTTGAATGCCTTTAATGTATTTTTGTTGTCTGATTGCTGAGGCTAGGACTTCCAGTACTATGTTGAATAACAGTGGTGAGAGTGGACATCCCTGTCTTGTTCCTGATCTTAGCGGAAAGGCTCCCAGTTCTTCCCCATTGAGAATTATATTTGCTGTGGGCTTTTCGTAGATGGCTTTTAAGATGTTGAGGAATGTTCCCTCTCTCCCTACACTCTGAAGAGTTTTGATCAGGAATGGATGCTGTATTTTGTCAAATGCTTTCTCTGCATCTAATGAGAGGATCATATGGTTCTTGGTTTTTCTCTTGCTGATATGATGAATCACATTGATTGTTTTATGAGTGTTGAACCAGCCTTGTGTCCGGGAATAAATCCTACTTGGTCATGGTGAATAATTTCTTAATGTACTGTTGTATCCTATTGGCTAGTATCTTGTTGAGAATTTTTGCATCCATGTTCATCAGGGATATTGGTCTGTAATTCTCCTTTTTGGTGGGGTCTTTGTCTGCTTTTGGAATTAAGGTGATGCTGGCCTCATAGAACGAATTTGGAAGTACTCCATCTCTTTCCATCTTTCCAAGCAGCTTTAGTAGAATAGGTATGGTTTCTTCTTTAAACGTTTGATAGAATTCCCCTGGGAAACCACCTGGCCCTGGACTTTTGTGTCTTGGGAGGTTTTTGATGACTGCTTCAATTTCCTCCCTGATTATTGGCCTGTTCAGGTTTTCTATTTCTTCCTGTTCCAGTTTTGGTAGTTTGTGGCTTTCCAGGAATGCGTCCATTTCTTCTAGATTGCCTAATTTATTGGCATATAGCTGTTCATAATGTTTTTAAAATTGTTTGTATTTCCTTGGTGTTGGTAGTGATCTCTCCTTTCTCATTCATGATTTTATTAAATTGAGTCTTCTCTCTCTTCTTTTTAATAAGGCTCGCTAATGGTTTATCTATCTTATTAATTCTTTCAAAGAACCAACTCTTGGTTTTGTTGATCTGTTCCACAGTTCTTCTGGTCTCGATTTTGTTGAATTCTGCTCGAATCTTTATTAACTCTCTTCTTCTGCTGGGTGTAGGATCTATTTGCTGTTTTTTCTCTAGCTCCTTTAGGTGTAAGGTTAGCTTTTATATTTGAGTTCTTTCCAGTTTTTGAGTATTTGACTTTTGATTGAGACATTAGATAAAAAGAAACAGTTCCATTAAGAAGTTTCAGAAATATTACATTACTAAGAGAAGCTAAAGGAATGGGTTTTGCAGATTTTGCAGAAGAGAAGATTGATAAAGCCAATTTCAAATAATGTAAACATATACAAAGGAATGGTATTTAACTGGACTTCTTATTTCACTGAGTCTAGCAGGGAGGAGGTCTATATTATAGCAAGAGATTTAAATTAGACACTAGAAAAGCATTATACCTGGAAGGATTATAAACAATAAGCTACATATACAGCATGTTGAAGATTCTTCTCCAAAGATTCTGAATACAAAGGATACATATTTCATTGTTTTAAGGGAATAATAAAAGAGACTTTTCTCCCCTTCAAAATTATGGCTTTGGTCACCCCTCAGGTTGCTTTCCTTGATGCTTATGGACCTTCCATCTCTGGTCCGTGCATGAGTACCCAGGTGAGTATTATCTGCTTTACACTGTAATCCCCAGCAAGGCAGAGTCATCTCAAACCCTGTGTATACACAGCATCATACCTGGAGAGAGGAAGTGGGATGCACAGACATCTTTAAACTTTATGTAATATTTGGATTTGGGTCTGAAGAAAGCTAGGAGCCATGGAAGGTTTTAAAGCACTCTGCCCTGAACAAATTCGGATAACATATGAACCCCTCCAGGGTTATTCTTCAACTAAGCCTCAGGTAACATTTAAAACAATAATGGGTTCACCTGGTCATCACATTCCTATTTATTCAAGCCCAGCGTGTCTAAGCGTTAACTCATTATTTCCCCTCAGAGACAATGCCCATCTCCTTTCTAACTTGCTACATTGGTAGACACACAGAAGAGCAACAATCACTACAGACTACTTTTGAGATAAGAGCAACTGAGCCCACCTACCAAAGGTCCACTGAGACGCAGAGAAGGGAAACCAGCCCAGGCCACAGAGCCAGTAGAGGAGAGCAGTGGTATTCCAGCATGATTAGAAATTCCTCAATAGCCCAGGTTCTTTTCACATAATCAAAGGTAAATGGAATTAATGGATATGAGAAGAACAGAGGTGTTCAAGTGACTTTGGAATGTGGGGTCCACCAGATATGAGTATGAATCAGGACATGGAAAACCACCACAGAAAGAGATGGATGATGCCTATGTCCTCTCTTTCACTTAAGAGGAGAGGGAGTCAGGGAGTGAAGAAGAAAATGAGGCTCTCAGAAACCATTCTTGGGGAGGCATGCAAGTTTACACATAGGATGAAGGCATTTTAAGCAGCTGTGGCCTTGGGCACATCAGAGTTGCTGCTCTTGGTACCGAAGGCATAACCCAATGTTAGGACAATTAGACTGATAGTCTGTGGTCATTCAACATAATTTATTTGATCTTCAGCCAATGGATGAAGAATCAATTTTGTTACTTCCATTACTTCTTTAAGAGTTTAGAAGTAGCTGGAAAGGGGACAGCTGATTCCCAATTTGGATATACGTGCACTGTGAATTCACTGATAATATTAAAAACAAACAACCCCTAGTGGGCTATAGACTGTTTCATCCTCCTTCCTCTGTCATCATTATTTCACTTGGAACTTCATCTGGCCTTTCTCAAATTACTGAACTATCTTCGAGACAGGACTGGTTCCACTTCTTTAGTGGATTTGGAGCCCCGGTATACTAAAATTTGAAGTATAAACAACACTTTTTCCTCTTTTTAGCTCTGAAATTAGCTAATGGCACTATTCTAGACAACAGGGTGATGGACCAATAAAAATTCTAGGTGCCAAAAAATTTGATGTCCTCTGCACTTTTATTTTCTTCCTGTGAATAAATAGCTTTTCCACTCATCTTTGGGTAGTCTTCCAAAGAGAACACTCCTAAGGTAGGTTTTTGGTTGTTTGGTTGATTCCTTGATTCAGGGCAGTGACTCCTCCATACATCTTTAATTTGCACCATTTTCCTATTTATTTTTTCTGAAGTGCCTTTGGCCCATGGTAGTCTAATATTATTACAGGCTACACAGTTAGCCAGTGAAAAATTCACAACCAGTCTATATTTATGGTGGAGAAATCTCTGGGTACATATCAGAGATCCTTGTGGTAAGTGTAAAGTGTACATCTCAATTTACTCAGATTGATGATGTCCAAAATATTAATCAGTCTAGAAAAGTCCACATTTTGCCATTTTTCAAGCTAACTATTGATGTTACTTTTTTCTTTTTTGACTAGTTTACTTTTTTCCTATCCATATAAAGACCAGACCAAGGCTAAACTGATTTTCTGGACAGATATTCTTTGACTTTTAAGCAGACAGCCTTCCTTTGGTCTTCTGTGGTTGTATTTGATCACTTGGCATTCCTTGATAGGGAGTTTTAAAGGTTTTCTAAGTCTGTACTTTCCCTGTCCTGAAGGTTCCATATATTTCTTCCCATTTCTTCTTCACTGTGAGGGGTGAGAAGGCTTTTAATGTCCTTTTGGGATCCCGCACCTTCCCCTGGGTCATTCCCCACAGTTTTTATTTTAACTAATGCTCCTAAAACCAATGTCACTGGATTCAGATTCTTTGAGAACTTACAAAAGCGGAGAAAAATCCACTTTTAGGTTTTATGTTGATAATTGACAAAAATGGGTTTTACGTTGACAACTGACAAAAATCAATACAAATATATTTCAAATCATTTTGCCATCTTCGTATGAAGTAATTGATATTATGAAAATTTTACAGATGAAAAAATTAAGATTCAGAGGATTCATACAAATTTTTTAAAGTCACGCATTCATAAGTAGTAGAGCCATATTCAAACCCCGATATTTTGGTTCAAAGCACAAATATCACATGGTCTCCCAGAGAGAGAAAGCAGCTCTGGAGATTACAATTGCCACTCTCCCCTGGTGGCCCTGCAGACAGCTAAGTTACACAGATTATTTGTTTCTATGTCAAAGTATTCTCCTCACTTGTGCTTCATATTTTTTGTGCATTTGTATGTTGTCAGTGCACCTATCCTGGAAACAACTATGCTTCATGGTTGCTGGGATAGCAACCCACTGCTGTCACCTTCACCGTAAAACTGAGGGGTCCCAGACTAAATCTGATAACTTGGATTTTTTTTAATTTAAATTCAATTAATTAAGGGGTGCCTGGGTGGCTCAGTTGGTTAATCTTGGGTTATGATCCCGGGGTCCTAGGATTTAGCCCTGTGTCAGGAGGAGCCTACTTTTCACTCTCCCACTCCCCTGCTTGTGTTCTCTCTCTGGCAAATAAATACATAAATAAATAATCTTACAAATTTTAAATTCAATTAATTAACATACAGTATATTGTTAGTTTCAGAGATAAAGGTCAGTGATTCATCAGTCTTAACATAACACCGGTGCTCATTCCATCACCTGCCCTCCTTAATGGCCATCACCCAGTTACCCCATCCCTCCACCCACCTCCCCTCCAGCAACCCTCAGTTTGTTTCCTATGATTAAGAGTCTCTTATGGTTTGTCTCCCTCTCTGATTTTATCTTGTTTTATTTTTCCCTCTCTTCCCCTATGCTCTTTTGTTTTGTTTCTTAAATTCCACATGAGTGAAATCATATGATAATTGTTTTTCTTTGATTATTTTGCTTAGCACAATACCCTCTAGTTCCATACATGTTGCTGCAAGTGGCAAGATTTCTCTTTTCTTTCTTTCTTTCTTTCTTTATTTTCCCTCTCTTCCCCTATGCTCTTTTGTTTTGTTTCTTAAATTCCACATGAGTGAAATCATATGATAATTGTTTTTCTTTGATTATTTTGCTTAGCACAATACCCTCTAGTTCCATACATGTTGCTGCAAGTGGCAAGATTTCTCTTTTCTTTCTTTCTTTCTTTCTTTCTTTCTTTCTTTCTTTCTTTCTTTCTTTCTTCTTTCTTTCTTTCTTTCTTTCCTTCTTCTTTCTTTCTTTCTTTTTTTTTTTATAGCTGAGTCATAATCCATTGTATATATACCACCTCTTCTTTATCCATTCATCTGTCAATGGACTTCTGGGCTCTTTTCATAGTTTAGCTATTGTGGATGTTGTTGCTATAAACAGGTGCAGGTGCCCCTTAGGATCACTACATTTGTATCTTTGGTGCAAATATCTGGTAGTGCGATTCCTGGGTCATAGGGTGGCTCTATTTTCAACTTTCTGAGGAACCTCCATACTGTTTTCCAGAGTGACAGCACCAGCTTGCATTTCCACCAACAGTGTAAGAAGGTTCCCCTTTCTCCTCATCCTTGGCAACATCTGTCATTTCCTGACTTGTTAATTTTAGCCTTTCTGACTGGTGTGAGGTGGTATCTTATTGTGGTTTTGATTTGTATTTACCTGATGCCAAGTGATGTTGAGCATTTTTTCATGTGTCTGTTGGCCATTTATATGTCTTCTTTGGAGAAATGTCAGACAGCTTAGACTGTTTAATCACTAAATTTGATTTTATTCTCAACTGAAGTCAATAAGTGTAAGTTCTTCACATAATTACTACACCATTCTTAAAGCAGTGATGTGTTTCTTCTTTTCTTCTACTTATATCTTTTATCAGTCACACACACGTTTAGATCATGTCTCCTATATGTATGTATATATGTGTTTGCATATATGTATATATGTATATACATATATAGAGAGAGACACACATATACACAGGAGGTATAAATCTATGTAAGATTTTATTGTAAAGAATTTTTTAAAAACTACTCCAGAACTTATGTATCCAAATGAGTACAGCTCCCTACAGAGTAGTTTGATATTGTGGGAAGCCATATAAATCATGATGATTATATTGCCATAATTTCAATCTTTTCAATTCCTTTTTTGGAGTCTCTTTCAGAACCCTTGTGATTTCAGTGAAAACTTGAGTTTAGGGGACAAAGTGAATAAATTAGGTAAGTCTCTTTTTGTAGTGCTTATTTTTTTTTTTTTATTTATGATAGTCTCACACACACACACACACACACACACACACACACACACAGAGGCAGAGACACAGGCAGAGGGAGAAGCAGGCTCCATGCACTGGGAGCCCGACGTGGGATTCGATCCCGGGTCTCCAGGATCGCGCCCTGGGCCAAAGGTAGGTGCCAAACCGCTGCGCCACCCAGGGATCTCTTGTAGTGCTTATTGTTCAGGGGGCAGCATAGTAAGAGAGGGTATGTAGTCTTTAAAAAGAGCAGTGAGCTTATATGGCCTATAAAGTGGCTCTAATTACAAGTGCAATAATACAATTGACTTCCTAAAAATCAAGTGATCATCAATACTGTCCAAGCAGAGGCAAGGTAACTACCAGAGTTATATTTTCAACTATGACATTTTATTCTAATGCTAGATATTTAATCCAACTATTTGACATTTCCACATGGATAACGGCCAAAATCAAATGCATAGTTTCATGGCTATAAACATGCTCCTCTCAGTCTTTCTCATTTCAGAAATAGTAAACCATCTACCAAAAACCTATAGGCCATCCTTCATCTGTCTCTTATCCTCATTTTCTTGAGTATGCAATCAACCAGCAAATCCTATGAACTATAACTGCAAAATATATCTTACATCTATATTTTTTCCTCTCTTCTAAAGCTATCTGTATTCCCATCTGTCTCTTACCTGAATTATTTACTTGAACATCTTTCTAATTTGTCTCCTTGCTTTCACTCCTGGCTCCATAGAATCTGTTCTATACACAGGAACCAGTGCAATTCTTGAAATTGAAATTCCAACATACCACTGTCCTGTGTACAATTCTTCAGTGGCTTCTTTTTCACTGAAACATAAAATGTGTACTCCCATTGTTGGCAAAAAGTTGGGGGAACTCTTATTATTTACTTATTTATTTAAGTGTAGAGGCATATAATGCTTTATTTTATTTTTATTTTTTAATTTAAATTTTGTCAGTTAACATATGGTGCAATATTGATTTCTAGAATAGAATTCAGTGATTCAACACTTACATACAACACCCAGTGCTCATCACAATAAATGCCCTCCTTAACACCCATCACCCATCTAGCCCATTCCCCCATTCACCTCCCTGTAACAACCCTCAGTTTTTTCTCTGTAGTAAAGAGTCTATTTTATGGTTTGTCTCTCTCTTTTTCCCCCCTATGGTCGTCTTTTTCATTTATTAAATTCCACATATGAGTGAGATCATATGGCATTTGTCTTTCTCTGACTGACTTATTTCACTTAGCATAATATACTCTAGGTCCATAAATCTTGTTGCAAATGGCAGAATTTCATTCATTTTGATGGCTCAATAATATTCCATTATATATATATACACACTACATCTTCTTTATCCATTCAACAGTCGATGGACATTTGAGCTCTCTCCATAGTTTGGCTACTGTTGATAATGCTGCTATATCAGGGTGCATGTACCCCTTTGAATCTGTATTTTGTATCCTTTGGGTAAATACCTCATAGTGTAATTCCTGGATCATAGGGTAGTTCTTTTTTTTAACTTTTTGAGGAACCTCCAAACTGTTCTTCAGAGTGGCTGCAACATTTTGCATTCCCACCAACAGTTCAAGAGGCATCTTTAAATATCCACCATGATGTCCATGATCAGCCTAGCATTCTGATCTCATTTTGTATGACTTTTTCTTTCTGCCATGAAGCTTCAGCCTTGCAGATTTTCGTTTGATTCCTCAAATATGTCAAGCTTGATTCTGTTTTGTGTTCCTTGTATTGGTTGGTCTCTCTTCTTGGCATCTCTTTCCCTAATCCTCACATAGCTGGTTTCTTTTTGTGATTTTAGTTTCAACTTAAATATTACTTTTTTAGAGAAATCTCCTGCAGTGACTGAATGGTGGTCCACGTCCTAATCTTGGAAACCATAAATCTGAATTATTTTGAAGAAGGGTCTTGGCAGATGTATATAAGGATTTTGAGATAAGATAAACTATATTACCCAGGTGCATCTAAAACCAATGACAAGTGTCTTCAAAGAGATATGCAAAGGAGAGACATGGAGAGATGAGGAGAAGGCTATGTGAAGACTGAAGCAGTGATTGGAGTTATATAACCACAAGCAGAAAACATCTTATCTTCAGAAATGAGAGGACGCAAGGAAGAATTCCCTGCTGGAACCCTTGGAGGGAGCACAAACCTGATCACATCTTGACTTAGGATTTCTGGCCTCCAGAACCATAAGAGAATAAATTTATGTTGTTTTAAGCCACCATGTATGTGGTAATTCATTATGGCAGCCCTAGGAAACTAATGCATATTCACTGAACATCCAATCTAAAGTAGCCATCAGGGACACCTGGGTAGCTCAGTCAGTTGAGTATACTATAACTCTTGATTTTGGCTCAGGTCATGATCTCAAAGTTGTGAGATTGAGCCCCTGAATTGGGCCCTGCACTCAGCAAGGAGTCTGCCTGAGGATTCTCTCTTTCCTTCTCCCTCTGCCTCTCACCTCCTACTCTCTATTTCTAAAATAAACAAATAAATATTTTTTAAAAATGAAGTAGTCATGCAATCACTATCATTGTTTCATTTTCTTCAATGCGCTTACCAATGCTTGATTATTTTTCTAGTTTCCTTGATTTTTTTCTCTCTCACTCAAATGTAAATTCTAAAAAAGTAACTATAGTCTGTTTTGTTCACCACATATCTTTAGGACTATACTCATGTCTAAAACATACTCCATAAAAATTTGTGTAATGGATAAAGAAAGTGTATGCTAGGATAAATATAGAATACACTTTATAAATAAAGCATATATGCTTTGGGAGGATGGACTAAATATCTCTAAAATTACTTTCAACCAAGTGTTCATGATTTCATAATTTTAGTATTTCAAGATGATTTTTTGATATAAAATTAGAGGCCATTGGTAACGGAGTTCCATTTTAAGATCAGAGTTTTAAGAAAATTAGTATAGTATAATATAGTATGTGGATTTTTGTGGGAAGAAACTAGAGAATTTTATTACTTACAAGGGAAATAATCTAGTTGAGAGTGTTGAAGGCCTAACTAGGGTAGTTGTGCAATGGACAAATGAGAAAAATATACTGATTACAAAGCAAACCAGTTTTTACTTGAATAAAATGGATATATGGTAAAGTCAATGTAACCAGTAAGAGGTTTGCATCTACTAGCTCAGGAAAGTTTCTAAACTGTCCATGAGCTGTGGTCTTGAGCTTACAAAACTGCATCACAGACTTACAGATGAATGTTTATATTCACCCAATAAATGAATAGTTCTTATTTATTTACATCTTTTTAGTGATTGATGATGTGTATGTCTGAAGGTTGAATGTACCTGGCTGATTATAAAATGAGTATTTCAGAGGGTATTTTCTGTGAATCAATGAGTCAACTCAGCTCCTTTAGTTTAATAAATTCTAACTGGATGCCAGAGTGTAAGTCATACAATTTATTAAGGCTATTATTGATGGCTATTTTAGAATAGCAGTAGAAATCCAGTAAATTATCACTCATGCCTAGTGTATGCCCCATTCTTTAAAGGAGATTTTCTTGACAAATGGAAATTGAAAATGTATCTAAAGCATTTTTCTGGGAAATAGATGTTATTGGTTTTGATAATTATAAAGGATAAAATATATCAGTTATAATTACAGCTTTACTTTTTCTGGTATCTTCCTATATGTAATAGAAATAAATCTCTATTGAATTAGTATTTCCTAAAATTTGATTCTACTATATTAATCTAAATAATAGTCAAAGGAAATTAAGGTCCTGGGATGAGAAGCAGAAATGGATCAGTAATCACATTATGCAAAGAAATAGCAAAAGAGAGCATTCTCCTGCAGGAAGAGAGATTGCTGTTTGGTTTCATTGTAAAGTTCAAATACAGAAAAAGCTACTATAAGAGAAGTTTCAATTATGATGATTTTTTTTACATCAACCCATAGAAATTTATCTTATGAATCATACATTTTTTCTAAGTAATTACAGATAATTTGAGGAATGTAGATTTTAAGCTTAACTGTTGAAAGCCATGTTGCACTTGGTTTCTAAAGTATTTGAGAAAAATCCCTGCATTAGAAAATCAAATGTTAAAATATACAAACAAGTCACCTTATTGGTGAAGGAATAAGCTTTGTGAATGAAGTAGGAAAACCTGGGACAGACTCTGAATAAGCTTTGTGAATGAAGTAGGAAAACCTGGGACAGACTCTGATATGCTTCTCCTTGAAAAGGGCAGTTGGGAAGTCTCTAAGATCAGCTAATGAAGTTTGGAACCGGATGGCTAGATATTCAAGGAAGGCTTCAAAATGACCTACTAGAAGAATAAGCTGTGCTAGGAAATGTTGAGATCATTTAAAGGCATTTAGCTACAGAGTGAGAAGTGCTATGCTTGTATTTCATACTTGTACATGAACTTGTATTGGGGAATAAACTTGAACGAATAGAAGCAAAAGTGAATGGTAATGAAAGGACATAGTAGATGTGAATTGAAAATCACTCCCTACTCATGTTTCCATCTAAGGGCCAATTCAAACACCCAGTCTCTGCTCTCCAAAATCCCAGTGTTCAGTCACACATGACCTAAGTTCTTTGTCCACCTCTGCCATGGCCCATTTGAATCTAAGAACATCTTATTTATAGCTCACATAGAATTAAAAATCTGTGTCCTGGCTCCAAAGAGAGGATGTAATCACAAAGTCTACATCTTCATAAAGATGAAGTTGTGCAGAAACCAGAAACAAATATTAAACAAAGGAAGCTAGTTGGTGGACCGAAGGGACAGAAGGGACAGTAAACTTTTTCTGGCATAATCTGGACAGAGTAGGATGACCAACCATCCCGATCTGCATGTGGCCATCCTGGTTTTATTAAGAAACCTCTCCATCCCCAGCAAACTGGGGTAGTTGGTCACTGTTAGAGTCTCTGTCTCTTGCAGCCAAAAAAAATCCTGACTAGAGCAAATCCCACCTACAGAAGAGAGATAAGAACCAACAAATACAGAGGTTGATTAAAAAGTTTAAATTGCTAAGATGAGCTTCAGTAATTACATAACTACAACATTGTGAGTTGAAGGAATCATAGAGAATTACTTACAAAAAATACAAATGTTAGACAACTTTTTGAGTTCACCTAAATTTACATTATATCTTTCTTAACACAGAAATGAGGCCCAGAAGAGTTGACTGCCTAACCTATAGCAAAGCTTTAGGTCTTACAAAATTGAATTCTTTGATATTTTACTACTTCATGCTGCCTTTAATTCTTGTTGTTCCTACTTTTCAGGCATTTTATTTTTTAGAAAATTTTTATTGTTTATTTATTTATTTGAGGCAGGGGAAAGAGAAAAAGGGAGAGAGAGAGAGAAAGAGAGTGCTCATGAGCAGTGGGAGGGACAGAGGGAGAGGGAGAGAAATCATCAAGCAGACCCTCTGCTGAATGAGAAGCCTGACATGGAGCTTGATCCCAGGACCCTGAGATCATGACTTGAGCCCAAATCAGAAGTTGGACGTTCAACCAACTAAACCACCCAGGCACCCCTTCTTTGCAGACATTAAAAAAAATTTTTGTATAATTTATAAGTTTCATAAAGAAAAGTAATCAATTGGTATTCTATTTTTATACTGTATTTTCATAAATAGAAATAATAATTAAATATAAATTAATAATTGTTAATATAAATAATATAGTTTATAAATCTTAAAGTAAGTTAACTGTGCTTTATTATAGATAATATATTGCATTATGCACTATGTGTGTGTATGCTTTAAGTCAGTGCATCTCACACTTTAATTTGCATATGAATCATTTTACCTGGAATCTTAATAAGATACAGATGCTGATTTGGAAGATTGGAAGTGAGGCTTGAGAGTCTGCATTTCTAACCATTTCACAGGGGATGCCAATACTATGAGGCTTTATGTGAGGTTATACCTAGCTTCCTCAATTACTTTCATTTGCAACAGGTTTGGTCTTCCCCCAGATTAGAAGAGTGGAGAAATAGGGACAACCAAATTGGGTTGGGTTATGGAACAATAGGAAGCAGCCTGAGCAAGCTTGTCAGTGGTCCACTTGCATAAAATTCAGATATAAATCAAAGGTTCTAGGACCCCATAGGTCAGGACAGTCCAAAGCCTAGATACCCAGAGGTGTGGAGCATATCTCAGCAGCAAGGCTCTAGCTGCACAAAGTTTTGATCAAACTACTGGTGCCAGTGACCTAGCCAAGGCTTTGGGGATGAGATGGTGAGTAAGTAATGAAATTGGTCCTCAAGGCACTCATAGTCTAGAGGGGGAAGTTTGAGAAGCAATGACTAACACCACTGTGAAGAAGGGTCATTAATTTAGGCAGTTAGTACCTGATGCAGTTGAAGTTCAAGTAGGCAGATTGAGTCAGAGTCCCTGAGGGACAGGAATATAAATGCTGAGATGTAGGCACAGAGCATTCATATACCCAGGGGGTATAGGTGAGATTCCATATGCAAGGAATTGCATGTAAAGCATGGGAATTTCATACCATGGGCAGTGAGGCAATATTTTATGAGGCCAAGGGTCCTTGATTAGGGCAAGAGATATGGTCAGAGAAAGGGCTGAGATGGACCCCACTTCCAGGCAAATCAGTGTGGGTACCATGCACTGACCAAACACCATGAGCAGCTGACATAAAATAAGAGAAACTATTAATGTAGAAGAGCAGCAAATATGAGAAAAGAGAAGACCTAAAGCAAACAGCTAAGAAAAGTAAATCTCCTTGTCCCTTTATTACTCTCACTACCTACCCTCCAGATCACAACCCACTTTCCAGATTATAGCCAAAAGTAACATATATTTCTTGGTTTCCTTGAGGAGATGGCATATAACTGGGAAGATATACCATTAAATATGTACTTCTATGCATGAAGACTTTACATCACAGGTATCTTTGGGTATTAGAGAATAAAGGATCAAAACAAATAATTCTCAGGCATTTGAAAGCAAAGCTAACTAATTTACAATGGAATGAATGAAGCCTAGGATATGAGTGTCAAAAAATGTAGCACATAGCTATTCCAGAAGAGGGGAAAAAGAAATAATTTCAAAGGGGCTAGAGAAGGGAGGAGAGAATCTCAGATGAAGTTTAAAGGGACCTGAAGAAATCAGACAGTAACTATTTTACCTGTAGTTAACGGGAGCACATGGTTCACTATAAGAGGGCATTTTTCTCTTCAGGGCCAGGACTGAAGAACAGAGACACCCCCTGCATGGGATTAGCAGGGCGTACCTCTAAGGTAGAGATGTAGTTGTTATTCTAGAGCGAGGCCCAATAGAAAGTATTCATTGGCTTGGGGCCTTGAGTTCATAACTGGTGCCAGTTATGAAGGATCTACAAAGGGGGGAAGATCTTGTTTCTAAATGCTGATGTCAGAATTAGAACAAAATTGATTAGAGGTAACTGAAGATTTTTTTCTCCCATAGGAAAAGAATAGGGCTCAAAAGGCACACTAGAACTCGTGTAAAGTCCACATGAACAACCTTCAAATTGAGTAATGGGTAATTGACAGAAATGAAAGTCTGATGTAGCTTTGATTATAATTAACCATTATCTTATTGATATGACTTGTTGGATGGCAGGGAATGTACTAACCTTGGAGAGGTTGAATCAGGTTTGTGCCTGTCTTTGGCCATCTTCAACATGGGCCAAAGTGACAGGAAGTAGCTACTTCAGGCTGATCTCAAGACATGCAAAAACATTCAAACTATGACTGCACTGGGGCTGAAAAGTAGCAATATTTATCATCAGAAGAACCCAACTGGTGGAGGAGAGACAGAAGTTAAAATTGAACTAAAGAACCAGACCACATGGAAAGGAACATAGCAAAATTTGGTAATAATATTGATTTTAATATGCACACTAGCTATCTTAACAAATGGAATTAACCACCAAGAGAGATTACTTTACAAAATTAGACACTAGAGAAAAACTGAAGACATAGATCCGAGATTATAAATTTGCCAGGTATGCTGAAGGTGGAAAGCCAACATATTCTTATGGCCTACAGTGTATTTTTAAAAAATCAGGAAATGTTTTTTTCATGTAAAAATATAAGAGCTGGCTTTTCTTAAAAAAAATTAGTTAGGGCATTCCCACATGGATACAATGGGCTGGACTGAATAGAACTTTTTTGACAGTACTCATCATGGGCTTCTATGTTCAGCCCTGTCTGGACCCTGTAGAAATTCTGTTTTGGTCTATCCCCTCCTCACCTTGACAGCTGTTTGTAACTAAGTAGGCCTGTTCTAGACTAGGATGAGAAAAATGAAAACAGTGACTTACACTGGGAAGGCATACTGTGTTTCAGTTCATATATCCACTCAACACATATTAATTAAGCAATTACTGTAGCCACCAGCTATTCTGCTAAGTCCTGGGAGACAGACTTGAATAAGTTGCAGTCATTGCTCTCATGGGGCTTACAATCCAAAGGGAAAACAGATATTGTGTAAATAATAAGTGTATATGATATGATGCGATACATAGTAGTATGCTGGAGAAATGGTGTATTTGGGACTCTGAATCTGCTGATCCAACCTGATGGGCCATGATGGAAGGATCCTGAATAAATGTAAGCTGAGTCTCTAGGTCTCCCCAGGATTGCTTATGGTCAGCCCTGGGACATGACTTAGAGCTTATAGTTAATCACAGATTGTTTCTAAAATCATTCATGCTACTAAGGTGCTGTATACAAGGAAAAATGTGCTGAAGAAGTAGAACAACTAATTCTTTTTCAAAGTTTTGGTGTTTTGGTCCTATTTCACTAATGCTTCAAACAACCCACCATCTTTACACACAAGGACAACAACTCTGTTGGGCAAAGCATTGTGGTTATAAAATTAATATGTTTTCATTAAAAAGTATAAATTTAAAAAGATTCTAATTGCCAACACAGTTATCTAATGAGCTAGAAAAAGACAAAGAAGAATTTTCTTTTTCTTTCGAACGACAAAAATGCATGGGTAGCAATAATGATATTGATTGAAACCAAATCTTGGAAAGAAATGCTGTCTGGAAAAGGAAAGGCAATGTTATTTGATCTTTATTATCTTCATCAAAGGCTTGTGTAATTCACAGTTTGACAGCATTTTGTGAGTAGCATTGACCATTTCACAAAGCTGTAATTTACCTTAAGAAGAAAACAACAATTAACAAGGTACATCATATAAAGATAACTGTGAAATGAAAGAAATGAAACAAAACGATGAAATCTTAAAAGACTGATTTTTTAAAATCAAAATGTCAGTTTACAAATGGAAATCTCCTAATAATAGCTTTTTTCTCCTTTGGGAAAAAGAGTAGTGTTTGAATATATGGACACAAATACACAAAACAGATCAAGTATGAACAACATGCATTCTTCAATGAAACCCCTGTAGATCATTTTGCATGGTTTTGCATAATGACAGTTAGATTGAGAGTTTAATTCCCAGTATAACTATTTACTATGCTTTTTACAGACTAAGCAGTTAGTACCAACAAAGAGTCTTGCTATGGTTCAGAGAATAAACTTATCTAAATGTAGATTAGAACACTTTAAAATTTCAGATTTTATAAAAAAAAAAAAAAAGATGGAAAACCTAAAGATTTCTTGACCTGGAATGAGCTATGGCTTTATAGTATCAAAGCAATTATTGTTCACAGATCATTCATTAGACTTGTGGTCACTCTGATCATCTGTTTTCCTTCTTCATCTACTAAGCAGCCTCATTACAAGTACAACATTCCTTTGAAATGCTGTTTTATTCAAAAACTAATTTAAATTTTGAAGCCATGCCATTATACAATGTGTTTATTTGGGAATTAAAAAGTAATGTTGGAATTACTCGATTCTTCTTCTGTAATAGTCAAATGAGTGGATGCTCTTGACCCACTTTCCCCCTTTGGCAGTTCAGTAGAGCCGAGTCCTCTTCTCAGAACGATGCATGTAAAGCACTTAGCATAGGGTTGAAGACATTATTCAATAAATGCGAGCAGTTCACTAATTTAATAAAGTATGTAATTTTAATAAATTTGATTAGTGGTTCATTTCAAATGACAGTATAATCATATTCATTTCTTTTTTTTCCTGTTTCTATGCTTCATCTCTATGAATATTTAGCAAGGATTCTACTTACATTTACAGAGTATAAAAAAGATGCAATCAATTTTAATAAAGAAACATCTACATTATGTACCATTTGTTACAACACTTTTAGTATAATTATTTGAGACAAATTTTGGTTACACTTGAAAGCTAAGCATAATCCAGTTCAGAAAGACACTTGCAAATGACCCTTGATCTTTATTTCAATCAGTAACCGTTAAAATAATTCTTCTATTTCCTCATGCTGACAATCATCCTGACAGGGGGTTAGAGCCACCAGTTGTGTAAGAGGTGAGCTGTAGTTTAAATGAACCATTCATACAATAATTCAATGAAATCCAATATTTATAATTTTCCATTCCTTTGATTTTCATATGTTTTTAATGCCTATATATCTATTACCCATCTATTTATCTATCATCTATCTATCTCCTTTCTGGGATTGAGTTGGCCATGCTTACCATATTTATCCAACAATGTATAGAAAGATTTTGTAAAACAGTACCTTTTAATCTGGGCCACCTTGCAGGGGAAACTTCAATGAAATAGAGGAAGGGTCTGCCTAAAGAAGCATAATGATGCCTCACAAGCCACAGTGGCAATATTTAGTAGGGGAAGTGAAGAATTTATTTTCCAGCTGAAACTCAGAGGAAATTTTTAGGTAGAAAGTGCAAGGTATAATTATGTGGTTTGGAATTCCGCCAAGGCCCTAGAATTCATACCTCTTCACTTTTAAGATGTGTCACAGACCCTTTAATTACCTGAAGTGGATCAGGACCTCTGTTTTCTGTCTATCCCATCAAAAAGATGACACATTTTGTCACACATTTACCTGATGCCCCTTTGAATTTTAAATTTTGCTGAGCAACATGCAGAAATCATCTTAACCTCTCTTATTGAAAAATTTAAAAAAAATCCTGGTTTACATGATGGCAATGTAGGGGCCATTCTTTGGTGGGAGAATGACCAAGGATGCCTGGGGTTCACAGGCAACAGGCAAAGGCCTGAGATCGCTACCCACTAGGAATCAGACTGCCTGGACTTAACATCGACCTACTTGTCTACTTCCTATCTATAAACTCTTGGATGTGTTAGTCAATCTCTATCTGAGCTTCAGTTTCTTCATCTATAAAATAATCAACATCTACATTTTTAATGTTATATAAGTGACACAGTGATCAAAAAGCTCTTAGCCTCATACATGAAATATAACAAACAGTCTAATAATGTATATATTATGATTGTTATTTCCAGGGCCTTCTCTAGGTCTTAAATCTTGTACCTAGGCTCTATCCTGTGGAGAAATGGTAGAAGCCCCATTGAGAAATATAAATTATAGTCTGGCTGAAGAGCTTTGTGTATCAGGCTAAAAAGTTTAGATTATTATTCTGCAAAGGGGAGGTAACCACTGAAAAGTTCTAATCAGGGGAATGACGGGATGAAATTTGTGTCTTAGAAGCTGAGCTCTGGTTGCAGGGTGGAGGAGGGTTTGGGAGGATAGAGGCTGGAGACAGTCCCACATATATTGTAAACTTGTCTGTCTCCTCAAAGAGAGCATGAACACCTAATTTAATCTAGGTTATTGAATTGTCCAACAATGCTGTAATGCCCTCATCATCCTTTGAGAGACATAATCAATTTTTTTTGTCTTTATATAAAATGACCCCAGAGTTCTATTCATTTTTTTCTGCATCCCTTCCCTGAGGCCAGGTTGTTTTAGTTGTCTGGTGCCACATTTCAACATGCTGATTTATTATACTATTTCTTTTCTTTTTTTTTATTATACTATTTCTACTTCTTATTTTTCTCCCAAGCTGTGAGCAGAACATTCAGATAGCCAAATGTCTTAAGATGACATCTAGGGCAGCTCTGGTGGCCCCGTGGTTTAGCACCACCTTCAGCCCACGACGTGATCCTGGAGACCTGAGATCGAGTCTCACATCAGGCTCCCTGCATGGAGCCTGCTTCTCCCTCTGGATGTGTCTCTGCCTCTCTCTGTGTGTCTTTCATGAATAAATAAATAAAATATTTTTTAAAAAAGAATAGTTGCTTGGCTAATAGAAATAGGGTTTCAATACAGAAGTATTTCTACTTACCAACAACATTCAATTTGTCAATATTTATAGATGTAAAACAAGAGAAGCTATGGATGAGAGCAAAATTGCTATGACTCTGGCCATCACCAGTAGTGTGTAAATAGTCACTTGAATGCTCCCACTGGGATGCAGGAGAAATGGAGCAACATCACTTACATTTCCCTAAGTTGATGCCCTACTCTGAATCAGAGGAACTAGGGATCAGGTCTTGGCCCTGCTTCTGAGCCACATGTTTTTTTTGTTTTTTGTTTTTTTTTCACTGTAAACCACTTTCTTTCTATCAATGACTTAAGCAGAGGAGAAACAAAAAAGTTTTTCACACCTGTCACTTCTTTATGGCACAACACCATTGAATTCCTAAAAGATGCATGATATGTTAGAGGTTAGCACTGATGCATTATCACATAAAATTTTGGAAAAATCAGATCATGGATTTAGTCAGCCTAATGTGAACTGTGCAGATTATAGGGGAAGGCATCAGTGCTAGTAAGTAAGGTAACGGGGAATATATAATAGAAATGGAAGTTGTCTGGCCTCATAAAGCTCATATACTGATAGTCAAGGTGTAACTCCAGAGTTGAGATGTAAAGTCCTGATGTTTGATTAAAGCCAATGGGAAAGGAACAGAAAGACAGGCACAGAAGGTCCAAAGGGAAATATTTCGTATGACCTGAGACAAGGGAAGCAGACAGTCCATAAACAGAGGACACAATGCTGGTGGCCTGAAATCCAACAAAACAGTAGGAACCTAGAGATTACAAGACTGAAGAAGAAAGAAAACACACTTTGGAGAACAGATGTGGGACATTAGAACCTAGATCCTAGTAAACCAGGCCAGATCCTTTCTCACTATGCTTTCTTGCTGTAGCAGGAATCAGTTAAGAGTAGGACCCTCCTGAACACTGTGTTGCTGCTATATTTTGTGTGAAAGTCAAGTGGAAGGTAGGATGGCAACTCCGTCTGACACCAGCATTGATGCTGAGGAGGTGGGTTGTGGAGAGTGAATGTATGGGGGAAGTCTATTAGAGACAGAGATGGTCCCAGAGAGCAATGAGGGGCCCCCACCACTTGGGAGAGATGCTAAAAGTCTTCCAAAGAAGGATGCAAGATCACCAAAGCCAGATTATACTTCTTTACAGTCTCGCCAAAGACCTATCTCTAGTTCTAAAACTATTAACTAGCTTATTAAGCCTTTCATTTTTAAATCTCTAATAAAGGAGTACACTTTCAGGCCCCACGGATACTCTCAGAAGATACTTTTTTAAAAGTTTTAGTGATGAATATGTGTCATCAGTAATAAAGGCAGTGCTATGTTCTCTGAAAGCCTAGGCTTGGAAATGGCTATTTGACATTTTCAACAATCATGTATAGTTTCTTACAAGTCAAGCATCAATAATGCAATAATAGTGCTTTAGAATAACTCCAAAATCTGTTACCATTAAAAATAGTTGTCTGTCTTAATGTCTAATTTTGAAAGGAAATGGCTTTACTTTCAAATATGAGACAGCTGTAAAAAATTATATGTATATACACATTTATGTACAGTATAGACTCTTCAAAAGAATTCTTAATGGAGAAAAAATATCAATCCATTCTTCAAAGACATTATACAATAATATGATATGTATATATAATAATTCATCCACATAATTTATCTGATTATTTGTATGTTCAGAGCCTGTTATATTCTATGTAAAAAGCATATCTAGTTATAGAAATATGCTTCTAAATATAAGAAACAAAGATGAATGCTTAATTCTTCCAATGAAACAATTTCAGTGCATTTTAATGGAATTCATGTCTAATATTTCAAGAAAGATTGCAAAACAATCTCATACATAGCCTACCTTATTTCCTTTCCTTTCCTTTCCTTTCCTTTCCTTTCCTTTCCTTTCCTTTCCTTTCCTTTCCTTTCCTTTCCTTTCCTTTCCTTTCCTTTCCTTTCCTTTCCTTTCCTTTCCTTTCCTTTCTTTCCTTTCTTCTCTTTTCTTCTTTTTTTCTATCTCTTTCTTTCTTTCTTCATCAGAAGTGCCATTATGCTGCATAGAACCTATGAAGAACAAATAGCTAAAAATCACATATACAACAACTATTTCTTGGATGTCCAATATGGTGTAAGATACTGAGATTGATGTAGATACAACTATGGCCTAGACACAAACCCCACTGTCATTATTTATAGGCCAGTATGGAATCAGACAGGAGAGAAGACATTTCATTAAAACACAAGGAGGACTGAGAGACATAGGAGAGTCACAGGATCCATGCTTGGTGGTGAGGAAGACTTCCAGTGCAAGTGGCATCTAAGTGGAGACCTGTGAATGAATATAAGTCACTACCAGCTGTTGTTATAGGAGAGGGAAAAAAAGACAAAATGTGTTCTAGGCAGAAGAAAAATATATAAAAACTCAAAAGTGAGATAAAGTATGGAAAATTGAATAGTTGAGGCTTTGCATGGAGGTGTGTGGGGGGTGCCTATAGTGCAATGGTGAGAGATAAAGTGGAGGAGTTTTATAATATATGCTATGGACATTATAATGGAGTTTTGACTTTAAGAAAGGTGAACAATAGAAATGCTCATGAATATGTATATTTTAATCATGTCCAGATTATCTAAATATCTGGGATGCCTCATAACATCTGTTTTTAAGTCCATTTGTGAAAATCAAGACTAGTTTAGCAGCATAAGGAAGCATCTGGTTCACAAAGATCTATATACACCGCAGATTTGTATTTTTTTCTACCAATGACTAAAATAATGTTACAATACTCAAATGCAGACTCAACAGACTTGAGAAATATTTTGGAATTGTAATGTAATATACTACATGCCAAGCAGGCAGCTGAGTACTTTATATGCTTTATCTTATTCAACCCTCACAGTAATTGTATGATGAAGTTACTATTATCCCCTTTTTAAAGATGAGCAATCTAAGGCAGAGAGAGGTTAAGTAACATACACAAGGTCACACAAATAGAATGGTGGAACCCAGCCAGGCTACCTCCAGGGCCCAAGGTCTTAACCACTTCCCAGATCCTGGGTCACATTTTCAGTTGAATGACATGAATGATATGGAAATAAGACTACATTCAGAGCCAAAAGACAGAGTTTCATTCTGGTTGTATTCTTCAAAGTCAAAACAAGATAAAATAAAAGTTTTAAATCATTTTAAGGAATCAGAAAATGTGTAAAAGAAAAATAATATCAAAACCTTTCATAATCATTGACCCAGGGATGTATATTAACATTACAAAGTTTATTGAATGACTGCTATGTGTGGATAACTAGACTTGGGTTTTTAGATGAACCATCTCATTGGATGCTCACATATTAATTAACTTTTGAGGTTACTTTTATCCTTACTTTATATAGAGTAGGACACAGTGAACAAATAATTGATTCAAATTAAATAGTAAATGATAACGTGACTAAATCCAAAATCATAATTTGATCTATTTCACTGCAAACTTATATTTGTAATCAATTTGCTGTATTGACTCATTTCTCAAAAGATCTCAAATATTTATTTCTAGGCAGGAATATTTATACACAAATGCAATTTTAAAAATAGAGAATACTGGACAAATACTTTTATAATATACTGAAACTTTCCATGTCAGTGTATATATATATGCATTAGTCACAAATATTTTTCTATGAACCATTTTTAATGGCTATATAGTATTCCAATAAATGAATTATCATGATTTGTAGACTACGATAAGTTTAAATATTCATGTTTTTTTAAATAAATTTATTTTTTATTGGTGTTTAAATATTCACGTTGAACCAAAAAACAAACAATCTGATTAAAAAATGGAAAGGGGACCCAAATGAAGATTTTTCACAGAAGAAATACAGATAGCCAACAGAGACATGAAAAGATACTCAATATTCTTAGTTATCAAGGAAATGCAAATCAAAACCACAATGAGGTATCCCCTTACACCCTGTTAGAACGGCTAAAATAAAAATGATAAAAAATAACAAGTATTGGCAAGGATGCGGAGAAAAAGAAACCCTTGTGCCCTGTTGGTGGGAATGTAAATTGGCACAGCCACTGTGGAAAACAATATAGAGTTCCCTCAAAAAATAGAGATATCCTATGATCCAATAATTCCACCACTGGATATCTACCCAAAGAAAATAAAAACATTAATTGGAAAAGATATACACACTCCTATGTTTATTGCAGCATTATTTAAAACAGCCAAGATATAGAAGCAACCTAAGTATCTACCAATAGACAAATAGATAAGGAAGTTGTGGTACACAGACACAGACACACACACACACACACACAAATATTACATGACCATAAAAAAGTATGAGATCTTGCCATTTGGAACAACATGGAGAGACCTAGAGGATATTATGCTTAGTGAAAGAAATCAGACTGAGAAAGAAAAACACCATATGATTTCACTTATATGTGGAATCTAAAATGCAAAACAAATGAATAAACAAACAAAAAGCAGAATCAGACCTATAAATACAAAGAACTGGTGGTTGCCAGAGTGAAGGGGAATGGGAGGATGGGCAAAACAGGGAGTTGGACATACAGGCTTCCAGTTATGCAATGAATAAAACACAGGAATAAAAGGCACCACATAGGAAATATAGTCAATGATGCTGTACTAGCATTGTGTGGTGACAGATATAACTATACTTGTGGTGAACATAGCATACTATACAGAGAAGTTTAATTGCTACATTGTACATCTGAAACTAATGCAACATTGTGTGTTGTCTGGAATCAAATTTTTAAAAAATTACAAAAAAAGAAAAAATATTTATGTCGATTCCAACTTTTTGCCACTTACTTCTATGTAAAATTCTTGTTTTGTTCCCTCTTATTTTAAATGGGGATAATAGTATTATTCTCACCATCATAGGGTTAGTATGAGGACAGACTCAAATAATACTTAAGAATAAGTCCAATCAGGAAAAGTAACGTATTATTATAATTTCTTCTTTCAGGAAGGAGATATGCCTAGGCAGTAGGAAAATGAAATGGTCATTTTGTGCACACAAATGAAATAATGACAATGTGAAAATTCTCTACTGTTCTACTTCATTAACTGTGAGCTCTATTATCCAAAACAAAAATATTATCCAAAACAAAATGACAATTTCGTTTAAAAATGAAACAGATTGCCAAAAATGCTGGCTGATTACATAGTTGGTTTATGAAAAAGAATAATAATAAAATAAGGGGATAACCACAGATTGTGAAATTGTAACTACCATCTATGCAGTCCCAGGGCTCCTTGGCAGAGAGAATGATAATAAAAGAAAAGAGTTAAACCTTTTTTATACAAATAATATTATATCAGAGAATGGTTCCATAAATATTTTGGTTAGACATACACCTTAGCAGCAACATAAATTATATAAGCAAAACTAAATATATACTTCTGTCCTCTTCAAAAATCTGATTCAAGTATATACATTATAGATAAAAATAGATGTGTGATTAGGGATTTCTCATTATAGATTCAAAAGGACCTGATCACATTTGTCTATAGAGCAACTGGCAGGACAAACCCATCCCCATTTGAACTGGTACATTAGTGTGTGTTTGATCTTAAAGTACAGCAAAACCTCCAGCATTTCCCTCCCCTCTTCTTCCACACATTCTGTCAAGTGGACAAGCCCTCTTTGACTCTCTATAACTCTCAATGGCATCTTCATTGCCTTGCAAAGTAAAATGTGAATAGAATCCTTTAAATACTGATTGAAATTTAGAATCATAGATTTTACATCTGGAATGAGGATCAGGATTGACTGTTTCTCTGAGGATGTTAAGTGTTATATAGATCATTTCCATTTTACTACTGGGCACAGAGAGACTTGAAGGATTAAATGACTTGTCCAGAGTCTCCCAGGTAGGAGACCCAAAACTAAGCTTTCTGATTCCTTGGGTAATAAAATATCAAAACTGATGAAGTTAAGTTTAAAAATATATAAAAGGATAAAAATGTATTTGTCATTTTACATAACTCTGCTTTGAGCATATTTTAAGTGAGCACAGCACTGTTACTGCTACTTTACTCATAGGAAAATATGTTCTGCCACCAATTCTACACTGTTTTCTAGATTTGTAAATTAACAAACATGATGAGATGCATCTGTTTTCAGATACAGACAACCTAAGAAAAATGAATCAGAAAGTACTTTCTAAATGTATGCAAGTGTCCCTAAGAAAATGCTAATACGCAATGGGGAGACTCAAAGCCAGGTGCCTGAGAATAGAAGACAAGGAGCTAAGTCATTCACATGAAAGTGAATCAACCTTCAGCCTGGGGCTGCTGGGTCATGAGAAATTAAAAAGAAAGACAGAAGATAATCAGGGGAGTAAGAAAGAAGAAAAAATGAAATGTGAGAAAGGCCACAAGAAAAAAAATGTATATAAAAACAAGAGAAAGCAAGAAGACTAGAGCTCACCACAACAAACAAAAGGCAGAAGAGGAAATGGTATCAATTTTTAAAGTTCACATAAGAAAACATACCTACTTTTAATCAGATCCTCTCCATTTTCCCTTACAGCAATGTTCCATTTGGCTGGGCAGCTTGCTAACCGATTGCACATGCCACCTCCTCTGGAACTTTCCTTAAATTATCCCTGGTTTGAATATCTTTTGGAAACTTCCAGTAAATGAAAACATTGTTTTTCCTCCGTTTGAGTAACTTCTCCCATAACTTTACAATTTAAGGATTTTTAAAACTCTTTTTAATTGCAAATAAATAGCTCATAGGATGCAAAAATATTTTATAGCCATTAAATTTATTCAAATGAGATTGTCGACTGCTCACTGTGTGCCAGACCCAGTTTTAGTCATTGTATTCTTACTGGCCTTCAATCAAGTGGCTCTAAACACCTTTACATAAAGTATCATTTACATCAAGTATCATTCATTTTTTTAAAAAATGTATAATAGTTTTAGGTCAAAAGAAGAAGCAGCTGAAATGACAGAGTTCCCGTACAGCTTTCATTCAGTTTCCCCATTGTTAATATCTGCCATTGCTGTGGTACATTTGTTACATCTAAGGACCCAATATTCATACATTACTATTAACTAGACTCCACATTTTGTCTAATTTCACTTCTTTTCCCTAAAGCTTTTTTATTGTTTCAGGATCTCACTCAGGATACCACATTACATGTAGTCATCATGTCTCTTGGGCTTCGTGACAGTTGCTCAGATTTTCCTTGTTTTTAATGACCTTGACATTTTTTTATGAGAACTGGTAAAGAGTTTTGTAGAATGTTCTTCAATGTTGGTTTATCTGAAGTTTTTGTTGTACAGTGGAATTATGTGTTTTGAAAAGAATGTCACAGAGGAATATCAGAGACTATGTGACATCAAAGTGCTCTATCATGTTTACCTTGATGTTTACCTTCACTTGGTTAAGATAATGTGTGCCAGGTTTCTCCACTGCAAGACTACTATTTTTCCCTTTTCATATTTTATTTACTAAGTCAGCCACTAAGTCCAGCCAGCACTTAGCCCCTTCATCCTGCTGTTACTTCTTAAATTCTCACTAAACTGGTGACTGTGCTTTCCAAAGGAACTTCATAAAAATATCCAAAGGCAGCAAGTAGATATTAGGGAAGTATGTAACAGCTGCTGTAGAGAGATAGAGTATAAAGAGAACGACTCTGTTAAATAGTACTAGCCCTTATTATGGTTTTACAATGACTTCAATAACAATAAACAAATAACGAACACATTTCAATCCCCTTTCAAGTCAAAGTCAACCAACAATGAAGTTTAAATCCCGTAACTGAAGGTTCATTCATTTATTCACTCAACAAGAGTAGTAGTGCAGGCACTAGGGTTGCATTAGATGGAGGTCCTGTACTTATGGGCTTAACAATCATTTTTATTTTAGAGAGAGGAGTGTTAGTGACTTTGTCTATAAGAAGGAAGTAAGTCAATCTGGTTGAATTTAATTCACCAATTTTACTTAGGCCTAGCAGATGCTAATGAGTTAGAGCCATATAAAGATTAAATTCATTGAAACATCATGTTTTAACTTGTCCTGTACTAATGGCCTACAGGCTTTTCCCTGCAAAGCTCCATAAAAGCAGCTCTAGCTGAGTAATTCAGGCCCCGGATCCTGATAGAGGGCTGACATGGTCAAAATTGTCATCCATCTCCCATATCATGAAAGCTGCAACCTCAACATCCCCTGATTATGCCAGGGAAGGGCTGGTGTTACCCCAACCATGAATACTGAGGTACAAGCCATGGCACCAGCCAGCCATATCACATAGATGCAACCATACAGTGTGGACCCCAAAATGTTTGCTTCCCTGACCATGAGTGCTTGACTAATGAATCAGGGCTAGAACGAAGGTTTCATCCATTAAATTTCTATTGGATCTCAGTCCCTGACTGTGCCAGGGGAAGATATTATTTCCTGGTCACTCAGTTCAAAGGTCTGAGGTTTCTCTTCTGGAGCCTGACAACCAGACCTCTTGAGACCCTGTCTATTGCTCCAGGATGCTATCGGCAGTGGGAAAATTGCACACCTGCTATTATTACTATCTCTGAAAATTTCTCTTGTAAAGCTGGCTCTGGCAATCTTGGTAGTGTGTTGCTTGCATGTTGGTTAGATTTCTATGGCATTTCTACTATCATTTGTAAATGATAGTAGGCACAGAGAGGTTTACTCATGGGTTGCTCATGGGTTACTCATGGGTAAACTTTGCCAGTGGAGCCAAGACCTTGGGAGATACCAATCTAAGGTATACTAGGATAGTCTAGATAGCAGAAGTTCCCAGGAAAACATTGCACAGCTAAAGTAAAGACAGATCAATCTACCTTAAGTCTAGTGGAATTAGCAGGTGTAACCCAATTCCATAGGGATATGATTTGTAGAGCTGACACCACAGAATGAGTATGGCCTTCCATGGCTCATTCTTATAGGAAAACAATTATTGAGAGATAACTACATGTTAGAAACTGTAATAGGTAAGTACTTGGAGTATAAAGATCGAGTCTCTGCTCTCAAGTAACTATGGGTAGTAAAGGAGACCAACCGTGAAGTGACAAATGTTATATGGGTTATGCACACAATACTATGAAGCAAAGAAGAAGAAATAGCAAACATATTTGAGAAAAGTCAAAGAGGACTTCACAGAAGAGGAGATGACATTTGATGTGTACCTTAAAGGGTAGGTCTATAACCCATTTGAGGAAATGTCACATAGGACTTTCCAAGCTGCATTTAGTTAAGATACATCTATTTGCAGGGGTCCCTGGGTGGCTCAGTTGGTTAAGCTTCTGACTCTTGATTTCATCTCAGGTCATGATCTCAGAGTCGTGAGATTGAGCCTCATGTCAGGCTCTGCACTGAGCATGGAGTCTGTTTAGGATTCTCTCTCCCTCTTTCTCTGCTCCTCTTCACTCTACTTGCACTCTCTCCATCTCTCTAAAACACACACACACACACACACACACACACACACACACAACCCCAACAAAATACATCTATTTCTAGTTGGTCCATGATGCTTTTCTCGGAAATGGGCCTTTATGTATATGGTACACCCTTGACATTTGCAAAGGAAACATCTTGAGATGTTCCAGAATACCTAAATTCACACATACTAATTAAGATACGAAGACTGAATAATCAGTCAGTCTTACTCACTGGCTAAGTACTTGCTTCTCCACAGGAACCACCTGGCAGCACACCTATATATGGCCAAACTCTCAAAGATTGAAAGTGCAAATGCCATGAGTCTAGCATGCCTTAAAGAAGGATGGCAGCAGGATCGTCCCAGTCCTCCAAAGAAGCAGTGATACATCAGGCCAGAGAATGAGAGATTCATGGTTTCTGAAGAAGATAACTAGGGCCCTTAAGGCAGAGTTTGCTGCAAACTCAGTTTGGAAGACAAAGCAGAAGCCACCCAAAAGGAGGTGGTGTCTGGCCTCATATTACATGACCCAGTGAGTCATCATGGGCCAAAATGTATTCCTTTCAGCTGGAAAGAATTAATGCATGCATAATTTATTGAATATACTCACTGTGTTCTCGGCATAGTGCTACGAGTGTCACAGATACATTATCAGCATTTACTTGTCACCAAAACCCCGTGAGTCAGGTACTATTATGTCCCCATTTCTGAGGAAACTGAGCTTGGAGAAGTTATTAAACCTAAGGTCATACAAAAATGGGAAATGATAGAATTGGGGGTTAATCCAGGACTGTCTATCATCTAAACCCTCTGCTTTCAGCTTTTTGATCCTTCTTCAACCTCAGTTAAAGATAGAGGAATATTAGTGGAGTTTGTGCAAAAAGGGAAAAGGCCAACACTCTTGGGGACTTGTGATTGCCAAGCGGGGGGTGTGGACATCCTTCTCCACCAAGGCCTTAGCTATACTTAATTCCCAAGCAGCTCAGAGATTAAGTAAGGGCTCCTACACCAAGCATTGTCAGGAATCTGAATTTTGTCTTTCACAGGTTGATGTGGCCCATGACAGGAATTACACATGTCAGGGCTGAATATATGTTACTAGAAATAGATTACTTCAGGAAGTCAGATCTGTACAGTTAAAATAGATGTGAAGGAAACTGGAACTAAGATACAGCATACTAATCTGTGGCTGAATCACGCACCATAATTGAGACTTCTCATTTCCCACTCTTTCCTTCTTCATTTTGCAAATGTCTCTGTGACTCATCATTTTTGCAGCAACACTACTCCTTCACATTTCTTTTTCTTGCCTTGCTATTTTCTCCATCAACTCTGTCTTTTCACTTTTCTAGGAAGATTATTGATTATTGAAGTTATCAGAGAGTAAGGGTAGAGGACATAGTTCTTGGAGAAACAAATCACATTAAATAAGTCAAAGTCTTCAGTAAAATCAGAGGTTATAATTTTGTTACTTATATTAATGAGAACATTATATACATGAATTTGTTCAACATATTTTTTGAGAACCTAATTTTTGGCTGAAACCATTCTAGGGGTTAGGGATATCAAAATAAATAAGACGCAAACCTTTTCAGGTATTAAGGACTGAATGTTTTTATCATCCTCAAAATTATATGTTAGAACGTAGTCCTTTGGTAGTAATAAGGACATGAGGTGGAGTCCTTGTGAATGGCATTGGTGTCCTTAGAAGAAGGACCATGAGAGAGATGACCTATCTTCCCCTGCCATAAGAGGATACAATGAGGAGATAGACTTATATGTCAGGAAGAGGGCCTTCACCAGGAACTTAACTGGATGGCACTTTGATTTTGGACTTCCCAGTCTTCAGAATATCATGACAATATCTATCTCTATATAGTTGTTACAGGAGCTCTTCATCCAATCCAGAAGTTCCAGGAAAGTTTCTGAAGGAAAGGATGATATCTGAGCTCATTCACAAATATGAATTAAAATTAAGAGAAGGTAGAGAAGTAAGGGATAGGGAAAATTGTGTCTCAGGCTTAGATAATTTAGTAGGTAAGCAAAGGTACAGAGGCAAAGAAACTCCTACTATGTTTGGAGAATTATAAGTAGTGCAGTGTTGCTAGAACACAAAGTTGAGGGGAGTGAGTGGTGGTAGTAAGGCTGGAAAGATTGTCAGGACCACATTAGAGAGAGCTTTTATGTCTGTTAAGGAACATATGCTTCATCCTTTTGGTGATGGGATGTTGGCCTAGAAAGATTTTAAGAAAGAGAATTCCCATAATCACGTAACATTTTAAAGCAAACACCTGGATGGCCAAGACAATGAGAGATCTGACGGGTGGAGCACAAGAACCTAGGAGAGGTCTAGAGGACTTGCACTGGACCATTCTAGTGTGAATGGAACAGACATAAAGCTGTCAGCATTTGAATATAGGAATTGTGTGAAGTGCCAAGAGGAATGCAAATCATTTCTGAGGATTTTCTTTAGTTTCTGTTTAAGAGCACAAAAGTGACCCTAATGGGAATGTCAAAATCCTACAGAGGTCTTACTGTTGTTTATTTTCACAGATTCATGTAGGACTCCAGTACAGCGTTCTCTTCCTTTGCTGTGGGTCCTGCAAAGGCTTTCCTCTCTAGTAACTCTAGCATTCTATTCATTTTTTGGGAAACTTTTTCTCCAGTCTTCACGTGACATGGGTCTCAGCCTTCCTAATTATTTTCTTTGCTTTCTACCCAAAAGGACAAATACATCTTTTCTTCATAACACTTAACCATGATTGTAATTAATTGACAATGACAGTCCTAGTTGATTAATGTCTCCCCTTCAGCCGGTTGCTATTCTTTGTGACAAGCATCAGACATGAACTCTGTTCAACTGGAGCAATAGAAGGTATAGGAGACAGATTGATGAGATCACAGAAAAACCTGGGAAAGGAAATTGGTAGGAAGTCTAAAGCTGGGCAGCTATGTGGTTCAAATCACACCATGTGTGCTTAGAACCTCACCACTGAAACTCCTGCTACACTGCTGAATTCAGGACACTCCTGGTATGGCATTCCTGATTAATTTATTATTGTTTCTGAGCCATTATCATGCTCACATTCCTAGGTGAGAGCATGGTCCTAACTGCTGGAAGATGGGAAAGGAAGATGTCTCTTTCATTAACTTCCACAATGGGGAGTTGGGAAGCAAGTCCCTCTCTCCCTGCTCCAACTCTTTGGGGTGTCTTGCAAAAAAAAAATTAAAAGGGTATTTTATTTCTAAATTTTATATTTCTTTATCTCTATATTTTTACCTACACACACACACACACACACACACGCATGCACGCACGCAGCACATATATTATACACCTGCCAGATAGGAAGTTCTGTAAGGAGTAGAGAGTGTTTCATTTTCATTCACTGTTATATCTTCAGTACCAGGCAGAGTTCATACCAAACAAGTGTAGAGTAAGTCAGCAAATATTTCCTAGATGAATGGGAAAATAAATGAATGAATGTGTCTTTTTAAAAAAGTATTTTATTTCTAATCACTATAGAATTTTAATAAATCTAAACTACTCGGTCCTAATCTACAACTTCTAAGACATGAATAGACATTTTTTTCTGAAGAAGACATCAGAGGGCTAACAGATACATGAAAAGATGATCAACATGTCTCTGCATTAGGGAAACACAAAGCAAAACCCTGATGAGATATCACCTCACATCTGTCAGAATGGCTAAAATTAACAACACAGGAAATAACAGATGTGGGCAAGGATGTGGAGAAAGGAGAACCCCCTTACACTGTTCATGGGAATGCAAGCTGGTGCAGCCACTCTGGAAAAACGTAAGGAGGTTCCCCAAAAAGTTAAAAATAGAACCACCCTATGACAGAACAATTATAATTACTAGATATTTACCCAAAGTATACAAAATACTGATTTGAAGGAATATGTATACCCCAGTGTCTATAGCAGCACTATCAACAATAATCAAATTATGGAAAGAGCCCAAATGTCCACCTACTAATGAATGGATAAAGAAGAAGTACAATGAAATATTACTCAGCCATCAAAAAGAATGAAATCTTGCCATTGGCAACAAAATAGATGGAGCTGGAGTGTATCGTGCTAAGCAAAAAAGGTCAGTCAAAGAAGGACAAATACTATATGATTCCACTCATATGTGGAATTTAATTTAACGGATGAACATAGAGGAAAGAAAAAAAGAGGGAAAGGGGCAAACCATAAAACAGACTCTTAATTATAGACAACAAGTTGAGGGTTGCTGGAGGGAAGTTGGTGGGGAGGGATAAATGGATGATAAAGATTAGGGAGGGCACTTGTGAAGAGCACTCGGTGTTGTATGTAAGTGATGAATCTAAATTCTACTATTGAAACTAATATTACACTTTATATTAACTAGAATTTAAGTAAGAACTTGAAACATTAAAAAAAAATGAGCCTTGAGAAACAAAACAAAAACAAAAAAATAATCCAGTTAATAAAATCACAACTTTAGGGGAATCCAAGGAATATTAAAAGAAAAATAAAGGTTTTTTTTTTTTTTTTAAATTAGTCCTAAACTACTGTTCCTAACTCCCTTCTGAGACAGTATCTGGAATGTTCCTATCCTCTTCTTATTTCATGGAGTTTCCCACCTCCCACCATCCCTACTTTTGAACCTCAGACTTTAGCAAAGTTACCATAGACCACTTAGTCTATGCTTGTCTTTTCCCCTGGAAACTGATCAAGGCAATGTCATCAGCATTCTTTTTTTTTTTTTTTTTTTTTTTTGTCATCAGCATTCTTAAAGGCAACTAAGCTGTTTACCCTTCGTTACTCTCCAGACTTGATAAGGCCAGGCTCTGGAGAGGGAGAAGCCTCTGGCTGAGGAGGGAGAAAGCCTGCAGCCCATTTCTTTCCAGAAGGTGGGGAAGATGAATAGCACCCTGGGGCATGTTTAAATGTGAGTTGGCAATGGATATGGTACAAGTTTAGAGCTATTTGGGATTTGAAGCCGTTGTTTTCTCTGACCAACAACAATATTGAAATTCTGGGAAAATACAACAATGCTTGGAGATGGATTATCTATCCTTTGACTTTCTTTCTTTCTTTTTTTTTTTAAGATTTTATTTATTTATTTATTCATGAGAGACAGAGAGAGAGAGAAAGAGAGAGAGAGAGGCAGAGGGAGAAGCAGGCTCCATGCAGGGAGCCCAATGTGGGACTTGATCCCAGGACTCCAGGATCACGCCCTGGACCAAAGAGAGGTGCTAAACCGCTGAACCACCCAGGGATCCCCCTCCTTTGACTTTCTGATTGCTTTAAAGTATATGCTAGTTAGGCAAAGCCAAATAACAATATAAAATATAGCACTTTTAGGACATTGGAAACTGAGAAGTCATAATAAAATTTATCTAACATTCAAACACTATTATGTTTGATGATAATATCGCCATCCAGAAGATCTAGTTAACATAAAGTGAGCAGTTTAATGCTATTAATCTGTCTTCAGAAATAACTCTCCTTATGTAGGATTTTTTAATCTAAAGGATTTTGAAAACATGCATACACTTCAAAGATTCTACTGATGTCCTTGCTCTTTTGATGCATATTATCTCTGAACATGTACTTGCTAAGTTTTATTATATAGGCTATATTTAAAAATTCCTCTAACTTTGGTTATTGGTAGTTGCTTGCTTTAACTGGGATTCATAACTCTCCCTGCTGAGAATAAAACTTGTTGTCAGAATAAAGCACATTTGACTCTTTCTAAGTTGCCAAAATGTGAAGTCTTGTGGTTAGGTATTTTGGAAAACTGGCAGGTTTTGTTTACATATTGTGGTCTTTCTCCAAATTTATCCCACATCCCACACCCCACAAGTCTAGGACCCCTTCCAATGTAATTGCTGTGGCACAAGTGCAAGACGAAAAGGCTTCCGCAGTTACCAGGTCCTTCCGTCTCTGAGTCAGACATGGCAAGCGCCAGAAGAGCTTCCCTTGCCTTTAAAAAAAAAAAAAAAATGCTGACCTACAGAAATACCTGAATCTAATTTGCTGTACAAATGGAAACCTTTTCTTCTCTAGATTGGATGCAGAGAATTTTTTTCAGTGTTTATAATTTAACAATTGCTTAGAGCCTTTCATCTGAAAGCAATTTACGCATGTTGGGCCCAATTATCCTAAACATGCTTAAAGCTTACCAGTATTTTTCCTCTTTAACCTTGGTGCATTAGTCTCATTGGACAGGGCCCTTATACCTATGGCAAACCTTAAACCTAATCATGGAAGTGCTTTATCGATTAAAATGCTAGAAGATTCTTCTTGCCAATGAAAGAATAGTATGTTGGAAAATGACAGTGTTCTGCATATTCTTCCTACAGAGATGAAAAACTTTGGTTTTCAACCAAATTCAACTGTTTCAGATAATATTCAGCCAGGAGAGATGTTGACTCATGAACCCACACTAGCTGTTACCTTAGTTTTGGAAGAAAGCAATGTTTCCCATCTGCAGCCAATATATTATCTTAAACTGGTGCCATCCAGCAGTCCAGGGCCATGCACTCTAATCTTTTGTTAAGATGGCTTATTCAGTCAATTCATTCAAGAAATATGTCTTAAGTTCTTACTCTTTGGCAGGCACTATGCTAGAAACTGGAGAGAAAATGGTAAAAAAAAAGCAAGATACTCGTGTGTCTGAGAGTTTATGATTCTGAGGTAATATACACACAACTAGTTCATTATAATACTGTGATAACCACTCTAATGGGGACACTCAGCTCTAGAAAGGGCATGTGACCAAGATGGAGGCCATAAAGGAGGGCTTAAAAGAAGTGAGAGCTAAAATGAGGTATGAACATGTGTCAGATGAAAACGAGGGAGGAAGGATGTTCTGGGAGAGTAAGCAGTAGCGTGTTTGAGAGCCCAGCACTCTGTGTTTGAGAAACTGGAAAACTTTCATTTAGCTGAAGGGTAGAGTTTAGGATTTCATGTGGTAGAAGACGTTGCTGAGAGATAAGTAGAATGCAGTTCATTAGGACTTTGTAAACCCTAAAAAGGAATTTGGACATTTTCCTAAAGGAAATGGGGAACCATGAGAGGACTGGGTACAGAGAACTGGTGGGGATTGATTGCACTTTTGTAATGAATGTTTCTATCACATTGCGTGGAATACGTTGGATGGGGATTGAAGCTGGACTTCTGCGGTCATAAAGGAGAGAAGGATGTTGGTCTTTCTGAATTATGGTGGTGACCATGAAGGTGAAGAAATGTTATTCAAATGAGAATCAGTCAGGCAAAACTGTGGCAGTGACTGAGAAGTGTGAGAGAGATCATAGTCAAGAATAAGGCTTAGGTTTTGCCTAGTCACTTCCCTGCTGTCACAAATCTAACAAAGTTCATGAATTCTCCCGGGTAATTAATTTTGTGGAACATTATCATATGGAATCTTCTTCATCCTCTGCACTCTTGAGAGTATTCAAAATATTAGACACCCAGATATTCTTGCATAGTTAGTAAGCAAATTAACAGAAACCCAAAATGTAAGAGATAAACTCTTTGAAATGTTAAGGGGCATAAGCACACTGAAAAATTCTATGTAACTAAATCTGACTATATAGCAACCTCTTGTGCAAACGTCCTGTCCTTGGGGCAATCCTCCTTCTAAATCCAGAGATGTTCTGATCCCCCTTTACCTCCATTCTCTGTGCCAGAGGATGTCCCTGTTTCTCTCCGGGTGAGCATCTTGGCTACTTCTATAAACCTTCAGTTTGGAGAGAAACCTGGCGGTCAGTGAATCTTCAGAGGGATTGGTCTGGCAAGGGTAGATGAGTCCTTTGAGAATCTGGGCCTTCCTTTTCCTATAGTTGCTGTGTCTGCTCAGGCACTGGTGGTCATGGCAGCCAGGTGACACCAGGTGAGTTTCTGACACTCACCTGGCCACGTAAGTTGGATCTTATCCATGGGGTGTCACACTGCGCCTAGAGGCAGCAGCAGAGTTTGGAAGGGAAGTTATGACCAAGTGAAAACGCTGATAATGCTCTTTATCTGTAATAGTGGACCTATTGGTTATTTCATTCATCTATACAAAAGGACAGATAAATTCAAGCTATACCCATCATTCATCACGTTCAGAAATGTTAAAGTGATTATGAAAGGCTTTACTAATCATGATTCATTTTTATTTGTATTTTCTGCTTATTAGACTAATATATGCTCATTAAAAAAAAAAATGACCGAAGTAAATGACAGCTAGTAAATGATAGAGCCACAGAGGTCTGTAGGGAGATGTTTGCTGTTTGGCATCCATGTTTGCGCCAGCACTTTCAGGTAGTCAAGCTGTGCCAGAGCCCTGGGGTTCCGTAGACATGTCTTTGCCTTGCCTCACCACCACCCCTTCTGGCCCACACTCAGACCCAATCCCAGCATCCCAGCATTTATGGTTTCCTACAATGGAGATCTGCAGAATATTGCACTTGACAAAAAATATCACAGGAAAAAGGTTCAAAGTCACTATTCTTTACAACTATCTTTCTCAAGCTCTGGGCGTTCCTGGCTCTGGGAAGGTCACTGTATCTCTTGAGCTCCGGTTTCTTCAACTGCAAAACGAGATCACAATTTTCTCTACTATGTCACAGGATCCTTGAGACCATCTAATTAGGTTATTTGTGTTACAGTGCATTTTAAGAATCAACTTTATTGAGGTATAATTTTACATCCAATAAACTGAATCCATTTTAAAGTGTACAATTTTAAAAGTTTTGACAGGGTATGCGCCTGTGAAACCATTGCCACAATCAAATTACAGAATATTTTTCATCTCTCTAGAAGAATCTCTGTACTCCTTTGCAGTCCATCCTTCCTCCTCCTCCTTCTCCTGAGCCCCTCTCCCCTGTTCTGAAAACTCTCTCTGCTTCCTCTCAATATAGATTCGTTTGTATTTTCTAGTATTTTATGTAAATAAAATCATACAACAAGTACTATTTGCCTCTGGCTTCTTTCAAGTAGTATGACAATTCTGAAATTCCTTCATTTGTTGTAACAGTGAATCATTTCTTTTTGTTGCTGAGTAGTATTCCATTGTATGGGTATGAACTTTATCTATTCACTTGTTGATGGACATTAAGATTATTTCCTGGTTTTGGCTATTGTGAATATACCTGCTATGAATATTTGTGTACAAGGTTTCCTATAAACCCAAAGTGCTATTTAAATTGTAAAATGCCATTTAATATAAAGTTTTCTGATTCAGATGTTAAAATAGCTCTAGCTTTCACAGGAAATTTCTGTTTCATGTAAGAGCAATTTTGTTTATCGATTTCTTGGGACCAAACATGGAGTTAATACATATAGCACTTCTCTGAATGCTGTCAATATTCAGCTTCATTTCAAAACAATTTGCAACATTTCTTATTATAGATATGTGAGAATAAAATATACTTGAAATACAAAATTGGAAAGTGATATAAATTTTTTAAAAATCATAGAGCCCTTTGTAAAAATATAGGTTTTGATCAATATTTGCTCGTACTCCAGCTGATATTTCTGTGACACATACACTGAAGTCCCTTTGGCTCCATGAGATCTGGGCCCATAAATTGAGGAAGGAATATACGCAGCATTTGTGTTAATGACAATAGAGTTATTGTTCAGATCAAAGGCATCTCAGTGGAGCCTTGCCTGGGGAGTCAGTATTGACATCTTACTTTCTCTTTGACTATTAAACTTAAAGGAATATCTATTTGATTCTGGCTTCATATTGGAAGCTTCTCAAGTTATGTTGTTCCCAAAGAAGTAGATATAAACTAAATATATAGTTATTGATTTTCTAAGGGTTAAGTGAATCCAGTCCTCACCTCCTCCTTGAAGCTCTTCAAGATTGCCAAGAAACTTAATTTTATCTTCTCTCCTTCCCTTATGTGAAAACAATGTTTTCCTTATTCAACAATGTTATGTGAAATTCTCTAAAATGAATTTTTATTTTCTATTTCAAACCTTCAGATGCTCATCTTTTCTTTGTTAAAAAAGCAGAAATCATTCCATATATTTCCAATAACCATTAACCAGTCTAAGGCAGCAGTTCTTAAGCTATTTTCAAGCCCCTGTATAAAAATTACTGAGCATCCCAAAGCACTTTTGACAATATGGCATGACATATCTATCAATATTTAACTTATTAAGTCTTAAAGCTGGGAAATGCATTAAAGTATTTGTTTATTAATTCATTAAAAATAAATCCATTACCTGTTCAAATCAATAATGTATCCAGGAAAATATTTTCTAAAGCAAAAATGCAGTGAGAAAATGTAATGGTATTGTTTACCATTTTAAAAAAAACTCTTTAATGTCTAGCTAATAGACAACATCTCATATGTGCTTTTGCATTCAGTCTGTAACATCTTATCTCATATGACCTCTGAGAAAATTCTTAGTGCTAACGAGAGAAAGAGAGGGAAAATATCATAAAATGTCTTAGTGGAATTATGAAAACAGTGTTGACCTTGCAGATCCTCTGAAATATTTGGGAGATACCCCTTCCCTCCCCAGGATTTTCTGGATGAATTCTGAAAACTGCTGTTCTTGTCATTGCTATAGTATAATGAATGTTTTACCAGCAAACATATTTGTTCAATATAAATAAAGTTAATGGAAATCAGTATGCTTGGATTTTTTCATTTATGAAGTCTGCATAATCAGTTATAACTAAAAAGCTCACTTGTTGATGATTATGGTTTTGTAAGTGGTTCTGCTGTTAGCTATCTGGGTGAGTGAGGCTCTCTAGGTATGTAGATATAGAAATATGCAGCAAGGTGAGAAAAATATGCAAACTCTCACAGAACTTAACATTGTACATTGTAATAAAAATTTTTTTATTGTCTTAACTGCCAATATTGACTTAACTTTGTCGACAGCTGCTGGTGTCTTTTTATCAATGTGATCTCATTGTCCAGCACCATTCCTGGATCCTAAGCATAAAATCTGTTGAATAAGATAGAGGATACCTCGCAGACCTATTGGTGATGAATCTAACTATAAAATATGACTTTAATACTTTATAGACAAAATTAGTTCCAAACTTAGAGGTGAAAAACATTAAAAATTGGAGTGCACAGGTATCCAAGTACACATTGTTACTTTCTTTTATTATTATTAATATATTCATGAGAGAAACAGAGAGAGAAGCAGAGGCACAGGCAAAGGGAGAAGCAGGTTCCATGCAAGGAGCCCGATGTGGGACTCTGGAATCATACCCTGAGCCAAAAGCAGATGCTCAATCACTGACTCACCCAGTCTTCCCCATATTGCTACTTCCAATTTTGTTGGTGCTGGAATGGACATTGCCACAATGGGGTGCCCTTGGGAGCATTTTTTTTTTTTTTTTAAGATTTTTAAATTTACTTCAGAGAGAGAATGGAGGGGAAGGGCAAAGGAAGAGTTTTAAGCAGACTTTGGGCTGAGCTCGATCCTACAACCCCAAGATCAAGACCTTAGCCAAAACCAGGAGTCAATGCCTAGCCAACTGTGCCACCCAGGTGCTTGAGAGTTTTTAAGAGAAGAGTTTCAGAACATAGCCAGAGGTCAATTTCTGCAAGATCTTACAAATGCAGCAATCCAGACAAAAAGAGAACCAGGATGAGCTTAAACAGGATTCCAGCAGTAAGAAAAATTTGGAAATGTCAAGTGGGAAAGAAATAGGAAAAAAGGGGAGGCCAGAAAAATAGATTAGAGAGTGTAAGGAGGCCAAGATGTGGTATATGAAGACACAGGAATGAAGAGAGAGTTTGATTTAGGACAGATCTCCCCTGACATCAGTCATCTGTTAAAGTATACTTTTATGTATAAGCCATGTTCCCTGCCTTGATTAAGTCTCAAATGGCAGCATCACATGAAAAATTATTGATGATTTGTGAATCTTAACTTAATGACATTTGATGCCATATTATTATAAAACTATCCACTGGGTTCCCAGCGACTCAGCTGGCTCTTTTGATTTAGCATTCTTCCTCCTTCCTTTCCTTTCCTTTCCTTTCCTTTCCTTTCCTTTCCTTTCCTTTCCTTTCCTTTCCTTTCCTTTCCTTTCCTTTCCTTTCCTTTCCTTTCCTTTCCTTTCTTTTCCTCTCCTCTCCTCTCCTCTCCTCTCCTCTCCTCTCTCCTCTCCTCTCCTCTCCTCCCCTCCCCTCCCCTCCCCTCCCCTCCCCTGCCCTCCCCTCCCCTCCCCTCCCCTCCCCTCTCCTCTCCTCTCCTCTCCTCTCCTCTCCTCTCCTCTCCTCTCCTTTCCTTTCCTTTCCTTTCCTTTCCTTTCCTTTCCTTTCCTTTCCTTCTGTCTCTCTCTATCTCTCTTTCTCCCCTTCTTTCTTTCTTTTTCTTTCTTTCTTTCTTTCTCTCTTTCTTTCTTTCTTTCTTTCTTTCTTTCTTTCTTTCTTTCTCTTTCTTTCTTTCTTCTTTCTTTCTTTCTTTCTTTCTTTCTTTCTTTCTTTCTTTCTTCTTTCTTTCTTTCTTTCTTTCTTTTTTTTAACTGTCGGCCACTTTATCCTGTCCTGCTGAGTGCAAGCTTCAAGTCTGCCTTTAGATCTGCATCACCCATGGAATCTAGCCTCACATATGGTGTTTCCTAGAGCAAGTCCCTAGAGGGCTCCAGGCTTCTGCAGGTCTATTGTTAGCATAGTATAGTCCTGGCTCTACAGAGTGCATCATAACTCCTTGTGTCTTTTCCTGGGTGTGCACTTTCAAAGTGGAGTCATACGTGCATGGAATTTCCTGAATGACTCTCAAGGGCTTATAATGACTGCAGCCAAATGTTGAGTTGGGAGAGGTTCCCAGAAAAATATGAGACTATCCATAGTACAAACTGTTGCAAAGCACAAAATGCTTACTTTTATTAGTCACATATCATAGTTACTGCATCTCCCCACTGCCTTCTGGAATGAGATCTCAAACTGAAGTCTGAAACTAAGTTCTCTATGTTTTGCCCACATGTGTTCTTCTTTCTGCATTTCTACCTTCCAGCTAATTTTAGTACCAGACCCCTAGTCATACAGATTAGCCGGTCTGATGCACTTCATCCTTTCTCTTGTTTCCTCAAATACAGAGAGTTGTTACATCTGCTTCTCTTGCATTTGCTCTCTTCCTCCCAAGTGACATCCTGCATCATCTCCCATGTGGACTATTCCAATGCTATGAATCCCTGCTCAATTTCACTTCCACAGAGCAGCAAATACTTGTGCTGCTGCCAGGGTAATCTTCCAAAAAAAAATCTCAGATAATGCTGTATCCTTATTTACAACATTTTCATAGCTTTGCACTGTTAAAGAAATAAATTCTAACTCTACAGGCTGGCATCTTGGTTCAGTGTACATCCAACCTTTTCTCTTATTGCTGTCCTATGTGAGAAGAGCTTGTCAAACTAATCTTATCCTTTTCTGAGCATACATGACCTTTCTGCCCTCTTGTACTATTTCTGCTCATCTTTTTGCACTGTTCCTCTCTTTGGATCTTAGTTCCAGCTAGGGACTTGATTCTCAGTAAGTATTTGTTCAATGTTTGGAAAAAGGAGTGAACGAACCTGTCCTTTCTTCATTAATTATAGATTAGTATAAGATGGAGAACGATAAGCTAGGTGTTGACATAAGTAGCATACTTTGGATGGCTAAATAATTTTGTCCAGAGGTAGCTGCCTGAAGGATCCCTGGGAATCTGAAGGGGAAAGAGATGTTTTTGATAAACTTCTTATTGCATTTCTCCCCACCCTGTTTGATCTCCATTTTTTCCTTCTTCCAAATTAATAGTTACAGCTAGATGTATTGATGCTCAGCTAGCCAGTACGTTTTCCAGCCTCTCTTGCAGCTAGTTATGGCCATATGACTAAGTTCTGGCCAATAATTTGAGGATAAGATTATTGGGTGCCATTTTAGGGTATACCCTTAAAATAACTGAAGGTGAGCTCCTTTAGGCCCTTCTCCCCTTGCAGATACCTGGGAAATGGTGCAACTGGAGTTCAATCTTAGGTCTACAAGTGAGGCCTCATAGAAGATGACGAGATATTTAGCAGCCTTAGAATATCCACTGAATTTATGGATGGTAAAGCATCTATAGTATGGGAGTTTTATATTATAGACACTAGCTTGTACCCTAATTAATATACTCTCTTTTTTCCTTAAATATGACCAATTTTGTTTGGGATGATAACGTGTTAAATTAAAATTCATTACCTCCTCAGACCCCCTTGCAACAACAGTGGCCATAAGATCCATTTTTGGCCATGAGATATGACTGGACTATTTATGGGAGGGGCTTCAAGGAAATATTGTTTTCCTTATAAAAAAGGATAGACTAGACTAGCATATGTCATGTTTTCCTCCTTTGTCTTTCATCATTTTCCTGCCTGAGAACCATTTATGATACTATTGTTGTAGCCAATTCCCTATGGAAAATTCATAGTCTTCATCTCACAATGGCTAAGATATTGTTAGGCTTTAGCATTCCAGGTTATCAAGTAATGAATCAATGTTATCAATATTACATATGACATTTTAGGTTATCAATGTAACAAATGGACACACATTTAACTAAAATACTGATTCATGAATTTGAATCAGGCAAGGCTTTGTTCCTGAGAACAATCCTGGACTCACAACCTTGGGGTTTCTAATTATTCAAGGGAAAGTAGAAACAAACAAAGAAACTTGTAGTTGGATTTTTCTACTTATGGATGAACTTATTCTCAAGTAATTTAAGAGGAAAAAGAAGAAAAGATTTGAAAAAAACATATTAAGCATTGGCTCAAGATGAGAGAGCAATATAATGTGGTTCCTGAGGAAAATAATTGTAAATTTAGGCTACCCAAATAGAAATGCATTCTCCAAACTAAAGAAGACTGTATTTTTATTGTATTTTCTTGAGGTCAAGACATAAGCCATTATTGAAAAGATTAGGTTATGTTAACAGTTTTCAAATTAATGTCAATTTCAATAATTCTTCCAAGATTATTAAATATGAGTAAAACCAATAAGAACTTTATAAGAACTTTCAGGGCAAAGCTGGTCCCTGTGATACCTGTGAAAAGAGGGAAATGAAAATTGTTCAAGTGTAAATCCTCTTTTGAGATATCATAAAATTTGCATCAGTGATATTCTTTACTTTCTTTCTCTCTCATCAGTAGCTTTAGTGGGTCTAATTTCAAAATATGTCCTGAAGTGGTCCATAGCCTTCCACATCTTCATGCCTCCTTCCTAAACCAAATGAGCATCATTGCTTATCAAGACACCTGTAACAACCTCAATGGCCTCCCTGCTTTTATGCTTGAGCCCTACTTTCTTTATGACCACAGTGTCAGTCAGTACTTGTAAATGCAAGTCACATCATATCTGCATCAGTTGCATTATATAATTTGTTCTAACAAAACAAAACATTATAGTGGTTTAAGACAATAGAAGTTTATTTCTTGCCTGTGTTCCTAGTTAATGAGAAGCTTTCCTCTAGGCTAATTTCATCAAGTAGCACTGACATGCTAGGTGCATGAGAGTCCTCTATTTCCAGCAAAAGAGGGGATAGGGAGGGTGGAGAAGGCACAGTGTTCTATTACCTTGGCCTAGAAGTGACACAGAGCATTTCTGTTGACATTCCACTGGTGAGAACTGGTTACTGTGGCCCACCCAGATGCTACCAAACATGACATTCAAATCTCCTGTAGACAAGCATACAGTTGATGTTATAACTAGAAAACCTAATCTAATTATGGCTTATAAAACTTCACATGAATTCTACTTCCATCTCCAACACTCCAACATCATTCTGTATCATAATTACCAAGAACGATAACCTCAATCCTCATTGATTCCTTTCTGTACCTTGAGCACAGGCTGTTTTCCACCTCAGACCCTTTTACTTGCTAATCCCTATGCATAGAGTGTTCCTCACCAATGTTTGCAAGGTTCTCTCTACACTCAGATCTCCGTTCAAATAGTACCTCCTTATGGAGGCCTCTCCTAATCATTTATTGAAGTAGTCACTCACCTGATCACTTCCCATGATATTATCTTGTTCTATTATTTTGTTTACAGCATTTATCATAATATGTATTTTATTTACTTACTTGTTTATTCTTCCTACCCTTTAGGCACTATGAATGCTAAAATCTTTCATTTATTGTACTCTGCTATACTCCACTGCTGGGCACATAATAAATACATAATAAAATCTGCTGAATAAGTAATACAATTACTTATAGAATATTTATTTATTTATGTTATAGGATATTTTAATTTTTCAATTCCTTAAAAGGAAATAATTTTTTAAAAAGATTTTATTTATTTATTTGAGAGAGAGAGAGTGCACAAGCTGGGGAGGGGCAGAGGCAAAGGGAGAAGGAGATAAGTATTATACGTTAACATAATTGGGAATTGTTTTCTGATTGATGGATCAATACCTTTAAGGTTTATTCTATGATATAATTAAAATATATTTGGAGTTCTCAAATAAAACATATATGGAGCACACAGATAAGTAAATACATCAGCAAACATATACTCTATTTAGGTAAGAATTATAATGAGTATAATATAAGAGACATAAATATTTAAGTAAGACACTGTAAGCCCATTGAAACTAAATGCTATGCAGAATAAAAGGGAGAAGAACCATAAATGATTGAGGGAACATGGCAAGGTTCTGTGGAGGAGGTACTTCGGGATGGTTTTCAAGGAGAGTTAGATTTTTTTTTTTTTACATTAATAGGATTCTATTCTCATCATCTTTCTTTTCTGTCACAGGCAACAGAAAGTTCAGAATATTATTCTAATCATCTGCAGAGTTGTGTATGATCAGACTCATTCCAGGTTTTTGTTTTTGTTTTTATTTTGTTTTTTTTTTTTTTTGTTTTTGTTTTTGTTTTTTTTGAGAGAGAGAGAGAGAGCTCCAGTGCTAGCAGGGGAGCAGAGAATAGGAAGAAGCAGAGGAAGAGAAGAGAGAATCTTAAGCAGACTCCTCACCTGGCACAAAGTCCATCATAGGGCTTGATCTCACAACTCTGAGATCTGACCTGAGCCTAAATCAAGAGTCTGATATTTAACTGACTGAGCCACCCAAGTGCCCCAAGACTCATCCTGTTTCTATGAAAATATCAGCACGCTGCCTGGAAAGAAAGCATTCATGTATTTGACAAAACCTCTCAGACTGGCCAGTCACAATTAAAGTAAGTACATCTCCACCTGGTATATCCTGGAGACTCAGGGCAACCACTCTTTGCCTTTTCACTTGGTATTTCCACAGCTATAAAATGGGCATGACTACAAATTGTGCTCCTTCCTGCAAAGGGCTTTTGTGAAATATCATGAAAAAATATTTATAAAACATTTTGAATTTGTGGTTAAAATATTCCTGGAATATCTCAGTGAATATAGAATTTGGGGTTTAAGATCAAAAAATAATGTCTGATAAATGATGTATTTCAGTTTTGGCATCTTTTATTCAGCTTTCACATTTCCTGGAATTATTCTCACATTCAGTTTTTCTTTTAACTATTTTTAAGATTTTTTTCTTGAGAAACTATATTACTGGTCTCTTAAATGTTCTGTAAACTGTAACCTGTCTTCTGGTAAAATTATTCAGTGGTGATTGGATTAGGTTCCATATGAGTAGCATCAGCAATTGTGGCATGCAAGACAGAGAGAAGACTCCTTATCATCCACTGAACCGCCAGGCCTCCTGCCTGGGACCAACTGCATCACTTTCCTGAGTCTTAACTCTGGTCACACGACTCTTCCTCTGGTCTCAGCCTACCTCCAACCCAGAGCCCTGAAATCTCTTTCCATTTCTACCTGCCTTCTCTTCTTGTCATCCCATACTCTAGCCCTGGATAGGCTATCACTTTACTCAGCTCCTTTGCCCAATAAAAGGAAATATACATCAATTTATGGTTTTTAATAGTTGACATGAACAAAGATAAAATTAGAAAATGAATAGAAATGGTTAACAAATGCTTAGCAATCTTGGTCTCAGTATAGTATTAACTAATAAATCTTAAAATTTAGAGGATCAGTGTCCGGTTTCTTCCAGCTAAATAACCATGAGGCAACTATATGTACTCTAATAATCTAGGCAAAGTCATGCGTCTGTTCTGCCAATACCAAGGGCCAAATAGGTTTTTAATCATTGTGCTAGCCTGGCTATTCAATGAAGAATTGGACTTGGTGCGTGTACTCAAAGGATAGCATAGGCTAGTGAAGGGTAAATGCACATTTCAATACATCAGGTTAGAGATATAAATGCAGCTGAGTGGTAGTCTGACCATTAAGTTTCTAGACGGGTTAAGAGAAGATTCCCAGGGGAGGTGACATTTGAAGTCCATTTCACTGGGTGAATATGATTGAGAAAGACTAGGAGGTTTGAGGTGTAGAGCACTTCAGGCAGAAAGACGCATGGACTTTGAGCACATTTGTTGACTATAAGTGAATCATTCTGAGCTGAAATGCTTTTTGTCTTCAAGAAGACAAGAGGAAAAATTTAATTGCATTCTGATCAGCTGTACATACTCTGACTTCTTCTCTTCCTCTACAGGGAAGCCTCATATGCAGTAGCTGTGTTATATAATAACACATATTTGTATCACATTTACAGTTACTTAAGTGCTATGGAAAAATTGTTCTTGTCTGATCCTTACAGAAAGCCTGTGAGACAGAGATGATATTATGGATCACAATCATTCAAAGCATGGCCACTGGAGTCCAACGGGATGGTCTCAGATTCTCCCAAGTTGAGGGCATCATTTAATTTCTCTGAGACTCAGACATTTTTTTTTTTCTATTTGCCTCTTACATGCCTGTGATGTCACACTTCACTTGACTGATCAGATCTCCTCAGTCACCTGACATCCCACCCAACTGTAGGAAATCCAAAATAAAATTAAAAATAAAATCTTTTTTAATTTTGTCATTTTAATAATTCTTATACTTTGTAAACCCACTGTATTTTTGACAGTGTCTTTCTCCCTTGCAATCTGTCCATTGTTACCTTTATTTTTAGATATTTTTTCCTATCCTTTTCTTGAACAATCCTAATTCGTTTTTTCTTTCCTCCTAATATCTCACCATTTCTTTTAATTCTTGTATTTCTATTTTGTAGTCTTGCTTCACAGTTGTGATTATACCATTAAATTATTTACTTATTTATTTATCTTATTTTTAAAGATTTTATTTATTTATGAGAGAGAGAGAGAGAGAGAGAGAGATTGCATGAGATTGCAGGGGGAGGGGCTACAAGAGAGGGAGAAGCAGACTACCCCACTGAGGAGTACCCTGCTACAGGGCTGGATCCCAGGACCCCGGAATCATGACTGAAGCTGAAGTCAGACTCTTACCCAGGCACCCTAAGTTATTATTTTTTAAATCAAAGTACAATTTACTCTGTATACATTGGCACTATTCTAAGCATTTTATAAATATTGTTCATTCAGTCAGCAGAATAACCCCATGTAATAGGTCTTACCTGAACTCTGTTCTACAGACTGAGGAAAATGAGACACTAAGATATGAATTAACTTACTCTAGAGATTTGTAAATAGGCGCTCTGCTTCCAGACTCCATTCTATTCATGACTAAGCTATGCTGCCCTCCAGGTGCATGCTCTTTGTAATTTATTGTTTCCTGTTTCTGTTTTCATTTTTTTTCTTGTAGTTCCTCATTTTTGTTTTTCTTGTTGCACTCATCATTGAAAAGTTGCATGTTTCTGGACCAATGACTGCAGGACTTTCAGATGTGGAGGAGTTGCCAGAGCTGAGGCACAGGCTATGGCATTTTTGCACATTGGTTGGCATAGCTACCACTACTCCCCAGTCAATGGTACCAGTATGGGTACAAGATAGTGCAAAGACCATCTTGAACTCTGTGGTCAGAGGATAAGCTGCTTTCCTGGACATATGGCTGCTTTATGAGTGATTCTTTTTTAGATCTCTCCCTTCAGTGTCTCAAAATCAATTCAGGTCCAGGGTTGCTGCTTCTGCCAGTCAGTGCCACCCAAATCCTGTGTGGCAAACAAGGATCGAGATTTAACAACCACGGTGCACTGCTCATGTCTAAGGGTTGTCATCTTGCTCTTTCTGATATCTGCAGAAGCTGGCCCCCTGCCTGCTGCTAGGGAATTCACTCCCCAGGCATTTTCTCTCAGCTTCCTCCCACACAGCCCCTGCTCTGCCCTGCTCCGTCTCCACGGCTTTTGGCAGCCCTTACACCTATTTTGGGCTCTGGAGATTTGAGCTGTCTCTTACTTCTGCTGAAAACGGAGTTTGCATTTTTGTTTCCCATTCTCCTTGTTGCTTTTGGAAGTTCTCCAGCAGGAAAAGGGGGATATGCTAACTGCATGGACCACATTCAGACCACAAGTGCCCTCTTTACATTTTTATACTTCCATTTCTTCCTCAATCAAAGACCCTTAAATTAAAGTTACTAGACCTCTGACAAGGATGGCTAATAAAATGATTATAAAGTTTTTCATGAATGAACTGTTATTACTGAGAGAATGGAAGAGCGTATTAACACTGCTGGCCTCATTTGATTAGGCTCACGCAGCCAGACTCTATTGAAATCACTTTTTACCCTATTCGCATTGATGAATGTTACTAGTATGCTGTTTACTTCCTCTACTGGATTACAAATGAATGCAATTAAAATTCTAAAGCAAAAAACCAAACCCTCTTGCCCTCATTTAATGCACACCTAAAGCATCTAGATTTTGTACACAGTATCTATTCATAATACGCAATGATATAAAAATGCTGTTCAGTTGAAAGGTTCTTTTGTGGTTATTATTGAATTATGGAAGGCAAAATATGGTTCTCCTATGTCATTTTAATACAGTATGAAATAAAATGGAAAGTAGAAAAACAAAATACGCTCCTGATTAATAATCAGCTAGACAAACATTTATTTTAAGGTCATTCTATCCATCCTCAAGATATTCCAATAAATTGAGTTCTTAATTTTATATTTTTGCTGTATGAATGCTTGGATTGAAAATCAGAAATCACTCTTTTTCTCCTCCAAATTTTAAAACTATCCAAAGAGAAACTGCTCAGAGCCATGATAATTTCAGAAACTCTCTTGAAGCACTCACATTGCAAAGGAGGAGAAAGAAAATTGTGTACACTTCATTATGTCCTTGGCTTTTGGATTTGAAGACTCTTTTCTAAATTCCAGGCAAAAATACTATCCATGTCTGTGTATGAACATTATTTAAAAGTTTATATAAATTCCTCTCCATGCGCTTCATCCCATTTGATTTATATAGCTAGGCTCTAATATTCCATTTCCCTTTTCATTAAGTAGTGACTTCAGAAACTAAAAGAATTTGTAGCAGGAAAGAGCTAATTTTAACGATGCTAAATGAAATTGATATTTAAGTTGAAACATGGCCTTCTTCACCTCTCAATCCCCCATAATTCCTCTTATGCCTTAATTATGGTTTGTCAGGCCTATAATTTGGCTATAATTTGCTTCTCTGAAAAAGTTTAAGAAATGAATCATTTGTTTTTAATCCTTATTAGTGAGATTTTTTTTTTCCTCTCAATTTTCTCACCTTCTAATTTTCAATACAAATGATGAATCATGAAGTCACTGGGATTTTCCTAAGCATGTTTGGCAACCTCTTCAAATTTCTTGCCTATAAAAAAGTCTAATTTTGGTTTTTTATTACAGGAAGACATCATTTATTGCTTGAATAAAATATATGTTAGTGAAACAGATTAAGAACTTCTATATGATGTAAATAGAAAAAAGTTTATATTGTTAGATTATGAGGGATTTTTCTTTTAATATCCTTTTATCTTATTTTATTTTGATAATTACTGCCATATGTTCATTCTAAAGCTGCCGAAATTTAAATAATGAATAAAGTAAAAGTAACGTCTTTAACAATCAGTTTCAGAATTATATGTTATATGATCACCAATAATGTAGAACACTGTGAGTGCTTTGTTTTAATTCGAAACTTTGAGTATTGATTTAATGTTAGTAGGTACTCATTGTTAAATGAACAAATGAATGAATGATGTTAGGATCTGAGGCAAGTAGAGTGACCTACTCATTTCAGTTTTCCTGGGAGTGTCCTGTTTTCAAACTGAAAAGGAAACAGTTTCCCTTATCCTGGGAAACTCTCAGCACTTGGCAACCTGAATTATTGGTCACTCTCAAAAATCTAAGTTTACCTTACAACCTTTTGTTTTGTTTTAGAACAAGGGCAGCAAACTATGGCCCTTGAGCCAAATCAACCGATAGCCTGTTTTTGTAAAGAAAGTTCTTCTGGAATACAGCAATATTCATTCACTTATGTATTGTTTATCGCTGCTTTCCCACTACAAGGATAAGTTACAATGGATCATATGACCTGCAAAACTAAAAAACTTACTGCTGTTTTCTTTGCAGAATAAAACTTCTGTATTTTTACATTCCATGTCTTAATTTATACATTTCATGCAACCAAGAGAGCATCATTTTAGGAAATTAGCTTTGAAAATGTGTAATTAAACCTGATCAAGTATATTACTTATGATTTGGGAGTAAAATAAAATGTATTCACATTTTATGACCTGCTACTACATACCAGCTAAGTTTTAGAAATAAATGTAAAAATAAGAAAGACACTCTGTTCCCTTGGGGAGCTCTTTCTATAGTCAGGAAAACAAGCAGATAATGCTGGCAAAATATAAATAAAATGTAAATATCTGCAAATGTGTGCAGGTGAAGTTATTTTAGATCAAGTAGGGTGATATTTTAAGATTGTGACCTACCTTTTATTCATTATCCCAGAGCAGAAGGAATGGAATAGCAGGAGTCTAGGTTCTTTCTTATTTTCTTGACTGAAGATTGAGACTTACATCTGCCACAATACACTGCAGCGACTACACTGTCAGTATAAAGTTTTTCTTAAACATTCTCATGTGCTTTGATGTTAGTGCTAGCTTGATGAAAATGGAACAAGCAGTCCCATTCAGAATAAAGTTTAGATTCAAACCAAACTCGAAAAAGATGACACTTAGGAATGAGAGTTACTCAGATCCTATAGCATTTCTTAGTGAAAACATAGACTCAGAAGAAAAAAGAAGAGAAAGGCAGAGGGAAGGAAAATAAGTTGATCCAGATCAGAGAAATAACGAATGAAAAAATATTTAATAACAAAGGCTTATTAACATTTTATTTTATAGTATTCTTTGAATCTGGATTCAACTACAGCTGAATTCTACACCTGTATAATTTTAGAGATGTGAATGACTAAATCCCATTTTCTACTTATGTCCATTTAAGTTGATGCTTCTGTCATTTGCACTAGGTAAATCTCAACCCATGAATAGTGTTTCTCAAAAATTTCCCCTGAAATGGCAGAGGAAAACAAGATGAATATGTGGTAACTTGAAAGTATAGCTCAGAGAAACTCAAAGTATGTATAAAAATTCTTTCAAATCTCCCTTTTTTTTCTTAAACTTGGTGGGAATTTTGCATCCTTCTCCATAATATCTGTGATATCTTTTAATAATAAAAAAGGCATGCTGCAGAAAAAAGCAAATAATAAGCATATTCTACATGCCTCTTTACATAAAATTTAACAAAAACATTTTGCAGTTGGTAATATTATTGCCATTTTACATATAAGGAACCTGAGGCTTAGTGAGATTACATAATTTATTCAAGGTCACTGTGCTATAGATTTTAAAAAAATAGTATTTAAATCCAGATAAAAGTTTAATGCCAAATCTTAACTATTGTTCTGAGTCTGTATAATAGCATGGACCAGAAAGCACACAGTTGAGGGTGGCACAAGAATCACGATGTGCTATCGATGAGTCAAGTTCATCTCCAGGGTTAAGTGCAAGAAGAATAATGAAAACTTCTTCAATGTGAGTATCTAATACGCATCAGACACTGTGAACTAAAAAGAGTGAAGGAAAAACTGGGAAGCTCGGAAGGAACTAACAAGATAACGAAGCAATATGACCTTGTGCAGAAATCAGCTTCAGCTGTATATAGCTCATCCCTGTGTTCCGACATTCCAGTAAGCATTGTTGTACCACTGGACTGATTTGGTATGTGGAGCTACAGAAAGCAATGTGATGGAATGGGTAATGCAAGAGAACTTCAGAAAGTAGAGGGTGAAATAAAGGGCACCATGTGGGAGGCCAAATCCCCTTTCTGCTCCTTCCCTAGCACAGATGCTTGTGGTGGAAAGTTAGTGCTGGAGACCCTGACTAGGAGAACTTCCGGCTCCATGTCATAGTTATTTCAACTTCAGTTATTAGTCCTTTATCCTGGAACCTGTGACTCACTGGCTGAGCATAAGTAACAGTAATTATCAGGTATGTTTTTAACATAGAAATATATTTTTAAAATTACCTTGCCTGAAAATATATTTATTACATAAGGAGATCACACAGTTTTGGATTGTTTCATACAAGAAAGCTTAATATATTAATATATTATGTACATACATTTACTTTGTGATCCTTTTTTTTTTAAGAATAAAATACTTGAAAAAAAAAAAAAGAATGAAATACTTGTGGGGTGCCTGGATGGCTCACTCGATAAGTGTCTGACTCTTGATTTTGGCTAGGGTGTCGGGGTTGTGGGATTGAGTTGGCCTGGGGCTCCACACTCAGTGGGAGTCTGCTTGTTCTTCTCCCTCTTCTCCTCCCCTCACTCACACACACACACACACACACACACACACACTCTCTCTCTCTCTCTAAAATAAATAAATATTTAAGAAATTTATATAAAGAATAAAATATTTTTGTATGTACATGGCAAAAGAGACATGAAAAGTTAGTTATTATCCAGTTAATAATACAGAATTGATGAAGACTAGAGAACTCAAATTCTACATTGGATTTTTTTCTATTTTGCCAAGAGGAAAGGGATAAGCAGAATTTTGTTTTGCTCATTCACATTACAACAACGAACATTTGGATGGTACTCTACAGTTTATACAACTCCTACCCTAGTTACCACATTTAATTCTCAAAACAGGCCTTAGGTAGAGGGCATCATAATCCTTTGAGAGAAAAGAAAATCAAGACCCAAGCAATTTAAGTGACCTACCGGAGGTCATATTGACAGTAAAGTTGAAGTGATAACTGAAGCCTAGGTGCCTAGGCTGAATTCCTTCCTTTTCCATCATCACTTCCTTTTAATTGACACAATATAAAGTTTGCATGGGTAGAATTTCTAAATAAACAAACAAACTAACAAAAGCCCAAGATGCTGTAATGAACTGGGGGTGCAGATATTTGTTTGAGTCCTGCTTTCATTTTTTTCTGGATAAATATCCAGAAGTGGGATTGCCAGATTATATGGTAGTTCTATTTTTAAATTTTTAAACTATCCTCTATAGTGGTTGCATCATTTTACATCCCCACTTCCAATGTTTCAGCATTCCAATTTCTCCACCTCTTCACCAACACTTGCTACTTTATTTATTTGTTTGTTTGTTTGTTTATTATATTTTTAGGTAGGGCTCCATACTCAGTGCATAGCCCAACATGGGGCTTGAACTCACAACCCTGAGATGAAGACCTAAACTGAGATCAAGAGTCGGACACTTAACGGACTGAAACACCCAGGTGCTTCATATTGCTTTTTATTTTTTAATAAAGACCATCCCAACAGGTATGAGGTGATCTCTCATTGTGGTTTCGATGTGCATTTCTTTAATAATTAGTGATGTTGGACATCTTTATGCATACCTGTTGGCAATTTGTATGCCTTCTTGGAGAAATGTCTACTCATATCTTTTGCCCATTTTTAAAACAGGTTGTTTGCTTTTTTTTGCCACTGAGTTGTTGGAGTTCCTTATATAGTTTGGATATTAACTCCTTATCAGATATATGATATTTGCGGGATGCCTGGGTGGCTCAGCGGTTGGTTGAGCACCTGCCTTTGTCTCAGGGCATGATCCCGGGGCCTGGGGATCCAGTCCTGCATTGACTCCCTGCAAGGAGCCTGCTTCTCCCTCTGCCTATGTTTCTGCCTCTCTCTGTGTGTCTCTCATGAATAAATAAATTTAAAAATATTTTAAAAAAAGGTATATGATATTTTCACTGTCATGTCCAATGCAGCATTATTTATAATAGCTAAGAGGAGGAAACAAAACTAAATACCCATCAATAGATGAGTGGATAAAGAGAAATATGTATATATCTCACGGATAAAGAGAATATATGTATATATCTCATACACAAGTATCATTCAGCCATAAAAAAGGGAAATCCTAGCCCACATTATGCTAAATGAAATAAACCAGTCACAGGACAAATACTGCATGATTCCACTTATATGAGGTATCTAAGGTTGTCAAACTCACTGAAGCAAAAAGTAGAATGGTGGCTGCCAGAGGCTGGGGGGAGAGTATACAGTTTAAGTCATGTGAGATGAAAAAATTCTAGAGATCTGCTTATAGCTAACATTGGGCTCATAGTTAACAATACTGTACATTAAAATATTTGTTGAAAGGGTAGATCTCATGTTATGTGTTCTTTACCACAATAAACAAACAAACAAGATAAAGAAAGGGATGGGAGCTCTAAAATATAAAATCTATTCAACTTGTTAGTAGACTATTTCTTTTTTTTCCCATTATATAAGTAGATTATTTCTGAATACAGATTCCCTGCAGATGACGATTCTGATTATCACTCAGGTCCACTCTTTGTTCCGCTGATAGGCAGTTGGGGTGATGATTCAGAAGGCCACATGGTGAGAGCAGAGGCTAAAAGTGATCAGAGGTGGGATCCATGCCATTAACACTCACCCCCTCCCATTTGCCATCCCAGTGGGGTAGATTTAGCTGGCAACTTTTGTGCTCATCTCTATACGCCCTCAGAGTGTAGGTGCCCTAAATTCACCTCCTTTTTTGGGGTGTGGTGAGGGGTGAGTCTGTATGACTTTCCTCTTCAAAAATCACATTATGACTTTCTTAAAATGAATTAGGAGGGAAGCTTTTTCTGTCTTTTCTTTCTTCCTTTCTTTTCTTCTCCCCCTCACCACCCCCCCCCCTTTTTTTTGATTGACAGTCAAGGAGATCTTTGGTTTATGAGCATAAACTCTGTTACATTTTCGGCTACAAATGACTAGCTCTCTTAGGAAATACAGATGGACAGAACTTGAAGTCTGGAGAAGTGTGGAAAATATGATGAAGAAGGTGTGGACCTGGCCAGTGGAAAGCGTTTTGGTGGGTCTAATGATTTTGGGAAAATCTCTGCAAGGCTGGAACATTTTGCCACACATAAGTGGTTATTTCCTTAGCCTCTTCTGCATTCACTGAGAGTTCTGTGTAGCCAGTCAGAGAGCAAGAGAACTGAAAAATAGTCCCAATATGGGTTTGTCAGGAAGGATATTTCAATTTAGGTTTTTCAAATGTATTGCGTGTAACAAAGCTTGTATTTCTTTTTCATTTCAAATGAAATCTGCCTCATTCTGGTTCACTTAACTCTTGGAAACATAGTTTAATATGTTGAGAAAGCCCTTTGAGGGAGCACTGTAAAGGCTTTCACCACTGCCCCCCCTCTGTAGAAGCAGGAAATCTAGTTCTGCCAAATGCAAATGAGCCCAGACTCCAAAAGGCAAAGTTTCAAAATGCAGAATGCTACAGTATTTAAGACAGCATGCCCTGCACAAATACCAAATATTTGGGGGTCTAAGAAACTATAGAAAGTCATTGCAACATATTTAAAATTTGCCTTTTCAGAAATACTAATATGTGCAGAACATCTTAGATCTATGTTAATGAGTGAGAATACCTTCCCTGCATTTTTATGGTGGCTTCAGAACATCCCAGGAGTTCTACAGAGCCCCGTTTCTATAGTTGTCTACGTTCTGTTTTGGAATATAAAGGTCTCTTTTGGATTCACATGTCAAGTAATGATCTAAAGTAATGCAGATTGCCTACGAGATGGCCTTGGATTTGCTGGAAGAAAATAGAAGCTGGTTTATTAACAGCTACTGCTCTCCCTCCAAGGGTTAATGGAGCCACATCCAAAGAAGTTGGGCAAGCACTGAAATAGGATAATAAATGTGACACTCTCAGACTATCAGTAGCAAATATTTGAGCTTATCAAATAACGGAGGAAGTAGTTTAGTTACAAATAAACCAATCTCTCATAAAACAAGTTTTCACACAGGGTCATTTCATTGAGCTGGAGACAGCTAGAGGCCACTCATAGGCAGAACTCCCACTCTGTGTACACTGGGTAACAGCCCCTCATGATTAATGGACAGCCAGGGGGAGGCTGCGTCCTGCAGCTCCGCTGAGAAATGGAGCTGGGCTGCGTATCAGCAGCCCAGCCATAAACAGCATCTCAGGATTATTGCGAGGAAGTGACTCATCCTCTGGGAACATAGCTGGATTTGTGTTCTCTGTCCCTCGCCACCCGCCTTCTTTCTCTCGCTCGCTCTCCCTTTTTTTCCCTGTAGAGCAGAGACCATCGTGTCCTAGAAACTATAGTAGATGTCACTGCTTGGCACTTGCTGTGCAAAGAGAGGACAAGTATGTGGGTGTGAGGGGGAGGTGGAATGCTAGTCTTAAAGTAACAGGGACTGTGCTGGCTGGGGCTCTACTGAGGCTGTTTTTCTATAGCCTTTGAGATTAGTTGGTTGAAGGCATCTAATTTGGATTCCAGAAAAAGCACAAGCACTGTGTGAGGGTAGACCAAAAAAAAAAAAAAAAAAAAAAAAATTGAGGTCCTTGTCTCAAAGCAAAATTCTCATTGAGATTCAGAAGAAATGAAAAATATCCTGGCATGATTTGATTAATTTAGCATGTAAAAAAGAAAAAGATAGAAAGCTTGCCAACTCTTGGTATGTGAATGCCATCTCCACTGAAACAGAAATATGCATGATATTTCTATATTATGATATCATAGAAAGTTTGTTTTATTCTCCCAAAGATTGTAAAAATAAAACATATAGATTCTATAAAATACAGAAATAGAAACAGAAAACTGAACAAATTCGACCATGATACCACCATTTGAAGGCAACCATTATGAACAGTTCAGTTTATTTTCTTCCAGTCTTCTTCCAACATATTTAAAAATAGACTTTTGAGACCTTAACCATATGTAGAGTTTCAGTTTACTATTTTCAGCCAACATTTATCATGTTATTCAATCCTTCCTTATACGTAAGTTGAAAGCTGCAAAATACTTATTTTACAATTTCAATTAACAGGGCAATTTTGGAATAGGTACATGTTCACGCTAAAAGCAGTAGTTGACTGCTCTATTTTTGAGATGAATTTATTTGTTAACAATTCTACTTAATCTGTTTCTAATAAAAACTGAAAGGAAAATTCTATGCTATTATTCTTATGCTTAACTCATTAACTTTTGTATTTAAAATAAATATTCTGGCAATTGAATTTTCCACAGAACTAGAAAAGAATTAATCCCAATCCCTTAGCCTTATAATGTACTTAACCCTATTAATACTCTTTCCAAACGCATGAGCCCTTACTGATTTACTACCTTTAGATGTCAAGATGAATTTAAAAGTGAAGGCATGACATTTACATTTGCCCACTTCCCCTCCCACTCCCTACAGTACCTGCGTTTAGATGCATTTTGTTTATGTGGGACATCTGGAACTACTTTTGATGACCATTATCTTTTCTGGGTTCCTGGACAAATGTCCTCCTAATCAGCCCCGGAGCCATTATACATTCTGAACAGTAAGTCCACTGTGTCTCACCAACAATGCCTCTGCCTTTCTCTTATTTAACCCAGAATAAAAGTTATGCTGTGAGTGTTTGCATAGAAATATGGCATTGAATTCACTTCAAATATTAAACATGCCTTTGGTATAAGGTAGGTCCTTTCCCTCTTCTCAAAACAATGCCCACTCACGGTTAAAACACTGTGGTAGCTCAGTCCATGGGGGTGGGAGCCCAAGGAGGCTACTGCCTGTATCCAAAGCATGTCATGCAGCTTATTTCCCAGCAGAGTTCCTCTAAATTGACCTTAGGTTTGATACCAATGAGGCTTAAATTAAAGGATGGATGAAAGCTGCCTTTTAGAATAAAATCCAGGCTTACCTAGATTTTTTTCTTGCTCCAGAATAGATATAATTTAGAAGGTTTCTGTAGTTCTGAAAATTGTTTCTCTTTGCAGAAACCACACCAAATGTTAATAGGTTTCCATACATTTAGTCAGAACTAACCGAGAAAGCAAATCCCAAATGCTGAGGCATATTGCACTTGCAAAGCACTAAGTTTTAGCTTCATGTCTCAGAGATTTTCTTCTAAGTTAATGGTGCCTCTACGTTATAGGGAGGTCTACAAGATAAAGAAACCAACAATTTAGACTGTGAATTTGAAGAGATATTAATACCCCTCTGCTTCCCCGCCCCCAAAATCATTTGCAGCTAGTAAAAACATTTATTTGAGTAACCACTGTATGAAGATGGAAGTAAATGACCATTTATTGAGCACATCTTATGTGCCAAGCTTTACTTACACTTAAATATTTAAATCTTACAATAATTCTTTTGGGTAGGTATTGTCACCTAATTCTATGAATTACAAATCAAAGGTGTAATTAGTAAAGTCTGAAAGGTCAGTCATCTCAAATTTGATCAATGACAAAGGAGATTTATTCACTTTTTAACAGATAAAGGTCACTTTTCATCGCGTATCACACAATATTGAAACATAAAATTAGAAAGTGAAATCCAATCAGAGGGAGAATTCTCAAAGAAATTCTAAAGGTATATTTATCTAAAGATACAACATTGTTTTCCTCTGAGACTTCGAAATTGGAATTATGAAACTGTCCTATCATAGAATGAACAAAGAAAGCTAAGGATTAAGTGTGAATATAATGTTAGCACCATAATCTGAGGTTCCCATCCCTCTTATTTTATTTATCCTCATGAATGAAGACTTACTTCCCAGTGTCCCTAGTGATTGTTCTCAGACTTTCTGGGTCATTTGACCCAATTCTATTTCTGCATGTTCAAACCACATTTCCATCATCAAAGCAGAAGATTTGAAGAGTCTTGGTAGGGAGGTAAAAGAAGTAAAACTTGGGGCAAAATGCAATGCAGGTCATGACAACAGCCTCTATTTATTGAAGGCTTACTCTGGGGTCAAGTTTGTTCCAGGTGCCTTGCCTATAATTCTCACAGCAATGCTGGTGGCAGGTATCCAATTCCTTATTTCGAGCTTGAGGTTCAGAGAGGTTAAAAACATGCCAAAGATAATAGCTAGGAAGGGCCAGAATTGTTATTTAAACTCAGATCTGACCCGAAAACTTTTGTGTTTTTTTTTTAAATAATTGATCATATTATTCTCTGATAGTTTTAGTGATTTTCTAGTACTCTCATTAATCATAGTTTAGAGGCAGGTATTAGCAAATAAAAAACTATAAGGACCCAAATGCATCATATTTAAAAGTTTGTCAAAAGACTGGATTATTGGAGGAGTACATATGTACCTTATTCTCTAGATCTTGAGAATGAGCTGAGACAATCATTACTCTCTTTTGGATGTATGAGAGCTAAGTCAGAGGTATAGACTAGCATTTTCTCAAATCCCTTTGTTCAGTGCAAGTATGTATTCTGCATTGACTACCTCTTCTAGCTGAATCTTCCATAAGGCATAACTAGCACTATTATTTGAAGAAATAAAAGTGCTTGATGACAATATAGAATCCTTCACACAATCTCATTTCTCCAAAGGTTCCTGATGAGAGTTGCCTCAAAACTAACAGAAGATATACTGGGAAGAGTCAGCTGGCCATTAGAGAACTACTTACTCTCATTGGTTTGGTTCTACTGGCTTCCTCAACTCTCAGTATATCCTGAGATGATATGAAAGCCTTGATAGGGTATCCTAAATGAATAACCACACTCTTTGGGGTTGTCAAGAGTCAGGAATATTTCTGTGTTTTTTCATAACAGATTTGCATATGTTATACCTTGCACTTGATATAAATCATCCTTCAAATAAAAAAGCTATTACCGAATACTCTGGTGTTCTCCATATTGATATTGAACAATAATGTTTGTCTACATCTTTTGAATTTGACTGATTCAACTTCAATAAACATACATGCTTTTATTATAGGAATAATATTTTTGCAAATATTAATTCATTTAAGTTGTTACTCTTATATAAAATTTCTTTGGCACAGCTTCAAGGCTGGGCCATAGCCTATCACTTCATGACTGGATGGAACAGGGACCTGATCCTATAACAAAGCAATGCACTTGAGAGACAGGTTTGGTGGAAGGCAAGGCTAGGAATTGCTAAATCTCTTGAGCAGACCCTGCTTTACCAAATTCCTTCTATAGCACTCCTCTCTGCACACATACACATACTAGTCTTAACATTTCAACAACAATAACAGGAAGACCTCCACCACTGGGTCCTCCAGATTTGTAGAGAAAATATCTATGTTCACTGTTTAAGGCTTAGCCTGGAGGAGGGAGACATCTGGAAGAAGGGAAGTTGTGTAAAAGGGAAAAGCCATCCTTTTCATTCCAGGGGATTATGGATGGGAAGAGAAGAAACATTAGCCTTTAGAAATATATTTGTATTACCTACTATTTTGATTTTTATTATCATTCCATCTTCACTATTGAAAATGTATCATTTATGGGGCACCTGGGTGGCTCAGTCAGTTAGGCATCCTTCTCTTGGTTTCAGCTCAGGCCATGACCTCAGGGTTATGAGATCGAGCCCCGAGTGTGGCTTGCTCAGGGTGTGGAGCCCACTTAAGACTCTCTCTCCCTTTCCCTCTGCCCCTTCCCCACCCCCAAAAGAAGAAAATGTATTATTTGAGATAGCATTCAATAAGCAAGAGCTGTAATGGTTCCCTCTACTTCATGTGGTATACAGAGAACAATGCAAGGAAAGGATAAACATGCATGGAAAGTTAGCATGGTGTGCTCATTTAGCACTCATGGATGGCATTGCTTATATATTCAAATGATTTAGTTTCTCTCTGGGAGAACTTCAGATGGTTATTAGCAGGTAGTGATGGACTTTAGGAACATCTTGGGGTTCACTCTAACCCTTGGCCATCCAGAGAACACTGATGAGATCATTAGAACAATTGAATTTCTGAAACTGTTTTACTTACCCTAAAGAAATCCTTGCCAAAATGAATCCCAATCTGAACCCTCCAGTGAATTTTCTGAATCTGCTGGCATACCAGTGGTGCCCCACAGGCTGGAACCAATCGTTCTCAACCCTGGCTGTGCATTACAGCCACCTGGTGAGCTTTGCCAGCCACCAGAGTCCAGACCCAAACTGAGACCAATTAAACCAGCATCTCTAAGGGGTGGAGCCCTGGCACCAATACATCTGAAAGCCTACCCAAGTGGATTATAATTGTGAAGCCAGGGCTGAGAATGACTTAGTTGAGTCCAAATTACTATTATTCAACAGTGGCAAGCAGTTCTCATCCACTGACCTCATACCTGAGTCAGCTACACTAAATTGTATTTTTTACAGCTCAAGGGGACAATATTTTAAGCACAGAAGGATATTTCTTTTATGGAAGATATAGTGCCCATTTATCTCATGAGAAAGGAGATCAATGATGAAAAAAAATACAAATTGAGGCAAAAGAGAGTAGTGCTCTGAATTAACACACATGCTCTGATATTTGTAAAGTAAGACTAAAACTGGGCTAAAACTGGGCTACTCAGCCTTGGCACTATTGACATGTTGGGCCAGATAATTTGTTTTTAGGGGGAAGGCTGTCCTGAACATTGTAAGATGCTTAGTATCATTCCTGACTTTCACTCAGTAGATGCCAATGGCACCACCCCTCTCACTTGTGACAAACAAAAATGTCTCCAGACAATAGAACAACATCACAGGATCCAGACATTTGCTTATAAGAGGGGGAGGTAGGAAAAGGCGAAAGTAGGCAAGCGCTAATCCCAGGGTTAATCCATTACAGTCAAAACCGCTGTCAAGATAAGTACAATTTCCAGTCTAGCCATCCTTGACAGCTACTTCCTCTTGAGGGCCTTTTCTCTTTCATTGTGACAGTCACTGGTTTTAAGGAATGCAACTGTCTGTAACTCAAGAAAGTGACGTGTCAAACTAGGGGCTTTTTAGAACTCCAGGTATGGTCTGGAAGGAAGACTTTAAACTGTGGAATTAACAACAGCTTTGAGTTTTCATTATTTCCCTCGAACTTGCTCTTTTTAGATGACAAGCATGTGCAAAATTAAAATCAATCTAGTAGTCATTTCTGTGACACTACAAACATATTTCATCATTAGTGATTTATCCCATTTAGGAAAGTAAGCTGATTAAGCTCAATTTATGGGAAATGCATCAGCAAGAAGATAGGAATCTGGTGGTAAAAATTTAAATGAGTGTGTTGTATATGAAGGCAAACAATCCCTTTTCAGTACAGGTAACTTCTATCTTGGGATACTAAAATTCCAACTTGAAAATATACTGGGGTAGTCTCATAAAATATTCTGTGGAGTAGCTGCAATGTAATATTATATGAAACATAGACGGTTCGGGGGTACTTAAGAGGTCAACTGGTACAAAATATAGTTCAAGCAAGATCTAAATATACCCATGGTTGCATGATCCATGATTCTCATTGTTAGTTTCAAAACTGCTCTCTACTTTGAGGGGCATAAAGTATGCCCTTCTATAAACTGAAAAAATTCAAGTGAGCTTTGTAGTCATGTGAAACAAAGAAGCTCTCAGTGTATAGCATATCTCACAGCTTTAGAGATAATCAAAAGAAACAAGAAATTGCTCTTTTCCAATAGCCTGAAGAAATCTGTAAGCTTTTTATAATGGAAAAGCCTGACAGAGGACTATCCTACTCTGACAAAGAATTTTTGGGTTCTGAGCCTACCTTTATTCTTTTCTTCTTTCTTTAAATAATATCAAGACACTTCCATTTTCTCTGTATGCTGGCCTCCTTCCAGCTCTATAAGGAAGATGGAAATGTATCCAGACTCTTGATGAACTATGAGACCCATGAGTTGGTCTACTTGGCATTTTCACTGTGTCAGGCAAAGAATGAATGATCTAAGATTTTTTAGGGAAGATGATGAAAGATCCCTCTTATTTTTTGTCCTGACACATAAGGACCCTTAATTTAGACATGTGTATCCTATAAATATGTTGTTTTGTTTTGTTTGTTTTTGTTTTTACTTCAAATTTAGTATGCTGATGTTGGTACATGTTGGAAGGCAACCATTTTTCATGGTCAGACGTTTTTTAGTTTGCAGATTTGTTACTCGTTCCTGTCAAAAGCATTGTGTAAGTGTCCTTTGTCACATTACTCTAGTACCTCAACATAAAGCCATAAAATTACTGAGTACAATGAAATGTCTAAACAAAGACATCTATCTTAATATAATGTTATCATGTCTCTGAAATTAAATTCTACATACTTACTCTTAGAAAGATCTGGTTTTTATGTCATTTACATTTTTTTTCTTTTTTAGTAAAACACTTCAAATGTGAAATGAGTTTTAAAAATGTGCAAAAAATGAGTACATCTTAAGGCACTTTGGGGTTTCCCATATATAAATTTTGCCAAACTCTCAGTTGAAAGAAGTGAGTCTGGAAGTAAGGAACTCCAAATACCAAGCATTCAAAGCTAATTTGATTAATCAGATAAACCTTAGGAAGACTTGGGACATTCCACAAATATTGTCTGGAAACGATCTCAATTTGCCAAATTCCCAAGCACAAAAAATGTCCGGGATACTCCCTCCTGGCTTTCTGCTGACTTGCGTTTTCATTCACAATGACATGTTTCTTAGGTTTATCCTCATGTCGCAAATGCAGCCTCCTGTCCAGCATTCTCAAAATCATGTCTCTGAGTTGATGTTTGTTGCACAGAGGAAAAGGTTTTACAGTAATAAGACCTAGAAGATCAGGGAACTGCTCTAAGGTAAACATTCAGGGGGCCTGCAGGCACTGCCACATTACACAATTCACTTGAGCCCTGGTCAGGACTAGAAAAGCTGGTTAAATTTCTTCTTTCCCTTCTCCCCATTCCTCCTTCTTCCCCTTTTAAAGGGAGAGGTAGCATAGACGGTGAGGGGGAGGAACTTGGACTTTGGAGTTAGGCTGCCTGATTTGAACCTCACTCTACCACTTGCCAGCTGTTTAGTCTTAGGCAAATTATTTAACTTCTCTGTGACTGAGTTTGTTCATTGTAAAACCTATCTCCCAGAAGGCTGTTATAAGGATTAAATGAGTTAATATATGTAAAACTCTTATGACACTATCTAGCATCTAGAAAGTACTCATTGGAAAAAAAAGTAAAAAGAAACAGGTGGGCGTGGTGGTTCCTGTTGTATGGATCTCTGACACGTGGGGTAATCTGTGCACATGGCCAACACCACCTCTGCTTTATATCACCGAGTTCAAGTCCTATAGAGGTTGATGAACACTTCTGATGCCCATTTTCAATTTCTCAGGAGAGAAACTATGATTGGCCCTAACTTGTGCTTGGGATCCCCCACAGAACTGAGTCTCTGTAACCATGCGGCCAACATCTTTCACGACATATGAAGTTTTAGGGATCCATTCTGTCTGTGGATAGTTCTTAGCAAAGGGGGAGGCATGACTGAACAGATCCCTTAGAAAGTCCCTACTACATTATTTTATTAGTTTGCTAGGGCTGCTATAATAAAACACTACAGATTAGGTGGGTTAGACAATAGAAACCTATCTTCTCACTGTTCTGGAGGCTGAAAGTCTAAGATCAGTGCACTGGCAAGCCTCTCCTGAGGCTTCTCTCTGGCTTACAGATGGCTGCTTTCTTGCTATGTCCTCATGAGGCCTTTTCTTTTTTTTTTTTTTTTTTTTTCTCCTGGTGTCTCCTCCTCTTCTTATAAGGGTACCAGTCCTATTGGATTAGGGCTCCACCCTTATGACCTCTTTCAACCTAAATTACTTCCTAAAGGCCCTATCTCTAAATATAGTTACATGTGGATTAGGATTTCACTTTCTGAATTTCATGGAGACTGGGTGGGTAGGGACACAATTCAGTCCATAACATTTATCCATTTATCTTAGAAATAACTTTTGTGAGGTTTCTGTCTTGAACACTGGTAAAAACCATATTTTTTGGCCTTTTCTTAAGTTTTAATCTTAAATCCTTTGTTTATTATCATATGAGGAAGTGATGGGGGCAGTGGATAAAAATTCTCCTTTTCAAGCTACTTATTAAAGGTCACTTAGAAAAATAAATAAATAAAATAAAATAAAATAAAATAAAATAAAATAAAATAAAATATAAAATAAAACATGTGCTACTAAGGTTACCAGGCTGGCTTAATAGGAAAAAGTGTGGGAAAAAAAAAAAAAGAAAGAAAAAGTATGAGACTCTTGATCTCAGGGTCCTGAGTTATAGCCCCATCTTGCATGTAGAGGTTACATATATACATAAAAACTTAAAAGAAAAAGAAAAAGGTGACTTATAGTCTTAATAGTATGGAATATTTCTAATAACTGTATTGGAAAAAGTTGTTGCTGAAGCCATTGTTCAGTCTAGGGCATGGGTAGGGGTATTGTTTAAGCATGTACTTGATTAATTTAGTGGTTAAGATTGTATGTCTATATAGCCCATATTTTTTTTAATATAGTTAAGTTACAGAAATTTAAAAATATTTCTGTGCTCTAGTTGCTGATAGCATAAGGGCTTTGATCCAAGCTGCAGAGTAGACTCAATAAGAATCATTGTACAAAGGTGCATCACTCTCCCAAGTTTTTCTTATTTAGCCACTCAAAACTCTAATAATTTTTCATTTATCTGAAGATAAAAGCCTATATGTCATTAGTATGTTGGGAAAGTTGTCTACTCTCCAGGTCATTATATTAAAACTAGGAGGCTTTTTTTCCAAATAGAATAAAATCTCAGCTAAGCAACAAATAAGAAAAGACAAATGTTACTAATTTAGGTAGAGTGTTATGCAAAAAGTGACCAAAAGAGTAAATTCTAAATTCCTATAAAACTTATTTCTTTTTTGGAAATACTTTTTTTCCTTCAAACCATAATTGATACTGTCTCCTTGGAAACAATCCTAAGACTAGTTAGGTTACTGGAAAACATGTAGTTTAAACTTAAATTATAGTAATGTGTTGCCTCTTCCTATTAGTGCCACTTGTGCTAGTAAAGACAACTTGAGTATGCCTCTATCATGCTATAGGCTAATTCTGATGGAAAGATGCTCCAACTCTGAAATGTGAGCTGAGAAGGATGTGTCCACATTTCTCAGTGCAAAGTAATACATGGACATTTTGATTTCACTCATTGCTTTCTTGGGCAAGGTTAACGTAGCTCTGTGTCCATGAGACAAAGTCAGCTTCTTGAGCTTACAAGAATATATGAGAGATTCAATAAGTTCATATCATGAGGCTGGATTGCAGACAGATAGTTTTTCTTTCACATGACATTCCAACACTATTGTTGGAATGCTTATAGAATGTATTTAAATTTAGCAACTCCCTCTCTTTAATTATAGTATGGAAGGCACTGTCCTAGGAATCTTGGGAATAAGAAGATAAAACAAAGTTGGCCCTTGGGACACCTGGGTAGCTCAGTGGTTGAGCATCTGCCTTTGCTAAGGGCATGATCCTGTGGTCCTGGGATTTAGTCTCACATCAGGCTCCCTGCATAGAGCCTGCTTCGCCCTCTGCATATCTCTGCCTCTCTCTGTGTGTCTCTCCGAATAAATAAATCTTTAAAAGCAACAACAACAAAAAGTTGGCCCTCAAGAAAGTCAGTTCAATGAAAGAAATTCAAATTGATTTTACTACTTAATGTGATGTAATATATTATATTGGAGATGCAACAACCATCTGGAAGTGCAAAATGAGACAAGTTTATAGATGAGATTGATGTGTAGACACAGCAAACCCACTGCTTGGTATGCACTGCTGGGTGTCCATGGCTCTATCCCAGCACAGAAATCTCAGCAGCAGGGAGTAATGCTGGTGGCTTTCCATCAAAGCTCATGAGTGACTTTGGGATGATCAAGTGGGAGGAAGGGAGAAAGGCATTTGACACAGAAAGTCTGTATTAACTTTGCTATTAATAAAAAGCTTTATTTTATCTATATTATTATTATTATTATTATTATTATTATTATTATTACCTAGAGGCCAATATTCTTGAAAGCAAAGACATTTGGCTTTCTGGTTGTGTTTTAGGGTGGGAGCTTAAACCTATAGAATGTGACAATGCTCTGGTCAACAACAGAATGGTTAACAAAGAAATCACTGATGTTAAAGTAAATTTATTAAATGTGAGTTCATCTATTTCTCAGATAATTAAAGCATTACTTATGGCAAACAAGTTTCTCAACTCTCGGTTCTGACTTGGAGCATCTTTCTAACAGATTTAGCTGATAGTATGATACAAAGATACTCAAGTTGTCTGTGTTTGCTTAATGGTATTGTATTTTGTATATATTATAATAGAATATGCACAGCTGAACTGTTTTTTGGCATAGCCAAACTTGGAGTTTAAATGCTTCTTTTTCTACTAACAAAGCATATGCTGGAAGTTATTGTTTTCTGAGAGCCATGTTTTATTTCATGTTGGAATTTAGATATAAAGTCTTCCATTGATCTAATACTAATTTAATTTTTTTGCAAGTACCTTTGACTTAGCAAATTCACTAGTCACAATGATTTGATTTGGAAGCTTTGGAAATGGGGGTGATATCTTCGAAAAGTCATGGTGAGAGAGTAACAGCTGGCTAAGCCTGGCTCCAGTACTCCATGATCATTCTCTATTTCTTGAAATATGCTGAATGGTTTGAAATTGAAATGGCATGGGTGATGACAAATATGTATGACATAAATATTTGGTGGCAGAACTATCTGAGATATAGTCATTCAAAAACTAAATGAAGATAGATCCCAAGTTGCAACTTCTTCAAGTTACTATGTCTACCCAAGCAACACAAACCAGACAGCATGTGAAGAAACTCTTAAGACCCCTCTTACCCTTGAACTGTCTTCTCAATCTGTTGCCAAATGAAATTTTGCTCCTCTCATCATTTTTACTACTCACCTGGAGGCTTGATTCTTCCTCTCCTTACTTGGTCATCCAGTCTCAAGGCCCATTTCTTTAACTATTTTCTTAGTTCCTTTGGCAATAGTTATCTTGCTTTATTCCTGCTCAGTACTGCTTTAGGAAACATCTCAATTTGCCACAATATACAGAAATTAACAAACATGTTTTTAGTATTTTTCAGTCATATTAACATAAGAGCTAGGAAGCTTCTTAACTCACTAGGTTTTGAGCTTTTGTTTCTGAAGCAGTTTAGAAGAGTAAATTTGAAAACATAAATGGAGCTTATCCAGTAAGACCCAAATAACATTAATAATCAGATATGTTGAGGACACTGTGTCTCTAAAGTTGAGGCCAATATCAAACACTGATTTTTTTAAAAATAGTTTTTATTAGAGTGTTAGATATTTAAAAATAGTATATGAAATGTAGGCCACTCCATTTAATAAAATAAAATAAAGAACATGTCGTCTCATAATCACTTTCTAGTTTCAGCCTGAGGTTTTGATAAAGTCTAAGAAGGAATTGCCAATAAGCTGGGATGATGATGATTTAGTATCATGCAGAAATATAAAATCTCATGCTAGCTGTGCACATTTGATATCCTGACTTAAACATTTTGACTGTGTCAAAGGATTTTTCTGAATTTGCCAAAAAGAAAAATCAGCCAAATGTCTATGACTATTACACATCTATGACCACCTGTTGCTTTTCTGAACTCACAAAACACTTCGTTTGTACCTTCATTACAATACTTAGCAATTTATTCCTTGTGTTAAAGCTCTTTGTATCTTAGTTTCCCCAACAGCCTGTAAACTCTTTGAAGTCATGATATACACCTAATCTATCTTTGAATGCTCCATAACACCTATCCCAGAAGTCAGTAAATGTTTATGGAATGGATAAATAAGAATAACGGATGATGCTATTTTTGTATCACCATTCTAGAACTAAAGTTGACAAATTCATCTTGGCATGTAACAGATTTTAGAAGCAAAGTTTTATGCACATGGGGGCCAAGAAGAGTAATGCACATTCCTGAATGAATGAAGGATAGCTGATGACTTCAAAGCCACCAGCAGACCATTTACTTTATCTGGGATCAAGGACTCTGCAAGGATAAAAGGCAAAGGAAGTCCTACTCCTTGAAAACAAATGTTTTCTTAAAATAGAGGTTTGCTATCTAAAGCTCCTTTAATTCCTTGGGTTCAGCCCTATGAAATCATTCTCCTTGAAGTTTAATCATCCCAAATCCCATAATAATAATTTAGGGAAAGATAAATCACCATAGAAAACACAGAATATGGTAGAATTATAAGTCTAGCATTAGGAAGATTTGACCTGGTTATAATAAAACTTATCCATGGAAGCACTGTGGTTAGAATTGGTGTGAATTCACTCACTTGAAACTTGAAGATACCAACAGGACATAGAGAGGCCTTTGCACAAAGCAATGGACAGCCATAACTCCTAAGTTAGTTAAATCAAAGCAGGCTTTTTCACATATATGATGTTTGATATTGTAATTATTTTTTTGTGTTTTTATGCTTGTGTTAAGAAAGAGACATTGGCAGAAAATAGACAATGCTTCACTTAGGAAGAGAAATTTGTAAACTGGTGAAGAGTAGAAATACTTAATCCTTGATCAATGAAATTCTTTCAGAATCTCATTACACTGACCTTGTCTCTCTTTTTTCCCTCAGATTTGGCAGCTGTGTCAGGGATTATGGTTTTTAAGAAAAGTAGATTTTTTTTTCTTTTTAAATATCCATGTATCTACAAATGTGAAACTTTAGAATTTCAAAATATGATAAAAATTTTTGTCACTTTATAGGTTTTGATTTAATTTATTTTAGAAGCTTCACCATTCTTTTGATAGTAGCTGACAGATCCAATCCTGTTCCCATATGCTTTCTGCTATTTAAAAAGAAACAGTACACAATTGCCTCAGAGAAGCACCATGTGTTTCCAAAGTGTGAATCTGAAAACTATCCATCTGGTCATGCTGGCATCTTTCTAAATTGCATGTGATTGAAAGAAATGTATTCAACATTTTGCAACTCTTTGGCCAAATGATAAAGATAACAAGGTAAAGGAGATAATTTTTTCATTTCCATTTATTGAAAATCAAATCTGTTCCCTCAGCCTGGAATACCGTGCCCACCCTTCCACCTGGATGGCCCCAGTCATCCATCAAGACCCAAGTCACATGCTGTTTCCTTAGTGATTCTCTGTAACCCCAGCTCTGCATGCTTGTACAACTCTATTCATGTTGGTATAAAAATGCTTATTTACTTTGATTAAAATGATTTTTTAAAATATTGCCTCTCCTAATGCTATTCAGTAAAACAAAATATTATTACAATATTCCGGACACTAGTCTAAGGCCTGTAGATATAGTCTTGTATAAGCAGAGAGTATTTTTGCCCTATAGAGATTACAATCTAATTGGGAAGAAAAAAATTGGGCAACTAATTACACTTAAAATTGATACTCAGTGGGGAGATAACTACATCTGGAAATCTCATGTAGTCAAAAATAATTTGGAAGTCTTTTAATATTATTGCTATTATTAATAATTATGTCTTAGATGATGTAAATATTCAGATTAATTTTCTAGCTTTGTGGAATCATTGGAGGGATCTATTCTACTTCACATTTCTTATGAAAACAGTTACTGAATTATGGGCTAAGCCTAGTGCTAGGTTGTATATGTGTATTACTTTATGATGCATTTGCAAACCTTCTATGGTGAAGTTATGAAGTTATTTTTTTTTCAAACTTAAATTAATCCTAAAGATAAGATTTTATTTCAGGGTCTTTAAGAGGGAGATAAGTTATATCGAATCATTATAGCTTCCCCTATGTAATACTAAAATATGTCCACATATTAATTAAGTAGAAATAGTAACTTTATGTTAAACTGATAAGAAACCAGGACATCTTGCCACAAAACATTAAGAGCAAAGTGACTTCCCATTTTTTGATTACGTTGAAATGCACAACTGAATTAATTGTTATGAGGAACAATTCAGTAAAAAAAAAAAAAATAGTTCATCAGATTTTGGTTAGATTGATTGTCAGAGATTTCAGTTCATTAATGAAATAATCTGTGTCTGCCCTAAGTGGGGACACATCTTGATTATGGCTCCTACTAGAAACTAAATTCCTGAAGGCCAGCTCTGATCTCTACTTCTTTTGAACTTCATCATAGCCTCCGGACTAGAATATTACACCAGATGAAACTTGGCCCCAGTTAAATAAATCAATTTTGACCCTCTTTTCATGCTATCCAAATGCAATAAATTTAATTAATATTCATTCATTTACCCATACAGGCATCCTCTGCTAGCCAAACTCTATACCAGGGCTCTTTTGCTCTACAAACTCTGAAACTATATCGAAATACTAACACTTCAAATTAGAAAAGTACTAAAGAATATGGATTTCAGGTACTCTTTGGAAAGCTAGTTTCTGTGCACTGTTGGTAGGAAGAAACTGCCTACTCTTCAGGAGAGATGGGGGGAAGAGGGTGTTGTTACAAGATTAATATGGGAGAAGCTTACAAGATGTGCTGGGAAGGGAGAGAAATGAGATCAGGATGACAGCTAGAAGGCACTGATAACTGAAAAAGTGAAGTTTTAATTTCTTGCGAAAGGAAACATTTACTTTTTCAAGTTTTGAAAAGCTGTACGTTAGAAATAGTTAATCCAAATTATTGTTCAACAATATTGAGTATATTTGCTACTCTGCTCCAAGAAAGCTCTGCTGAAAGTTGTGTGATCTTCAAGTTAGTGTAATGAAGAAGAAAACCCCTTGAAAATCTCTCACTTTGTCAGGACTGAGCTGAGGGCAGATGACTCACAGTATGGATTCAAGTTAAATCATTTAACCTTTTTTTCTTATTCAACCCATCTGGGAAGCTGAATACAAGCACTTCACTAGGAAACAGATGGTGCTCCAAAGCTAAATTTTCCCAGATTAAAAAAGAAGAAAAATGTGTTATAAGCACTAAAGGAACCAAACGTGGAAAAAGACCAGGGATTAAAAGGAAAAGAACTATAAACTGGATCAAGCCTTTTCCTCTGTAAAAAAAAATAATGTAATACTTAAAAAAAAACAGTCCTGTGAGATGACTTGGGGACAAAGTGAAATATTTCCCAAGTACCATATGTGTAAAGGTGGTCATGATTAATAGTATGTATGAAAAGTAAAATGCTCTCTTTGGCACATAATTATGTGTTCATTTACCTCTCTATCTCAGAAAATGAATATATTTACTTCACAGAACAGTTATCTACTTGACATCTGTAAAGTTAAATACTAATAAAAACATTTCCTGAGAAAATTTATGGGATTCATCTGATTATAGCTCTGATGAAATTTAATACATTGGACAAATGAAAAATATTTCCAACATGTTGTAGAATAACTCTTTTCTAATCTATTTCTCTCTCTATATATATATATATGTTTTGCTTATATATGTATAATGTATATAATATTGCTTGAACAAAATTCAGGCCATTGCCCTTTGCTAACGTTGGATGATTATAATGTTACTGTATATAAAAGTATATTAAATTCAAATGTGTATATACTGTATATAAAAGCTTATTAAATTCAAATCCATCTGTGCTTAAGTGCCAATATTTACATCTTTCATATTTTATGGAAGAAGAAATGTCCTGTTGTAGCTAAACTAAAGCTATATTGACGAATAAAGTAGAACATAACAGAAAGTATCTATACCTTTTTATTACCTGAATGGTTGTGATAAACTTGGGGGTCGTTAGCTTCCTATTTAAAATATGTAGTTCATAGATGAGGTTGAGTATGAAACCTGAGAAATTCACACTGTAGACTTCCAGATGCCACAGTATTAAAACCCAGACTGGACTTAGAGTCTGAGACTGCCTCCAAAAGGAGGTTCCATTGTGGTTGAGGCAAATGGTGCTTTCCTAACCCAATACAACCTTTCTTGACTAATTCTCAAAATCTTGTTTATAAAACAACAAACATGTACATATTTTTTCTTCAAAGAATCACTTTTTTTATTGGATTTGGGTCATCCTCCTGTTACTGAGAGATATAGATGAGGCATGGCTAAATGGCTAAGAAGCAGTGAAAATTAAAAGGCAAACTTCTGGTTTTAAGAAAAGAGAGTTCTATATGTCTCTTACTCTAATTTCCTACTGGGAAAAGATAAAAAACATTGAGTATCATTATGGCTTTTAATGTCCATAATAATGAATGTCCAAATAAATTCTCTAGTTTAACACAGCTCCTGTTCAAAGCAACAAATGCATCCTTGGGAATGTTTGCATAAGTAAATCTAATAGAAGCCCATTCAATCTCTTGAGACTTCCAAACTAATCTGTGGGTCCCTCCATTATTCTTTTTTGATGATACATATTCAATTATATTTATAAAATATTATAAAAACATATATTCAATACATTTGCATATTAGTCATTACATATATCCATATATACATTCTGACTACATTTACATAATTCTTTTCCTTTAATAGTAAAAATATTTTTCCAAAGAAGATGTACAAATGGCCAACAGGCACTTGAAAAGATATCCAACATCTTTTCTTATAGTTATCAGAAAAATGGAAACAAAAACCACAATGAGATATTATCTCACATTTGTGAGATTGACCAGAATTAAAAAGACAGAAACATAACAAATGTTGGTGAGGTTGTAGAGAAAAGGAAACCCTCATACACTACTGGTGGGAATGAAAATTGGTGCAGCCACTGTGGAAAGCAGTATGGAGGTTCCTAAAAAAAGTAAAAATAGAACTATCAGGGGTGTCTGTGGTGGTTCCATTGGTTAGGCATCTGCTTTCAGCTTGGATCATGACTCCAGGGTCCTGGGATCAAGCCTCACATTGGCTCTCTGCTCAGTGGGGAGCCTGCTTCTCCATGTCCTTCTGCCTGCCACTCACCCTGCTTGTGAACATGATCTCTCTGTCAAATAGAGAAATAAAATCTTTTTTAAAAAAATAGAAGTACCATATGATCCAGCAATTCCACTTCTGGGTGTTTGTTGGAAGAAAATAAATACATCAGTTTGAAAAGACATTATGTACCCCAATATTCACTGCAGCATTATCTACAATAGCCAAGACATGGAAGCAACCTAAGCATCTATCAATGGATGAATGAGTAAAGAAGATGTAGTATCAATACAAACACACACACACACCATACACACACAATAGAATATTACTCAGCCATAAAAAGAATGGAATCTTGCCACTTGAGACAATATGGATGGACTAGATGGTATTGGACCAAGCAAAATAAGTTAGAGAAGAAAAATACTGTATAATTTCACTTACCTGTGGAATCTAAAAATAAGCCAAGCAAATGAATAAACAAAATAAAATGGAAACAGACTCATGGATACAGAAAACAAATTGTTGGTTTTCAGAGTGGGGAAAGGTTGAAGAATGAGTGAAAGAGAAGGAGTTAAAGATATACAAACTTCCTTTTGTGAAATAAATAGGTCATGGGTATATAATGTACAGCATAGGGATTACCATCAATAATATTGTAATAATTTTGTATGGTGATAGACAGTAACAAGACTTATTGTAGGCATCATTTTGTAATCTATAAATATTGAATTAACATGAGATACATCTGAAACTAATAGGAAATATTACATGCCAATTATACTTCATAATACTAGTAAAATTAGCAAGAACAAAATTAAAAGTTAAAAACAGAAACTATTGATATGAAGAATTCAAATTCCCAAATAATACTATATTTGTGATTCAGTTAAATTTGGAGAAAAAGGGGCTTACATTCCAATTTAAAAAGGATTCTTTACAAAGATACATCTGTTGCTGTACACAGACCTCCAAAGATTTGCATTGGCTCCTTGGCCTGTAAGTTTCTCACAGAAGAGATTCAGCTGTATTTGAAGGTGGTTTATAAAGGAAAATATCTGGAAAGTATAGGACCAGCATGCTGGCTCCTGGTACATCATATCCAGCAAGTTCCCAAGGCTCTGGTAGTACAAACCAATATGGCCTTCCATGGAGACACTTGGCCCTCTTAGGTGACACATATTGACTTTTCCCATCATTATCTCTAGTGTACCTACCTTCGAATGATCTCCCTTGCAATCTGAATATCACTTCCTTAGTAACAGTAGTAGTTTTCTTCCTTTCTTTTCCCCAAACTGATCCTGAGACGTGGCATGCTATTTGGGCTCCGTGTAGGTTAAGAATCATTTATAGTCAGAAGCAAGTCAAAGCTCAAAACTGACATTAGGTAAGTAGTCAGGTTCACTTAAGAACAGTATATTTACATTTATATATTGATGGTCCAGAACAGCATATATACAGAGTATAAGCTCATATAAACACTTTTAAATCATTTCTACTCTCTTCATAAATCTCCGGTAAAATCTAGCATAAAAGCATTTTGTTGCTGTGTATCTATGATTAATGTTAAAAATGACTAATATTGTCTGTTATCATTTCTCTCTGAGGATCAATTCTCTATATATACATTCACACATTCTATTTCCCTTCCTCATTGTACAGCAAGAAGTGCAGCCAAAGTGGATGTAATCTGAACATATCACAAACTCTAATTGGTGGCTTCAAGTTTGATGCACTCCACAGTTGCACTAACCTTATTAACTCCCAGTGGTTGGAAAAGGTCTCCAAATATGCAACAGATTTAGAAGGAAGATGGAAACTAAGCTCAAATTTTAAAGTCTGCTAGTTTAATGTCATTTAAGTTGCATCATTTTATTTTTTAAAAGATTTTATCTATTTATTTGAGAGAGAGAACAAGTGAGACAGAGAGAGCAAGTGAAAGCTGGGGGTAGGGACAAAGGGAGAGGAAGAGGCAAGCCCCTCACTAAGCAGAGAGTCCAGACTCAGGGCTCAATTCCAGGACTTCAGGATCATGAACTGAGCCAAAGGCAGATGTTTAACTGACTGAGCCACCCAGGGACCCCTAAGTTACATCATTTTAAAATAGATAACCAAACTTAAAGCCACTTATATGACTAATGGTTGTATCAAATGAGAAAGCATGCATGTCAGGGTATTCAGAAAATTGCTGATAGCATACTCTTAGCACACCATGAAGAAAAGGAAAGGAAACAAACATTTTTGTATATCTTCTATTTTCTAGGCACTATGCTAATAGCTTTTGTTTTATCATCTCATTTAATCTTCGAAATATCTTCTCACATATATATCATTATACCTATTGTACAAATGAGTAAACTAAAAGCACAGTGAGTTTAAACTACCCCATCTCTGGTCTGTATAGATCCAAAGCTCATATCCTCTCCACTATATTGTACCATTTTCCACAAGAAGGAGAAAACTTACATTTATATACTCCTTAATGCTTTTAGACCTCTTAAAGACAAATGTTTTTATCTTGACTTGCAAAAGCTCCTACTGCTGCAAGGACTTCAACAGTTCTCTTCAATTCCATGTGGTTCGTTCAGGAGCATTGAGACTCCCCACAATTAGTGCATACAAGTTCTGAATTTCCACTCACAGCTTAGAGGAAGAAATAGCACAGATTTCCTCGTCTTTTATTTTTAATGCCTCTTAAATAAAATGACACTTCTATTTTTCAATATGGTGATTATTTTTATATGTTTTCTGATAATTTTAAATTTCTAATATTATTCTTAAATCACTATCTTGCTTGAGTTTTTGAGTGTAACTTTGTGATTAAATTTATTCTCTTAACTATTATGTGTCAAAAGAAAAGGCATCCAAGCTTCCATCAACCTGGCTTATTTGACTTCTGCTTTTTTCCCTTTTCTCTTCCTAAAATTTTCTTTTCCCAAAGGAAGAAAATCTTGACTTGTTTTGAAATTTTCAACTAAATAGCTAAAAGCCATATAGCATTATTTGTTTTCCTATTGTAGCTTTTATAAACAATATTTCTCAACATCTAATGCAATCAAATGAACAATTATTGAATCATAAAAGATGGGAACAGTCTAATCTGAACTAGACTTGTTTAGAAGTTGACCACGTTAAAAAAAAAAAAAAAAAAAAATATATATATATATATATATATATATATATATATATATATATATCAAAGCAAGGGTGCCTGGGTGGTGCAGCTGGTTAAGCGACTAACTCCTGTTTTTGTCTCAGGTCATGATCAAGGTCATGAGATCGAGCCCTGCATCAGGCTCTTTGATCAGCATGAAGTCCACTTAGACTCTCTCTCTCCCTCTGTACCCTCCACTGCCACTTACTCTCTCTCAAATAAATAAATCTTAAAAAAAAAAAGAATTAAAGTATCTCTGATGGTTCCCTTCCAACAATATAAGTGATATGCAAATAATTTGTGTATTAATCACATTTTGAATCAATATTACTCAGGGTTTTCTAATCTGGTCTTTGCACTAGTCTGTGTCATTAAAGGTTCTGTGGAAATAAGTTTTAGGGAAGTTCTCAGTACTCCATTGACCTCTGGAGTTTCATATTGTACCTCTATTCATCTATTTAATAGTGACTTTGAGAAAATCTGTTGTAAAGTAACTAATTTGTTTTGGTCATGAAATTCTTCTTTGGCTTGTTAACTTTGCCTGTAACTATTGCTTCTTAGAACAGGCATTGGGAAATTTTGGTGTAATCATTTGCAAGTGGAAATATTTTTGTGGGCTATAATGGTTGAAGTGCTCATTAATTTTGTGGATAAACGAAAAAAGAAATAGGATATATGTGTTTAAAAGAGACAGAATATCTAAAAATTCATAACCTTTGAGTTCATTACTCTAATTAATTATTCCTTAATAAAGAAAACTGGCAGTATTCAACTGCATTTTCCAATAGCTATTTTTGTTTTTTGGCAAATAAGTAACAGAGTTTTCAGACCAAGAAGACCTTCTAGATCTTAACCATTTTCAATGCAAGCATGCTGAACTCTTTGGAATGGTCTCTAAGGGCTCATTATCATTTGAACATCAAGAATTAAATCATTAAGGGGGGCCCGGGTGGCTCAGTCAGTTAAGCATTGGACTCCTGATTTCAGCACAGATCATGATCTCAGGATCGTGAGATTGAGCCCTGAGTGTGGCTCCTGCTGGGCATAGAGCCTGCTTAAGATTCTCTCTTTCTCACACATAAGCTCTCTCTCTCTCTCTCTCAAAAAAAAAAAAAAAAAAAAGGTTCATTAAGGTAGGTATCAAGCTATGACTTCTATTGTGCTCTCCCCTGAGCCTGGCCACAAGGATTCCAACAGGGAGTCTGTTATAAATAAACAGATCTTTGTGGCTGTCCATGGTCTTAAATTTCTACACTCCTGTGTTAATTTTCACTTGCAAATATGGAATGCTAAGATCCAACTTCCTGTCCTTTTACTTGTTATCTAAAACACTCTACTCATATATGGGAATAAGAAATTGTGTGCTCTTTAGAGAACTCATTCAAGTGTCTATACAGAGCTCCAAAAATATCAGTAATAGGAGCACCTCAGTGGCTCAGTTGGTTAAGCTTCGGACTCTTGAATTCAGCTCAGTCATCATCTTAGGATCACGATCTCAGGGTCGTGGGATTGAGCCCTGTGTCCAGCAGGGAGTCTACTTCTCTTTCTCTCCCTCTACCCTCCCCCAGATCCTGCTCACTCTCTCTCTCAAATAATACATCTTTTAAAAAGCCAATACTATTAATAATCCATCCGTTTTTTCACTACACACCTATTAAAATGACAAAAAATTTTTTTAGAAAAGTACTGACAGTACCAGATGCTGGCAAGGATGTGGAGAAACTGGACCTCTCATAAATTGCTGATGGGAGTATAAAATGTCACAACCACTCTAGAAATTTGTCAGTTTCTTATAAAATTAAACATATTTACCATGTGACCCAACAATCATACTCTTGGAGTTTTATTCTAGAGAAATTAAAATTATGTTCATGCAAAAACCTATCCATAATGTTTATAATGACTTTAATTATCATAGCCTCAAACTTGTAACAACTCAAATGTCCTTCAATAGGTGAAGGATAAACGCACTGCAGTAATCCATACCATGAAACACTATTCAGTGATAAAAAGGAACAAACTATTATTATATGAAGAAACAAATGAACCTCAAGGTAATTATGTTGAATTAGAAGAAAGCCAACATCAAAATTTCATATACTGTATGAGTCTACTTATATCATTCTTGAAATGATAAATCCATAGGAATGGAGAATGATCAGTATTTGCCAGGTGTTGGAGAAGGAGAAGGTATAGCTATAAAGGGTACCACAAGGAAGCTCCTTTGTGATGAGCTCTATATTTACTGTGGTGGAGCTCATATGAATCTATACCTGTGATAAAATTGTACAGAACTATATATACATGCACCAAAAAATAAGTACATTCAAAACCCTCTGGAATCTGAGTAAAACCTGTAGTCTAGTTAATTGTATTGTGTTAATGCCAATTCCTGGCTTTGAAAAATTATAATTACGCAAGATGTTGTCACTAGGGAAAGCCAGGTGATAGGCATAGGGAAACTCTCCACTCTATTTTTCAACTCCTAGAGTTATCATTTTTTCAAAATAAAAAGTGTAAAAAAAACTTTAAAACTTTCATCTGTTTTTTTAGAGGTAGGGGGTGGGAGAAATTGGTAAAGAGGGTTAAAAGTCATAAAATATCAAAATAATTAAGTCGTGGGGAAGTAATACAAAGTATGGTGACTATAGTCAACAATAGAGTAGGCATACAGAAAAATTGTTAAGAGTAGATCTTAAAAGTCCTCACCACAAGAAAAAAAAAAAAAAACCTTGTAACTATGTACGGTGGCAAATGTAAAGTAAACTAAGCATGGCGATCATTCTGCAAGACACACAAATATTGAATTGTTATGTTGCATACCTGAAACTAATATAATGTTATATGTTGATTATGTCACATAATGTTATATGTCAATAAGAAAAAATTTCATCTCTTTTTAAGAAGGTTTATGTCTTGGGTCACTTTTGCAAATTCAGCTATGTAAAAGAAATAATATGGCCAATCTGCAGTGTGGTCTCTGACTCAGAACTCTTGATCATTTTGCCCAACAATACCAATTCTGTACAGTGAAACTCAGAGGTAAGACTTATATTGATGTTTTTTGTTAAATGAAGCTCACAGTTTGGTTATCTTTGCCTCACAGACAGCAAATAAAGATAATTTTCAACTTTAAGTTTAAAAGAGATGTTATCTAAACATACTCTTTAACAACAATGGGATTTAACATGGAAGGTAAGGATTACACTGCAGTTTGGGGGACAATGCTCTTTAAGCTAAGAGGGAATTACTAACATTTTCCTTGGTATGAATGCATTCGGGGAAAAACTAAAATAAGATAATCACATAATGTGGACAATGATCTGATTAAACGCTTATGTGATTCAAAGTGTCAGATGTGTAATTCTGGGAGTGGCACATGGTGGGATTATCAGTGGAATTCTGTGAAAAGTTTTAAACTTCTTCTGGATGATTTGGAGGTCTAGAAATACAATATTGATAAAAATTAAAATGTCAGACCCATGTCTAGGATGTGGCATGAAATGGAACAGCCTTCTTGAGTGACCTCTAGAAAGTCATTTATATATTTATCTAAACTTGCCTGGCCATATTTCCTTTATGGAGAGTTCTAGATGACTGGTTTAGTAGTGAAAAAAATACATAAATTGTTTAAAATAATTTTATCACAATCCAAATCATGATTAGATCTATAGCTATAAATGTTTCTCAGCTTGTATCATCTTAGTCACGCCAAGGCATTCGCTGTCTCTACTTTCCTTTAGGCACTTGCTCCCAACTTGTCAATTTGTTTTCCTGACTGTCCTACAGGGTTTACATATCTCCATCTTAATACATCAATACTGAGTTCATAGTTTATTCTTACAAACTTGTTTCTGTTTCTGGAGTCTCAGTCTTGGTGAATGGTGTGAATGTCCATCAAATTCCCAAGTTTGGGGATTCCTGGGTGGTGCAGCGGTTTGGCGCCTGCCTTTGGCCCAGGGCGCGATCCTGGAGACCCGGGATCGAATCCCACGTCGGGCTCCCGGTGCATGGAGCCTGCTTCTCCCTCCTCCTGTGTCTCTGCCTCTCTCTCTCTCTCTCTCTCTCTCTCTGTGACTATCATAAATAAATAAAAAATTAAAAAAAAAAAAAAAAGCCCAGGGCTCTGCCCCTCACTAGATATTGACCCTGGGCAAGTTTATTTAAAAAAAAAAAAAAAAAATTCCCAAGTTGGAATACCCTTTCTTTCACCCAGCCCTGCATGCCAGTGTCACACACTGACCACTCTGTCTCACAAACATTTCCAAACTCAGACTCTGCTGGTTATTAGAGTTGCCATGTTCATCTCAGCATGCCATCCCTCCTGTGTTAAGATCTTCACTGGCTCCTTAAGCCTGGATCTTACCTGTTCTCAACATAAATACAAAATAACCATTATGTGATGTGATAAAAGCGTTAGCTAATGCTACCATAGTAATAACGTTGCAATATATAAAAGTATTAAACCAACACATTGCATACCTCAAATCTACACAATGTCATATGCCAATTGTATCTCAATTAACAACAACAACAACACACTACCACCACCAACAAAAAACCCCTCCATCGGCCCCCTCCATTGGCTCCGTGTGATGTTGTATTTATTAGTTTTCTATGGTTGCCATGACAAATTACCACAAACTGAGTGGATTAAAACAACACCAATGGCTACCTTGCAGTTGTGTAGATCATAAATCTGACACAGGTCACACTGGGGGAAAATTAAGGCGTGAGCCAGGCTACTTTCCTTCTTTTAGACTCTATGGGAGAGTCAGTTTGCTGTTCATCTGACTTGTTGGCAGAATTCAGTTTCTGTGGTCATAGGACCAATGTCTTCATTTCCTTGTTGGCTGTGGCCCTAGAGTTTGTTCTCAGCATCTACAGGCTGCGCATTCCTTGGTTTGTGGCTCCCTTCCTCCATCTCCAAGCCAGCATCATGTGGCCAAACCCTTCCCATGTTGTGTCTCTCTGACCATTCCTCCATCTCTCTTTGACCCAACTGTCAGACTTTCATCTTTCAATGACTCATGGAATTAGATTGGAGTAATCTAAAATAATCTGGGATAATCTCCCCATCTCAAGATCCTTAATTCTGATCACATGTGCAAAGTTTCCTTTGCCATGTAAGGTAATGTATTCACAGGTTCAGGGGATGAAGATGAATACATCTTTGGTAACCATTTTTCTGAGCTCACAGGTGTGTTGAAGTTTTAGGAAACCTAATAAGTAAATTCTCTCAGAACAGAAAACAATTGAGTGTGCAGGGCATAGAAATGTCAGCTTTATTGGTGATAAAGGTGACTGAGAGATGTGACTTTATTTTTTTATATTAAAGATTTTATTTATTTATTTGAGAGAGAGAGAACATGAGAGAGCAAGACAGTGATCGAGCACAAGTGGGGGAGGCACAGAAGGAGAGGGAGAAGCAGACTCACTGATGAACCGGGAGCCTAGATGCAGGGCTCCATCCCAGGACCCCAGGATCATGACCTGGGCTGAAGGTAGACACTTAACTGACTGAGCCACGCAGGCACCCCGAGATGTGACTTTAGATTCATGGCAAATGGCTTTTCTAATACTTTACCTCTAAATTAGACAGGTTTTCCCACCCAGCCACTGGCCAGTAGCAGCGGACAGAGCACGCTCCTGTGAGCACACCTGTGGAAGAGCAGTGTGAACTGTGCATAGTCAGCCCCAAATTCATCTTCCCCTGATGAACACACTTCTGGCCAAGAGTGTGAAAGGGATAGAGGGACAGGATGGGACAAGTTCTTCTCCATGAAAACAGGACAGAAGGAGACTAAAAAGTGTCCTTCATCATAGTCCACTGACTGAATCCACACTTTAAATACTGTATCTTTCAGGGTCAACTCCCACCTTCTATTTTATCTCTCGTCACTGCCCCCTCCTGAACCCTGTACTCCAGCATCCAGGTCTTCTCACTGTTCCTGTATATACCAATTCCCTGCTCTCCTATTTGCCATCTTCTCTACCTAGACCATCTCACTAGTCTTTGTGCAAACTTTTATTCATTCCTTAAAGGTAACATCACCTGTCTTCTCTGAACACAGCTCTGTAGCTCCCTCCAGAATCCTTTCTCTTGAGGTCATACCTCCTCAATGTCTCACATAGTGGTTGGATTTGGGGCGTAATGGAATCTCATTAAATGTTTTTGAATGAACTTCATGTTTTGCATAAAATTTATTCAAGAATTTCTGTTTGCCTTTCTGCCTTCCTTTTGAGGAAAGGGATTATGTCTCATTCATCTTTTTAGCCCTAGCACTGTCTCTATGCCTGATATATAAAATGTTCTGCATAAACTTTTCCTGAAAGAATATGTAAATTAATGATTTAATTAGTTCTGTCCAAAGCAGAATATATTATTGGAGACGTCTGGATTCTCTGGTCTATTAGTTGCTATTTTTAAAAGCAACTTTTGATATATAAATCAAGATCCCTTTTGTGGCCAACAAAGTCCTAAAGGAGCCAGTCTGAGGACATTCTCTGACCTGCTTACCAAACATACTTTCCTGGCTTGTTCCCTTATTTTGTTTTGACTTTATAGCTCATATAACCACATATGTAATACCATTCTAATGTTATGCTATATTATGTTATGTTATAGATTTTATATTATGTGATATATTGGCTTATTTCTTTTCTGCCCAACTATACTATAAGCCCCATAAGAACAGTGACTTTGTTTTACTCAATATCTCCAACAGTGCCTGCTACATAATAGGCATTAATCTTGTTCAATGAATGAAACGATGAATGAGATACAGTGGAATGAGAGAAAAAATAAGATTTTTGAAATCAGAGAAGACTGGGTTAAAATCCTAGTTCTCTGATCTTCCTAGCTGTCTGGCCTCAAGCAAATCATTTAACATTTAATAATATCTATCTTGCATGGTTGGTGGGATGTTGGCAATAATAAATGTAAAATATCTGGCACACACTACGTGTTCAAGAAATGGTGGCTATAATTATGTCACTAGCTTTTATAGTTAAGAACATTAATTATGTTAAAATTATTAATGAACGGCAGCCTGGGTGGCTCAGCAGTTTAGTGCCACCTTCACCTTAGTGCGTGATCCTGGAGACGGAGATGGAGTCCCACATCAGGCTCCCTGCAGGGAGCCTGCTTCTCCCTCTGCCTCTGTCTCTGCCTCTCTCTCTGTGTCTCTCATGAATAAATAAATAAAATCTTTAAATAAATAAATAAATAAATAAATAAATAAATAAATAAGATGAGTTTCTTTCATGCTAACCAAGTATATCTTTGTGCACCTCTTAAAAGGGAATGAAATGAAATTCTAGGGTGCATACTCAATTGCTATCAGCAAAGTCAAGTATCTTTAACAGAGTATCATAATATCCACCAAACTTATTAAGAATACTATGAAAGGATTCTGAATATTCCCAAACAAGAGAAATATTTTGACATCATCCACAAAACTCTCCAAGTTTCCTATTCAACCCCTAGGACACTGGGCCAAGATGGCAGTTATAAGGTACCCTGGCCTCTGTAAGACCAAAAGGATTTTTTGGGCATATACAGGCTGATTCATCTAAGCCAAAAAAGAAAAGGAAAGCCTGGCTTTTCTATTTCTGGAATGTTTTGTTGCATCGGCATTTACTCTAGATTTTACAATAAATTCAATTACAGCTTTAAGTCAGATAATAATATAGTACTTTCTATGTTAACTTATCTTGCTGATTTTTAAAGTAATCACTATTTTATATCTGGTAGCTTATGGATTTCAACGAAATTTTGTACCCATTGTGTCAAACCTGTACTGTGCACAGCAGGTACCTCATCTTGATTAAATTTGTACCATCCTGTAAAACAAGGCTAGTTTTCACTCTTTGTTGTTGAAGAAGTTGTGGCCCAATGCAGTTGTGACTCTCCCAGAGCTGCAAGAAACAAAATCTGGTCGGTATATGATGTAATGGAAAGTATATAGCTTTTAGAAAAGTTTGATTCAGTTCAGATCTGTAACAGGCTGTGTGTCCTGGGTGGTTCTCCAATCTCTACCTTCTTCACCTGTAAAATGGGGTTATTGGTCTCACACAAAGCTTTTGCCAGCATTCAGATAAAAAAGCTACATATGTGGTCATCTCTAAATATAAGTACTTTACTCATTTTTAATATCATAAGATACATACATCTCTGACAGAGTTTAGTGGTCTTTTAATACACTTCCAGAATTTCCATGTGAAACAAATAAAACAAAAAAATAAGCACAAACCCCCAAAACATGTGATAGACCATTTCTCTGCTTTGTTTTATACTCCTGTGATTGAGTCTTTTTGTGTTCCCAAACCACTTTTAAAGGGCATACCCTCCTGCTTTACTGAATCATAATCAACTCATTTATTCATTCAACAGTTATTTATGAAGCACCTATTATAGAGCGAGACACAAGGCATTAGATTTGCATTACTGAATGAAATAAGTAAGGCTTTTATTCTCTTGGGAGAGCCAAACACCACAAAATTGAATAATAAAGCAAAACAAAGTAGTAGGTATTTGCATTAGGATTTGAGATCTAGTGAAAATAAAACAGGGCTATGTATTACAGAGTTACTTGGGGCATAGATAAAGTGGTGTCTTAAGGACACTACTCCCAGGGAAGACAGAGAAGACCTCTCTGAGAAACCAACAAACTAAATCCAGGATTAGCAGTCAACTCAGTAAAAAACACAGCAAGGGTTGTGGATTTTGCTCTCTATTTGGTGGAGGATCACTGTGGAAGCTAAAAAGACAATGTTTTGTAAGGGCATAAAACTGGAAACAATGAGATGAACTGGGAAGCTGTTTATTAACAGGAAAAGCAATAAATGTGAGAGCTTAGAAAAAGAGCGTGGGCCCTTTTTCAGGGAGATAATCAGGGAAGCTGTGTCTGAGGAAGACTGTTTGAGATGGACTGGAGTGAAGTGAGGGAGGAAAAGTATTTCAGGTTGCTGGATTAGGAGTGGTAGTGAGGCTGGTGAGAAGGGGGTGGGTGTAGGACGCAGAGATGACAGTCTCTGCAAATGGAGTGGATGTGGGGTGTCAGGGGAAGAGAGATTCTAAGACTTGAGTAGTTCCACTGACTCAGAGAAATCTAGGCAAGGAGAAGATTTTTGAAAGAATGGGTAAATCAAAAATTTGTTTTGTATATGAATGATCATTTTAATTATCTGTTAAACAGACAAAAGTTAATCTGTAAACCTTTAAATATAAAACCAATTGTAGCCTCCTCCTCTGTCATGGCTCCATTTTCCAAAGGCAGTCAAATTTTGGCTGCTACCCGCTACCCCCTGGTGTGAGAGAGAAGGCTCCTGTGTTGAGGGCTCTGCTGAGAAAGAGCCCATCCAGAAGACACCTGCCCCAGATTGTGATGGTAGAAGACAAGATCGCAGCATAGGGGCTTTATTGTGGAGAATCAAATTTACTCAAAGTTTGAGGGAAAACCAGTATTTTCACGGAAACACAAATAAAGATTAAGTTATGGAGCAGAGTGAAATATTTGCATAGATTTTAAAGATGAAGTAAACGGAGAAGAAGATACAATACAAATACACATGCTCATGTGTATAACACTTTAGGGAGATAACTTCTACATAAATCAAAGGAAAGATGTTATCATTTTGAAAAGGAGAAAATGAGAATTATTGATTCTCACTTTCAGTTTTACTGTTTAAAAAGAGAAAAACTGATATGGTTTCACTCATATGTGGAATATAGGAAATAGTGAAAGGGCTATAAGGGAAAGGAGGGAAACTAAGTAGGGAAAAATTAGAGAGGGAGACAAACCATGAGAGACTCCTAACTCTGGGAAATAAACAAAGGGCTGCAGAAGGGGAGGAGAGCGGGGGAATAGGGCAACTGGGTGACAGGCAGTAAGGAGGGCACTTGACCAGATGAGCACTGGGTGTTATACTATATGTTGGCAAATTGAATTTAAATTAAAAATTAAAAACAAATAAAAAGAAAAATTGGAAGAGGCATTTTGGAAACTAGAAACCAAGGATTTGTATGGCAAACTCAGTTGATACTGACACATCCCCAGCACTCAGGTAAGAAACTGATTGATTTCCCAGCACAGTTTTTAAACACATAATTACCCTGTTTAATTAGCTATTTTCTATTTACTTTTCTTATCTCTATAATCATAATTCTGAGATCAACTGTATTGTGTTTCTACGATTTGGCAAGCAACCTACTAATTAATTAACCAACCCATTAGTTTTATAGGAGTAAAAGCAATCCAGGCATTTATTTGGCATCATATACAAATGAAGTTGATCACTTTTCATTGTTTGATTTTTACTGAATTTGATGATCTGCAACTGAAATATTAAAATACTTGGGGGCCTGGGTTTTAATCTTGTAAAACCTCAACAAATGTCACTGTCTGTCCCTGTGTCTGATTCTGTTGTGCCAGGCTTCCCAGGGGCAGTTTAGGTAATCTGTTATTCAGATATATCTGCAGTGCCAAGTTTCTATTTACACAGGAAAGGAAGTGATTTTGTATTTGTGCCCCTTAAAAGAAAAGCCTGAAGGACAGATTATGGTCAGAGCAGCAATGTTTAAGTTATTGAGGCAGAAATAACTTGGGCAAAAAAAAAAAAAAAAAAAAAGTGGTCCCAAGAGGATTAACACATTAAAAAAAATGCCTCCACTCAACCTCATTAGACAGTTCAATGATAATTTTTCTATTGTAAGTACCCTGCATTTTTATTCACAATGGTATTAAGATAAAAAGAATAATTATCTTTTCTTGCATTTTAACAAAAGATTTTACAATGACAAAATAGTTTACTGAAAATAGCAGTTGAGAGGTCTGTTATAATTCTATTGTTACTTTTAGAGCAGATGCCATGTCACATACAAAATGCCAAGACCACAGAAAAATATTTTTAGCTGTGTAAAAATATGTGACATTTAAGGAAGAAATGGTAGTGCTTTGATTCATTTGTTAATTGAGCACTTCAACATTTTCTATACACAATTGTTTGAAGGTTACAGAATGTAAAAAGGATGCAATCCTTGCTCTCATGCAATTTATATTTTTAGACAATTAAGATAAACTGTTCTTTATAGCTTCTGTGGGAGGCAAAAAGAGAAAGGCAGCTAGATCAAATGTATTCTTGGTACGTATGTATTCCTAGTATTTGGTTTTAATATGACAAAAGATAGCAGCTCAGGCTGGGCATTAAAGGGAAAAAAATAGCTTGAATGAGCAAAATGGACTCACTTGAGGAAAAGCTGGAAGTGAGAGAGAAACCTTACAGGGTATGAAAGAAGCTTATACAACCTTGAGGAGAGAGTAGATAGGGTTTTAAGAGGAGAACAGAAATGGTGTCGACTCATTGGCAAGTCTTTTTAACAATATTTAAGGTAGAGAAATGTAAGATAGGATATAAATAGATGACATGTTCAGAGCCTGTGGTCTAGACATAGATAGAGAACGAAAGCAGGTATTTACAATTTTTAGAAGGCTTAAAAACCTATCACATATGTATAGGTATATATATGTATTGGGTACACCGTAAATAGTACCTCAATAATTTTTAAGCAAAAAAAAAAAATACTGTCATTTAAATGTAAGTTGTCTTCTCTCTTCTAAAATGAAGACTTGAATATAATTTTGGAACAGATTTTTTCATTGTACTGTAAAAAAAAACCCATAACATTGGAAGTGGATAGTTTAGGGAAAGAAGGAAAATGAACAACCACCATTCATGGCCTTAGGGAAGAGCCAGGTACAAAGAATTAAATCAAATATAAATCCTACAAACATAATGGCTGGTTGTTCAGTTTAAAGTTCTAAATTGGGTGTGTTGTTAGGAGCTGTAGTTCTCTGCAAATCTTATTTCTGATACATGTATATCCTTTCCTAAAAGGCGATCTAGACCGCTTCTACATGTGTATTGTGTCTTGCTCTGAGGAGGTATGTATAGGTTCTCTTGCCGAAGCAGCTACCTACTGATGACAGGTGAGGAGACCCTGAAATCTGAAAGACATAATGATCTGATGTTACCTTCAACTTATGGCCATCAGCTATAGACATTTACTCAGCCCACCTGGACAGAGCTAGGGATGTCTCACATGTAAAGATATTTAAAACAACATAGAATTTGGTAAATATACTAAATTTAGGTACTTTAGTACTGATACTAAACAATCATATTCTCAGACCTTTTTACAGACATTATAATCCTGGGCATAGAGCACGGTTTGTCTCTGCAGTGGGTAAAATAATGGCTCCCAAAGATGTCCAGGTCCAAATCCCCAGAGCCCATGTATATGTTTTGTTACATGATGAGGGGGAATTAAGGTTGCTAAGCAGCTGACCTTAAAATAAGGAAACTATCCTGGATTGCCAAAGTGGATCTGATGAGATTACAGGGCTCCTTTAAATGTAGAAGAGGACCAGAGAAGAAGATGTGACAATGGAAGCAGTGTCAGAGCAGTATGACGTGAGAGAGACTCAACCCACCACTGCAGGCTTTGGACATGGAAGAAGGTACTGCAAGTCAAAGAATGCAAGTAGCTTCTAGAAGCTGGAAAGGACAAGGAAACCAATTCTTTGCTAGAGACTCTAGAAGCCATGCCATGCTGGATTGCAAATTTCTCATCTTCCTAGGAGTCCCCAGAGCTCCTATCTTAAATTCCATGGGATGGAGATAAGCAGAACACCTCTATGATGGAAAGTAAGGCAGCTCTGGCATCATGGAGTTAGACCCAGAGTGAGGCAGAGAAATGCCTGAAAAGAGATCCCAAGGGGCATCTGGGTGGCTCAGTCTGTGAAGCATCTGACTCTTGATTTTGGTCCAGGTTATGATCTCAGGGTTGTGAGATCCAGCCCCGAGTTGGGCTCTGTGCTGTGTGTGGAACCTGATTAAGATTCTCTCTCTCCCTCTACCTTTTCCCTCCCTCTCTCATTCCCTCTCTAAAAGGAGAGAGAGAGAGAGAGAGAGAGAGAGAGAGAGAGATTCCAAGCCATGATCACAGACTTGTGAAGTTCTCTTTCATCCTCTTGAAAACTTCCAGAGTATTAACCATGACTACTCTTGGCTATGCAGTGAGAACCTGAGCATGCTCAGGAAAAAAACCACTTTGTACCTTCCCCCAAAGAGCAGTGAGGGCCATGGCAGTCAACAGCAGAGAACAGCATGTCTAGCAAAATGCTGATGCCACAAGAGGAATGTGTAGGAGTAAGATGAGGGCAGGGAGGGGGAAGAGGGTGGCATTCCTGTGCATTTTTTAGATGTTCTTAGAGAAAAAGCTGGGTGTAATATATGACAATACTCATCTGGGATCAGCCTCAAGTGATCATAATTTGGTTCAAGCAATAACTATATAAGATTTCTGACTCACAGTAATGAACAAAAATATGAAAGAAAAAAATTAAGTAAATTTAACTAAGCTCAAAAATGACATGGACAAAATGAACCTGAAACAGAATAAGCTGGAATTGAGGAACACATGAAGAAGTCAATGCCAAGCAATGTAGCCATAAACCAATAATCTGAAAATTAATTATTGATTCTTAGGCACGTCAAGGACCTAAACAGACATTTTGATAGCAGCCGCCCTTTGAATATTCAGACATAGATCCACACAAGTAGACATATATGGCAGACATGGCATTAATAGTCACTGAGAACTTTTAAATAAACTGCTGGGACAATATTTTTCTATGTGGGAAAATGTAAATTAAAACACTACTTCACACTGTATAAAAAATTAAGTTTGAAGTGAATTTAACCTATGAATGCAAAAAGCTGAAATTTAAATCTTTTAGAAGAAAATATAGGACAATATTGAATATGATGTTGGGCTAGAAAAAGATTTCCTAGACACAAATTTCATAAAAGCACAAAGATCAGAGGAAAGTATTGATAACTTTTTTTTAAAAGATTTTATTTATTTATTCATGAAAGACACAGAGAGAGAGGGGCAGAGACATAGGCAGAGAGAGAAGCAGACTCCATGCAAGGAAGCTGATGTGGGACTCAATCCTGGGACTCCAGGATCATACCCTGGGCCGAAGGCAGATGCTCAACCGCTAAGCCATCCAGGAGTCCCTATTGATAACTTTGATAGCATTGAAACAAAAATATCTTGAACAGCAAAATAAGCTACCAGTAAAATGTAAAAATAATAATTGTGAAAAAATAATTCTAAGCATAAAAATGAATATAAGGAATACATAAAACAACCAAAAAAGATAAAATGGACAAAGTTTTGAATAGCTATAATTCTTATAAATAAAAAAGTTGATTATATATGGAGAGAGAATATGTATATTCAAAAGTCATAAATAATCAGGCCCATACATAGGGAAATAATAAGAAGATGCAATCTTTCAAATTGGCAACATGTTAAGCCTACCAATATCAAATGTTGTCAAGAATATTTGAAAATGGTAATTCTCAAAAGTTTATCGCTTAGAATAGAAACTGTTATAATTACTTTGTTGTTGTTGTTGTTATAATTACTCCACTTCTAGGAATAGAACTCTCCACTATATCCCTACCCTCCCAAAAAACCCTTGGTATGTACAAATAATTTTTACAATGATAATGATTTACTCACAAAATTATAAATTACTTAAATATTCATCAACAGTAGAATAAATTAAACAATCTGAACTATAAAATAAGTACAATATTACAAAGTGGGGATAAATGAAGTAGAACTGTATCTATTAAATGTACATTAAAAAATAGGCTACAGTAAGATATACAAATCTATTCATATAAAACTTTAAAACCTGCAAAGCATTGCTTTTAGGTATATGTCCACATAAAGTAAAACCCAAGAACAAACGTGAGGAATCAGAAACATGGTCTGAAGGAAATATTTTTTTATTTTTTAATTTTTTTAAGATTTTGTTTATTTATTTATTCTACAGAGACACAAAGAGGCAAAGACATAGGCAGAGGGAGAAGCAGGCTCCCTACAGGGAGCCCAGTGTGGGACTCAATCCCAAGACCCTGGGATCATGACCTGATCCGAAGGTAGATGCTCAACCACTGAGCCTCCCAGGTGCCCCTGAGATTGGCATTCGAGAAGACTCTTCTTAGGGGCTCAAAGGTTGCTTTATATATGAAATAGTCCATGATTTAGCACTATGTTCTTGGCAGTATGTTCCTCTCAAAAACCTAGCAGGCTTATGATCTGTTGGCCTTGAAGCAAATATTTTTAAATGTTAAGGTTTGTTAAAGCCAAATAGTGAGTTTACAAGTATTTGTTAAATATATCTCTAGAATACCTTTTTTCCCAGTATGTCATAATTTTGAAGTTCAATAGAAAAAACAAAATAAAGATGACTTTACTTTGGCTCATTGATTAGTATATTTTAGATGCATGAGGCAGGAAGAGTACTGAAAAGGACTACATCTCATAGATAGGACAGCCTTGTGTCAATTACTCATATTATTAAGAACATTAAGAAATCATTTTTTAAAAGATTATTTATTTATTTATTCATGAGAGACACAGAGAGAGAGGCAGAGACATAGGCAGAGGGAGAAGTAGGCTCCATGCAGGGAGCCTGATGTGGGACTTGATCCAGGGACTCTGGAATCACACCCTGAGCAAAGGCAGACGCTCAACCACTGAGTCACCCAAGCTCCCAAGAAATCATTTAAGTGAAATATCAATCATATGACTAATTTTTCATTCAAAAGAACAATGATTTTGAAAGTCTTTGGGACAACTCAGGCTCACCAAAATCATAATTTTATAAACTGAACAAACGTAAGCTCCTATAAATCAGCATTGAGAGAGTGTTCAGTAAATAAGATTGAATTCTATTATGGTTTCATGCTTCATGGGCTTTGAAGAAAGGCTTTTATTTCAGTTTCCATGTTCCTATCCATTTAAAGCAAAACAATTTAAAGTCTTTGTTGCAAATCTTAATGCCAGACTATCAAGAGGACTGATTCAGAGAAAATAAGATTTAACCACAGATGAGTCAATATTTTAAAATGCAATAATAAAATCTGTATTCGTTTTTTTACTTATGCTTTTTGAAAGGACTGTTTAAAAGTGCACATTTTCTTCATATTTAATCTTCTGATTTCCCAATAAAAAGAAAAATTTATTCTAGAATTATCATCTGTATTGAAAACTTCCAGATAAATAAATTATACTACCTGTTCACTTACTCACTTTTACTGACTCTTTATTTTTTAAGATTTTATTTATTTATTCATGAGAGACACACAGAGAGAAGAGAGGCAGAGAGAGAAGCAGGCCCCATGCAGGGAGCCCGATGCAGGGCTCAATCCTGGTACTCCAGGATCACGCCCTGGGCTGAAGGCAGATGCTTAACCGCTAAGCCACCAACTTACTCACTCTTAACACTTAACATGGCATTTATACAACTTAAACTTATTCAAGAACAAAATTTCAAATTCTATTTTTAGGCCATGTCTGCTACTAGTACTATTATTTTAATCTTATTTGAAATTTTACATTAAATTTTGTATGTAAAACATCCTAAGATGACATGTATGTTCAATATAAAGTGAACAAAGCAAAGAAATATTGGTGATTATTTAAGAAAGAATATATGTACTTATGACATTGAATCTATCAATGAACAAATACTTCTAGGGACCTACTATCTACCCAGGATTGAAAATAATAATAATAAAAGATTTATAATATAACTCTAAGTTAGAGTTCAGGGTGCTAAGCCCAAGTGGTAAAGCCTGGAGTCTTTCTCCATTGCTAATCAAGAAAATGCCAGATTTATTAAAAAAAAAAAAAGTTTACATTTCTTGTCTAATCATTGGCATCCCACTTACAGACTTGTGTTGGGCATAAGTTAACAACATAATGCAGCTTTATATCAGGGTGAGAGTAGTCATTACAGTTAGAAGACAAGAAACGGCACAGATAGTTGTTCAGAGTGGCATGTCTAGAAACAAAGACTGCAAGGAAGGTTCCATTTAAGACCATGAAGGAAGGGCTTCTGTAGGTACTGGAGGGAGAAATGTTTGTTGTGGAATGAACTTCATGCTAACAGTTTCCATCTCAAATATTGTGTAACAAAGCGGGATTATTCTTGAGTCAATATTAGAAAACCTTCATGATTCACCCTGAGAACTGAAGATAACTATTGGTGGTCAGTCCTGACTCTATGAGACATAATCGCTTCATCCGCCTTCATTAGAACCACCATGTCCCTCCTGGCAAACTCATTTCTCTCCATTTAAAAGACACAATGTTATCATTGGCAGAATTATTGATGACCAAAAGAAAAAAAAAATACAACTCACAGGAAAGCCCAAATAGACTGACCACTCATTCAGTCCAGCAGCAACACTGAATGGTGCTCCAGTCATTGGCACAGGAGAGATTTTAGAGATGGCCCAAAGTCAAGGAAAGATAATGAAGAATTCAGTTCAACTCTCATGCTCAAAAGAACTCAAGTATAGAGAAAAGTACATAATATAATAGGCACACAGGTTAAACAGATATCATATTTTGCTGTATTTGAGTTAGAGCTGTCTCATTAAAAACAAAAACAAAAACAAAAAACCAACCAACAAACAAACAAACAAAAAAACAAACAAAAGCCACAGAGTTCAAGCCCCTTCCAAACCCTTCACTGCTATTAATTTTCAGTATTCCAATACGGTCTGTGTACTAGCCATGCATGTATTCATGTGTATCCTACCCATAATTCTTCTTTTCACATATTTTAATTACATATTAGAATCAGTAAATGAAATAACAATTGTCTGAAATAAGAAACATGGGTTTCTTAAAAAAACATAAATTTGTTTAAAAGAAGGAGGAAAAGGACAGGAAAGAGGAAGGAAGAAAATATCTTTGGATAATTGATACATTGGTGGGTAGTTTCTGGGCATAATTGAAAATGTGTCCATTTTAGAGGCCTACTAAAACATCTAAGCCTCAGAATTCTTCTAAGAGCTATTTTAGGTCTCCAAACAGAAGAGATATTGAAAGAGAGAGAAGAAATAAGGATTTTTTTTGTTGAGAAAGGAGATAGAAGAAAGCTTTAAATTTCAAGGTTTTGGAAGGACCTTATTAGAAGTTTGAAGTTTAGTTATACATTCTTTGAAACTAACTGCAAACTTTGGGAAACAGGTAGGTCAACTTGATATCAATGTAAACTTTATGGAAGCAATTCTAGCAAATCAAAAGGTGTTCAGAATGCTTTGAGTTCATACTACAGTATTCAGTCCAAATCAGACCCAAGCCCCAGGGACTGAAGAGCAGAGAAAAGAGAAAAGTCATCCTCTAGGAAAAATATCTGCATGGCAAAGGGCTAATGCCAACAAAAGTAAAGTCCCACTGAAGAGAGTTATTCAGTAAATCCCTCCCTTAATCATGCCTTTGAGTGACCTCACACAACCATGTCATTTAAATGTCATGATGAATAAGAGAGTGAATATACTGAACCAAAGTATTTCATTGAGGCACTAAAGTTACTTAGATACTTGGAAATGATATGATACTGTGCATGTTGATAGGCTACCATTACATTTACTAGGATACTGCTTATCAAAGAATCAATTACTTGAGCAAGGAGGGCAAATATGAACAAAAACTATAAACCTGAATTAGTAAACCTATTTTTGTATTGCACATTAAAGTCCAAGATATATTTCTTCTTTATCAGAAAGATTGTTATCCCAAGTAGTAGAGTTTGGGTGTGGTTTACTGGTGTGCTCTTTTCTGGGCTCGACAAACATCTGTAGATGAAGATTTTCTTGAACATTTTAGTTGGCATTATCGGCTCAGATGTGTCCACCTCAAATTCATATGCTGAAGTCTTAATCCCCAGAATGTCAGAATGTGACTGTATTTGAAGAGAGGGTCATTAAATTGGTAGTTAAGATAGTGTCGTTGGGGTGGGCCCTAATCCAATATGACCAATGTCGTTCTAAGAAGAGAATAGGATATGTATGCAGATGTGAGGACACAGGGATATGGTCATTTACAAAGTGAGGAGAGAGGCCTGAGAAGAAATTGACCCTGCCACACCTTGATCTCAGATTTCTAGCCTCCAGAACTGTAAGAAAATAGATTTCTGTTATTGAAACTATCTGGTCTGGGTTACTTCATTATGGCAGCCTTTACAAACTAACACAGTTAGTATCTACTACCTTTAGGTTTCATGTTTTGTGGCCACTTAGCCATCCTACAAGTCAGTTACAGACCAATGCATCTTCTTTCTGTGTGTTAGTAACAATGTCATGAATCTAGAAAAGTTATAATCTGTGTTTATTAAGGGGTAAAACAGTATTTTAATTAGAAGACTCTCCAAGATAGCCAGAAATACACACTAACTTCTAACACTAAATTCTAGTTCTTCCTTCAATCCTCAAAAAGGGGTGATTGGAATAAATGAAAAAAAAAATCCTATACCTAATATTAACCCTGTTTCACTTGGTCATTGATAAGAAATAATATAGATTCACTCTAGGTAATAGCTCTTTTTGAAATTACCACCTGTTTTATCTGTAGTTGGTTGGTTTATTTGTTGTTTGTTTTAACCAGGTACAGAATTACCCACAAAATAATTTTTAACTGACTGATAAAGGAATAACTCATTATAAATCATATTATTTACAAAGTCATTCTTAGAACATTCTTAGGAAGGGTTAATTTGACATCTCATTATTGAGCACTTACTGCATGCTCTGGCATTCTCTTGTAAGTGCTGGAGATATTATATTGAGCAAAATAAGCTTACCCCATGAAGCTTAAACTGTAGTAGAGAAGATATACAGTTAGCCACTGTCCTGCTATGAGCACTTAAGGGCATCAGTTTACTTGATTGTGGAGTCTAGGGCAGAGGTCAGCAAACTTCTTTTTTTTTAAAGGGCCAGATGGGAAATATTTGAGGCTTTGGTGCTACACAGAAATATCACAACTACTTGACTTTGTCATTACATAGCAAAAGTGGACATAGACAATGTGTAAACAAAAGATTTTATTTATGGGCACTGAATTTAGAATTTCTTATACTTTTCATATATCATGAAATGTTTACCTTTTGATCCTTTTTTCCAACTATTTAAAAATGTAAAACTCATTTTTCGCTGAAGGTCACAGTGAGGGCAAAGAGAAGATCTTGTGAGGAAGGAGAACCTGATCTGAGAGCCAGGGAAAAACCAAACCAGACAAAGGCAGAGTCGATGGGGTAGGGGACTGGAGTGCTCTCCAGGGTGACTTGCAATGAGGAGTGATAGAAAACTGTGAAGAGAGTTCACCCTTTGTTGAAGCTGTCTACCCTTGATACAAGCAGCCCAGAGGATACATAACAAGGAGAAATTTTTCTCTCTCTCAAATCACACAACATATGTGAGCACCTACTCTGCCTACCAGGAAGACTGGACTGACTCTTTATATAAACTGTGTGTAATTATCACTTTACTCCCTTTGCCTGAAGGCCTGTGAAGGCAGCAAATGATTCTCTTATTCTCTTGCTTCTTTGGTGAAGCAATCATGTGAGTGCAGGAAAAAAAAAATGAGATCACAAGTGTGTGTTTATTTAGCTATGCTTTGACAGTAAGTTCTAGATGTTCTTATCTCCAGTGGTATAGCTTTTGTGTGATTGTATGTGATATTGGACAACTCCCTTCACTTCCTGTACACATCCATTTGTACTCGCTAAGTAAAAATAACACTTACCATCAAACCTAACCATAATGGCTCTTAGTGGCTCTTAGAGAATGTAAAATATGTTGTCATGCACATCACAATAAAATAAAATTTCAGAGCAATTAGATGAATACATATCTAAGATCAAACATTAATACTAATCCAAAGACTATGTAATTAATCCAAATTCTGACTTTTAAACAATTTACTGGGTGTGTTATTACACATCTTAAAAAAAGATAGAGTTTTCACTATTTGGCTGCTGCTCAGATAGACATGTTTAGATATTTTAGAAAGGAAGCTATAGTTTTGTTTCATTTTTTTAACTGCTGTGGAAAAGAAAGTACATTTATTTACTTTATAGTAGCATTCAATTTTAGTCAGTATCAAATTTATTCTATGTGCTAAAATGTAATGATAACCTGGCAAAAATAGAGAGCATATGTTTGGCTCAGGGTTCAATACTTGAATGGAGATGAGGCAAAAAGTTTTTCCCTGGTAACCAAACCAGCACTGTGTGCCTGTCATGCTAATATACTGCAGTCACTAAGGTGTTAACGTGCTATCAAGGGTTTGAATCCACATCGGTTAGTAAATAAATAAATAAAACAGCCCTTCTGCTCATTAGGAAACCATCCAAATCCAGGGAGAGAGAATCAAGTTCCTAATTTATGAGTCAGCCACTTAAAAAAAAGGAAAAAAAGGTAAAGCTAACACAGTCGTTCTTGCAGCCTTCCCCACACCTATCTTTCTGGAAAAATAAATTCCTGCTTATTCGGAATCACTACCAGTAAGTTCTATTACACTGGCAGATGTAGGAAAAATAAAAGTTTCCCTGGGACTTCAAACATGAGACTGAAGAAATGATTATGGCAAATTGTTGTCCCTAATTAATTAAGATGATTTATATGACACGCTGTGTAATTGAAAAATGCAAAGTAAAAAAAGTCCCAGTGGTAAAGGAGATTCATATTCAAGCTAGATGGCATAAAACTGGAAGAATAGGCTCCATTAATGAGTCCTCCAAGTCAGCCTTCAATTTAGTCTTCATTGTTGGCAACCTATTGATCAGTGGATAGTGATTTACCAGAAAATTATGGACCACAATAATGAAATTCTACAACAAAAATTCTCAGATTGGACGTCATGCTGTTGACCACAAGACAGTTGAGAAGACGCAATCTCTTTTGCTTTTAATTCTCAAAAGCAAGCGTTTGTTTTATGGGTTTAAACTTCCCCATTAAAATAACTTTTTATTCTAATCTCATTGTCTCTTTTGCTCCTTGTTCCCTTCACCTCCCCCGCTGCCCCCTCCAATTTCGAGCCACTCTGGTCTCCTGGCATTGTTCTGACATTTGCTTGGCAGAACATAAAACAACAAATATGTTCAATTTGAGTGGTTTCCTGCAATGTTATTCTATCAAACTGGCAATTTCCGAAAGGATTTAGAAAGGAGCGTACAATTCCTCAGACACCGGGGAGGTCCGACAGGGATTGCCAAAGCAGTCCATGCTTCTAGTGCGTCCTAATATCTAAGCATAGAAAAACATCCCTTTTTCTTAGGTTTATTTTTTACCTTAACATCAAGCAGACTTCAGACACCATCTAAGTGGCCTGGGAGCACTATATTTAGCTCCTCCAAACTCAAAGGAGTTTAGGATATTTTGGTATGCGTGGCGCATGGAGACACTTTTTTTTTTTTCTAGCAGTCATGTAAGGTAATGAAATGTTAATCAAGATGTTTAAATTATATCTAATGGACTGATGGCCTCACATAAGAACCAGATGTAAAATTCACTAAAACAAGTTCCATTTATTCCCTATATAGTCATTTCCTGCTCCCCTATCCAGCATCTGAATTTCCAAGATGGTGGCAGATTTGGAAATTTTATGATTTGATTGTGGTTTGGCTTGGATTCAAATTATAGGATCTGAATTTGACCAAATTAAGCATCTAATGCCTCAGGCAGAACAGTGCATGCCTATGTCAATGGTGGCAAGATGTACTATTGCACTAACTTGAGATAATCTCACAAATTCTTAGGGTTCATGATAGTATACTTCATGCCCATGAAATGTCCAGGCCCTAAAACCATAATAAGTTATTATAGCTTGCCATGTATTACTATTTCGGCTCTTGGAAGGCTGAAATCTTCTGACTTAGCAGCATGGAGTTCCTGTTGGTCAATTTATTTGTGTTCACCAACGTGTATGGCAAGCAAGTCGCTTACCTGCAGTTCGCAAAAGCAGCTTAAGTGCCGAGTAGCTGTGACCCGTGTGACTCCTCTTGTACTCTGCTGTAGTTGGCTGCATTCACTCTGCCGTTCCATGTCAGATTTTGGCACTAGGTTGAAAGATGCTCCAGTGTATGTCTGGCTTTAAAACCAGAGAAATGACCTTACGGATTCCTGCTCAGAGGATTTTTGAATATACAAGCTTTTACATTTTTATCTTTGATAAAAACCCATCTCGTTTTATTCTCTTTACACAGACCATCTACTATTATGAAAGTCAGTAAGCACAGGGACTTCCAAAATAACCTTTAGGCTTCGTGCAGTGTGACAGCATGGCCTTTTGGCAAAACATCCTGGCACTGATCATTGCCCTAAATAATGCATTATCAACAGTGGTAAAACCCTTGGCTCTAGAAGGGCCCTTCTAAGTTTGTCCTCTCCTAAACTTCTGAAGCCTTGGTGCTACTGGAGCAGACAGAGAGAAAGCTACTGTGCCTTACAGCATCAACCTCCAATTGTCCTCTCCTACATGATTCCCAAGTCCAGTATTTCTTGGAGCTAAGAGGAAGTCTCCAAATAAAATGTATTTCAGGAGAAAGTTGCAGAAGAGGATTCAGTTCTCTGGGGTCTGCTTGGCAGCTACATGCCCTTGAATAAGTCATGCAACCTCTCAAGTCTTCTATTTATTTAAGTAAGAAGTTACAGTCCAAGATTTAAAAACAGAAACAGTGACTGGATTCATATGCCGAAAACTGAAAAAATATTAAGTTAATAGCATAAATATTGTTGAAATGCAGAGAGTAGTCAGCTTAAGTTGTTTAATCATTCCCTCAAATATGAATGATATTCTCCTTGCTTCTGTGATAATTTTACAGCAATCACTTTACTGTATGCATGTTAATCCAAAGATTATACTGGGTGTTTGGGTCTTCACCTCTGCTTTTGGTATGAACTATACCCTAAGGCCTGTGTACTCTGAACAACTCATTTAAGTGCTCTGGGATTCAATGGTTTCTCTACCATTAAATACAGGAAGGAGAGGCACCCGGGTGGCTCAGTCAGTTAAGTGGCTGCCTTTGGCTTGAGTAATGACCCAGGAATCCGGTGATTGAGCTCTGCATCAGGGGCTCTGTGCTCAATGGGGAATCTGCTTCTCCCTCTCCTCCCGCCATTCCCCCCACTCATGTGCCTATGCACACACTCTCTCTCTCAAATAGATAAAATCTTAAAAAAAAAAAAGCAAGATAGGAAGGAAAGATTGATTTTATAATTTCTATAAATAGAAATAGAAAGTCTTTCATTCTATAAGTAAGTCCTACCCCCATCATGGTGTCTGGGAAAGTCAATGAAGTAAACATAAGATAAGTAGGAGCTGAGCTTTCTCTTTGGTGTGGCACAAGTTTGCCTCAAAACTGGAAATGGGAAGTCTTCAGATTAGATAACAGGAAAACAAGTTATTGTATATCTAGTCTTTCCTTAAGGTTTGCACGTTCAGTTATTAACTACCACGTAAGTCATCTCCCTACTAGAGGACTTTAGTTGTCAAATACATGGCTGCTGACATTCAGTCTATCCTGAAGTGGCTGGCCTTTTAAGAATGTCTCTTTGCTGCATTCAGTATCGAACTGTCCAACTTCACTCAGCACTAGCTGACTTGCCTTGGTCGCTGTCAGAATCTCTGTAACAGATAGAGGTTATTCCCTGGTCTAAGAAAAAAGATGCAATAACCAAACCATTTTGCTACATTAGACCATTTCATTTGGCATATTCCATGCTGCCTCCATTTCACCCACCCCCGTGCCTCCTCTTGGAACCCTTACATATTATTTAAAGATGAGGAGTGAGGTGAAGGTTGGTCTTTTCTTGGTCCAATGGCAGGCAGCTGACAAGCCAGCCTAATAGCTACACTTAGGAAATCAGATAACATCCTTGTAACAGGGGCTAGAGGCTTCAAGTCTGCAGTTTTATTAGACCCTCAAATTGTGTCCCAGTTACAATATCCCTGGTTTGTGTTTTATGCATCTTAAATTCATCCCAAAACTTTAATAAGAAAAGCATGCTTTTATTAAAACAATATTGAAATTACCTATCCTTTCATATGTTTATTTTTTTAGAATCTCTGAGTTTGATTTTTGTAAAGAAAAGGTCTTGTTTCATTTTTTATATGAAACACAAGAAATATTATATATTTGAAGCCTACAGTATAAAATGATTCACATTTTAAATAAATTGATTTTCAGAAAATATTTAAAATGGAGCATTTGTAACTGGATTTTCAGAGTAAATAGTTTTCAAATATTGGAAGTATCATATATATTTGAATATACATATAAATATATTTGTATATGTGTCTTTTTTCAGCAGAAAAAAATGCTGGATTGTTTTAATCAAGGACTTGAATCAATAAACTTGGGAAATTAAGATCATAATTATAACATTCTCACAAAATTGCCCTCTCATTTAGAGAAAAATAACTTTTCTTAAACTTTTCTATTTGTCAAGAGGCTTGTCTTAAAATTGAATGTGCATAGTTCAGTGATTAAAGTATAGCTTTTTTTATCTTAAAGTTGATCATTAGTATCAAAAGTTAGCAAAGAATAATAAAATAAACAATATTTCCTGAATCCTATACATTTTCAAATGTCTATGATACATTGGTAAGCAATGTATACTCAGTGATAGTACCTATCATATAGACATTTTGTCAACAATGTCCTCAATTAAATTGTATACTTAGGAGTTTATGGTTCACAGAAATCCGTCCTGATTAACCTACCTGTGTTTAAAAAAAAAAAAAAAAAAGATTTCTCAATAGGGCTAAAAACCATTAATGTACAAAATGTCATTTCTTTCAAAATTTTATTATGGTAAGAGCTATCTGATTCAAAAATAACATCTGACCTTCTGATTCAAATTTTGTCAATCTTTGTTTTGGAATCAAATTTGAGTTGTAAGATTTATTATGAATCCTTTCAGACAGCAAAAAATTGTGAGTGCTTAAACATGCAGGAGAAAGTAGAAATAGGATAAATATATAAATTCTTCCCAATATGATTGAAGACTGAAAGTGTGTATAAAACATCATAATTGTTAAATAATACAGTCCTTTAAATGACAGATCTGAAGATCTAAGAATCATTTATCCTCCTATTATTAATCTAGTTTCATTCATTTAGGCAAATCCATTTCTTGAGGCCCTTCTATTTGTTAAGCCCAATGCTGGAGACTTTGGATACACAGAAGTGGGGACTTCTTCTTCTCTCTGGGAAGTTACAATAATTGTAACAGTCAAAAATAGAGTCAAAAATAGAGTTACAGGGATCCCTGGGTGGCGCAGCGGTTTGGCGCCTGCCTTTGGCCCAGGGCGCGATCCTGGAGACCCGGGATCGAATCCCACGTCAGGCTCCCGGTGCATGGAGCCTGCTTCTCCCTCTGCCTATGTCTCTGCCTCTCTCTCTCTCTCTCTCTCTCTCTGTGTGACTATCATAAATAAATAAAAATTTAAAAAAAAAAAAAAAAAAAAAAAAAAAAAAAAAATAGAGTTACAAAGAGACTAAAATAGTGGCCATACCGGGAAAATAGAAGCAATGAACCATAGTGTTTGAGAATGTGAATCTGGAGCCCAACCACATGGGCTCATCTCCCAGTTCTGTCACTTTTTACCTGTCTTACTAATTGCTCTACGCCTCATCTGCAAAACTGAGAATGATGATAACAACAGTGGTCTCATAGGGTATTAATGATGAGAAGATGAATTATTATTTATAAAATACTTTGAATCATACCTGGCACATATTAAACAGAATGCAAGTGTTCCCTGTGTTTGGGAAAATGGTTAAATGAAATTATTTTGAGCTCTGTGTTTCATTTTTTTCATGGCGAAGAAAGAACCATGTTATCCAGACCAGGTACTTACTCCTAGTACCTAAGAATCTGCACATAAAAGAGGAATCTTCCATTTAGCCCAGAAATCCTACATGTGGCAATACCAGGTGGAATTTTGTTGATGAAAATCAGATTGCTTTCAGTTTTATAACTATACAAATGTTCCTTCCATAAGCAACTTTCTAAATTCTTGGACTCTAATTTTAAAAATAGAAACTGAAGGAGAGAAAATGTTAATCGATGCTTATGGAAATGTTTATAGAACATGGACGATGTCTATACACTCTTTGCAGGACTAGCTGCTAAGAAATGACTACAGAATCAGATCAGCTCCTCTGAGTTAATATTGCAGCTATATCAAAAAATGCAACACCCACCTTCCCAAGATTGGTTAACTCTCCAACACCAAAATGGTCTTTGTATAAATCAAAGCAATAAAACTAAGTGAGAAATTCTGAGTGCTAGGTAAACTCCAAGCTCACCTCTTATCCAGAATTCATCCTGGGTGCAGTTGCATGTCTTGTTCCTTAGGGCCCTTTGGTGGCCTTTAGAGAATTTCTCTGCAGAAAGCAATGCTGGAAGGAAAGAACAACACTTTAGAATATTGAAGAACAATATTCTCTACTTTCCCTTGTGGTTCTCATGTTTTCATTACAACTTTACAATAAAGGAATCTGCTTTATCTTATCTTTAGTTGTAACATCTAGAGATTTACTATTTTCAAAGTTAAAACCTAAGATGGCTCTAATATTACCTACTAGATAAATTTCAAACAGGACTGGATATTATATGGGGGTCTCCTGAATATAGACATCCTTCCCACCCCCAGTTCTAGAGCCCTGCCTCTCCTCACCTCTTGAAGCAGATTAAAAATGGCCACATATTCTTTGGCTTCTCTCTAATCAAAGGTAGAGTCTATGTCCCCTCCCCTGAATCTGGGCTGGTTCATGTTTCTTTCAACCAGAGTGTGGTGGAAATCTCACTGTGGCAGTGCCCAAGTAAAGGCCTTACAAAATTCACAGCTTTCACTTCCTATCTCTTGGAATTCTGGCTGTATGGGAAACTGCCATGAAAGGTCTGATTGCCCAGAGACTGCCATTCTGTGAGAGAGCCCAAGCTAGCCACATGGAATGGACAGGGAGATGCCTAACTAGGGTCTGTCTGTTCCAGCCATTCCAGCCCAGGAACCAGACTGCAAGGTAAGAAGTCTTTTTTTTTTTTTTTTTTCTTTTTTTCAAAGGTTTTGTTTATTTGACAGAGAGAAAGAGCACAAGCAGGAGGGGGCGGGAGAGAGAAAAACAGGCTCCCCAGTGAGCAGAAAGAGAGATGCAGGGCTCGATCCCAGGACCAATGGAATGCTGACCTGAGCCAAAGGCCGATGCTTAAATGACTGAGCCACCCAGGTGCTCCTAGGTAAGAATCCAGATGAATCCAGTCCCAGTCATCATCTTACTGCAACTGCAATGAGAGCCTGCAGCTGAGCCCATCAACCTCCATAATCATGAGACATAATCATAGGTTGTGGTTTTAAGCACTTAGTCTTGGGATAGTTTGTCACAGAGTGATAGATAACCAGAATGTCCCCTGGAACATCCCTGTGCCCCTATCTTTTCTAAATGACTTGAAGTTACCCTAGTACTCCAAGTTGCTTTTAAACAGCTTTCCATCATTCCTGCTCCAAACCTCAAGATTCAGTATAACCATTATACCCTTTAGATTTTTTTTTTTTTTTTTTTTGCTAATCATCTGTAAATGTACCCCCAGGCCAACTTTATGTATGTATGCATGCATGCCTGTATGTATTTAACAAACATAAATAGCACTTCCTTCAAGTATTTAACACAGTCCCCCTACTCTCATTTTACAGACAAGAAAACTGAAACATCAAAAGTTAAGGAACTTGGCCAAGATCACACAGATGGTAATTGGTAGAGCCATGATTCAAATTCAGCAAGTCTGGCTTTGGATTTTGTGCCTGCAACTACCACAGTATGCCTCTACCTGGAACATTCCACCTCTCCCCACCCCCTCACCCCCACCTGCCTCACCCTTCTAGAGCTTCTCAAGAACATCTAAGATGTTCAGCTCAGAGAACACCTAAGTCAGGTAGCTGCCCTTCCTCCTACCACTTTCCAGGCAGGTCAAGTTGCATCTACTCTGTTTTCTTTTTTGTATCATATTTACTATAGTGAAAATAACTTTTTAAAGCAGAGATGGTATCCTACTTATTTCCCACTATTTCCTCAGAACCTAGAGTATCACCTGATGCTCAGTAAAAATTTTTGAAATACACGGATAAATGTGCTTTCTGCATATTTACTGTGGACACAGATGGAATCCACCCATTTGGATGATTACCAGTCATTTGCTTCAGGACCACTCCCTAGCATTATAGCAACAGTGTAACCTGAGTGTCTCAGTTTAACCCCACTCTTGAGTTTATTTATTGGTGCCTAAGTGTATCTGAGTTCCTAAAAACATCCTGTAACTAATGAAGGGCAGTTTCCTGATAACTGTGTTTCCTAATAACTTTCTAAAAAAAAAAAAAAAAAAAAAAAAAAAGGGGTCAAATTCTAAATTGTATTAGAATTGATATTATGATGCCTGAGGCCAATATTAGCTGGAATTAGGGTGGTGGTTATGTGGGGATTACAGAGGTCTTTCAGAGTTGGCTAAAAGGTACAGAAAACATTAAGGAAATTGAAGAATCTTGGTAAGTCCTTTTGGTTTTTTTTTTTCTAGTAAAATCAGTGACTTTCTTTCTCTTTCTTATCCATCAGCTTGCCTTTCTTCCCACCTCATTTTTTTCCCTGGATACATGTCTATCACATCCACTTCTTTCCCCTCCTTCTGTCTCTCTCTCCTTTTCTTTACCACCACATTTCACACAATATTTGATACGGGGCATCATATAGCTTTGTTCTCTTGCTAGTGTTCTTATCTGTTAATTTCATAGCATTTTCTTTATCCTTCCTAATGCTGCTGGGTGGGGGTGGGGGGCAGCTATCCTTTCTTATCTAACCCCTGTAGTAACCTCATACCCCTGTATCCCACTCTCCCTATTCTAACCTCACTTCCACCCTGTCACCAAAGCAATTGTTTCCATGGCAAGGAGCTGATCTCATTATATTCTGGTACTAGGGATTTAGTTTCCTGCACAGTGCTTGTTCAGCCCATGTTTGATTCATAAATAGATATTTTCTAGCTGGAAATCGTATCTTTGAATTGTTTAACAATGGAAATAATTGTCTGGTAGTCATCATCACTAGAATCTTAAAGTATGAAGCATTCCATTTATAAATATCACAGAAGGAATTCCCTGAATTAGTTGTGTGAAAAGCTTAACTATATTCAATTAAATATCTGCTTCAGACTAATGTCTTCCACAATTTATAAAGGAGGTCTCAGATTAGAAGGGCCTGAGTGCTGTTTTGTTTTGCCTGGTCAACAGCATTGCTTCAGCTCCTAGCTTTTAGCATCATAATTATCTTTCCCTCAGGGGAAAAAAGTGCCCTCAAGTTTTTGTGCACAGAGATACTATCCTCCTGAGTTCTTAGAATAAGCTCTGGTGTCCTGAAATGTCTGCAGCAAGTGATTTGGGAACTGATTAAAAAATCTTCTCTGAAACCTCCTCTATGATTGATGCAGATTGTTTCTTAGTTAAAAAAAAAAAAAAAAAAAAACTAAGTAAAAAGCAATTTTAGATTTAGAGAAAAGTAGCACAGTATGAGTTCCCTTAGATCCCTCATTTCAGTCCCCCTCAAGCAAAGACCTTACATGATCACAGTAAAATTGTGAAGAACAGGTTTTTTTTTTTTTAATTTATGATAGTCACACAGAGAGAGAGAGAGAGAGAGAGGCAGAGACACAGGCAGAGGGAGAAGCAGGCTCCATGCACCGGGAGCCCGACGCGGGATTCGATCCCGGGTCTCCAGGATCGCACCCTGGGCCAAAGGCAGGCGCCAAACCGCTGCGCCACCCAGGGATCCCAAGAACAGGGTTTTAACATCAGTATGATATTATTAAATACACAACAGTTCTATTGAATCTCGCCGGTTTTCACTAGTGTTCTTTTTGTTGTCCCAGGACCCAATCCAGAATTTTCCATCATGTGTAGTTGCTATGTCACCTTACCACCTGTCTGCAATAGTCTCCTGGTCTTTCCTTGTCTTTCATGACCTTCACATTTGAAAAACAGTGACCTTTTATTTTATAGGCTGTCCCTTCACTTGGGCTTGTCTGCTGTGTTCTCATGTTTGGACAGAGGTTATGTATTTTGGGCAAGAATATTAAAAAAAATATTAGGCTGCATCCTTCTTAGTTCATCATATCAAAGGGTTTATGATGCTGATATGCTGTGGTGTTAGTTTGATCATTGGTAAAGTTGGTATTTTCCAGGTGTCTCCATTGGATAGTCACTATCTTCCTCAAGTTTTGATCAACCTGAAAGCCAGTTTTGGTTAAAAGGGCATGTTTGTCGTATTTGAAACTAACATGACATTATATGTTAACTATACTGGAATTAAAATAAAATGAAATTTTGAAAAGGTCATGTGTTTGAGGTTAAGCAGATCTAGATGCAAATCCCAGCTTTGTCATCTTCTGTTGGTGAGATATTAGGATATAGGTTCATGAATCTCCTTCTGGGTCTCAGCTTCTTTGACTGTGAAATAGGGGTTCTGCCAATATCCTTCTGCTGAGAAAAATGTGAATCCCAGTTCACGATTTGAGATGTAGGAAAAAAATCTCAATTTCCTATTTTCCTTTAAATATACATAAATCTGCAATGGTCCCAGGGTGCCACAGAGCCCCAAGCAATACGGCAGCCACAGCCATGTCGGTGACTTGTCTACATTGGTTACCTTGGAGTTATATGCTCTCTCAGCTTAAGGGTACCCTTTGGGTTTGTTGGCCCAGTTGTATTAGGCTTCACTTTGATGGTGGGCGTTTCTAGTGAGGCAGAGAGCTCCTATGCTTGAGAGAATTTATTCACTCTGAGGGCATTAATGTTTCTGGGGCTTTGTAAAGGTGGTTGAGTATTTGCAATGCTCTGGGGAGCCACCGATATGTCTAGGGACATATTCTTTTATATTTTTCCCCATCAAAGGTATATGTTTGTCTCTCTCCCAGACACCTGAAACAATGGAGGAGGTTGGATTTGGCCAAAGTTTCTAGCTTCTACTTTGCAAGTATCCCAGAGTAAAGAATGCAAAGAGCCTTGCTACCTTGGAGAATATGGACAAAACCCCTCAATGAATAGCTCACAATATGATTCTGACACAATATCCTGTTATATAGTTGTACAGTATTTTGGCTGAGACTAGGATCCCCAGATGTTGGAAGATATGCATCTATCAAGGAAAGAGGAAAAACTAACTTTTAAGGTAACACGGTGTTTTTCTTTTGTTTCTATCAAGGTGGATTCTTACATTAACTTTCAGAGTAAACTGCTTCTTTATTTTTGAAAATAAATATTTGCATGGACCTTTTGGCTATGCAAAGATAACACACAACTTTATTCTGGAATGATAGACTTATAACAATGTGTTTCAAGAGCCAAATAGCTCCTTCAAATAAATAGTCTTCCAGGTAGACAAAGCTGAATCTTGGGAGATAGCTTATTTTAGGAAAATGTAACTTTTCTGAACGTGAATTTACAATGAACTGACTCCAGAGTGTATTACTTATTCTTTGAGAGTCCTGTACCTTTGATCTTGCATAAGTCCTGGAGTAAAGTGGATGATTAGACTCCTGAGAGCAGTCTTAGACAACTGCAGAATGACAGAGACATGACCTCCCCCCACATACTAGTGGGGGGGGGGGAAGCTACACTCAACAGCACTGTTGAAGTTAAATAACACCCAATATTCTCAAAATGTATACATGACAGACAGTTGTTTTGTAAGCAGTTCAAAGGTAAGATGATACCCCTACAGATGCCCTTCTTTTGGAAGGATTGGATAGTTTCACTGTAAAACATTCCAGAGGATATCTATCCTGAGAGAATATGATGATTTGAAAGGCTATGGACAGGTAAAAGGCAGAAATGCTCCTTCCCTTCCTCCAGGTTTGAGGAACAAATGGTCCCCAGCAGAGGAATGGAGTAAGGGAGATGTGTTCGAGATCTTTATCATTGGCAGAGGTGGTAGTGATAAAATCATTCCTACAACATGGTGGCAAGACCACATCTAGACAGAAGTAACCCGAAGGGGGCTGTGATTGATAAGTGTGGCCTGTAAACTCTGAGAAAAGCTAAATAAGCAATGGTCAGGTCTTAGCTACCATTCAGAGGAGTTGACTAACAAATTGAGATGAGCTGGTGCAAGGGGAAAGCAGCAGACGACTGAGAGAGGCCAGGTTCAAGATGGTGGGAGGAAGGTCCTGACCCTACAGTGGAAAAGACAGCTGACTGATGGGTGATCAACAATTAGGGCAGATATGGGGAACTTGGAGGCCTTCCCAAGCCAAAAATACTTGGGAGTTAGCAAAGAGCAAACCCGGTAAGAGTCTAGACTTTGCAGTTTCCTATGAGCCTATCAGGCTCAACCACTGTGATACGAACATTAAAGAGTGACCTCATAGACTAAGAAAATGGGGTATACTTAGGTAACATTTATAAGATTAAAGTTACATAAATTTTTGCCGCTAAATTTTTGTTGTTGTTGTTGTTCTCTACTTCCTAACAAGAAGAGAATCTGGGAGAAATAGGGGAAAGACTTTGAATTAGTCACAATGAAGTAGCCTATTTATGAGCTAACATTGTATTTGAATCTGATAGATCGGGGCAATTTGGAAATAGTCATGGAATGTGGAGAGATGGGATCTTTTGAGACAACTGTAGACTGGAGGATTATAGCCAAGTATATGGATGATGTTTAAAAGTATCTCCGAGTACTCTCATGTTAAATGTTTTTTTTTTTTTTTCATGTTAAATGTTAAATGGTAAAATAAAAAGTGAGCAATGTAGTCTCAGTGTGAGAAAAGACATCTAAATGGCTTCCATTTTAATTCTGCCCTTTTGCCAAAAAAATAAATCAATCTTTGGCACATTTGCAGTTTACAGAGGGAGGTTTATAGGTACTCATACAGCAAATAGTAATATAGAAGCTGGGCCCTATCTGGTGATTTCTGAGTAGATAGGAAGAGAAGGTGGCCTAAAGGCACATCTTCTTAACCGTGCCTCCACCTCTTTGGAACTTTCTTCTAATTTATGATACACAGATAAAATCTTCCATAAACTGAAGCCAAAGTTTTTTTTTTTTCTTACTCTTCTAGTACTGCTAATTTTTATTGAATTCTTTCTCTCGAGCAAGCAACCCTAAGCATTTTACATTCATTTTCTCATTTAATCTCCTAGATTCTTTTATTATCCCCATTTTATGAAAAGGAGAGTTATGCTTAAAATTAAATCAGTTCTCAAAGTCACACAGCTTGCAGGTGTTAGAGTCATATTTGGAACCCACATCTTCTGACCATAAGATAACACACTTCATCTTTTGAACTTGCTTATCCTCCTTCTCTTTCTTCTCTGCTTTCCTAATTCAAGAAAAATTCTGAGCTTGAAGTCAAGACCAAACTGACATAGTTCAGTGAAAAATGTTATTGTATCTCCAGGATCCTCTAGGAAGTGGTTAATCCAATTGACAATCCATTAATCCACTAAAAACTGAACATTTAGTAGAGATTTGCCAAGATGGAATGCAGGGTACTGAGGCCCAGGGGATTTAGCACTGCTCTGTCTTAGGAAACCCATGGATAGGACAAGAGATGAAAGCTAAGTAAAAAACTGCTGTGCACAAGTGCAGGGGCGATCATAGAGGTACACAGGATACAGATGTAGAGTAGACTCTACCTTTGCAAAACCTCAGAGGAAGCTACAAGGGCCTAAACATAAGTAACAAAGCTCAATTCATCTATAATATATAATGATTTCATAGGTAAAAAAAAAATTCCTGAATCAAATTTGCATGATGGACTATCCATCACACTCACATTCTCTCCTTTGGCAACTATGTGGAATATTCAGACAATACGTAAAATCTCAAAGTCAACTCACTATATGGACAACCTCAGCCGCGCCCCCCGCCCCCCCCCCCCCCCCCCGCCACAACGAAATCCCCACAACCTCTGTGCTTATGGCCACAGTTCTTTTCCTTATGATATTGATATCACAGCTCCTTGAAGGGTTCTACATTTGTATTTGAACTGCCCTTAGTAGTTAGGATTATTTGAAAGAGACTTTCCTTGTCAGAACAGTTCCCTGACTCTGAGGCCCAATCAGCAGGAAATTGATCTCTTGCGTCTGTCACAGAAGTATGAAGCTCTGCACAGTAGAGTGTCATGTTACGGGTCGCAGGTGCATTTCTGAGATGACGTGCTGATGGCCAGGGGGTGAGGAAGCCCTGTTCTCTTTTCACAGCTGAAGACAGAAATGTCGCAAGGACAAGGAGGACGACTGGCATGCCTCACATTCCTCAGTGTTGAAAACAATCAAAGGTGGGGGAATGAGAGAAAAATCAAATTTCTATGAAGAGATGTCAGCAGTAAATTTAATGCAGGTGCAATATTCTCCAAACAAAGGACATTTTGTTTCTACCGTCTGTGGCTCCATGAAAACCAGCCTCTGCCTCCTCCCTGCTGTGTGTTTTTCTTTTTATCAGTGTAAGGTAGATTAAAATGTTGATATCCTTCCTTGGCAAAAGTATTTTTAATGTTCTTAGTACAACTGTTGAAGAAGTATTAACTTCCCCCCCCAAAGCTTAGCTTTGCTGGGTGTAGCAGAGCTTTCTCTACCCTAAGGTTCGATTAGTTTGTTAAGCTTTATATTTCCCTAATTACCTCCATGTATTACTGTGACATGATCTTTACCATTCGTTCTTCCTTGTATCTCTACAAAGAAAAATTAAAATCAAAACTAAACATTTACTTCAGCTGGAGTAGCAAATTTATAAATTAAAAAAATAATGAAGCATCCACTATTGGTTAATATATATTTTATGAGACAGAACAGTGCAAGTTATTCACCCTCCTTTATTTAGGCTATCATAAACAGAGTGATTGTAGAGCAATCAAGAAATTAAGAGGTATGACCTTCTGACTGGTTTTACTTAGTAATTGCTTAGAGATTTGGAGACTCTTTCTGGCAATAGTTTACTAGAGAAGGATTTCCTATTCACTAATGGAGCTTAAGTTCAGGCCTTACACAATTTTATGAGACCTCAGCAAGGCATCAAAGGACATTTTAAGTTTTCTTATGAAAATTATTCATTTAACTGGGACACATAAATGATATACCATGGATGTCATCATGTTATTATTCCAGGTGAACTGGGAATTTGGCAGTAGGAACGTTCCTATACAGGACAGTTTTCATTAACCGAACTATATACATGGAAGTAATTGAAAACTATGATGCTGCATCTGTAAAGTTTCTAAAACTTGTAAAAGTAAGACATTTTAATCCCATCTGGCTGCACATTTTCATCCAGCATCCCCTGTCAAGCTCATAGCCCCTACCATTCTCACCCAAGTGGCAATGGCATTTTGGGATTGGGCAAGTTAAAGGTATAATGTTATGGTTTTCAGTCACTTCTATGGACAGTTAAGTCCTTGCTAGCTGTCCTGGTGTAGAAACACTACTACTGATTGCTGTGCTGTTTACCTAAAGTAATAACATGACGATATCCATAGCCTGTCAGTTAATGAGTGTCCCTAACTAAATGAATCACTGCACAAGAACATTTGAAATGCCCTCCAATCCTATAGTTCATATATAACAAAAATCTGATAGTTTTGGAAATTGACCCAAACCCAGATATTTAAATGATATTAGCAATACCAGGTTGTAAAACTGAAATAATCTTTCCTAAACTGTAAATGATGGAAAATATATTTTTAATCAACCCTGAAGTAGAGAGGATTAAATTATCTTCTCCACATTTCTAAAGAAAATATTACAAAATTATTATCCTATGAAAAGGCAACTAAAGAGCATGTAGCCCAAGAGTACGGGACAAAATATGTTATAGAAGTGGGTCAAGTAATTAATTAGTAAAAATACCATGCTGCTCTTCTGAATTTTGTGATAATTGATGTTGTCAGTTTTTAAAAATTTGTGATTGATGTATTTTTTTCTCATTCTACGTAAACATCCACTTTTATAATTGATTTTTATTTTATTGTTTTCAATTATTTTTCTATGAAGGGGTTCCTCAGTTACCATAAGCTTCAGGTCCCATAAAACTGGATTTGCCATGAGATTGCCAAGAAGAGGACTTTTTATTGACCAAAAGTCATAACATGAGCAATCAGCACTTAGCATCTAGCACAATATTGGCTGTATCTTATTTGAGTAGTCAATAAATGTATTGATTATTTTATATTTAGAAAAGTTCTGATTTTTAAAATGTAAAGACAAACTACTTCAAAACATTAGATATTTTCCTTAAATGTTAAGGATAAGTTAACACTTATATTAAAATATTGAAAAAAAAATATTGAAGCTAAGGAAGGGAAATCTCTACTTGGGAATAAAAAAAAAATTGGTTCCAAATCTTGACTCCCAACTCTAAGTTACATGAACTTAGAAAACATAGATACTTTATTTGAATCTCAGCTCTATATCTGCAGTGCAGAAATACATTGAACTGCTTTGAAAATTGAATAACATTACTTTTCAAAAACATATAATGTTTATCCATTCTTTATCCATCCACCAATGTGACTAGTGTGAAGAAACCTTGACAAAACTAGATAAGAAGAAATTGAAAAGTAGGAGCAAGAATTAAATTTCTTTCCTTTCCCTTCGTCTCCTCTTCTTCTTTCTTTTCTTTTTCCCCTTTCCTTTGTTGTCTTTCTTATTCACCTGTAGATGTTAAGAATGTTAAGAAAGAGATGGTCCCCTAAATCTCACCACCTCCACATTTGAGATTACCAGTTGAAATTGGAATTAGGGAAGTGAATGAGAAGAACTCACTCAACTTGAATAGGCTATATTTTTCTAAATCTGTCCAATGAGGGGAGATATCTGGATCTGATATCCTATGAATTAAATTTTATATAAGCTAAAAATGTGATATATCACATTGTATTCCATCTATTAAAGACATAAACCCATCTATTTTCATTCTCCAAATCATTTATTTCTATTGGATTTTCTTCTTAGCCTACAAAGATTTTCAAACTTGATCATCTTAAGGAAGAAAAAACAAGCAAATAATACATTTTCAAAAGTCTTAACCTGCACTCAATTATTTTCTCCCTTTAAACTCTCACATCATATTTCTTCTTCTCTTTTAGCCAAACCTCTGTGTAGAATAGCCATTCAGGCAACTACCTTGTCAAACTAGCATGGTTTATTCTTTCTTTGGGGGATGAGGGGAGGGAATTTTTTTTCCTGATTTTATTGAGAAATGATTGGTATATGTTACAATATAAATTTAAGGTATGCAGCATGATGGCTTCATTGATATATATTGTGAAATTATTACTTCAATAGGTTTAGTTTACATCCATCATCTCATCCAGATACAACAAAAAAAAAAAAAAAAAAGGAAAGAAAATAATTTCTCATTGTGATTAGAATGCTTAGGATCTTCTCTCTTAAAAACTTTCTCATATATCACATAGCAGTGTTGACTGTAGTCGTCATGTTGTACATTCCATTCCTAGCACTTAACCTATAATGACCACCTTACTTCTGTGTCCCCTCTTCTCATCCCTCACCTCTGGTAGCCAGAATCTGATCTCTTTTTCTATGAATTTGGGGTTTTATTTTTGTTTTTTATTTGATTCCATATATTACTGAGATCATACAGTATTTGCCTTTCTTTGTCTGACTTACTTCACTGAGAATAATGCCTTCAATATCTCTCCATATTGTCACAAATCATAGAATTTCCTCATTTTTATGGCCAAATAATATTCCATTGTGTGTGTGTGTGTATATATATATATATATATATATATATATATATATACCCCACCACTTTGTCCATTCATCCATTGATGGACACGTGGGTCATTTCCATGTCTTGGCTATTGTAAATAATGCTTCTGTGACATCAGGGTACAGATATCTTTTTGAGTTAGTGTTTTCATTCCTTTGGTTATAGTCCCAGAAGTGAAATTTCTAGATCATATGGTAGTTCTATTTTTAATTGTTTGTGAATCTTCCATACTATTTTCCATAGTGGTAATACCAATTTACAATCCCATCAACAGTGCATAAGGGTTTCCTTTTCTTCACATCCTTGCTGGCATTTATTTTCTCTCTTTTTCTTTATGGTCATTCTGACATGTGTGAGGCGAGATCTCATTGTGGTTTTATTTTGCATTTCCTTAATAACTAGTGATGCTTAGGATCTTTTAATGTACCTACTGGCTATCCATGTATCTTCTTTGGAAAAATGTCTATTGGGTCATTTCCTCATTTTAAAAATTGGATTATTTGAGCTTTTTTGTTATTGAGTTGTATGAGTGCATGCTATATTTTTTTTTATTTTTAAAGATTCTATGTATTTATTTGAGAGAAAGAGAGCATGAATGGGGTGAGGAGCAGAGGGAGAAGTAGGCTCCCTTGCTGAGCAGGGAGCCCCACATGGGGCTCTACCCCAGGACTCCAGGATCATGATCTGAGCCAAAGGCAGACATTTAACCAACTAGCCACCCAGGTGCCCTGCATGCTATATTCTTAAGGGTGATTTTGTTCTCTGGTCTGTATTTGGAAAATATGTCTACCAAACTTGTCTTTAGGGAGCAAAATATAGGGAAATTTTTGTAGCATCTATTTCTGTAATATTGTATAATTATAGTATTACAAGAATAGATTGAATTTTGTAAAATGGGCATGTTTTGTTTGAACACTCAAGTAAATAATTAGGACAGATGAAGAAAATTAATTCGATAGAGACAGATGAGTTGATCTAAAGAATTTCACTTTACAAATGATGTTACAGTAGTATGTTTATTGTGTGATGCTGAAGAATACCTATTTTGATAAATACATATATCCTGGGAATATATTTTTCTAATTCCTTTTGTACTGAACACAAATGCTCATTGAATGTTTGTTGCATGTTGCTGGAATCTCTGTCTAAACTGCCTTCAGACAATCTCGTGAAATCTTTAGAAGTCACATTAACCCCCAAATTTGAGAATATTCTGTAAATAAACAAATTTCATCAGAAACTAAATAATTTGAACCTTGAAGAAATATATTCTTCCTCCACTCAACCCCCATCAGTCATTTTACTTTTAGGAAAGGAGGAAAATTCATTAGATGTGTGTGTGTGTTGTGTGTATTACACATATTTAAATTGGAATCAAATAATTGAGGCATTTCATATTTTCATCATTAACTTATTTATTCATGTATAATTCATTCACTAAATATTTAAAATCTATTTATATAATCTATGTAACAGTCATTGGTCTATAAACTGATGATATAAGTTTAAGAGCACAGGGAGTCTTCCCTTGAAATGTGTAATAAGTACTTTAATGGATGTGCATGCAGAGAATTATGAAACAGTGGAAGGACACACCTCCAACTTTGCCTAATATTTATCAAAGAATATTTAATAAAAGAAAAAGGAGATTTTTACCTGAGTCTAGAAGGAAGAGTAAATATTTGTCAGGGTGATCATTGGGGCAGAGACACAAATTCAGTAACAAACATTCGGTTCAAATATAACCACATTGGGTATTGACCAGATACAAACCAAGGGAAAATGTCAGGAACAATTCAGATGGTAGGATCTGTTCTTTCTTCTTTCCTCCTTCAGCCAACTTCTACAATAGATAAATGAGCGCAGACTACAATTAGACCATCTGTCTACAGAGATGGGTTAGCAAAGTAACTTGCTTGGCCAAGAGACAAAGTTGAGTGAAACTCTCATGGTTTGAGCCTGAGAGGTTTGAACAATATAAGTTCTTCCCTGTCTTAAATAAAGGACAGTTTAGAAGAAGCAGTTTTAGATTGGTATCTTGGGCCTTTCCCATATTCCTTCTACAAAAATTCTCTGCCAAATACAGGGAGTGATCATTGGAAAAAAAGGTTTGTATCCCTATCCAACGTTGTTTCAAATTACCCTAAGGCAACAGTAGGGGTTTAGGAAAATGGTCAGGTCACAGAAGCCAGTAGATAACAGACTTTCATGCATAAAACTATATCCACACAGGATCTTTGGCTATAGTTACTCAGAAAATTGGCTAAAGCAAGCAGACTGAAAGCCTACTAAGTTTTCAGGAACCCATATTGTCTGAACAAACAAACAAGTAAACAAACATTCCAGGACAGGGCAATATCCTCTTGTAACTATTCAACGCCAAAAGCAATTTTTGTTATTCTGAACGGTGCTAAGAGCAAATGCAACCCTAAAAGTATGCTCCTATCCCAAAACTCGATGGTCAAAGGTGCTCAAACATGGCAGTGAAGGATAATAGACCAGAGAAATCTTCCAAGATACCTAAACTGAGGCTACCAGCTTAGTCAATGAAGAGTTGTGGTTATTCTTATCAGGAGGATCTGCTATATGCCATGAACTATTGACTTCACCTTTTTTCCAGATGTGAATTTTAATTGCAACTAATGCTCTTCCTATATCACCATTATATTTTAGATGTTCTACAGGTGGGTAACTGGATTACTGGTACATCTGGTAAAAACTACACAGTCCCAGATATCCTTCATCTGACCTAGAAGAGAAACAGTTTTGAATTTTGGATATAATTTCCTGTCAGGAAAGTGGTATTCCTGTGTTTGAATGGGAACCAACATTTGGATTCTAGCTGAGGTAATTTTTTATTACTTGAGAGTATTACACATGTAACAGGACAATTAACATCACTAGCTCCTAGACACCAAATGCTACTAACACACACTTTTCCTCAGTCATCTCGACAGGTAAAAATATCTACACATGTTTTACAATATTCTGTAAGGGGTAAAATATTAGAATAAATGTATATATAGGTGTCGGGTAGCCATGCTGTAGACTTTGGAAGATATAAGTAGTTGTCCATGAAATGTATATTTTTATCTTCTTTTGCACTAAAAGAACCCCACTTTTATTTGAGTGAATCATTGTCTCAAGATAAAAATATTCATTCTCCCAGATTCTCTGTACTTAATTAAAATCCAAAAAAGAAGTCACTAGATGGGATTTCTAAGAAAATATTTAAATGTAAGCTGGACTCTGTTGGCATAAATACTTTTTGCTCTCTCCCTTTTCCTTCACCCTTCTGGTAACATAGATGGGGTGTGTGGAGTTTCTAGAACTGTCCTATATCCACGATGTTGAAGGTTGTTCATTAAGTCTAGCAGAAAAGAAGAAAGGAAAACCCGGGTTCTACATGGGGTGCTTGGCTACTATATCAACCTAGTCTACTTCTCTCCAGACTTCTATGTGAGCAAACTAATCCACTTTATTTACCTGCAGTCAAACTCAGTTCTGATTGGATACAAAGTAAGAATAAGTGTTTTTGCCCTAATCTCAAAAAAGATTTCATGGTTAGGGAAAGGGAAAAGAGTGTCAGAGAAGAGCAATAAAGTAAGTTATAACTGTGTACTCTTGAGAAAGGAATTTGAACTCTGTGCCCATAACAGGCTGAATCCCAGGAGGGACCTCTAAAAACCCATGAAAAAATGTGAGGGGATCTAAGTGAAGAGGGACACTCTTGCTGGATTTGTCTTGTATCCCAATGAATCTGAGATTATTTTGCTAATACCACATTCTTCTCATTTACAGGAATGCTCAAGGTAAATATTACAGAGGAAAAAATGGGGTTCATCCCTGTTATGAAATTTTTACTCCTATTCAAGTTAAAACATCCTATGCTATCGTTAGAGGACATTTCTTCTCGTAACAGGTGTACTTTACATTTATTCAAATGAATTGGTTGAGACCTTCCCAATGCGAACAGTTCATTGGAGGCACAGATACTCCTGAAGAGTATCCTAAATCCCAAGAGAAAATAGTAAGAATCGAATCACCTTTCTTTTTTTCAGATTAAGAAAATATGCAACTTAAAAAAAAAAAAAAAGAAAGAAAGAAAGAAAAGAAAATATGCAACTTAAAGAGGTAATTTGCCTTGGTGCTACGTGAGAATTTAAAGCGAGGTCGATTAGTAGTGTCACATTCCTGTAGCATCTCACTCTGAAAATGTCGCTGCAAGAGTTAAATGAAGCTGGAGCCGCACACTAAAAACCCTATTGCAACAGCTGCACTCAGAGCCCCTTCTGCAGAAAGGGGAAAAAAAATAAGTTTTAATTAAATTGTATTAATTGGTTTAGCTGATCTGGAAATAGAGTAAGGGCTCTGCTCTAATTTTGTTTGTTGGCTCAAATCCACTTATCCTTGACATGAGAATAAAGGAATGAAGCAATAAAATGCCTAGAAATGCCCTGGTAGAGACTTTTAAACTGTCCAAGGTTAAAGAGTGATGCTATCTCAGAGATGAACTTAAAATTCTGTTGCCAACTTAGAGAAGTCAGAAGTGCAAGCAAGAAAAGAAGAATGTGATTAAAAACCCTGCTTCCTTAAAGCTCTGCAAAGCTGCAAAGAAAAGGCAGGCATTCTTCCCATAATAGTGAGCACTTGTTATAAAGAAAAGGAGAAGGTTGTGAAAGCGTCAGGGTATAATGACCTTATTTCAGGCCACTCAGCGTAAGTTTTCGTATATAAGGTAATGAGGATTTGTAAGTGAGTGTAGCTTCACAGTTTGATGTTGCTATGTGCAAAATACATTTTATTACACTTACAATCATAGCCGAATCCATGACCTATGCCTGTGTTGCAGCATTTATCACCATTATTTTAAAAAGATATTATTTTATTTTTTATTTTTTAACTTAAATTCAACTAATTAACATAAAGGATATTATTCATTTCAAGGGTAGTGTTCAGTGATTCATCAGTCTTATATAATACCCGGTGCTTATTACATCATGTGCCCACCTTAATTTTAAAGGCACAATGCTAATACAACCTAGACTTTTTTCTTTTCTTCTTCCAAGTTCCTACAAGTTAAGAGCTTGAGTATAATTACAATTACCAGAAATCATTCTTCAACTAGCAATATTTTGTGATACAGAGAAGTTGCTTTACAAAGAATAGCTCGAAACTTGCTCTCTAAAAAACACGCAGTTAAAACTTGGTGAGGAAAAAATACATATAGGACAACAAGCCTGCTATACAATGAATATCTGTGTCTCCCCAAATCTGTGTGTTGAAGCCCTAGCCTCCAGCAGGATAGGATAGTACTTGGAGATGGGGCCTTTGGGAAATAATTAGGGTTAGATGAGGTCATGAGGGTGGGGCACTCATAATGGGATTAGTGCCTTTATAAAAGGAGATACCAGACAGCTTGCCCTCTCTACCTTCACTCTCTCCCTTCCTCCCCTCTCTTCCTGAGAAGACACAGTGAGAAGGTGGCCAGGAAAAGAAGTCTCAACAGAAACCACCCAGACGGCACTTGGATCTCTAACTTCCAGACTATAAGCACTGTAAGAAAATAATTATCTGTTGTTAGACTACCCAGTCTATCATATTCCTTTGTGGCAGCCTAAACTAATACAAAGTCAGTGGAGAAAAAAAGAAATCAACAGATGCCATTTATAAGCAAATGTTCATAGTAAGGAGATTGTATCTCTGGTTTTGGTTTCAATCCATTACTGGGCTCTGAGAGTATCTGATTATTAATCTATGACTGCTTGTCCTTCACATACTCCTGCATGGTGATGTATTTTTCCCATAGCATGACACCTGCTGAAAGGAAACATCTAAGTGTTGGTAACTCAGGCAGGTGCTAAGAGTGTGTGTTTCCCATCTGTCTTGTATATTAGAACAAACTGTATCTCCAGAACTCAAATTGTGTCTCTAGAAAGAGCTGTATTAGCTGTTTCCCTTCTGGAAGGTCCATGTGGTAATGATTCATGAATTGTCGTCAAATGATGGTATAAGTGAGACTGGGTTCTCCACTAGGAAGAGGAGTAGTAGGAGCAGATATTGGGGTGGACTCAGCTTTAGGAAGGGGCCAATACTCAGTTGAATGAAGGAACTTACATGGGGTGAGGCCAGCAGTTGAAGGCAGAAAGAGGAGAATTAATACACAAAAGGGCAAGAGCTCCTTCAACCTTTACTTGTCTACATCTATTCAGCTACTTGTCTGAGTCTGAGTTTTCTCCTTTCTTCTTGAGCCCTCCCTGACCCAAACACACATAACCACACACACACTTAAACATATAGTTTTAAAAACTCTTGGAAAATTCTGACATACAAATCTATACAGACAAGCTCAGGAGAAAGTCAGTGAAAATATGATAATGCAGAAAATGGGGTGAGTGAGAGGAGATGTAGTTTGGATGACAGTTGGTGTTTGGAATTTGGGGTAGTTGAGGAAACCACCAAACTAAAAAAGAGATAGTGGATGGGATAGCAATACAGAAGAGAATGGGCAATAGAAATGAAGATAAAGTAAGCTCATGGGAAGGATGAGTACATTATCCAGGTAAATTCTCAAAGATGAATCCCGTATCAGATATTCAGATATTGGTGACAAAGGTGGGCACTTGGTAGTGGGCACTGGTCAGAACCCTAGCTACTAGGTCAGAACTAGACTAAGCAAGGTTAATTGGATGCTGATTAATCTGAGGTACTAAAATAGCGCTCCTTCAGTTTCCCTCAAAAACAAAAGGATAGTTCCTGACATCTATAATTCAGCTGATAGGATTTAATTGGACAGTTGAGGAATGAGAGGTTGGAGAATAATGCTGATAATTTCTGCAAGGATTACTTTGTATGATGGGAACAAAGAAGCTGGGAAGTGGGGAAAAAAAGGGTGTTCAAAGGAGTATGTAAAATCTAATGAATTAGACATAGAGAACTATCTAATTTTTAAGAAACTGAATTTCAATCATGTTCCTGTACCAATTCTAAAAATTGAGGAATGAGAAAGAAAAATATATCCACCTGTATATGTGGATTTTGAACAAAATATTATCATGATATTTGTCCCTGAGTGAAAGAAAGGGAAACATCCTATTAAATATGCTTAGGGTTCAGATGACAAGTGTGTTGACTTAAAACATGACAAGAGCAATGAAAGAAAAAAAAGAAAAGAAAAGAAACTTTCCCTCTTGGTCAGCAAGATATAGCCAGAAGAATAATTCAATTTATTTTCTTTTTCCTAAGTGAGATAAAACCACTGTGGCAACTATAATTAGAATTCCACTTCTCCCTGAATTGATCTTTGGTGGAGAAAATAGAACACTAAGAGAAAAGCCAGGTATCTGAGGGAACATGGTTAAGAGAGAAGGATCAGTGATGAGCTAGCCCTACTTGGGAGGAGCAGGGCAATGTGATAGAAGATATGAACGCAGCTCATATTCTGAGTCTGAGTGTTTGGGATTCTAGCCAGTGTTTGGATGCTGCAATGAGGAGACTCAATGCTACCCTTTCATCTCTCCCTGGGACATGAAATAGAGGGAACTACATAATGAGTTCTGGTCCAAGAAAGGCCAATAATATCAGATTCAGAATTCTTCCAGCCATCCTATGGAAAAGGGTGCCAATTAGTGAGTGTATCTTCCCTTGGACTTTGGTTGGGAGAATAAAGGGTAGGTGTTTGGTTCTATCCCCAAACCCAAATAAACTTATTTTTATTGTTTATAGGGGCCTGCCCTAAAGACTATTCAGTCTGTCATATGTCTTTTATAGGAGCCTGTTGTAAAGACTGCTTACCATGGTAGAAGTTGTGTGTGGGAAGACCAGAAAGAATTAAATAGAGCATCTATAAAATACTCTTCCTAGTTCAGAGGTCAAATATAAACGATCCACATGAAAAACCTGGCCTTTATGACAAAGGCAAAGAAGTGGCTGCACAAACCAATCTGCTTATGTGAGCTAGTTGGATATTGAAAACAAGAATTATAACATAGGCTAATTATCACTTTGAAATTTTAATAGAATCGCCTAGTGGAAGTTATAATTATGGAGCATTTGTTATATAGTATTGATAGCACTAAATAATTAAAATAATTATGGAATGTGGACAAAATGCTATCAAAAGACAAACTCATGTCCTTTAACATTATTATTTCTACACACAAATAGGTAAAAAAATAAACTCACAAAGGTAGAAAAAGGGTAACTAAGGTACCTCATACTGGAGAAAAATCTATTTAGGATAAATATAAACTTTTCATAAATATAAACTATTAAGGCTGAATTCTCTTTCTGGAGCTCCTAACGACTGCTTTAAGAACCATTAATACTGATGATATTAAGGTTAAAAAAATCTTCCAAATACCATATGACTTATATATGCCATTACCTAGAGTCATTTACTGTTTTATTTACACTCTGTGGTTGCCTTGAGGACAGGTTCTGTGTCATATGGTCTCCCAAAAATCTAATTCAATGCCAGGATGCTTAATAAAATTTTATTAACTGAATATTTTAATAAGTTCTAATGCCATGTATTATTTATACCATATACATTTTTTTAAAGATTTATTTATTTATTCATGAGAGACACAGACGGAGAGAGAGAGGCAGAGGGAGAAGCAGGCTCCCAGCAGGGAGCCTGATGTGGGACTGGATCCTGGATCCTGGATCCTGAATCCTGAATCCCGGGATCACGACCTGAGCCCAAGGCAGGCGCCCAACCGGTGAGCCATCCAGGGGTCCCATCATATACATTCTTGATCCAGTTTGTCAAATAAACATTTTGTCAAATTTAATCTTTATTAGGATCTCTTCTCATTCTTAATTTTTCAGTACAGAGAATTCTCAAAATCTAAGTGAGAAAAGCATATTTATCGTGGCTCAAGAACAATTACATTGCACTTTTCCTTCTATCTAACTAACCTTGACTAATCCTCACATGTATTTCAGAAATATGAATAACGTCTTCATGCAATTCATGTAAGGCACAGAAAATAGGTATCATTATTTCTGTCTTAATGACAGATTTTGAGGTTAAGGTGACTCATGAACAGCTGAGCAGCCAGTCAGTAGGAGAAACCAAAATAGAACGGAAACGCCTCCATTCCCACCCCCACGCTCAAACCAGAGCACACCCTCCTTAGGGGAGTGAAGCGTGATGGGCCCTGGAGTGAACCGTGAAGGCTTCCTGCAAGTTAATGAGCTGAGGAAGGAAGGGTCGCTCTCCCTGCTGGTGATCAGTGAGTCCAACTCACTCTCAATCTAGCAGATAATAAAAATGGAAGGTGAGGGGGAGAATTCAGAAAAGCAAGTCTCTTAGATACTGAGCCCACTTTATTTGGAGGAGGATGATTCATTTACCTTTAACCGAGTATTTTCAGAAATCACCATCCAAGTCACCTTAGCTGAGTAATTTTTACATCCCAGAGAATGTAACCTTAAAAGGCAAAGTAGCTTGTGTGTCAGATGGGTATATCCCAGCCTGTTTTATTCTCTTTGACCGGAAAAATATTTTATTTTTTGGGATTCTGGGTTTCATTTATGTACAAAAGAAAACAGTAGCAAGGCATGCTTCCATAGCAGGCTAGATGCTTAAGTTACTTTAAAAAAGTAATCAACAATAGAATATAGCAGGTGTCAGTCTTTGACTTGCAAACAAATTATTTTGGAATTCTTAAGGAGCTTAAGAATATTCTTAGAATACTCAAGGATCTTAAAGGTAATTTTAAAAACAGGTTTAAGAAATACTTCCAATCATCCTGCATCTATAAACAAAATGGCCCTGAGTGGATGGATTACATCTGTAACGTGTTTGATACAAATTACATCTGTAACATGTTTGATAAAGTTAAGATGCACTTCTCCCTCCACCATCCAATTCAAATAATAACGTTGTCCAACGCAAATACTAGTTTCCAGTAACTGAAGTCTTTCCTTTTCCTACACCTCCGTAACTGGAGGCAAGCAAGTCTATCTGACTTACTGAGGCTGCTTTCATAATGCCAGTGGGCTGGGTTCTAAGAGAAATTTTAAAACTGTTTTCCTCTCTACCAAGTCCTTTGCTGCAGTACTAGAGCTTACAGCAACCCACAACTTACAAATATGAGAAAAGGATAATTACTGAAACCTTTGCTTAATTCACCAAAAAGTTTCTATAGCTGTTACTGCTCACCCCACACTCACAGTTATTAAATCACCTCCTACATCCTCCTATCATGGATTCTACTTGTGTGATTTTCTCCACTCTATTCAAGTACCTGTGATGCTTTGTCATCATTAATTTCACTGCTCCCGAATTTAAACTTCTAGAGTTTATGTTCTCCAATGTCCAACCATCATACCTCCTCTTGAAAAACAAGCAAGAATACAAAGCAGTCAAACCATTGGGTATAAAGGCAGGGTCCTGTGAAGGAAACACTTATAAAATGTAAACCAGACCTGTTAAACTCACATTTGGCCATACACAGCCTGAGTCTGATAGAAGGACTTCAGCCAAAACAGAAGGTTCTTGCGGTGAGACGGCTGATACGGTCAGGCTGGAAAAACCTCTCCACTCCTTCCTGTGGGCACCTGAATTCCACAGGTCTGCAGAAGGCAAGAGTCACTGAATAACGATTCCTCAGAGTTTTCTGTGTGCTTGTTGGAGAACTTGCACATGGCATGTGGCTCAGGACATGGTGATTTCAGTTCCTTGAGCAAACTCAGATAAAATAGGGGGGAAAATGTTTCCCTGCTTATCCTGGACACCATCCCATGAAAGCGAGGCAAAGTCAAAGTTTTCTAGGGAGTGTTAGTAAAATGTCACATTATTCCAGTATAATCTAGCAGGTAGGAGATTCGGTGGCCTCTGGTGGCTTCAATATGCTGTATATTTGAGGGTCACAAGAGAAGTTGTTCTGAAGACACACATTTCCTTATCTTTGGGGCTAATTCAATGGAAAAATTATATTTGGCCAATTATCCATTTTAAAGTCCCTGCATCCATACAAAGTTTGACAACAATTTACTTCTTTCTAGAAGCTATGAGCACAGTGTGGATCTTGAGAAATTTTAATAATACTTTAGTTAAGATTAAGGAGAGATCTAGAGAAGCTGGCTATCTCTGGAGTAACTCCACTGCAGGAAAGGGATTTTTTTGGGCAATTGTTTTGCTTTGTATTTTGTCCTGTGCCATTTTGCTGCCTAACCTAAGATTTTGTGAGCCCAGTGTAGGACCAACTGGATCCTCTCACTTCTGCCCATCTCAAGGAGGAATTTGATGTAATGGTTGGAGTTTTAAAAAAGTGACAACATTAGACGGAAGCTGACTGTCAGAATGAAATCAACCTCTAGAAATTCCTACTCTGACATCCATGTCCCCTTCTGAGAAGATCTTGGATGAGATTTGGAGTACCCAAGGATTACTCTGAATTTATGTGTCAAGCAATAGTGTAAAATTCACAAAGAGGTGCCTATCCCAAATCTGTTAAAACTTACCCTCTAGAATCTTAATTCATTTTTACCTTTTCTTGATTGTTTTTTTCCTCAACAATTTTTTTCCAAAGATGTGCTACTACTTTTCCCATGCCATTGCTTCTCCTATTCAGTTCAGCCTACTCCCACAAATGCTAATTTTTTCATTCATTCATTCATTCATTCATTCATTCAACAAATATTTGCTAAGGTACAGTCCTATTCTGAGCATGAGAATAAAAATAATGAAAAGTAAACAAGATCTATTACTTCAAGGATTTGATGGCCTAGTGAGGCAGCATGATCAAAACCTAGAAAACTGATTAATAAGAAGATGTCAGATAGTGATAAATGAATAAAATAAACACTCTAATGGATCTCAGGTATGTCTTTCAAGTATACAAAATGAATTAAAGGAGTCCTAGGTAAGTTTATAAAGAGTTTACTTATAGTTTAGACATGGGGTATGGCGGAAAAGTAAGTATCAATGATTTTAGCTTGATCATTAGAAAAATGGTAAAGCCATTTCTGAAATGGAACAGCTCTGGAGGGATAGAGGAAAGACAGAACCATAACTGTCTTAAATTTGAGATGTAACCATAGGTACTTAGAGGTTAAAAGAGGGTTAGAGTTCCAGTTTGGTGAGTCATCAACCTATCGGTAGTCTTTAGGTCAATGGCCCTGACTGCTAGTATTGCCAGAGAAGACCAAGGACAGAGAGTTAGAGGTCAAATTAAGAGAAAGGGCCAACATTTTTGAGACACAAAGTGGTATATATATTGCAATAAATAAATAACAACAAGGCATGCCTGGGTGGCTCAGAGGTTGAGTGTCTGCCTCTGGCTCAGGGCATGATCTCAGATTCCTGGGATTGAGTCCCACAGTGGGCTTCCTGTATGGAGCCTGCTTCTCCATCTGCCTGTGTCTGCCTGTGTCTCTGCCTGTGTCTCTGTGTCTCTCATGAGTAAATAAATAAAATCATAAATTAAGTAAGTAAGTAAATAAATAAATAAATAAATAAATAAATAAATAAATAACAACGATGTGTCAGACATTAAAATGTACATTCCTGGCCTTGAGAAACTTGCTCTCCAATGATGGGAATAAAAAGAAATAGATAATTTTAGTATAGAATGTTAAATACTTCTTTTTTGGTTTAGAGAATGGGCTGCCTCTAGTCCTCATATATTATATGATACATATATGTACATATAAAACATATATGTTATATGTCTCTGCACAAAGATAAAACAGTTGTGATCATATTCCTGCCCTTCATTTAGTCGTTTATTCACAAATATACATTAAGTTCAGTCTGTTCCGGGCACTATTCTAGGTTCTAGAAATACAGCTATGTATTTCAGATTATGTGAATAATCAAATACAGATTATGTGACTATTTGCATCATGATTTAGTAGGGGAAATAGATATTTAACAAATCATAGAAATAATTGAAATTACAATTATAGTAAAAGAGATAAAGAATGAGTATAAGTTTTTCTAAGGCTGTAGTTGGGCTAGTCTGACCATTAGGAAGTGCCATTTTAAGCCTCAACTTGAAAAATGGTTGGTTCAAATTTAGGAAATCATAGGAATCAAGAAGAGTAAATGAGCAGAATAGTTATGCAAAGGCACCTAGCCGAGAAGAAATTTGACATAATAAAGAACAAAAAGAAGACAGCATGACCAGAAAGTCATGAAGGAAGCAGGAAGCAACTCTCCATCTCTGTCATAAGATCCAACAAACAGAATAGGCTTCAGAACCCCAAAGATCCCAAGAAGGGATCAGAATCTGAGGGAACCAGAAACCGTTTGGGAGTCCACCAAATGGTTCAGGATGTTGACCATAAATGGGAACCCACCTCTGGGGTAATTCCTGGTGAGCGTTGGCTTTTAGAAGTGAGGATGGGCCTGACAGATTTGGAGAGCAAGGCTGGGTGGGACACTTTGAAATGCCATAGCACTGTGTACGGCTTTTGTGGTATTTATCACTTATTTTTAGAAAAATTCTCACAACTAGGTAGAAAACTCACCTATCAGGGTGACTGGGTGGCTCAGCTGATTAACTGTCTGACTCTAGATTTGGCTCAGGTCATGATCTCAGGGTTGTGGGATCAAGACTCCTGTTGGGCTCTGCGCTCAATGAGGAGTCTGTTTGGGATTCTCCCTCTCCCTCTGCCTCTCTCCCTACTCATGGGTTCTCTCTCTCTAAACACACACACACATATATACATATATACATATATATACACATATATATATTCACATACATATATATATATTTTTTTTTTTTAAAATCTCACCTACCAAACTTTTGCATGCTTAACATAATGCTTTATTCCCACTAGGCACTCAGATGATGAATTGTTTAATTCAAGTGAATAGTGCTATGGACACTTCATCTGGAACAACAGTCCTCTATAACAGCATGGTAGGCAAAATCCATTTGAAGTTTCATTTGAGGAGTAGGCAAGTCCGCAAAGACAAAAAAGTAGATTGGCGATTGCCTAGGGCTGGCGGAGGGGTTGAGGGGAAAATAGGAAGTGAGTGCTAAAAGGTAGAGGTTTCTTTTTGAGGTGATGGAAAATTTTGAAAATTGTGATGGTGGCACAAGTCTGTGGATAGCACCAAACACTTTAAATACATAAATGGTATGGCCTCTAGATAAAGCTATTATACAGAATGACAGGAGAAACTGAGGGACTTGCCAGAGTAGTCTCTATGATGCATTGTGATTTTTACCAGTTAAGCTCTTAAAAAGCTTTTAGTGTCACGTTAAGTACCAGGATAGCCCAGAATCCTGAACTCCATCAGGTTCTACTTTGAGCTGTTCTCTTGCGAATATTATTACCTGTCATAAAAAAAATTAGGAAAAAAATTGTCTCAGGTTCCATTTCCTTTAAATCTTGGTAGGATATGTTACAGGGATTTTTAGAACAGGCTTTAACCTGACATCTTGGGCATGGAAAGGAGGGAAGGGGCATGAAGAGGGATCCATAGGTGAAGTCCAACTGCAACTGTCCTAAAGTTGTATGTTAGTTGTGACTATGTGCTTACTTGAATCACTGTGGGAGAAGGTATATTTATAATGTTCTCAGAGGAATCTCTTGCATACCCCCCGCTCCCACTTCCCCAAAAGAAAAATGCTTTAAAAATGTGACACATAAAATGTAGAATTAAAAACAAAAGACAAAAAACAAACAAAAACAAAAACAAAAACAAAAACAAAAACAAACCACCTCCCAGTATAAAATTCTTCTGTTTCATTGGTTGGGAGAGGAGGAATATAGGGAGGAAGGGAAGGGAAAACAGAGCAAGACCACTAATTCCCAGTTTCTGAAAAGAAGAGTACTCTTTCCTAAGGCATAATCTGAATTCGACTCTGTAGAGCAGAAAAGGCTGATGGAATACACTTGTTGTCTCATCATTTCCTGTAATCATTTTAGGAAAGGGTATGGTGTACAGGGGTAAGCACCAACTCTGATGAAGCAAATGAAATGAATGAGAAAGCCATACTTCATCTAAACACTGCAAATCAATGTTATCCCTCCTAACCCTTTCATTGAAGATGTCTGCTGCATGAATGATTCATGGTGAACCATCAACTCAGTAGAGTCACTCTGCGAGAACACCAAGGGTTGGCTTACACATAATTACTCAGAACTGAGTAGGAGGAAATCCCTGTCTCGGATCATGGGAGATAATGGAATTCCAACTAAGGATGCCTTGGCAAAGTAGAAGAACTTTCCCTTGGACCTTTGAAATCCTTAATGAGTTGAATCATGTCAAGTAACAAAATAAACAAGGATGAGAAACATCAGTTGGGTTTGGTCCAAAGTCTAGCCTGCTTAAGATTGGGCTTCCCCCATCACTGCTTAAACATTATACAGTTTTCTATCAGCCAAGCCTGTGGTTTCATTTCATTTTTTTTCTTAAATCAGATTTCAAAAGCCAGGCACTAGCTGATGGTAATTAGTAGGCATTGGTTGAAGTTTATTCTTGCCGTTCTTTCCAGGCATGCATAATTTTTGTGGAGAGAAAAGAAAATCCAATTATCCCCAAATCCAGCCAGTGTGGCTCATCTGCTCCTGTGTTAGATCTTTAGAAATGGTTCTTAACAATTGAAAGGAAGACATATGGTACTTGAGAACAGCATCTTGTAACCTTGTTTATAATATTAAGAAAAAAAAAGCCCAGTCTTGTGACCATTTACATCCTTCTTTACTAAAATCTGACACAAGTAATATTGATCCTATAAAACCTGTGACATACAGCTTATTCATATCATAAGGAATTTATTGGTGATTTTATTTCTAACTTCCCTCTTACATTTTAAAGGATTCCCTTAAAAATGCTTGACTTGAAAATTTCCAGGAACACTTACACAGTGCAAACTACAAACATCTGAGGCAATATTGGAAGAACTCAGATTCTTGAAATCAAAGAAGGTAAGAATTTCTACCCAACTTGGCAAAAGTTGGGTTTATGCCAAAAGATTTCAAGAAATTATCCCACAATTGAAATCACTTTTTGAAATGTTGCTTAATTTTGTAAACTTCATGGATCTTTGAGTCCATGAAAATACTTTAAATGAAATTTTTGTAATAAAATATACCCTTTATCATTTGGATTAAAATTGTGTAGGTCACATTTTCCTTGCATAAATATTTATCTGTAAGGAATAGGATGGCACTAAAAGCAAGCCATACCCAAACTGCTTTTTGTCAGTTTTTTTTACTCAAGAAAATGTTCTTTTTGCAAGTGAAAACTAAAAAAGAGAAACTAATGGGAAAAAATTAAGTTTACATTTTTGAATGAGCCTATATTGAACCCTTTTGAGAAAAGTATTGTTCAACAACACTTTGGGTGTATAATCATTTTCATTGCCCACCTTGTTTCTGAATAGTCATGTTGCTGTGTTTTGATTACTTTGTCATAGAAGGACAACTCTCAAGATGGCAAGACTCTCCTTACCTTCAGAGAATTTCCTACCAAATGAGTCTCAAGACAATAATTATGGACAGAATATTCCAGTGATACAAACTTCTTTTCTTGTCTGCATGATAGTCTGATCATACCATATTTCTGCTCAAGGACCTCCAAAAGGCTCTTGGGAGCAGAAAGGTGAATAAGGCACAATGTCTGCTTTAGGGAACTCACAGTTTAGGGTGGAATGTTAAGAAATCCATAAAATAACAATGTAGTAAGAGCATTTGAGATTTAATCAAGGCCAATATTTATTTAAGGGAATAACATAACCAGAAGAAGTAAGAAAGAATTGATGGGAACTTTGAAGGATAAGTAGGAGTCTACCATAAAGATTTGAATTTTGTCTGATAAGTTTATTAATATATGTTATAGACCCTTAAATATATTTGTTAATGAAAGAGGTAACTAAATGCTAAGCTACTTTTTTTTGACACATTTGTCTTTCACAGTTGCTTATGAAGTTTCACAGCACTTGTGAAGCACACAGGTCTATTAATGTTTTATGAATAAAATACAGGCCCAAAGGAAGTTGATACAGTGAGTAGAAGACCTGAAACCATATCCATTCTTCTGACTTGAAGGCCTCTGTTCTTTCCACTCCGTCTTCCTGTTCCCTTACTATTCTTCTGAAATTCCTCACTCCTCTTATTACAAAGTGGACTCAGAATAAATACCCAGCAACAAGTATTTATTGATAAAGAGAAGCGTATAGCTTTGATGGCAGAATTTTAACACGCACTTACCAAACACTCCAATAGCCCCTAAACTGGGTCTTTAATTGGCCTCTTGCCTCTCCCTCCATTTATACTTCTTCAGTTGGGGCTAAACCACTTGCTCATGTGAAAACAGCATCATGTAACCTTTCAGCAGCAAGTAGTGCCCTGTGAAGATGATCTCACTCCTGAGCTACTGACAGTGGAGTGTCAAGAGGGGAGGAAGAGGAGAAGCCAGGTCCAGAGCCCTCAAGGAACTTCACCATAGCTACTTATCTCTTAGACAAATACCACTGATGACTCTGCAAGTTCTCTCTGCAGACCTTTTGGTTGCCCCAGTGCTACTTTCAGAGGTTCAAAAGCCAAGGCTGGGTTCCTAATTTCTGTAAGTGTATTAATGTATCTCTTGAATTACTGTCTTCTAGAGGGAACTGAAAATCTTGTATTCACGATCAAGGTTTCCCAAGTCCTTATACTTATTAAGCACATGCCAGGTAGTCTAAAGGTAAGTGGGGCAGTAGTAACCGGGAGAAATGCTCTGCCTTGAATTCTCACTTCCCTTTCAAAGATATTCCTAGAACTTTCCATGGACCCTTTGTGCCTGGAGTGATGAAAGGACATTCCTGGGTCGGCTGGTTTATCTCACACAATGTGTTCTCTGTGAATGTGCTTTCCATGAATGACTCAGGCAAGGGTAAGTTGCACAGAATTTTGGTATACAGAAAGAAAAAGCAAGCAAGCAAGCAAGCTGTGGTCTATTAAGCATGAGTGTACTCTTTCTGTGCAGCTGAGTAATGTCCTGGAGGTGACTAGTCCAAGGAGAAGCCAAGGAGCACGAGTCAGGCTCCGTAATTTTAAATGCCAACATAGAAATGAAACAAGCATGCATAGGTGACTTAACTTCCTTGGGGCTTATTTTCTAATCTGTGAAACAGAAAAATTAATGCCCATTTTGTCCATTTGACTGCAGTGGTGGAAAAGATCAGATGCAAAATCAGGCTGACCATTTACTGAATATTTGGTGAAGGAAGAGTGAGTACAAATACAGTCATTAGAGAAGGTGCCCAAAGGAAAAAGAGATTTTTTAACCCATGTTTAGTATCTAGTGCTAGGGATATGGTAGTAAACAGATAATGTTCTTGTCCTCAAGGGCTCCCATGATAATTTAGGAGACAGACAATAATTAATTGCACATTTAATTATATAATTAAAATTGTGATAAGTAACACAAAAAAATTATGGTATTAAAAGAATATACAAGAATAGAAGAAGATTTAGTCTAGTCTCAAAAAAGTATTCTCTCTGGGAGTGGCCCTCCAGCTGAATTAGGAAAGATGAAAGGTAAAAGGCAAAGTGGCAAAGATGTGGGAGATGCTTTTTAGGAAGAGAAGATGCTGTCTGTATTCAAAGCTTTAGGAGGCAGGAAGCACATGCCAGGGATTCAGAATGGAAAGCAGGCCTCTGGGACTTGGATAACAATAACAAGAAAAACAAGGGGGCTGGGTGGTAATGGTGCCAGAGAAGGCTGAGAGATAGGTGGGAACCAGCTCATACAGCTCCTTGTAGGCCAAGGCAAGGATTTGGAATGTTTATCTTCAGAAAAATGAGAAGCCTTTACAAACTAACAGATCAGAGGAAATATTACAAACTCTATATCTGATAAGGGTTAAATTTCCAATATGTATAAGCAAGTCCTATAATTCAATAGTAAGAAAACTAATAATTCAACTAAAAAAATGTTTCTCCAAAGAAAACACACAAATAGCCAATAGCTATATAAAAAGATGCTCAGTGCCACTAATGATCAAGGAAATGCAAATCAAAACCAATTCAAGAGATATCACTTCACACCTGTTACAATGGCTGTTATGAAAAAACAACAGGTAACAAGTGTTGGCAGCTGTATGGAGAATCGTAGATGCTTGTGCACTGTGGATAGGAGTGTAAAGTAGTGGGGCCGCTACAGAAAACAGTATGGGGTGCCTCAAAAAATAAAAATACAATGACCCTATGATCCAGCAATCCCCCTTCTGGGTATTTATTAAAAAAAAACTTAAATCAGAATCTTGAGGAGATATTAGCTCCCTCACACTCACTGCAGCTCTATTCATGATAGTCAAGGTGTGGAAACAACCTAACTGCTCATCAGTGGGTGGGTGGAGAGAGAAAACGTGATCTATATGTATGATGGAATATCACTCAGCCTTATAAAAGAAGAGAGTCCTGCAATATGTGGCAACATGGACAAATCCTAATGATGTTAGGCTAAGGGAAATAAACAGAAGTCATAGAGCGACAAATATTGAGTGATTCCACTTATATGGGGAATCTAAAATGATCCAACATGCAAGAGTAGAGAACAGAATGGTGGGTGCCAGGGTGGGTAGGGGGAGGAGGAAATGGAAGTTGTCATTCAATGGGTATAAAGTTTTAGTTATGCAAGGCGAATAAATTCTAGACATATGCTGTACCACATAGTGCCTATACAGACAGTCATCGACTTAGGATGGTTCAACTTTCGGTTTTTCGACTTTATGATGGTGTGAAAGCAATACACATTCTTTGAATTTGGATCTTTTCCCAAGCTAGTGATATGTGGTACGATCTTGTCTCATGATGCTGGGCAGTGGCAGCAAACCAAAGATCCCAGTTAGCTAGGCGATCATGAGAGTAAACAGCCGATACGCCTACAACCTTTTTGTACTCATGCAGCTGTGCTGCTTTTCACTTTCAGTATTCAATAAAGTACTTGAGATATCCAATACTTTAGTATAAAGTCATCTTTGAGTTAGACAATTTTGCCAAACTGTAAACTAAAGTAAATGTTTTGGACATGTTCAAGGTAGGCTAGTCTAAGCTGTGATGTTTGGTAGATTTGGTGTACTAAATGCATTTTCAATTTACAGTATTTTTAACTTACACTGGGTTTATTGGTTGTAATCCCATTGTGAGTCAAGGAAGATCTGTACTGTATTGTACACTTACACATCTCTTAAGAGGGTAGATCTCATGTCAAGTGTTCTTGCCACAATACAATTTAAAAAAAGAAAAAGAAAAATGGAGAGTCTTTGAAGGTTTCAGTGAGAATGCTAAGATTAAGTTTTGTTTTGTTTTAATCACAGAAAATGCACAGTGGGGAACAGTATTGAGGTATAAGCATGCACGAAGGGACACCAGGAAGGATATTTGAAAGCAGAGCCTCCCAGTTCCTTCTTGCTGTGCCACAGGAGCTGAGGGGTCCCATTCTGCCTTTTGCGGGCCTGACCTCTTGAGTAGAGTCTGAAATTTGTGTCCTGTTATACACAGCCCATTAGACTTAACTTTTTCCTATATTCTATTCCTTCCAAATCTCTGTGTAACAAAAGAAATGTGATGACTTCTTGACATGATGTTTATAGACAGTATGCTAAGCCAAGTAACATAGCTATATTCTAACAGTGCTATAGCTATCTTTTCTGATCATCACATATTTATTAAGCAAATATAATCTAATTCTATAATTAGAATAATTATAATTCTTTCTCTATAGAAAGGTGGAAGATTTATATGATCTGAACAGAAATCAGAATATTGAATATAATCTAATTATAAAAACAAGTTAAAGGTAAATAGATGGCAGATAGATACATCATATCAATTAATTTGGTTTTAGTTATAAGAAACAGAAATCCCACATAAGAAGTCTTGAGGCAGCATGGCTCCAGGCTGGTTAATTGTCCGTTCATCATTTGAGGGGCCTGTTATTTCTTTTTTTTCCACTCTGCTGTCCTCAACATCTGGCAAGCTCTCTTGATGGCCAGGAGCAGAATGTAGCATTCTTACAACAAACCCTATCAGTCCAGAGCCAGGAAGAGGGTTTATCTCTTCCAGTATCTCTTTGAGAGATAAGAAACATTTCTTGGAAGCTCCTCTACCCCACCTGCAGCTGATTTTATCCTTTTCTCAGACTAAGTCATTCACCGGGCAGGGCAAGGGTGGGGGAATGAAATTATTCTGAATTTCAATTTATTAACTTAATTATCTTCAACTTATTAAAATCCTCATCCTGCAAATGCAATTGAAGGCAGGTCTTCCTAAAGCAAGAGTCTCTTGTGAGTCCCAAAATACAGTTAGGATCTATTATTAATGAGAAAGGGGAACTGGCTGTCGGAGGGCTGAGACCATCACTAGTGTCTGTCTCATACACGTAAAAATTAAAGGTACATCACAAAACAGTTGCATGAATGAAGGATCTCAAATGTAGTCTTTAGACCTGCAGCATTAGCATCACTAGTGAGCATGTTAGAAATGATGGCTCTGCAGTCCTTTGCAGAATCCACTGAGTCAGAATGCCTGGCAGTGAGCCTAGAAATCTGTGTTTTAAAAAGCTTACCAGATGGTTGTGATGCACAGCAAAGTTTGAGAAGCACAGTTCCAGGGTTAGAGAACCCACTAGAAGGTTGAATGACACAAAGCAAGGAGTTGAAAATATGGCGCAGGGGTGTGGAAGAGAGATTAGGTCTGGGAAATTGGATGGATTGATTAAAACATAGGCCTTATATCTGGGCTGCCAGAGTAAGAAAACAGCTAAAGATAAGAAAATGCCCTGCAAAACTACTATGAGGAAGCATAGTAAATGGGAGCAGCAGGAATAGTGTCCATGCATGAAACAGTTTAAGTTTAGAACTGGAATTGATAGTGAATTCTGGAACATAAATATGGAAATAAAGCCTAGAATGGCCAGAAGACATGCTCTTTTATAGATCCAGAGTAACGATGGTGGGTTCTTTCTCTAGACACTCCCCTGATGCTGATCAAAGAACACTGATATGGTTTCAAACAACCAGCAAATAAACCTAGAGAGATTCCTATTCTAAATGGCAAACACTTTTGCAAAGTAGAATTGTGGCGAAGGAAATTATTTTCTTTATTTGTGGGAGTAAATGTGGATGCCACATATCTGCTGCAGATGTTCAGTCTGGTTTTAAACAGGTTGACGTGTTTGAAATACAAAGTGTAGGAAATATAGTACACAGTTACTGTCATGAATACTGTCCTAAGCAAGTCATACGGAAAAGGAATCCAAGGACTTCTGCTGCCTTGGTGCATCGCTACGTCGTGGCCAAGGCCACGGCCACGGAGTCTAACAACAAAAGACCAGCTTCAGAGCAGAGGGAAAGGAAAAGACCGTTCACAAGGGGATTGTTAATACTTAGGAGGTCAGAGAGAAAAACCAGCTAGGCTTTACATGGTAAGGATAATTATTTCCAAAAAGTACCTTGGCTAGCCTCAACCTTATTCGAAAGGTACTGTACAAAATTGCAAATTAGCTTGTTATTTTCTTTAGGTCTCTTCTTAACTAGTGTTCTCAAAAAGTAGTGTGCATCAGAATCACATGGAGGGCTTGAGCAAAAGCACAGCTTCTGATTCAGTAGGTCTGTTAAGAGGCCTGAGAATTTCTGTTTGTAGCAAGTCAGAAACACTAGTTCAGGATCGCATATTGAAAACCACTTAAGTACTACGTAAGATTTTTGAAGTTAAGCTATTTTTTGGTATTTCCCACTTTTTCCCTGTCAACTCCCCTACCTCCCACAAACACCGTAAGACCTAGGAATTGCTTCATAGCCCAGAAATCCTGAGATTATTCATGGGTGAAGGCAGGAGGTATAACACTAGGCCTTTGCCCCCTCTTGCCCAACACCCAGTACACTCCTAACCCTAGAAGAGCAGGGAAGGAAAAACTACAGGTGTGACAATTCTTTTTTGTTTACCAGAGGAATGAGAGCATTTTAAAATTCAAACTAGAATATAGATAATATTCTAGGAAACAAACAAGGAAAGAAAGACAAACTGTAACTGAAAATTATTAGTTTTCGAAAATACCATTGTGAACTAAGATTGGATACATGAAGTATTGGAAATTAAATTGACCAATAATAAATAAGATTTGGAACAAGCCATTAGACATAAGTTTATCATTATTTTAAAAAGGATGCTCAATTTTACCAAAGATGGCTGAAGCTAGGCTAAGTGACAAACTGGTGACTAGGATAGAAGTTATAGTCATTTTTTAATGTTGTAACTCTGAGGTTTTTTTTTTTATCTGAAAAAAAAATAGTTCAAGAACAATACATGTGAAGATTAGAATTGCAGAGTAACCATTTTAAAATGTATATACATTTTTTAAAGTAAAAATTTTTATTCCAAAATATAAGATTAATATACAATTCTTGAAAAAAATTTAGAAAATTTAAAAATATTTGTCCACAGTCTCACTGTCTAAATACAAGTATTAATGTTTTTCTATACTTTAATCTTTTTTCCAAGCATCACTTTTATCTAATTTTGATATATAATTGACATAATTTTTGAAGTGTACCATTTCCTATGTATTATGAGTGTTATAATATTATTACAAATAATTTCTTAGTGTACTTAATGTCTACATACATATTCATAATGGAAATGTATCACACTTCACTCAAATTTTCTTTATTGTCAGACATATTTCCCCTTTCTCCCTATATTCTAAATAGTACTACAGTGAGTACCTTTTTACATAAAACTTTCTCTGTATTTGATATAATTTTCTTTGGATAAATTCCCATATTTAGAACTACTTGTCTCAGGCTTAGAAATTTAAAAGCTCCTTCCTACATATTGTCAAATTATTTTCAAAAGAGGTTGTAATATTTCTCTCTCCAGTCCAGTATTGAGTACCCTAAAATTTTTTGATCACTGCCAATTCAATAAGTAAAAAAAATTATATCTTGTTTTAGTTTTAATTTGCATTTCATTGTTTATTAATGAATTAAATACTTTTTTTCATGTTTGTTAATGAGATATATTTTCTCTTGTATGCATTTCCTGCTGACAATTTGGTTAACTTTCAATTCAGATGTTCATATTTATTCATGAGAAAATATGAGTACAGGTTTTTGAGAATAAAATAAAACCTGAAAACATAAAACACTTTAATTGGTGTTAGAGAAGTGTTATAAATAGAGTAACTCAGAGTTTTCAATTTTCATCTTTGAAGCTCAAATATCAAGACAGTGTTTGAGAAAAATAATATCAAAGTAAAACAATTGTCACATTTGGATAAGTAAAGGTCACAGAACTGAAATCTTTCTTAGTGTAAGCACAACATCAAAGAGGTGCCAGATTTAAAGACCATCACCCTCAAAAGGAAGAAATAGGTTCGACATTAAATGGTTTAGATTCTTTTCCTATACATATGGAAAAGAGTGTAAGTGTTCAGTGGCAAAATAACTGCTCCATCTTTTCCCAAACTTTTTAGGGGCCACTAGAATGAATACACTGATCAGTCCATAGTTTGCCAAACATTGCCTGGAAGAAAGTAAACTTTTTGGTCATTAGTTTTCAGTTTTTCTGTCTGGGAAGAAGAGACTGGACGGTGTCAAAAAGGCGGATACAACACCTGGATATAAACTGTATCTTAGAAACCTCTTTTTTTAAGATTCATCCTTTGGAGGAAATACTTGGTTTTGGCCAACAGGGCCACTGATCTCTGGGGCTATTGACAAAGGCCATAAATGTATGTCCATTATTCTTGTTCTGTCAACAGCCTTGACATTTCTATTTGGCTCATCCTAGATCAGTCATGGGGGAATAGGTGACTTCCTTTCCCTTACGTTCAGAAACTCAAAATGTCTCAGAAATTTATTTATTTTTTTACAATTTAGTACTTTTGCCATTCTTCCTCAAGAAATGTGGCATAGTTAACATTTCGTGGGTTTTTTTTTTCCCTGTTTAAGAAGATGCCATCATGATGTTCTATATAATATCCTGATTAACTTATATTAGAAGAAATTCATGTTTTAGAAAAATGCAATTATAAGCTAATCATGTGCCATTTTAATGTTCATGCTTTGGAAATCTATTTTAGTTGCATCAATTTACTTGTATTGATGTAAATATCCTCTTAGAAAAGTTACAGCAATGTTAAGAAGAAAACAATTACTTCATAAAAAAACAAAGCCAAAGCCCTTCTAACATTTAAGTTTTTATGTTCTGTGTGGAAATGTGTGTAGTTCTCCCAACATTTCTGTCTCCTTTTCCTGAATGTCAGGCAGAGGGTATATAAATAAATTATAAATTCCCACTTTCTCCTATCTCCTTTGGCCACCTCTTCTACTAGGTCTCACATACACTGTTTATTGTCTCCAGGGAAATTTTAACAGCTTCGGTTTCCAAAAGCACACAACCTTAAAGAAATAGTTCTCCACCAAGGGCAAATGCACCAGGGCCACGTGGCAAGGTCTAGAGACAATTCTCAATTTTCACAACTGGAAATGCTACTGATATCTGGTGAGTAGAGGCCAGGGATGCTGCTACAACATCCTACAGTGAGCAGGACAGAGCCCATGACAATAAAATATCCAGTCCCAAATGTCAGTAGTGCCAGACTTAAGAAACCTAGCACGTGAGCAATAGTGACAACTCTGTGTAAAGACAAAATAAATGGCGGGGGGGGGGGGGGCGGGAAGGAAGAATTGTAAGACTGTTGACCTCTCCCTTGCTACAGTCTAGAAGATTATTCATTTGGGTTGAAGGGAGACAGGATGGATGGGAGAAAGCAAGTTGAACAGAGGTAGCCTTGGAATCCCAGGAGAGAAATGAAGTCCCTCTACCCTCATTCCATGCCTCCCAGGTTGGGGCCTCAGGAAGAGAGGAGATGGCTGTGTGTTTATAGGAAGATGCGACTATAAAGAAATAATGATTCCTATCCAATGACTGAAGGCCAGATGAAATGATGGATAGCTTAACAGAGGCACCTGTACTCAGATACGTCTCTGATACCTGTACAGAACGTACATACAACCTTTGGGGTAGCCCAAATTGACTGGTCAGGTAAGGGAGATTGAACAATGGAACAAGTTTGAATTTTTTTTTTTTCACACACTATGGTCTGGGCTTAGTATATGCTGTAAGTAGGTGTTCTGTTCTGAATTACACAGGTAGATTATAAATCTATTTATATAAGTCTATCTCAATAATTCAGTTAAGAGCAATACTTTCTGTTTCTGTTTTGTTGCCCTGAATTAGAACAGGCTATCACATGATATTGGTGCTTGATTCTGTAGTCCCCACCCCTCTATCACTGAAGTGTTTTTGAATTTTATTCCACATTTGTGTATCAGGGCCAGTGACATAACTAAAGGTAGTTTGATAGGTTTAAAACCAGGGCTAACTTTGTATAAACTACCTAGTGACTCAAACCCATTTCGAATGTTGAATTGCTACCATCTTAAGGAGACTTCAGTGTTCTAAAAAAATTATCTGGTGTAAAAAGTATAGTTTTGGGGTATTTGATCTGACTGGTCTTAAAAAAAGAAAAGAAAGAAAATTCACGATTATGTAACACCCTGTCACAGACACCTCTGTTAACTAAAGCCAGTATTATCTTTCAAGGGTGTCACAGTTCTATTGATTTGAGTCTCCACCCAGAAACTTAGAGAATTTACCCAACTATTCATCAAGAATTCTGGACACCATTATCAAAGGAAAAGGACACGTGTTGGCAGAGGACTCACCACCATCTGCTGCCAGCTCCGGCAACAATCCAATGTTTGTATACCAACCCTGAGCCAGAGGAAGGCTTTGTTCCTGTAGGACATCTACTACATTGTCCCCTCTGGGTGCAAGTTGCTCTTCTCCCCCTTCCAGTGGCCAATCTGTTTGTTTGCTTTCTCCAGATCATTTGGTGTCCTTATCTCTCACTGGAGACTAGATGTTAAGAAAAGAACCTGAAATCCTCTTCCTCAGGTAAAACAGTTGTTTATCAGGCAATCCTTAATATTATATTCATCTGCCATCACAGATAACTGACACTGACACTCTACTTTCCTTCCAACAAACCTACATCTAGATTGGATATCCATCCCTAGAGCATCACAGCTGAGGGCTAACTCTTCATTTACATTGATAATGCCTCCATTTACTTCTTGAGACTCTGGACACATTATACAAATTGAGTAGACAAACACATTACCCTGATATAAAGTCATGTCATGGAGTCCAGAAATAACAAGTTCAATCAGAGCTCAAAACTACATAAAAGCATTTCTTTTTTTTTTTTTTTAAATGTATTTTTTTTAATTTTTATTTATTTATGATAGTCACAGAGAGAGAGAGAGGCGCAGAGACACAGGCAGAGGGAGAAGCAGGCTCCATGCACCGGGAGCCCGATGTGGGATTCGATCCCGGGTCCCCAGGATCGCGCCCTGGGCCAAAGGCAGGCGCCAAACCGCTGCGCCACCCAGGGATCCCCATAAAAGCATTTCTAATGTACAAAATCAATCTCCTCTCCACTGATTATATTTTGTCCTCCTACACAATCTGGAATTACAGGAAAAGTGCCATATTTTCTTCTTTTATTGGGTTATCTAGAAGTCGCTTTACTGTTTATTCTGGAACTTATTCCCATCTCTGACATGTCAAAGTGAAAGAGATTAAAGTGACTCCAGATCTGCAGAGAACTTAATCTAGCATTACCTTCAACCCTTACTGAGATCTTCTACCCAGTTGGGCATCACCATTATTTTACAAAAGTGATATCATTGTAAAATGTCATTCATAGAGGAAGAGAAAGTTAGGAAAGCCTTAAGTAGAGGATCAGGAGAAATGCCATGGCATAGAGGAGGAGATGTGGTGAGCAGAGGCTTCATAATTGTCTTCATATTCTTTTTTATGAAAAATTATTACAATTCCAATACTTATATTCTCCTTCTTCTATGAAGGAAACACCTGATGGGTGGGAGAAAGCCAAATTTATTAGTAAGGAAAAACAGCACCAATAGTAAGGATTGCAGGCAGCTTGATGACATGGAAGAATGGGAAACAGAACCATCTTGGGAGCTACAGCTTCTTGGGCAGGTTTCATGATGACTCCCTTATTGGCAGTTGACAATTTCCTAGATTATCTCATAAGAAAGCTCCCCTGAATGAAGCTCCCTTGTTCACTATCCCCTGGGCCCCATCTGAGGTGGACATTGGAGAGGGTGTCCTTTTTGGACTTGCACAGCTTTTGTAGCCTGTGTCTTGCTGGTACTGGTTTGAGGTCAAGCAAATGCTTTTGGGATTGAACAGAACTTTGAGTTTTTAGTAAAATCATTTCTTCAAAAATCTAATGGACTTCCAGTTTATTTGCTTCTGCTCAGTTGTATGTGTTAATAGCCACAGATAGAAATCTTGTAGAGTCAGGGTTTTTAAGACCGAACACACAGGTCTTTTACTTACCGCCTCTGGGCTCTGCCCAACCCCCTTCTCTCATGTTTCAGGCTGGCTCTCTTAAGGCCCTTTGAAACAAAGAACTGGGGTAGGAGACAACACTCTTCATCTGATCTTTGCCACTGAGCTGGCTCCCATTGTCTGGCAGAGAACTCTTAACTGCAGGTGCTTGAGAAAGACTCAGAGGCGCGACCTTATCTTCTGCTAATTCTGCCCTATTTGCAGCCTTTAGTTAGAACTGCCTCTGTCTAGGGTACAAAAGCAATTTGCTTTTTTCAATTCCACAAGGTCCAAACTACTGACTGTTTAGTGCAGCAGTTAAGAACACAAACTTTGAACTCAGATTGCCTAATTCAAATTAGGTTCCTCACTTGTAAGTAAGATGTGCAACTGGAAAGTTACTTAACTTCTTTGATTCTCATCTGTAAAAGGAGTCTAGAAACACTGTGGACTTTATTGTACTATGGGAGACTTCAGTTATGTGAAATATATAAAGCACTAGAATGGTGCCTGGCACACTGTAGGCACCACGACGTATGCGTAGTTAGTATTACTTACTAATTTAGGATTGCTAGACTCTTGGTCAATTTGTATGGCAGGATGCAGTTGGCTACCAGATTGATTAGCTCACACCTCAGTTTACTTCTTATGTGGACTCTGCTAAAGCAGCAGCCAGTAACAAATGTAAGATAATATATCAAACTTTCCTAAAATTTCTGCTCATGTTATGACCACAGTATGCACTCTACTTTCTAAGAGGTAATAGTAGTTGTTTCATCCAATGTGTTGCCTCAACATAACAGGAACTTTTTGGTTTTTTGGCTTCCATTTTCTCAGCCACTAGCATCTACATTTTAGTTTTGTTATGGCCACCATTCAACTTTGAGGCACCAAATTCTGTCTTCATTAGGGTTTATATTTGTCTGCTTATAATAGAGATCTTAAATACCTAAAGCATAAACATTCTGAACCTTCTTTTCTGTTTACATTGAAGTCTGGATTGTGGTAGTTTAGGGATGGCCTGGTGATTCCATAGTCAGATCTATAAAACATGTTGCTTCCAGTTTCCCATGCTGCCATTGCTAGAATGCTTCCTTATCCTCATAGTTCAAGATGAATAACCAGCCATCACGACCACATGAAGCAGGAAAAAGGAGGAAGATGGAAGATGTGTTCCAGAAGTTGAATACACATATCCAGAACTTGTCCCAGGGCCACACCTAGCAAAGGAGTTGGAATATGTGGTGTTGCCTCTAGTGTCAATATGTCACTGATACAAATCAAGCTTTGTATTATCACAGAAGAGAGTGTGAACAAACCCTGTGGAGACAAACAGAAGCTTCTACCACATTTACTGAAAATGGTTGTTCCTCCAGCTTCACACAGTGTCTTTTTAAAAAATGCAGAACATGTTACCTATTCTTATCTCTTTACTCCTTACTACAAGTAAATATAATGGCAATGAGTACTCACATATTCAAGAAGAAATAAAGTAAAACCCAATAGCTTATATCAAAAGACAATTCCATCTTGGAATAGCTTACGGTTTTCCCTTAAGATACGATTGTATTTCCTAAAATTGGAATTAACTTGCATTTGTATTTTTCAAAGATAAGGATCAAACTTATTGCATGTTTGTATAATATATGGTTGGTAGAGGTTTTATTTATAGAAATAAAACACCTATTTTAGCCCCTATATACTTCCTAAACTTGCAAACAGCAAAATTATATTTTTAGAAGGCTTAATGACCAAAATATCTGGTTAAAATGAAAGGATAGCATACTATATTTGAACATTCAGAGTGAGTATGAAGACCAAACATCTTCCATTAATTTTTGTTTTCTTTTTCTCTTCAATTTATCTTCATGAGGCAAAGAGATGATTGAATAAGCAAGAAAAACAATGTTTGGGGTTTTATAACTGCCACAGAACTTCAAATTAAAAAAAAATTACAATGAGCTAAAGAAGAATAAGCAATATATAAATGGCTTGTTTTCTTTCTTCATTAACCAACATTGCTGTATCTGAGCCTAAGCTTTTTTTTTTTTTTTTTCTTCCTTTTTTTTCTTTTTTGGTTGGTTGGTTTTGTTTGGTTTTGTTTTGGGTGATGTTCAGCATTTTGGTCCTGCTAGGAATTTTAATGAATGTAAAACAAAAGCACTAGTACCAAGCTGAGCTCAGTGGATGAATCAGGTAGGCGTGTGTATTCACAGCACTGATTACTGACAATTTTCTTGTGCCATTGTGGTCCAAACGTCGGTCAATCAGACATGTCACCAGAGAAGCATATTTTTTAAAAGATCTTGGACATTTCAAAGAGCATGTATATTTCACGGATGGAATTGAAGCAAAATTTACAAGGCCAGTAAGCAATTCTGAAACATTCTGCAGATTTCCTGGTTCAGAAGCAATATAAGTGGAAGCAGGAACCAGCCTGAAAAAGTGTCTGCTTTGGACAGTAACCCTTAGGCATGCCACTCAAGATAAAATGCTTCCCTGCAGCCATGAGGCATTACCTACTATTTCCTTTTGCAGTCACTCCGGTTCATAAATAGAGTAACAACTAATTTATTTTTCCCCTTCATCATTAGAATACTAATGTGGGCAACAGGTATCCAGGGTTTATTAGTGTAACACACTTGACAACAAAAAAAGGAATGCCTGGAAGTTCCCACAGGGCAGAAAAGAGACATGATCCATTTGGACTGCTTGATACATATCCATGCCCTACTTAACCTTGTCCAGAAAAGATTCAAGGCTACTTACTTAAACTTTTGGTTTAATTCACAGCCCCCACCTCTGTCTTAGGGTGACTTGGATACCTCAGTAACTTTTTCCAGGTCTCAGTTTTGCAAACTCTAAAACTGGGATAAGCCCTCCTCAGCCTCTGCTTTAAAATTCTTCAAAGATTCTCCAGGGTCCACCTTCAAGATCATTAACAGAGTACAGAAGCCTTTTGTGCCCTCGCCTCTTCTTGCCACCAAAGTTAACATTTGCCTGGATGGCATATGACTTAGCTAGAAGCAATTTAATTAAACTACTTTTAAAAACATTTTAGTGGAAAGAAAGCATATCCACATGAAAATGATGACAAAATGGAATTCTTAGGTATTGGCTAATTGTCCATTGTTTTGATACTCTCTGTGTGTATTAAAGTATTTGTGTCAATTTTTAGAACCATTAATGCTCTTACATTTATAATTCATTTTGTGTTATACTACCATACAACAAAAATTTGGAATAGCATAAATGTCCATTGTATTTTTTGTGTTTGCTCTATTGTTTTGTTTTCTGCAGTAATAATTCGTTGTTTTAATAAGAAAAAAGAAAAAAATGATGAAACAAATTACTTTTTAATGAGTGTGAGCTTATTGTATTCTAGGTAATGTGGCAAATTTTAGTTTCAATTGTCTGTTTTAATCCTTAATAATTCTGTGAAGCAGATGTTATGAATGCCATTTTACAAATGGCAAAAATAGGAACTCAAAAATGCTAAATTTAAGTTCAAGGCTATATTGTGGCTATTTCCAGAGAGGATTTGCACACAGACCAATCATGTTCTTAAGCAGTCATTATATTTCTTGCTACTGATGGATATTTAGATTGTGCTTTCAACTATTACAAATAGCATAAGGGAGAAATAGATGGCTAATAAATTAATTAAAAATTTTAAAAATCAAGATTAAAATGAAAAAGCCATTTTACAAATCAGTAATCCTTTGAGCTAGGTGAGGGACTATTTCATCTTGTGCCAAAATGAGTAACATTTGAGAGGAAAAAAAAAAAAAAAAGAAAGGAAAAGGAACCAGAAACACTCATTTCAACAACAGAAGAATTGGAAGCAAATTGTTATGCTGATCACCTTTTTAAGAAATTCATAACCAAATTACTTTAGAGACAATGATTGAGAGTCTTGTGGCTCCCCCAGGCACGGACTTAGCACCCTTGTCACTTTGGATCAGGTACTTTCCATACACAGCCAACAATTATTTGGATCTTGACCTTGCCCATGCTCTGGAATTCTCTTTCCACTGCTTTGTAGTTCTTGTTAATTTTTCAAGGTTCTGACTCTTTTCTCCCAATAGGCTTCCATTTCCACCCTGAAGATGAGTTAAGGTCAATTTCATGGTTCTCTTACATCCAAAATACATAAGAGCCAATATGGCATATAAAATGTCCAAGCAATATGGTCTTGGCCAATCAAAACAGATCCAGCTATGCAGGAGTTACCAGTGCATACCAGATAGAAATCTATCACCAGAAAGATCATATTATATATATCTTTTTAATAGATATTCAAGCTCCTTGATGGCAGAGGCCATCTGATTTTTAATTTTGTATCATGGTAGGATAGCAAATGGAACTTAAACATATCTACCTCTTTCTTTGATCTAAAATTCTCAGAAAACTACTTATCTGTCACAGAATATATGGTGATTCAGAGAAACTCTGGTCTGGTTACATGCCCAATTTCCCTGGAGTGCAGAAAATGGCATGGGCAAGAGCATGGAACTTTTTCACCATTCATGTTTGATATATGTAGACATATGTGGTAAAGGGGTAGAGGTGGGGAGGAGTCAGACTTTACTAAAAGACTGTTAGGCACTTAAAGGAAAAAGCACCATGTCAACTCTGTCAGGCAGGACCTGGCCCCTCATCTTGGCCTACATTTGAAAGAGAATAGTAATTCCAGGTACAAGTGAGATGGCACATGGCCAATTCCCCACTCAACATTCTCCAAACCAGTTGAGAATATCTCACCCCAGATGGAAGAAAGGTGTTTAAAAAATAAATTTAGGATATCACCAGGAGCCCTAGCATTTCTCTGTGGGACTCACTCCTCCCTTGGAAAAGGCAGTGATGTGAGAAAGGTAGACATGTCCTCCATTTGGGGAGAGAGAGTGTCATCAAAATTCAAAGTCAGATACATAAATGATCCAGGAAAGGGTGGGATTACCGTTTCCTAAGGTTGTGGACAGATAGGATATCTTCATCATAGGGATGTTACATTATATTTCTCCAGCTGCCATAATAAATTACCACAAACTTGGTGGCTTAAATATTTATGATCTTATAGTTCTGCAGGTCAGAAGTCTGCAGTCTGACTTGAGTCTTACCATGCTAAAATTAAGATGTCAGCAGGGCTGTGTTCCTGCTGAAGATTCTAATGGATTATCTGTTACTTTGCCTTTTCTAGCTTCTAGAGGCCATCAACATGCCTTGGGTAGTTGCCCTTTCCAAAGCCAGCAATGATAGGTTGAGTCCTTCTTGCATCAATCTGACCTTCTCTTTTGCCTCCCTCTTTCAAGGACCCTTGTGATTATATTAGGCCTACCTGGATAATACAGAATGATCTCTTTATTTTAAGGTCACTTGGTTAGCAAGCTTAATTCCATCTGCAACCTAAATTTCTTTTTACCATGCAACATAATATATTCATAGATTCTGGGGGATTAGATCATGGACATCGTGGGGAGGGAGAGAGTTATTATCCTGTCTATCACACATGACTAAACACCAAATGGTACTGACCAAATTGCAAGAGCAATTACAGTGTAGAGCAGAGATGCATGGATGGGCCTTTTCCCATCGTGCTCTCAGAGTTCAAAGAGGAAAGCTCCTAATTTAGGTGACTTTACACAGAACAAAATGCAGTCAGTCAACAGCATACAGTCTACAGTGATTCATGATTCCACAAGTTAAATAACTGACTTCAAATTAGCTTTGTTTTACTAACAAATTTTATAAGTAGTTCCTTGAGAACGAAAAACTTGATTAGCATTTGCCAGTGATCAAAATCAGGAAAAGGGAGGCAGTTCCTTGGGTTCATTGTAAGATCCTGACCAAGCCACCTATCTACACTTAAATTTACAATTACCATTCTTTCTCTATCTGCTAAGATAGATAATTTGTTGAAAAGACAAATTATCACCAATATGGTTGCTTCTAACTATAATAAAATATTAAAGTTAAAATTAAGAAGAAAGCACAATTAAATGTTTTATGGGGTTAAATTTCCCTTTCCAGCTTTAAAAGAACCCAGTTTTCTACATTTAGGTTTAAATATGTAGTCTTAATTCAACCCAAACCAACCAGACTGCCTAGTAGTCAACTTTGGGCAATCTCCTTTGAGAATATTTAATTAACATGCCAAATATTTCTATATAAAATCAATGGTACTTAAAATAATCTGTGGTCAAAAGAATTTTGAATAATGCTTCTATTCATCTTTCTTCTACTATTGTTCATAAAATCTATTTGTTTAGTGGATTTGTTTGGGGCCCACTTGTGGTAGAAGATAGGAACAGAAAGATAAAGAGGTCACACAGTTCTTTCTTTCATCTATATATCAGGAGGTGAAGGTAATCAGGTGTGGTACATAAAGAAAGGCAGAGTAGGGAGGTTGACAGGTGGTGTAATGAAGGTTGATCATGGATGTGCAGCTGGGAATGATCATCTAGGTCACAACGCAGGCAAACTATGTTCCACGGGTGGCGAAGCAGAGGCTCAGGGGAAGTGTTGAGAGGCAGACAGGAGAAAGGGTGGTGGTGGTCAGAGATGCCTCAGATGCACAATGTCACTGGGGTCAGGAGCATGAGCTTTATACTTAAGTAGACCCAGGTTGTTTGAAATCCTATGTATGCCAAGTCATGATATCTCTGTACATCTCAGTGTCCTTTTCTTTTAAAATGGAAATATTAATAGTAATTCTTCATGGATTTATTGTAAGGGAAAATGATATAATGCATGTACAGTGTTTAACACAGTGCCTAGCACCGAGCAAATCTTTGGTACAATTGGCAGCCTTTAAAAAAGTCTGTCAATATAGGGGAAAAAAGAAAAGAAGAGTGAGAAGAGAAAGAGAAAAAAGGAAAACAGAGGACAGGGAAGGAGGAAGGGAGGGATGGGATATTTAGGGGCATTTGTCCTGGATGAGATAGCTTGGGGTAAGCCACAGGGCTGTGGTCCCTGAGCAAAAATTCAGGCATCAGGAGAAAGGAAACCAGAGAGGAAAGAGTGCCACCCTCATATGGAGACCTGAATTGATATGAAGAGGGAAACCAAGGACACTGCATCCAGTTAAAGCTCTAAAATAAATCAAGCCACACAATGCCAGGTGACCTGGAGAAACCTCCAACATGTTCCGGAGCCTCAGCCAGACATCAGACAGGCATCAAGGGGAATCTGAGAGTAACTCATGAACCTAGGGTGTCTCCTGGAGCACAAACCCTTCAAGCAAGATTGACAATCTGAGGGACTGTGGATGACTAAATATTTTGGTTGTATTGTGCCCTTTGGTTTGGGAATCTGAGTAAGACTCACTTCACAGGGAGCAATCACAGGGAAACAGTAATGACAGTCCTAGGAAAATGAGATGACACCAGAAGGAGCTCACAATAGAATGTGGAAAAGATGAACACACAAACAAAAACTATTTATGGTGGTGCAAACCATAAGAGAAGCATATCGCAGGTGTTTGAGAGAAGAGCTCGAGCAGTTCTGCCTCATGGAGACAGGAAAGGCTTGCAAGAGCATGAAACTCTCAAGTCAGACTTTAGAAGATAAATTCGCCAGGAGAGGAGAGAGAAGGGACATTCTGAGCAAGGGGACAGCACACAGAATCATGTAGATATGGCATCTTTGGGACACCAGTGGTGGTGGTTATCACATCAAGCATAAATACATCAATAGTGAGAAGAAGGAAAGTGAAGGAAATGGGAGTGAAAGAAAAGCCTTGGCTGTTTTGTGATGTGTTTTCACTTGCCATGTGTATTGATAAATCATTTTTAAGAAATATATTGTTCAGTGAATAATAGGTCATAATAATTATAAGATCTTATATGTACTTACAGGAGTGTGTCGATTTACTGTTTATGGAGAATGTCCATCTTATTTAATTCCCATTGGAAAACAGGAAGATAGGTTCTGTCCTCCCTGGTTTTGCAAATGAGGACAAAGTCTCAAAGGACATTAAGTTGCATGCCCGGGGTTGCTGCGCTTTGACTGAAGCCAGCTGCCTCAGTATTCATTCATATTCAGCAAACATGTACTGAGTTCCTACTCTACTGCCAAGTGCTCTGAGAGATGCTGGGAATACAAAGAATGCTCAAATGAATACACAGAAAGAAGGGGGAAACTAATACATAAACAATGAATTAAAATATAATGAAGTAAAAATCACTGTAAGGATGTGCATGAGATCATTATTCAGAATATGCACAGAGAGGCATAGGAAGAGCTGCCCAGAACAGATGCCACCTGAACTGTGAGTAGGTGTGTAGGGGGTGGGAAAGGGGAAAGCTGTTCCAGGCATGGGAACTGCATGTGCAAAGCCATGGAAACACTAGAGATGATTACATGAAACCAAACCATGCGATGTTCAGGGAGGATCATTTTGGGTTACAGATAAAAGACATAGGAGCCAGGTCAAAAATAGCCTTTGCAGTCTATGCTCAAGGGTTTGAATTTTCATGCTGTAAGTGGCTAGGATCCACTGGAGGATTTTAATTGTGTGAGCGACAAGATCAGATTTGTTATTCAGAAAGCACACTCTGGCAGCAGTTCAGTGGGTGGAATGGAAAGTGGTTACCCTGGAGACGGGCAGACCCATTAGGAAGCTATGACAATAATCCAGGAGAGAGAAAATGAGGATAATGGTTGGAGGAGGAATGAGCAGATTCAAAGACATTTTGGAAGTAGAATTGATGGTCAGGAGAGATTCTCTGGATACAAATGCTGAAACAAAAGGAAGAATCAAGAATGATGGTCAAATTCTAGCTTGGACATCTAAGTGGATAGTAAATCATTAATCAAGATGTAGAATACTAAAGAAGCAGCAGATTTGGAGGAGAATATTTTAAGTACATATGGGATGAGTTGAATTTGAGGTGCCTTTGGGTCTTCTGGTGACTATATCATCCATGGTTAATATATTTAGAATTCAGAAGAGAGATTATATTTAAAGATAAAGATTTAAGAGTAATTGTGAAATATTTTGTTGTTGAAGTTCTGACAATCTCCAAAACTACAAGATCTGGGTACCATTGCTTCTACCCAATTCATTTGCACCATCTCTGAAGGAGGTACTAGCTCAAGCTTTGTTCCAAAGTACAAATTAGCATAGTAGCTCAGTAAACAATGTCTCTGAGCTTCTGGAAAGAAAGATGTTCAGTCACCATAAGGCTCAGAATTAATGAAAAGTCACAGAAATAATAGCTCTATTCTCCAGTTGCTTTTGAACCTCAAATCACTCTTTGGCAACAAGGTAAGATTTTACAGAAACTGCTGAAAAGATCTTCTGGTAAATAGGGCAGCAAAAAGAGTTTGTTCTTAATATTTGTTCTAAACAATATATGTGGTTATATTTTGAAATTGCTAGTTCACATTCCTGACCTGAATTCCTTTTCTAATTGGAAAGTCAATTTTGATTTTGATTATAGGGTATAATTTCTTTAGAAACATCTCCTGTGAAATTAGTTCCTTCTCATTATGTTTTTTTAACCAGATAAAATTACAAGAATCAAATGATATGTGCTATGTAATGGATGCAGTTTGCCCATCCTTGAATAAGAAAACAGTTCTTGGAGGGAAAATATCTTTGCTCAGTTGTGGACAACATCATATTGTGGACCAACAACATCAATTGAAAAACCAATGAAATTGTTATTCCTTTCAGGTTGGCTAGAATTGACATAATGTTAGGTCAGAACATTACTGTCCATAATGCTTGGAAAAACACTAAACATCAATAATTCATCTCTAAGTTGTGATAGATACAAAACAATGAATCCCATTACTTTCCCCTTCCCATCCTCGTACTTCCTAATTTGGGTCACAATTTGCCATGGTATATGGTTTGTCACCAGCATGGATATCAAACCTCTAGAGTTGTCATGTTTGAGAGGAAAGAAGGAAACAGGTGCTCAGCATATTTAATCTTAAAATTATCACAATAATTCTATTCTGGGGATACACAGAGCTAATAAATTTAAAACCATTGAAACAATAATAGTAAAACTGAAGGAGTAATTATGACATAAAAATGTTCCATAAGTATCCAGTAGTATTATTACTGATTATATAGATCTACATTTTTTACCTGAGGAATCTCATACTCAGGGAGCTACATATTTATCCAAAGTGATATAGCTAGTAAGACATGGGTTCTGATTTGGAACCATTTTGCCAGCCTCCAGAGCTTACGCCTGTTCCATTATTCTATACTGCCACTTAGTGACAAGTACATTTAGCCCCCTTGAAAATAATATTTCCATCTAGTATATTCTCATGGAGATACTACTGAAATTGGTATATTAAAAAGCCTGACTTCTAGACCTTGATAGCTGATTTCAAACAATCTTTCAACCCTCCTGTGCCTTAGTTTTCTCCTTTGGAAGAGAGATATCATTACTGTTCTCCTTTGCCAATATACCATGCAATATAGTACAATATATTACAGTTTTTATATTATAGCTTTCATACACATTATCTCATTTGGTTTCAAAATAGAGATGATAAGAGTTAATAGAAAGCACACTGAATTTCCAGTTTCCTGGAGACATTAAGTGAATAAAATTCTCTGAGTCTGAGTTTTTTCACTTACAAAACTAGAGGTGAATTAATATTCTCTCTGGGTCTTTTAGCAATCTTATAAAATGGTGTTGTGTAGGGACTATTTCTAAATTTAGATGTGGAGCAAGGCTCAGAGAAGATCAATGATTTACCCTAAGAATGTCCAACAAATACTTTATGAAATCCTAGGAACTGGGTTTTTGACTCCTAATGTAAGTCCCTTTCTACTCTATTGAGCTACATATTTATTCTGATGGGCAAAGAAACAATAATGATGTTTGATATGAGTAATAACCTGACTCCTCAGATGATTGCTTTTGCTTTTAGGTAGATTGATAAACTTCAAAGTTATTAACATCTATAATTGCTAAGTGGTGATCTGAGTGACATTGGTGACCTGCCAAAAGAGACAGTTGGCACCAGCTTTGTGAGTTGCCCCTAATCCGCAAGCTCACTTTGAAACACCAAAGTCCCCTCTGCCTGTACCTGAACTGCTCTCTTGAAAAATAACAAGTGTCATCTTTCTCTCGAATTGGCTGCACTGCTGTGATATCAATTATCACATGATATTCCAAAAGGCAATTTTGATCTCTGGCATCTAGGCATTGGCAACCCATTGGAAGAAAACGAAGTTTGATGTTAAGCACCTGGCAGTTTCTATCGTAGCTGGAATGAACAGAAGGGTCCTTAAATCACCTGAAATACCAGTGAGTACTCTATAATGTTAATATTTAAACAGGGTGAGAAGTCACAAAACCTCAGTTTTCACAAAAGTTCAATGATCAGAGCTGGCAGGACCTTGGTAATCACTGAATTTAACCACTATATTTTATAAATAAAGAAATTTTTCACCATTTGTCTGGGCAAGAAAAAATGGGATTGGAGCTAGAGTCTTCATTAGCTAGTTTGTTTTAGGGAACTAGAGAAATTAAACAGATGCTGGACAGACACCAACCATGCAAGAGATATCCTGCATTTTCTAAATATGTTGACGTTCCTCCATAGACTCCAAGAAATCCAAACTATTTTGGTATTGCTTCATAAGCAAGTATCCCAACTTAGAAACTTAGAAATGTTGGAAACTGATAGAGAGGTAGTAAAATGCACCAACCCTCTTTTCCTTTTTTTTTTTTTAAGATTTTATTTATTCATGAGAGACAGAGAGGAGAGAGAGAGAGAGAGAGATTGGCAGAGACACAGGCAGAGGGAGAAGCAGGCCCCATGGAGGGAGCCCGACATGGGACTCGATTCCAGGTCTCCAGGATCAGGCCCTGGACTGAAGGCGGCGCCAAACTGCTGAGCCACCCGGGCTGCCCTCCCCACCCTTTCCTTTCTCACTCTAACTATATCCTCATCAGGTGCTTCTCTGATACAATCTTCACACTGTTGTAATTGACTATGACCTTCCTGAGGCATCGTTCCCCTTCCAAAAACAGTCCAAAAAGGCAACTAACTCATAGCCTACAGTCTACTTGCTGTAGACTGTATAAAATTCACATGCTGAAATCCTACCCCTCAATGTAATGATATTAGGAGGTGGGGTTTTTGTGAGGTGAAAATGAAGCCCTCATGAATGGAATTAATGTCCTAACAGAAGAAAACCCATAGACCTCTCTCACCTCTTCTGCCCTATGACCACATAGAAGATGGCCATCTATGAGCCAGAAAGTGGTCTCTCAACAGACACCAAATCTGCTGGTGCCTTGATTTTGGGTTTATCAGCCTCCAGTACTATGAAAAACACATTTTGCTGTGTAAGTCCCCCACTCAGTGGAATTTGTTATAGGAACCTGAGCAGACTAAGGTGCTACCCAGGTTTTTCTAATAATGTTTTCTTCCCTCTCTCCACCCTGACAATACATCAGTTGCACTGTGTCACTGTCATCAGGCTGCTTTTGACTTAAATAATGGCAAGAATTCAAGGGCTTTTGAAGCAATTTAATGTACACTCTATTAGATCTGTTTCAAATAGAGGATAGCAATCCTAGAGAACAAAATGATACAATCACTGAAGCTATATAGTGGAGGCTGTTCTGTAGGTCATGCCTATCTCCAGCTCAGAAGCCTTCTCCATGCAGCCGTACTTAATCACCCTGCGTGTACACTGTTTCCACAGTGGTCTTCCACTCACAGATCCAACTGGATGAAAGATGAGGGAAAGGGACACTACTGATCCAGGGAGTCAGTTTTCCAGAGTGAAGAAAAAGAAAGTAGCTCTGATATCACTACTTAAGAAAGACCTAAAGCTATTTAGTGTGGCTAGGGAAATATGATTTTCCTGAGTTACCTGTTGAACCAGTATTATTACTCTGTATTCTTAATATATATATAGCCAGAACATAATTCCTCTCTCAGCCCCAGGACAACCTGGTGAGATAACCTAATTCTCTCTCTCTTCTTCCACTCTTCAAACTGCAAGATATTATTTTTGTGTGTCTTTTCTTGTTTAAGGTTGCCCTTGATGCTCAGCATAACCTGAGCCTATCTGGATAAAATCATGGGTTAAGAAAAGGCACTCAGAGAATCAGTGCCCTAAGTCCAGAGTCTCCAGGGTGGGTCCAGGCTGCAAAGCTTACTAAGGAAAGTCATATGATATAAATAATTTAACATAAGGAATTCACAGCAATCTGATAGTAAAAATGCAAGCATATTGCTTCTTAGGGAAAGCATAAAACATTGGCAGGAGAAGTCTTGTTTTCTGTTTAATGAATTAAAGAAATAATCACAAATGGGACATAGATCCAAGTGACCACATCAAAATTCACTCATTTGTGCATAATGAATAAATCACCTGTTTTGTGATTGATACATTCCAAAAAGTGACATTAAAGTACTGAACATTTTTAGGGATTGATCTTTCTTGAGAAAGATAATGCTACTGAGCCACCAATAATACTCAATGTTTTCAGCAGTAAGAAACACTTCGCAACATAACAAATGAGAACTATTTGAAAGTGCTGACCTATATCTATAAATCAGAGAACATCCCATGTAAGTTTCAGCTTCACTAATAGGAGTTTTCAACCATCATCCCTCACATAGCAATTCTCATACTGTTATACACAAGAAGGAATAAATAGGAATAGGAGGGAATAAATTTTGATCAAACTCAAAAATTACTAGTGTTTGGTGCTTTTTTCCACCTCTCCCCCGACCTAAAAGCCAGTTTTGCCATGGCAACCTTCAAGAAAATAAAATCAGATATTGAAATAGCACACACACATACATACAGCCCATTGTATTAAGACACATAAAGTAAAGGGAAATACTATGATTAATTTTTAAACTAAATATTTTCAAAAATAATCTCAATATCTCTAGATTGCCATTCTCTAGATAATAATAATAATCTGAACAAAAATGTGGTATAACATAAGTAGAAGTGAAATGCATTTTACTAGTAAAATTTTAAAGGAGGAAACTGCTTTTGGCTATGAGGAAGTAGCTTCTATCAGACTCATCCTTCACAAAGAACAACTACAAAATCTGAATATTTAAAAAAAGAGATGGAAAACATTAAACATTATAAAAGGAAACCAATGCAGCCAGGACTTGAAGATTCTAAAACCAGAATCCTTGAAGATTAAACCTTGATTGCAGAGAGAGGGGAAATACTTTGAGGTGAGCCCCACAAGCCCTTGGGAAATAAGCTGGTTTTGGCACAGAGCGTGGAAACAAAACAGAAAACAGTGGCATAGAGTTTATAGTGTTCTCACTGTGCTGTAAAGATAAAAATCAAAGTTTTAATTGAGGAAATTGGAAAATATTTGGAAATGAGTGACATGTGTACAATGTAGGAAGATTAGTGCTTAAAGGGGAAATTTTAAAGCCTTAAATACATTCACTAGAAGGGGGAGAAAAAAACTAAAAATCACACACATTAAAATATAGCAAAAGGAGATCATGAACAATTTTATGTTAATTTCATAAGTTAAATTCCTCGAAAAAAAGAGAACTTATCAAAGTTGATACCAAAAAAGAAATAAAAAGCCCCCTAAATTATGCTATTATCTATGAAGGAGATTGATTTCAAAATTATAAACCTTCCTGGGGTACCTGGGAGGCACCATTGGTTAAGTTTCTGACTCCTAAATAAATCTTTTAAAAAGATTAGAAACTTTCCCACAAAGAAAACTCTAGGCACAGATGCTTCGAAGAAGAATCATTCTACATATTTCAGGAAGAAATCATTTCAATCCTGCACAAGCTTTTTTATAGTCTAGATAGAGGGTATATGTTTTCCAACTCATGTTATGAGGCCATTGTAACCTTGACAGGAACACCTGGCAAAGACATAAAAAAAAAAAAAAAAGGAAAATTACAGATATTTGTGAACAAAGGCACAAACATACTAAATAATATCAAACTAAACTCAACAATATGGGAAAACAATATATCCCCACAAAGAAAGCAAAACTGATTTATCACTCAAAAATCAATCACTGTCATCCACTATATTAAAAGAAATAGAAAATAAGCATGTAGCCCTTTTAATAAATGTCAAAAATTAAATGAAAACATTTACAACCATTCATGATGAGACAAAACAAAATAACAAATGCTTCTTAGCAAAATAGAAGTAGGAGAAAATTTCCTTATATGCTGATACAGTATCTTCAAAGAAAACATGGAAAATATCATACTTAATGAAATGCTGAAAAATTTATTTCTCAGATAAGGATATCTCAAAAGATAAGGATAGCTTATCACCATTTCCATTTAAGAGTTTCTTGGAAGCCCTGCCAATGCAATAAGGCAAGAAAAAAGGAATAAAATACATATGTATTGAAGAGTAGAGATGAGAATATACATAGAATATCCAAAAGACAAACCATTAGAGTAAGTGAATTTATCAAAGTCAGTACATACAAAATCAATATACAAAAATAAATTATATTAATAAAATGCTAACAATTTAGAAATTAAAATTAAAAACAATATAATTACAATATATATATTATTGTTATTTACAATAATATCAAAAATTAAATATATAGGACTATATCTAACACTAGTGCATAAGAGGGTAAACTAGAAAACATTATCGAAATAAATTTTAAAATATCTAAATCAATGTTGCATATACTATGTCCATGAATTAGATAATAGTATAAGAAAAGTCATTTCTCAGTTTGATCTGTAAATTCCATGCATTCCCAGTCAAAATCTCAAAAGATATTTTTGTGGAGTTTGAGAAGTTGATTTAACTCAAGGTGGAAATGTTGAAGACCAGGAATAGCAATGACTACCTTGATGAGGTAAAGCAAAGTTAGAAAACCTACAACACCAGATATTAAAATTAATTTAAAGCAATTTTAATTAAATTCATTATTGATTAAAGGATAGATGGTAAATTTATTGAAAACATCCCAGAAATATTCAAGAGACAAACCCACATATATACAAATACTTCATTGATGAGAAAGGTGCTATCACAACCAGTAGCAATGATAGTTTCCTTTGCCTTTTTTTCCGCCAATAGGTGATACTGTGTGAATCAGAGAAAGAATAAAAATAAACCTTGAATTCCATCTCACTATCCTATATCATATACAAAAATGAATTCCGGGTGGAACAGATTTCAACGTGAAAAGTAAAACAATACATTTTCTGGATAATAATTTAGAGTATTCTCTTAAATAATTTAAGAGTATTCATGAGCTTAGAATAGGCAAAGATCTTTTAAACATGACACAAAAATGCTACCCATAAGAAAATGGTAGATAAATTGGGCCTCATTAATTTAAGAACAGCTGAACCACTGATGCTAGTCCCTCTCATGTTTTAGAAGAAGCTAGGATATCCATCTTTAAAAAATCATAACATTTAACATTTTAAAAAACCAACGTAAGGATATATTAACCATATCTGGGCAGCCCTGGTGGCCCAGCGGTTTAGCGTCGCCTTCAGCCCAGGGTGAAGATCCTGGAGACCCGGGGTTAAGTCGCACGTCGCGCTCCCTGCATGGAGCCTGCTTCTCCCTCTGCCTGTGTCTCTGCCTCTCTCTCTGAAAAGTCTCTCATGAGTCTCTCATGAATAGATAAATAAAATCTTAAAAAAAACCATATCTAATTATAAAAAAAATCTTGTAATCTAAAACAAAACGAAACAACATTAACCATATCAACAACATGAATTCCCTTAATAGAGATGCAAGAGATAATTACTTGGTTATAATTCAGTTAGTACTGATTCACATGATGCAGTAGTAGGTAAAGAACTAAGTATGTTCCACAGAAAGCATTTTAAAATTCAAAAGTGTTTTAAAAGGGGAAAGTTAATCAAAATGTCTGTGAAAATCTGGCTTCTTTCTTTTTGGTTAGGCTTTTCTGAAGCACAGTTCTGACAGCTGCATAAGAAGGGGTATCAAGTAAAAACATTGAAAGACCCATCAGGGAAAAAGCAAGGGAGTGTATGAAAGAGGCACTGAGATTCCACTCAGAGAACAAAGGCCAGAGGAATGTATTCTGCATTTATGACAAAAGTTTGACTTAGAGCTCTATCTCATATCATGATCTGTAACTAATAGATCATGTTATTAAACTGTGTGTGCAGATGGGGGAGGGAAGGGAGATCTAATTCCACGAATAAGAATAGAATAATACCCTGCCATCAGAGACATGAGTTATTCAAGTCCAAAAGAATAAATAAACCAGCTCCAAAAAGTGAGACTAATTCTAAAAAAGAAAAACAAACAAACAAAACACCAAAAAAAAAAAAAAAATCATCCAAAAGCTTCATGTCCTGCCATTATAAGGCAAAAAGACTGAGCTCCAAAATGTTGAGTACGACAAGCAGGACTGGCTCTGTAACTTGTGGTAGGTACCCTGTGCAAAATGAAAAGGCAGGGTTCCTTGTTCAAAAATTATTAAAATTTTCAATGCTCAGCAACAGCAGAGATTTAACCCAATGCAGGGCCCTTCTGGGCACTGGGACCCGAGTGACTGCCCCATGAAGCTGACCCTGTTAGCCAGCAAAGACTGCACACAAAAATCTAGGTTTTCTTTCGCATTTGCCTATAAGGAAAACCACCATCAGCAGTGTTGTCAGTGACTAAAGAGAACTACGGTGTGAAGTTTGGGATTTGATGTACTTTTCATGGTTAAACTGAGGATAATATCCTCACATTGAGTCTTATGTGCTTTTATTCTGAAACTGATAGCTTGCTGATTCAAGGCTGTGATTTTCAGAACACATTCCCATTTCTGTTTCCAGTCTTGTGTTCCTTAGGCTGCTCAGAAAGAAAGCATTGTGTGTGTGATGAATTTTTTTTTCATGCCCCAGTAAGCTTTCAAATCGGGCCAATCAGAAATGATGCGTGTGCACATAATATCTAGCTTGCTTTAATTCCATCAATTAATATAGAGACTATGTAGAATATTTAATACAAAGAACAAAAGAATGCCATTACATGAAAAATGTAAGAACTAGTTTCAATTGCGTGCTATTCCATCCTGCTTTATCCAGCCACTTTATCTGCATGGATTTCTTCCAGGAGATAAATCTTTCAATCAGAATTTTTTTGGGGGGTTGTAGTCTGTGTCCTGTCAGGTTGTTTATCAAAATTGCAGGTGAATTTTCCCCTCTTGATTCTGCTAAACTGTAAAAGGGCTTGCAAAGCAAGAAATTTTAGTTTTATTCATTCTACACACTGAAAAAAATGGTAAAAATATTTTTTCCTGCTAAACACAAAATAATCTGTCTCCTGATATGTGGCAGGAGCACTAAAGATAGAACAAAGCACAGATCTTTGTTTTATCCAAAGGACATAAAATACACATTTAAAGTTACATTTCAGGGTATAGTTTGCCATTTCTTAACCATTAAGAAACACATTTCAAAAATCAATATCTACTCCTATTTAGGTTTCTTGGAAGGGAAGAATGAAATTGAATATGAGAAAATGCGACTGGTAATGAATAGTAAGAAAGGGATATTTATACTTTATCTTCTGCAGTCCATCCTGTGAAATAATAATGAAGCCAGGGGATGGACGATAATGATCACATGCTTTTATGTGCTAGGGGACCACCATCTCATAGGGTAGAAACCACTAAGGAAGAGTGACTGCTGCACACGGAAACAGAGCACCGTAATGCATAATTTAGGGGTAGTTTGTTACAGGATGAACTTTATCAAATGTGTACAAAGTGAAGACTTAGTGCTATGTAATGTAAAATTAATACCTGTCTTAGTTACAGAGGAGAACATACAGAGGCATTAGCCAGCTCTTTACAGTTTGGGTTATTCTATCACTTACTGCCATCATTGAAATCATTTACATACTGGATATTTGGTTTATTGCATTCCTATCTTGTACATACCTTTTTTTTTTTTTTTTTTCCCATGCCATTTGATAAGCTCAGAAAAGAAAAGCTCATGTTGACCTATTTGGGGATCTTCCATCGCATCTTGAGAGTCATTTTCCATTACTATTTCTTCAACCAACTCTCTTTCCTTGTGCCCATCTTCTTGGTCTCTCACCTGGAATGTTTTAATGAACTTGACTGTCTTGGCTCCAGCCTTCTTTACTTCTGATCTGCTATTTGAATAACTCCTAGCTTCTCTTTTCAAAATGCCTATTTCATCATGCCTCTCTCTTGGCTTACAGGATAAAATCTTGGCTCTCCTATAGATTCAAAAGGAAGCCAGCAGAGTCCAAGGGGCTACAGGAGGAGAAGGAAGTCTTAGCCATGTACATTTATTTAGTTCCCCACCCAACCTGGCGCACCAAAGGCTAACCCCAGTGTTCACTGATACTCAAAATTGAATTGTCTTGCCTCAGATTTAGAGGCTCTTGGCTCTACACTCTAACCTCTAGAGATTACTTAGTGTTTCTGGGTCATACCTGGATCACCACCACCTCTGTTTTATTCCAAGGGAATGTGCTTCTGAGCTGAGCCAAGGACACAGGTGGAGTTTTAACTGATGAATAACAGGGTTGTCCTCAGGGAAAGGAGATAAAACAGACTACTTGGACTAGTTCAAATTCTAGGCATAATCCAAAGGATAACAGAAGTGCAAAGGCTCGATCTAGGCCAGATCAGCAGGTTCAGGATTTCATTGGATTTATAGTCAAAGCCCATACTAGTCAACAGTGTATTTGACTGAAATGTTCCTTCTACATATACCATTGGGAATCTAGTACAGATTCCCCTTGATGAATCTGAAGATTCACAATCTGAGCATATCTTTTCCCAACAAGATCCACTATCAAAGACTATCTATATCACGTAAGTCTGCAGTAGGGATTTGAACTATTTCTCCTAACTACATCAAATGAATCCGGTGAACAACAAAAGCATACAACTCAAAATAAGAAATCACATTACCCACAACTGAATTTTATGTTTTTTTTTCAAAATCATATATTTAATACAGTATTCATGTTAAGTCTGAGCAGAGGATATTGAATCTCTGAAAGATCTTAACAAATTATGTAAACATCACTTTATTTGCAGTGTAGAGCCAAATATTTCCTATTAATGAAAGATTTCTTTACCAAATCCCCATAATAAAGCTGTTTATGGTATTTTCTAAATGAACTGAGTTACATCAGTCCTCAATGCAACACTGTCGCCTTGTAGCTTTAGGAGATTTTTCATATTCCACCAGGGATTTTATTTAAGAGCTAGTCTTTTAACAATTATGTCTTTCTTAATATTTTAACAACTTTACAGACCTCTTGGGGTGCGGTGTTACACTGAAGCCTCTTCAAGCTTCAGAAAAATGGATATAAAAACTCTCAGAACTATTCCCAGAACTAGATTAATCCTTCATGGGAGAAAACTTTGATCATGTGACCACACAAAACATCATTTTCTCAGTAGCACATTAGGATTTCTGTATAAATCAATGACTCAATGTCTTCTTTTGTTTTCTTTACTTTTTTTCAATGGAGGAAATTTTAAAATGAAGGGAAAAAAAGCCCTACCTGTAGCCTTGGTAGCAATTTAATAGCTGACAAGAAGAGGACTTCATAACCATGGAGATACTCGTTTTGACATGAAAATACTCTGTCAGAGTGTGAACTCTGATCCAATACATGAACAGATACCATTTCCCCTGATGCTTTTTGGCGAGACTTCACAAGGAATTTGTTTTCATTATTTCAGTCGCTTAAAAATGAACAAAAAGCTAATGCAATTGAGGCAGCAGAGCTCACAGGTCTGACAAATGGATAAAATGTTCCTTTGCTAAATTTGAAAAAAAAAAAAAAAAAGCTTTAAAACTCTTTCTGACATCCTTCTATGTGTGCATGCATGCACCACCACCAGGAAATCCAGCTCTGACTTGTTGCTTCTAGAACTCCTTTAATCTCTCCTCCCTCTTTCTGGCATTAGCATGTTTTCCATGACGGCAGTGTGAGTTCTTATAAATGAAGGTGCTGACATCTGCACTAGTTTCAGGGCCTTCCTGATGTCTCAATATTTTTGGAAAGCATGATTGCCAAACCCTCTGACCACAGAAATCACAGGATGGACTTAAGATTTAAAAGTCTGACCAAAAATAATTTTAGGCCATGATGAAAGGACTCAATCCAATCACAACTCCCTTTCAAAGGGGCTGGCTAAGATCCTAGTTAGGCAGTATATCGTATCCTAAAGGTGCCTAACAAGAGCTTCAGAGAACAGAATGTATAATGTCTATATGGCTACGTTTTGAATAGCTAATTCTGTTGAATAACTAGTGCTCCTTCTTATTTAAGTGTCAGTAAATGCAGAGAGACCAAGAACAAAATTCTCTTCAGTACCAATATGAAAATAAAATATAATTCATTAAAAATTTACATAGGAAAGGACAAGTATGGAACATATTCTGGGTGTCTACCTTGATCAGACTAAAATAATCAGGTCAGGCCCTCACATGTGCTATTTGCATAAAGACTCCAGAAGTTTCTGGAAAATATAATGAGAATTCATGGAACTGACAGCTGCTGTGATCTCTAAGAAGATGAAGGTTACTAAAGATGAATATCCTTGAGCAGAAGGTTGAAGTAAGGTCTGTTCACCAACAGATGCTCTGGCTGGGATGGATCTCATCCATGGAGAGAGATGATCCATGGATGGATCTCATCCCCAAGATAAGAAGAGTTAAGTTTCATGATTCTGTCCTGGGCATGATGGTGTAGCACTTTGCAAATACACTAGGCAATCTGCTCTAACTGGTTTTAGGGAATGATTTGTAAAAGCTAAGAACAGAGTGGCTTTTCGAGTAGGAAAAGGCTTAGAAAAAGCAATATTCTCTTCATGGTAAAGAATGTATGAAGAGAAATGATAAGCTCAGAGTGGAGTGACAGGGTAAAAACAGCAGTGGCAGTGACCTCAGTGTTCTTGCATCTGCCATTCCTGTGCTTTGCCAGTGGTGTAGAAACCATTCAACAAGGCCATTGAGTGGCACTGAGTGTAGGCAAAAAGAACCCTGGGGAAAATGTCTCCGCTGTAGTTCTATAGGCCATTGGATAATAGATCAATGACAGATGGGCCCTTGGAGACAGAATGGCTTTGGAGAAGGGATGAGTGTAGAGGACAAGTAACCACATCTGAAGGTAGAAGTAATCCCACTGCTGCTGGTGCTTAAATGGCTTGAGTAGAATTTTTTTTTTTTTTTTACTTCACTTCAGAGCCAAAGTAGTGAGGTTGGGCAAGAAAGACATGGAAGGAAATAGCATCCTAAAACCACATCTTTGGAAGTTTTAAAATATGGTTTCCTCAGAAAATTAATGCAAAAATGTAGATTTCTCTAGCTATCATAAAAACTTGAATTCATCTTTTGTTATAATTTATAAATCTCCAATGTGATTTTTAGATTCAAAGAGAGTTCCCATTTTTAAAAAATGTATCCCATTTGGTGTAATCAACAATCAAGGCATTGAACAACTAAACAGCTTGGTCTATCTACATTATAAAAATTCACTTTAGATATCTCAAGTCCATTACTGAAATCTCCATCTTTCCCCCAACACCACCTCCCCTTCCTCTTCCCTGTCCTTCAGAGGCTGTCACCATTATTACCAAAATGGCCCAAGCCAATAAACTAGACTCAAATCTTGTTTCTCCTTTCATTCATTCATTTATTCATTCATTCACGTATTTCTTTTTTCACTCAACAAATATTTTCGAATACCATGTTATGTCCAAAGTACTCTGATTAGTGCCAGGATAAACAACTCAGACCACAGCCCTGTAACTATGGCACTTTCCTCATCAAGTCAGTCACCAAGACCTTTTGATTTAGCTTCACTAACATTGCTTCAATCTGTCTTCTTCATTCCATCTTCACTGCCACACCTTAGCTTAGAACAGAGTTTATCAACATAGGCATTGTTGATATATTGGGCTGGAGAGTTCTTTTTGTGGGGCTGGGGGTCTGTCCTACATATTGTAGAATGTTTAGCCAATCCCTGGACTCTACCCACTGGATGCTGGTTTTACTCACCCCCAGTTGTGGCAAACAAAAGTGCTTCTAGACATTGCCAAATATTCCTGGGGAGAGACAAAAATCAGTCCTCACTCCCACCTCATTAAGAACTATCATCTCACTGCTAAGTTACTAAAATGAACTCTTAACTAGTATCCTTTCTTCCTATCTTCTCCAATTTGGCATGCACATGATGGATACCTCCATTTACTCAGCCATTTCTAAGCATAATGTTCTTACCCTATTTTACAAACAAGGCAGTGGAGGTCTAGTGATTTACCCACAGGTGGAATAAGTTGAAGCCAGTATTCAAAATAAATATTTGACTAAAAAGCCAACAAACAAATAAAAAATCTGTGACCTTGTCCAATAAGTAACACTCTCTTGACTGTTTATTCTAATATTCAGCCAAATAGGTTTTTCTCAAATTAAACTCATTTAATGACTCCCCATGGCCTGAATGGTGATCCAGGCTTTTCAGGGCTTGAAACTTAGCTAGCTTTCCACCTCCATCTTTCATCTCTACTTCCATGTCCTCCCCTAGGCTCCTATTGATCTTTGTGTTTTTACTCAAACACCTGTGTTCTTTGGTTTCTGGGATTTTCCTCACAATCCTCTTCTACCTTAAAAGCATTATCTTTGTTCTTGTCTAAAGCCTATCCATTATTTAGGACTTAGTTCAACCACCATCTTCCCGAGAAGTCTTTTCTGACACCCTCAGTCTGTGCTGAGGGCACCACTGTTGTCTGTATGTCATACACTATACACATTACTATTATATGCCTCATTACAATGCAAGTGTTGGGTTCATGTCTCTCCTATTAGTCTCACTTGTCAAGGGCTCTGCCATTTAACTATATGACTTTGGGCAAGTCATGAAATGATTCTAGCCTAATTTCTTTACTGTAAAATGGGGATAATAGCAATCAATAGCTGCTATGCTATGTTGTTGTCAGGATTAAATGAATTATTCTTTTTTTAAGATTTTATTTATTTATTTGAGAAAGTGAGCAAAAAGAGGGGACATGTGCAAAAATTGGGGGGAGGAGCAGAGAGAGAGAGAGAGAGAGAGAGAGAATGAGAGAAGCAGACCTTCTGCTGTGTGGGGATCCTGATGCAGGGCTCCATCCCAGGACCCTGAGATTATGACCTGAGCCAACAAAGGCAGACATTCAATTGACTGAGCCACCCAGGCAGCCCAGGATTAAATGAGTTGCAGTAAGTGTTCAGGAGAATTCCTAGCATATGTGGATACTGTAGATGTAGTAATTATTATTATTTGAATTCCAAAGATCTAGTACACTCCTGACACATGTTGGAAACTCAAAAATCATTGGTAAATATTTTAACCACAACTTCCAGGGCAATTCTTCAGCTTAAGTTCAACTACAATGAGGCATAATCAATGTTGTGTCTCCTCATGATGGGACAGAGCTAATTGGTTTAGACAAGAGCTACAGTTGGATTAGACCTGCATTGATGGAGCAGGTAGTCATTCCTCAAGCTCCACAGTGAGTCCAACAGATGCAAGAATCTTGCAAAGCTGCATTTGAGACTCCAGATACAAAGTAGATGCTCCCTGGAACTATTGCCATGGAGAAATGAAAAGCAGTGAGTTAGACCTTTACCTCACTTTTGTGTACTGTTTCCTTTTGTGTGTTTGTGTGGTTTTTCTATCTTTCATTCTTCCTTTTTTAATTTCCTGGCAGCCATGTTTTTTTCACTTTTTAAGTTTCATTTCTTAAACTCTCTCTTTTTTATGAGTAGATTTTTCTGTGGCTGCCCTGAACAGTGCAGAGTCACAAAGCATCAGAACTTTTTTTTTAAACCTTATTATTATTATCAGACAATTTGCTTCCTCAAACTGGAAGAAAATTGTGAGAGTGTTATTATAGACAAAAACATCAAACTACTCACCAAATTACTTGGAGCAAGAATTGGCTTGGGGGCATTGACTGATTCAGTCTCATTAGGAAAAGTTTTGCCATTCATCTTCGAATAAAAAATTCTCTACGTTTTTCACTGAAGACCAATTATATGCATACTTTTACAGTCTGTAATATTTTCCATCTTTTGTTAAACTCTCCACTGAAAAAGGCATAGATTTTTAAGAAATGATGCCATTTAAATGCAAATCAAAGCCCTTAAATCTTACATAGATTCATCCTTTCCCATAATATTTTATTGAATTGCTTGATGTGCCAAATAAAAGATTGTATTGTCTTGTGTTAAAAGAACTTCTTTCAAAAACGGAATTGTTCACTTGGGGGTGGATTATAATTTCTTTGGGAATAATTCTGAATTTTCAGATTTTGGTGTAATTGAAGTCTAATTCTTAATGTAATAGTAACATAGTTTAGGGCACTAAAATACATTTTATTATTGGTTATGCGTTCTTTTAAAAATTTCCACACCAAAGTTGCAAGCTTGAAGTTAGATAAATGCACTGTATCTTTCATAATTAGAGATTGTCCTCATTTAATTTAGAGAAATGTAGAGCATATCAACCTTAATTATTTCACAAGTAATTGTTTTGTCAAGAAAGTGTTAGATGGGGGCACCTGGGTGGCTCAGTGTTTGAGTGTCTGCCATTGGCTCAGGTCTTGATCCCTGGGTCCTGGGATCAAGTCTCACATCAGGCTTCCTATGGGGGGCCTGCTTCTTCCTGTGCCTATGTCTCTGCCTTTCTCTGTCTCTTGTGAATAAATAAATAAAATCTTAAAAAAAAAATGCTAGACCAAGTCACTCTGAGAATTATATTAGGCCTTTTCTGAATGAAAAAAGTGGCTTAAGTTTATCTAGTTTAATAATCATTAAATGTATATAAATTTATTTTCTCTTGCTAAAAATGCACAAATTTTTGATTAAAAGCAAATTGTATATAAAATGTGTGTATAATGTACATCTGTGTGTATATTGTGTAAATATATATGTTGTCTATATATAAAATACACATTTTCTTGAATTAGAAAACAACTTTTGCTCTGTTTTTTGTATTTATTTGTAAAGCATTCTTGGCTTATACTTAGTAGTAGCTTTTGCTATTTTTATGTCCCTTTTATGTCCCTTTTTGCTCTGTTTTTTGTATTTATTTGTAAAGCATTCTTGGCTTATACTTAGTAGTAGCTTTTGCTATTTTTATGTCCCTTTGAACCACTATGAGTTAATGTGATAATCATATATGTATACATAAAACATAGCTACTGGTGTGATTGAAGATCATGCCATGACAATAGTTATCATTGTTATTAATATTATTTTAACCTGTAAAGAAATTAGGAGTAAAAGTAGGAATTGGACTTCAGTGATGAAAATATAAATACCTTAGTCTTTACCTAGCTTCATAAGCTTTACATACACACAAATAAGATCTGTTCATCCTTTAAACAAACACATATTTACTTGGCACCATGACATCATGGGCACTATACTAGGTGCTGAGGATAAAGAGAAGAACACAGACTCTTTTCCTGTCCTCCTGTACCTGGCATTTTCTCAAAAAAGACAGATATACACAATGGAGTATGATATGGATTCTATGTTCTTATGAGATATCAGGGAGTTTCCCACAGGGAATGATTTTTGAGCTGATGTCTGAAAGACGAGTAAGACTAGACTGGTCAAGTGTGAAGGCAAGGGAGAGGAGTCAGGCAAGAAGCACAGACGTATGAAGATTCAGAAGCAAGAGACAACACAGAGCCTTAGAGAACCAAGAAGCATGTGGTGTGACAGTAGCACGGAGCTGTGTGGGTGGGGCTGGAGGAGAGGCAGGAGGTACAAGCAGAAGATCTGTCATGGAGAATCTTGGAAGGTATATTATGTTTTGACTTTGTCTTAAGAATATTGGGAAATTTTACAATTAGTTTGAATTGGGGAATGGTATAAATTGGGGAACTGACATTCACAGAAAATCACTTGGGCTACAGTTTGAAAATTGGATTTGTGAGGATTAAGAAAAATGCAAATTACGAGGCATTTTCAGTGGTCTAAGTGAGTGATGGTGATGACATAGATTAGAGTGATGGCAGTAATGATGGAAAGATGAACAGAAATGAAACAATTCTTTTATTCACTATTTATTGACCTGGTGATTGATTAAGCAGTATAAGAGAAGTCATAGATGGCCCTGAGTTTCTGACTTGGGTAGCAGTGCCTCTGTTCACTGATTTAGAAATACCAGAGGACACAACATTGAGAAAATGATGGGTTACATGTTTGAATGTTGAGTTCAAGGTTCTTAGATGCCCCTGAACAAAGCTATCCAATAAGAAGTTGGCTATGTAGCTCTAATTGTCTGAAAATAGACTGGATGTAGAAATATAGATTTGGGAGATATTTCCAAAAGCTGCCAAATGAAATCCCCATGTTTTCTCTTTCATCCTGGGCACATAAGTAAGCTACATTTCCCTGTATCCTTTGCAATTAGTGCAGAAATATGACTGAAATCTGACCAGTGGAATTGAGAAGAAAACTATCCCACTTATAGACCAGACCTTTAAAAACCTCCCAGGTGTGCTGGTCCATGTTCTTTTTCTTTTTAGCAAATATTGAAGTTGGCAGAACCTCTGTCAGTCTGAGTTACTGAATAGCTGAGTAACTTTTCACCTACCCAATCTTACTATGGGGGCTATATCTAAACTGAATTCTGACAGGAATTATATGTTTAAGTGGTGAATTTTTGACAGCAACATGGTTACCATAAGCACTTCAGGAGCCTTCTAATGTATAAAAGGATAAAGACCTGAAGTGTCAGATAAGCCTATCCAGGGAAAGAGTTGTCTTAGTTTCTAGTTGCTGCTATAACAAATTATCAGAAATTTAGTGTCTTGTAACAATGCACACGTATTATAATTTTGGAGGTCATAAGTTTGAAGTAGTTTTTACAATGTCAAGGTGTCATTCCTTCTGGAGGCTCTAGGGGAGAATTGATGTCCTTACCTTTTCCAGCTTCTGGAGGCTTCCTGAATGCCCCCAACTTCTGTTGCCACTACCATATTTTCTTCAAGAACTCTCCTGCCTTCCCGTTTCCTTTATAAGGACTCATGTGATTACATTGAGCTCACCTGGATAATCCAGGATATTTTTTCACTCAAGATCCTTAACTTAGTCATGCCCACACAGCCCCATTTGCCATGTAAGGTAAAATATTCACGGTTCTGAGAATTAGGATGTGGATATCTCTGGAAAGGGACTACTATTTCACTTCTACTACAAGGTGTAGAGTCAAAGCATAAAAGACAACTCTTTGAGTGGCATGAATTTAAAAGGTATAGGCCAAGGAAGAGGAGACAAAGTAACCATAAATAAATATGTAAAGACATGGAGGAAAACCAGGGAGTACTATGACATAGAAAATATGAATGAAAATATTTTTTAAAGGAGGAAGCAATCAGTTGTGTTTTTTATTAGTGAGTGATCCAGTAAGATAAAGACTTAAAATGTTCCTTAAACTTAGCTATAAGGAAACCATTATCGGTCTTTTAAAGATCTGTTTGACTAGAGCAATAATAATGAAGAGCTAAGTTATGTCATGACTAGGACGTGGCACTGTGGAGATATCAGGAAAAAACAATTGTTTAAAAAAGATGGGCTCTAAATGCAAAAAGCGAACTAGGAAGAAAACAGTGGACAGGGACAGGAATTAGAAATAAGGGATCACCCCATCTCCATATCTAAGTGGGTCAGAGGAGAGGTAGATATTAAACATAAAGAGTGAGATGGAATAACCAGATTTAAATTCCTAAAGGAAAAAAAAAATCTCTTTTTAATAGAGGAGGGAAGAAAAGGGTAGAATTGTATATAAATAAATAAAAAATTACTATCTAATTACTTATCTCCGTGAACCAAAAGACAAGATCAAAGGCTGATAGTGAAAGGGAACTGGAGTGGGTGGGGTTGTATTTTGAGAGGTGTAGGTACTATCTGAAATACCCTGTGGAATGAGAGCATGTTGACCAGGAAAAAACATGATAGTGTTGTCAGGGAGCTATGAGTGCTTCACTGAGATCAAGGACAGAAATCTGTCATGGACCAATCTTCAATACAGTGTAATTTTTCTCTTAAAATGTCAATGAATTTAAAAGCAGAGAAGGTAGTAATTACATTCATTAAGGTTTGTGGGCCTTCTTTCTGTTCCATTGTGGTGGGAAAACAACAGAATAAGAGGTTTTAGAATACTGGTAAACAAAGGGATGAAGGGATGGCTTATGTAGGGAGCTAAGTAAGACAAGAAGGACTTAGGAGGGGGACAAAGGACTCTAAAATACAGATATTGAAGAAGTTGGAGAACTGGTGTGTTGGGAATAGTAACATGAGAGAAGGAAGAAAGGATGTAGGGAAAGAGAGGAGGTAGAGGGGGAGAGAGAGGGGGGAGGGAGAGAGAGAGAGAGAGAGAGAAAGAGATGGTTGAGAATACATGGTTAAGAATGAGTGAGCGCTTTATTTGAGAGGTGGATCAGTCCAAATCTGACAAGGTTTAGGGTATGGCCATGAAGAGGTGCCTGAGTCAGGGAAGGTCCTTGAAGGTGAGGTGAGTATGGAACCATGCAGTGAGGTTGTCATGAGTTACTCAGAATGATGACAGTCCAGAGAGTGGAGAAGATGACTATTGACTAGGTGTTGAGGTCTTCCAACAGATTTATTGACCATATCATCAATAAACAGAGAAGAGAAAATTCCAAAGCTACCCACAAAGTAAAACACATTTTAGTAATTACCTAAATAATTCAATTAAAAATTCTTGTGGCTTCTTAGGAAAAGGAGATTTTGCCTGCATTAGACTAAATTAACCCACCTGACAATCTGCACTATACTAAATCATTTCTTCTGTCTGAAGAGTCAGCAACTCACAGGGCATCTCAGGTCCCTTCAGGCCTGAGGATGGATTAACACTGGACCTATTCAAGAAAATATACATGAGAATGCTGACAACTTTCTTCTGTTAGTTCAGTCACATTATAAAGAAAGGGTCATAGAAGAGAAAGTCTGAATTAGAGAACATGCAATGCTGTTAAAAGTATCCCTGCCTTACCTCTGCAGGTCACCCTCTGAACTACAAAAAATTCCTTGCTCACATAAGTTCCCTGGCCATGATTCAGCCTGGTCATAAAAGAATATTTTTTGAAACAGCTATAATACCTTATACTGTCCATTGTACTCTAAGGCAAGATAAGCTGGCACCTTTCTTGCCCTCTAGGAATGAACACTTGCGTGTATAGTTTTAATTGCCTAAAAGAATAGATTAAACCATTTAATTTAAACTTCTACTTGATATGAGCAATGTGCAAGTAAATTAATAAGTACTTTTAAATGATGATAGACAAAGATTCTTTTTTATTTTTTAATGTACGTTCCATGGAGCCCAATGTGGGGCTTGAATTCATGACTCCAAGATCAAGACTTGAGCCAATGTTGAGTCAGATATTTAACCAACTGAACCATCCAGGTGCCCCTAAATAAGGGGAATCCTAAGAAAGGGCCCATCAAGAATATCACCATCGGGATCCCTGGGTGGCGCAGCGGTTTGGCGCCTGCCTTTGGCCCAGGGCGCGATCCTGGAGACCCGGGATCGAATCCCACATCGGGCTCCCGGTGCATGGAGCCTGCTTCTCACTTTGCCTGTGTCTCTGCCTCTCTCTCTCTCTCTGTGACTATCATAAATAAATAAAAATTGAAAAAAAAAAAAAAAAAGAATATCACCATCTGTCTCCTCCCAGTTCAGATAATTATAGCACCTACTGACCTCCTGCCATGGACCCAGAACTGAAGAAAGCACAAAAAGAAGGCTCACATACATTTTTTGCTAAGCATACTTGTAGGCTAGTTTGGGACATATATAACATATATTGAACATCCATAAAACAAAAAATTCTATCAACTACCAAAATCATCTGATATAAATAAGTGATGTGTGTTATAGGAGGGATGAGCTTTGTTCACTCAAAGGATGAAATGTGGTTCCTGTTCTTATATTGCTCACAGTGTAAAGGATAGGGGGAAGCAGTACATACACAGATGAGCCATAGAATCCTTCTGTAAGTTGTAACAGAGACTTATAGGAAAGAGAGGAGCAGTCACCCACAGGAAGTTAGGGACATCCTCTCAGGGGACATGAAATTGGAACCAGGTCTGGAAGGCATTACAGAAAGTTGCTACGGAGACTGGAGGGAAGGAGAGAGACCAGCCCTCCAGTTTTTAGCCTTCTCCAAAGTTGTTTTCTCTGATTAACATCACTCTAAATGAATCCTTTGCTCAATAATCCATAGCTTGTTAAATACTTCTGGAACTAGAAACTTCAGATATTCTATGATTCAGAAATTAAGCAGTGAACACTGGAATCCAAAAAAAATTTTTAAGTACTTATAGAGCTTACACAGTTCATAAGGGGACAAAATGGGACTAGAGAGATCAATGAATGTCTGTGGAATAAATAATCATCCAGGCTAACCAGTGCTGGGACAAAATCTGTAGGAGAATAAAAAGAAGTGATAAAGTAAAAGTTCAACACTGAACACTGCTTCTAATGGTTATTACAACACCTATTTTTATTGCTCTTAGGTTTCTATTCAATGCCATTCAACACCATAGTTATTAAATTACACATAACTTGGTCAAAGTTCTTTTTTTCCCCCCAAATTCTGTTTATTGTCCAGATTCCTTGCCCAAATATTCTGTGCTTGCTGATGATAATTATTGAAATTGTAATGGAGTCATTTACTTTGGGTGGGGACCCTAGTCCCACAGTGAGCAACTGTTTATTGGGAGGGACAGGTGACACAGTCATGCTCTGTGGTGAAACCTCTCTGCCTCAGAAGCTGACAACCAAGACTTTGCTTTTTTAGCTCACCGAACAAAAAAGTGAGAACCAGATGAACCAGAACTTTAAAAAAAAGTCCCTAATGACCCAAATTTTGCAAAAATCAGGAAACCCAAGCCTCGGTTTTTCATTGAGCCACCAATAATGAAATTGATGGGACTTCACAGATGTTTCAGGTAAATTTGAGTATGTAAGGAGTTAGATGTCACCACTCCATGTAACAAGTAAAGAGCTGAACAAACTGAAAAATCAACTCTTCTTTGATCTGTCAGAGAATTGAGGTCACAGCAAATCATTGCCCACCATATTGGTGGAGTGACAGACAAATGCAGAAAAATCACAACTTATTAGAGCAGAAATCCATAAGCAGAGACCTCCATGGGAACCAGTGTAGGATCAAAAAAATCTGAACTATAATAGATGAAACGCTGGTAGCTCAGAGGGAACCAACCTGGGGGCTAAATACTCCATGGGAACCACTCATAAGGGAACCCCCACACTTTTGTGCAAACACCAAGCAGGACAAGTGCCTCCCACCTAAGATTCCACCTAGGCATCTATCGCTTTCAAATGAAAAAAAAAAAAAATCAAAGATAATTGTACCTCCAGGAGCTTTATAAATACCTCAGAGTAAATACTGGAGAAAAATCCCCTCATAGTGCCACCAAGGGGAGGATAAAAGGAACTATTTTTAAATATACTAGAGCATTCTGCTCTTCCTAACAAGGACTACCCTGAGAAGAAAGCATTTTTACCAGAGCCTAACCTGATGGGGTTTTATCAGAGCTGACTTACCTAGAGAAGGGGAGCATCCCAATCAAGTTCCTCCTACCCATTCTGCTCCACCTGAGGGGAAGGTGGCAGGATTGGTGGGGGAAGGTGGCAGGATTGAAAAGCACTGGCAAAGCCTATGGTCTGTGAAGCACAAGCTCCCCAAAATACTGAGACCTAATCCTAGGACTATAGAATATTTCTCTCCCCCTATACAAGAAATACCACTACTAAAGTCCAATTTATTAAAGTTTCTTTTACTCAGTATATTGTTTCCAACTTTCATCTATCACCACAACAAAATTACAAGTTATACTAAAGAGAAAGAACACAATTTGAAGAGACTGAACAAGCATCAGAACCAGAGTCAGAGACGGTAAGAATGTTTGAATTATCACACCAGGAGGGTATTTTTTTAAAAACTATAATTAATATGCTAAGGGCTTTAATTGAAAAAATAGATGACATGGAAGAACAGATGGCTAATGCAAGTAGAGAGATGGAAATTCTCAGAATCAAAAAGAAAGGCTAGTGCTCAAAAATACCACAACATAAATGAAGAATGTCTTTGATAGTCTCATTGGTAGGCCAGACAATGGTCTGAGGAAAGAATCTCTGAGTTTGAGGATGTGATAGTAGAAACTGCCAAAAATGAACAAAGAAAAAAGATTGAAAAATAGAAAAGAGTATCCAAGAATTGAAGGTCACCTGCAAAAACGTGTAACATGCAGGTAATGGTAAGACCAGAAGAAGAAATGGGGAAGGGAACAGAAGCAATGGTTGAAGCCATAATGATTGAGAATTATCCCAAATTAATGTCAGATACCAAAACACAGATGTAGGAATTCAGAGAACAGCATCCTGGATAAAGGGACATGCACACAAAAGCTATCCTTAAGCAACCCTAGGACTGCAACCACCAGAACAATAAAGAAAAAAAAAAAAGAGTATAATTGATAGAGTAAGAAAGGAAAGAAAATCAACCATATGTAATGATCAATGAAAACCACAAAAGGCAGAAAAAGTGCAAAAGACAAAAATAGGAACAAAGAACAAGGGTAACAAAAAGAAGTCAGTAATAAACATTATGGTAAATATTAATTGAACTATATCAATAATTACTTTAAACATAAATGATTGAAATATGCCAATTAAAAATTAAATGTTAGATTGAATAAAAAAACAAGACCCAACTATATGTTGTCTGTAAGAAATCACTTTAAATATAAAATATACGTACAGATTAAAAATAAAGAAATGGAGAGAGACATACCATGCTAACACTAATCAGAAGGGAGAGGGAGTAACTATTCATTCAGGCAGAGCAGACTTCAGAGTAAGGAAAGTTATCAGAGATAGTGAGGGGCATTATATAATGATAAAGGGGTCACTGCTCCCAGAAGACATAACGAACCTTAACTCCTATGTGTCTAACAATAGAACGTCCAAGTGCATGAGGCAAAAACTGACAGAACAGCAAGGGAAAAAGCATATGAATTCACTATTATAGTTGTTATGTCTCCCTAGTGTCCTGTTGGCTATGATAGCTTCTCAGACTTCCTTGCTTTTTATTTTCTTGACACTTTCAAGAAGAATTGCTCAGGTATTTTGTAGAATTCCCTTCAGCTGGGATTTGTCTAATGTTTTTCTTGGTGTTTTGAGGAGAAGGAACACCAAGAGGTAAAGCGTCACTTTCCTATCAAGAATACATTCTATTGGCATTGCTTATCATGTTGATGCTGACCACTTGGCTGAGTTATGGCTTGGGAGATTTCTCCACTATGAAGCTCCTTTTCCCTCCCTTAGTATCTATAGGTGAACTTTTTCGACTAGATTTTCTTGAGTGCAAACATAGATCACATTGCAAGATTCAGAGTATAAGATTAGTTGATATTACTGAAAAAAGTCCCCAAATAAAATATTAAATAACAGGGAACTGTCATAATTTTTCTCAATTAAACTTGAGTTTGCTTTGGCTCCATTTTCTCAGGAAAATAGTATACAAAGTCATTCTCAAGTAAGATCAAGTCATTTCAGTAAAGTTTATCAGTTAATTTATATATGAACTATTTGATAACTAGAAGAAATCAGATTTTATTTGTAACAAAGCAAAAGGACTATATTTAACATATAAACACATATACACAAATAGAGTGCACACAAAGAGGAGAATCTGTCTAAAGCTTAATGGAATATCTCTGGTCATAGCACCTAGATAAAGGTATTTTTCCTATAGCAAGATGATTTTTCATCATTTTCAGAAATAATACTTATAATAAGCATCATTTAATAAAATGAAATTAAACCAAAACTATGAAGGTCTGAAGAAATAACTCTAAATCATTCTTTTCACAAATTCTCTTAACATCTTTTACATTCCTTGAGTTTGTTTATTTCTTCTTTCCTTAAATGTCATCTGTAATAAGACATTTTAAGTGGAGACATCTTACAATGGATTTGAAAAGAGTTGGTGCCTTTATTAAGGGGTTCCAAAAGTTAAAACTTCTGTCTGGGTTAAAATTGAAATAAGCTTTTAGACTCTCTGTTATTTTATTTTCTACTAAGTTTTAACTAATATAACATTAGCAAAACTCTTATATTGGTGTGAAACCACAGTAGGATTAAGAAGCAACTTAGACGGGCAGGTCCCCAGAGTTCTAGTCTGAAAGGTCAATAAAACTTACTGGAATAAATCAGAAATATGGTGCCAGATGATTCAAGTTTTCTCATTCAAATTTTTAAATAACCATAGAAATAAAATTACCTGGAATAAAAATAGATTTTTTTTTAAGTTCTCACCTATATGCCCTCTGTAAAGAGGACCATAATCTCTGAAGTCAGCTGGCACATAGTCATATGAAGTTAGCTGTCTCAGCAGAATTCCAGAAAGCTAATAATGTAAACCAAGTCCGTTTTACAAAGGTGGAATATTTGATTACCTAAATTTTGGGAGTTACAATGTGTCCTAAGACGTTTATATGTTATGAGAAATGACATGCAATAAGAATATGTGACAAATTCTTTATCTTGGTTGATTTATTTATAAGATTTGTGAATTATCAAATAGGATTAATACACATAAAACAGAAAGACACTCTATGATGTACAGTAAGAAGCCTCTTTTTTCCCCTGCCCCCCCCATCTACCACCTTATTCCTCCAAAACAACCAGCTTCTAGTTCCTTGCATTAACTACAAATATCTCATGCATTTGTAAATTTATCCACAAAAAATATTTTATATATGGCTTCATGGTATACATATTGCCGTACACTTTGTATTTTTTCAATTAAAACATTTGGAGACCTTTCCATATCATAACTATAGAATTTCACATTCTTAAAATGGCTTACCTATTTAAGCCTATTTATATCAACCATATAATAGGTTGACCCATAATTATCATAAAACCCTTACTGAGGGACATTTAGTTCTTTATAAACTGTGGCTATTATATATAACTAATGCTCCAAATAATCTCGATCATATATGATTTCACATATACTCCTTAATACTTACGGAAAATACCTTATTACATATAATTTTTATTGATTGGAAACCAATTTCTCTTTATACTCCAAATAAATGTTAAGGTAATATTTATAAAATGTCAATTTGAAGGGAGATGTGAGCAGTTTACTTATTAAGGGCCCTTGTATGCTCCAACCTTGTCTAGGGGACTTTAGTGTTCTAAGATGTTTCACATGTACAAGTCAAGATGCCAGGTTGGAAAAAAAGAGGATTTTTAAAAAAGATTTCTGAATTTATTTATATGAAGATTTTTGAAACACTAGGGAAATTAAGTCCTATTTACTTACACATTTTAAAAATGATCAGTTTCTTGACATTGGAGTTCCACTGGAAAGTCCATGGTTTATGGCTATCATTCATAAAGATATGAAATGGGTAAAATCAACAACAGCATTTGGTGTGCTGAGTTATGAGAACTCTTGCCCTACTTCCTCCACAGGCAGGGTTAAGATGACAGTATTTAACATCAATGACTTCTAAGTTATGGTAGGTCAATAGGCTTTTGTCAATAGTAAGGTAAGAAAATTTCCTGCCAGAGGAGATGAGATACTATTTGAGAAAAAAAAAAATCAAAACATCTTTCTCATTAACTCTGCATTCTTAAAGGGCTGCCAAGGGAATAGACAGGTGAAGATCTGAGATGTCCCTTGATTGGAGCAGTGATTTGCTAAGGAGGAACATGGCAGTCAAATATAATATTTTGGGAAATGATTTTCATTGGGTCAATGGATCCAAGTCCTAATGAAAGAGACCCTGGGGAACACTATAATGAAGGACATAGGTGACCAGCAAAATTGAATAATTATTATTTGAAGTTCTTTTTGTTCAATGATCTATATAACAAACTTGGTTTTTTTCTTTAAGAGTTCCAATTTCAGGTACTTTTATTTTTCTTAATCAAGTAAGTTTCTTATGTATATTATTGATATGATAATACATGTTAAGTTGTTAGGTTTTATTTTTAAAATATCATATATTTAGAAATCATTTAAAAATCTACCCTTACCCTAAGTAAAACAAAGCCAATGATCTGAATAGACATTTCTTCAAGCAAGATACACAAACTATCAATAAGTACATGAAAACATACTTGACATCATTAATAATCAGAGAAATTCAAATCAAATCTACAATGAGAAACCATTTCAGTAGAATGGTTGGAATCAAATAGTCTGATAGTAACAAGAGTTGGCAAGGATGTGGAGAAATATGAATCCTCATGTGCTGCTGATGAGAATGTGAAATGGTGCAGCTACTTTGGAGAATACTGTGGCAGTTCTTCAAATGATTAAACAAGAAGTTACAGTAAGACCCCACAATTCCGCTCCTAGATATATACACAAGAAAAATAAAAAAGTATGTCCACACAAAAACCTATGCACAGATGTTTATAGCAGTACCATTCATATTAATCAAAATGAAGAAATAACCCAAAAGTCCGTCAAATGATGAATGGATAAACAAAATGTGGTAAATATCCATATAATGGGATATAATTTGACCATAAACAGAAATGAAACACTAAAACACACTAAAACAGGAATGAACTTTAAAACATTATGCTAAGTGAAAGAAGCCACTCACAAAAGACCACATATAATTCTATTTATATGTAAGTCCAGATAAGTGAAAGCTATCAAAATAAAAAGTAGACTAGTGGTTGTTTGGGGCTGGGAGGAACAGGGTTGGAGGTAGAAAGTGATTGCTGAAATGTACGGGGTTTCTTTTTTCTTTTTTTAAAAGAAGTATTTATTTATTTGAGAGAGAGAGAGTGTGTGTGTGTGTGTCTTAAGCAGACTCTGCACTGAGCATGAAGCCCTACATGGGGCTCAAACTCACGACCCTGAGATCATGACCTGAGCTGAAATCAAGAGCTGGAAGCTTAACCGACTGAGCCACCTAGGTGTCCCCAGGAGTTCTTTGTGAGGTGGTGAAAACATTTTTAAAAAATTAACTGTGGTGATGATAGTTTCTAAAGCTAAAATTATACAGAATTTAATATACTGCAAATCATAGTATTGTACATTTTAATATGTGCCTTGGATAGTACAGGGAATTATATCTTGATAAAGCTGTTTAAAAAAAAAAGTCACCCACTCCCCCAGGGAAAAAAAAAAGAAAAAGAAAAAAAAAACTGTCCTCGTTACACAGTACTGCTTCTGCCTTTGCTTATTTAGATAATCTCTGGTTTCTGGAAGAATTAGCAGTTTTGTAATAAGACAAGGACAGTTTTACAAAGAAGGAAATAATCACAGTAGTCTTTGAACCTTCCACATAATCAAGCACCATTGAACACTCAGCAGCCTACTGTCAGAAGCAGCTTTTGCCAGCATATTCTAAAACATTTATGAAGAATGGGTTACACTGATTTCTGAGTTGTCAGAATGAGAAAAAGCACAGCTGCTTTCAATGGAAAGAAAATTAGATAGAAAGGAAAAGTGGCAAAAAAAATTCCTATTATTTGTGAAAGTCTCTTCTTCTCCAGGTTGCCTTAGTCCATGGGCTAACAGAAATGAAATCCTTGACCTAGTATTTCTGTGTGCCTATTCACAGCTACTTCTGCCCTGCATATATAGAAAAATCAAGGACACATTCTTCTCATCTAAATAATTAGCAAAATTGAATGTTTATTGTGCACTCAGCAGTATAGTGTGAGAGATAGTTATTTAGGAAATAGAAAACTCAGACAATTTCTTATCACTAACACAAATGTCAAAAGCTTTTTCTTCTTTCGGTGAAGTGTTTTTCAAACCCAAGGCCCAAGATCTGCATATATTTCAGGCAATGAGCTAAATGCTCTACATAGATTCTCACTGAATTTCACACCAATGCTATGAACAAACATGTTAGTACAGATGCTTAAAATTCATGACAAAGCTGGCAAAATAGTATATAAAACACTTATTGACTCAAAGCCAGGAAGAGTCTAGGAAGTGGGAAGCAAACCAAGAGCAATGGTGCAGTGGACATTAAAGTTCTTGTAAATCCCTGAACTGTGCAGGTTTAGGTTGTTCTTTTTCAATCATATTTTATTTGAATTCCTGTATACTTAACACGCAGTGTTATAGGAGTTCAGGTGTATGGAGGTTTAGGTTTTTAAGGTAAAGCAAAGTACTAAGGACATGATGTTGGGCTGAAGAAATATTGCAGTTTAAACTAAAAATCCTCTCTGAATAAGTTCAGCATCTGAAGAGTTACACTGTCAGTGAAAAGGTAGATTAGAAAAAATACACCTAAAAGCAAAGAGAACTGTAAGGCAACATCTTGGTTCCAGCTAAAAGCTGGGTTGGAAAAAGTCTCCCTTGACAATTTGTAACCAAAGTCTGTTCTCACATGGGCTTGGGATTCAAATTTATACACCTCACATGGTCCAAGAAACCCCAAGCTGAGAAATAAACTCAAAATTGTACCCAATTGGAGGTTGCCTAAAAAAGAATAAAAGAAACTCTTTAGAGGAAGACATATGATTTCCACCTAGGCTTCACATAATTGCCAGGTATAGAGTCCAGAGAAAGATGAGCTTACAATCCACAATTATAAAAACACAGGCCCAATCAAGCCAATTTGGGAGACAGAGTTGGCAAAAGCCATCAAAACAGAATTAGACCCTCTCTAATTAGGGCATTAGGTACTGAAATGATCAGTTACAGGATGAGAAATAATTAAAAGAGAGAAAACCCTTTCTGTCAGGGAGAATGAAAGGATTGACTCAGAGCCAAATGAATTTCTAAGCAACACATATTTTAAATATTTGAGCAATATAAAAAATTTAATATAAATCAATATATGTAGAACTCTGTGCCTAAAAAATAAAGAATGAACATTCTTATCAAGAACATGTAGACTATTTATGAAAATTCACCATGGGCTAGGTCATCAAGAAATATCAATAATCATTTAAAAATAGAATAATGATATTAATATGTGGATTTACCTGAAAAGGCCCTATATTTGGCTCCAGCCACTCCCAACTATATTCCGTAAACAGTCCTGCTAGCACAGGGACCCAGCAAGACAAACACTCCCAGCTGTATCTCTAGAGATCCTAAAAGGATGCCAACCCAAAAGCTCAAGTCCACCAGCAGCCCCGCCAGGCCAGGGATTGAGTAGAAGACACTTCCATCTGTAATTGTGGAAATCCTGAAAAGGCCTTATACGTGGTTCTACCACATATAATTCTATTTTGGGATTTGCAATTTAAATTAGGAATAATTTGAATCAGTCTGAGAATATATACAAAACAATCATGTAGAAAATGTCAAAATCTCTTACATTCTTCATAATATATTCTTAATATTTTACCCTGATATTTATATACAACTTAAGGAACAGTGATTTTTTTAAAGATTTTATTTATTTATTTATTTATTTATGACAGAGATAGTGACCGAGATAGCACAAGTGGGGAGGAGAGGGACTGAGCCATCCAAGCACCCCAGAACAATGATTTTGAGGTCATTAATACTATGATAATAAAAACAGCCAGATTTTATTAAACTTTTGTCATATGCTATACACTTGGCTAAGGGCTTTATATACCTAGTTTATTCTCTATTTACCTGTTAATTTAACAGTTATTTATTATGTTTCAGATAGTGTCTAGTTGTGCAGTGATGAATGACACAAAGTGTCCAACCTCTTACAATTTGGTGAGATGATGAATACTAAGTAGCCAATAGAACATATAGCTATAAAATATGAAGTGCAATAAAAATAGTGTGTGCTAAAATAGAGGTTAGCATGGGGCTATATTTAAATGGGATAACTCACGAAGGCTTTACTGGGGAGGAGGTATTGATGAAGGGCTCTGACGCATGAGAAGGAGCCAAAAGTCCAGAGAAGGGAAAAGCTTCCTTGCTGAGGGAAGATCATATCCACAAACCTCACCCAGGTGATAAGAAGCTATACGAAAGGCCATGTGACCAACAGGCAGTTAAGTGAAAAAGGGTAAGATGTGAGATCACGTTGGAGACATCAGGAGCAACAAGACCATACAAGACCACAAGGGCCAAGAGAGGAAGCCACTTCATTCCTGGAGAGAAGTGCCCAGAGTGGCCTTTTGCCTATGATCAAAATCTTAGGTTAAGGGGCGCCTCGGTGGCTTGGTCGGTTAAGCATCTGCCTTCAGCTTGGTCATGATCCCAGAGTCCTGAAGTCGAGCCCCACACCGAGCTCCCTGCTCAGTAAGGAGTCTGCTTCTTCCTCTTCCTCTGCCCCTCCCTCATATTCTCTCTCTCTGAAATAAATAAGTAAAATCTTTTTAAAGACCTTAGGTTAACTGAGCACCACACTTGTGTATTCTACAGGAATTGAGTGTAAATTAAATTGCATTGTTTAAAAAGCATACAATTATCACATCTTTCACAGCTTTAAGATACTGAAAAATATGAACTTGTAGAAAACATATATTTGATAATCCCTACCACACTTAAACTCCTTTAAGTGCTAAAGTGTAAACTTGAGTGTGCTAAATCATGCTTTTATTTTTTTATTTTATTTTGTTTTAAAGATTTTATTTATTTATTTATGAGAGACACAGAGAGAGAGAGAAAGAGGGAGGCAGAGCCACAGGCAGAGGGAGAAGCAGGCTCCATGCAGGGAGCCTGACGTGGGACTCGATCCCTGGTCTCCAGGATCATGCCCTGGGCTGAAGGTGGTGCTAAGCCACTGAGCCACCCGGGCTGCCCCATGGTCTTTTATGAAATCACAAAAAGATATCTATTCCTTGAACCCAACTACAGTTCTCCAGTGTTCATTTATTTAACATGAGGTTCACCAGAGCATTTCATGCATAAATGGATTTATTGAAACCTTTTTTTTTTTTAAGATTTTATTTATTCATGAGAGACACACAGAGAGAGGCAGAGACAGGCAGAGGGAGATGCAGGCTCCATGCAGGGAGCCCAACGTGGGATTTGATCCCAGGTCTCCAGGATCACACCCTAGGTTGAAGGCAGTGCTAAACCACTGAGCCACCAGGGCTACCCAGATTTATTGAAACCTTTATAGGAATCATCTCATGAGGTAAAAAAATCTCTGCAGTCTAACAGCATTATCCAAATCTTAGTCATTTTGATTACTCTCTCATCCTGCTTCATCTGCTTTTACATGTTCTTGGGGTTACAGTAAGTCGTATCTGCCTATGAGCTCCCCATTCCTATTTGATCCCATCAAAATCCCAAGACTTTGGTCAAGTATTATTGTCTCCACTTTATGGATAAAGAGGGGCAAGCCAACCTCACTGAGCTTCAGGTTTCTCACCTATAAAACAGAGGCAATAACTCACCCTGCCAACCTCTCACACTTAACTAGAAGAGCAAATAAAATAATGGATAGGAGAGTGCCTGAAAAACTAGAAAACATCTAAAAGCTATTGTTATATTACCATAAAAGAGGATACATCTGTATCGTATACATTTCAATACAGATGTTTAAAAAAATGTATGTATTATCCATGTTGGGTCTGCATTTTGTTCTGAGGCCCCGTGGTAATGGACTTGGGGTTTGAGGGGGGGCAGATACCTAAACCCACCAATTCAGAGTGACTCAATCTCTTTCAGTTTAGGACATTCCCCTTTTAAGTTAATTCAATCCATTTTTGGCAAAGAGTTAGTCAAAGTAAAGTTGAAACTCCTCACCAAGTTTAGCCCACCTGAGACAGACCCCTTTGCTCCACTCCCAGATAACCTGTGAGTCCAGGGAGAAGCTTATCATCCTTACGGTGTTCTGGCAAAGCCCCTGGTATTAACCCAGTCCCATGCTTCTCTTCTGCCTTTCATTGGCCTTTGGCTGAGGTAAATTAATTTTCCCTATCCCCACATAGGTTTCTGCCCTCACTAAATCTGGTCATGAAGTTGGGTAGCTGGGAGAATGCTATTTCCTTCTGTCAGCCCAGCTGTGGTGGCAGTTCACATCCTGCTCCTCAGCTGACCTCCTTTCTCTCTGCCCTTCAGATCTTCTGAGTCTCAGCCTTGGACTCCTTCTGACCCTGAGTGAGACAGACGGTCAGCTCTTTGGCCTCTGCTAGGAGATCCCCTCTTGCCTCACTGCTGCAGCCCCACCGTAGTCCTGCTGGCTCTCAGCCTTCGGTGTCAATGGGGACATGTGGGAAATTTTAGATCTCTCCAGTGCTACTAACAGGTGCAAGGGAACAAAAGGCGCACTTGAGCACTCTTTCTCCCTCTCATGCCATGCCATCATTTCTACACTTGCTGTAGCTGTTCCCTGCTGTGAATTTAGACAATTTGCCAGGCTCTCTGCATCCAGAGCCCCAAACTGGAAGGAAGTGGGACACAGATCCATTCTGCTTTTGATTTCACGACTAACTTGTTCTTTCTTTTTTTCTCCCGCCATTCCTCACCTTGAGTTTCAATGAAAAGCTGAGAGAACAAAGAACCCTTACTGCTTCATAAGCTTCTTTACAAGATATTTTCCTTCCGTCCTACTTTTTTCCACATAGTGAAAAATAGCATGCTGATCGAAAAGGGAAATGTATGTGTCGATGTTATCCCCATTCCAATCTTTTACATATCTGCCCACACAATAAGACCCTCAAGAGCCAGACTCTGTTATGCATCTTCACATCCACTGCATATAGTTTTTTGCCTAGAGTGGACACTCATCAAAAGCTGGTTGAGTGAATCAGTAATTCCATTTCCTTAATTTACTGGTAAAGGAACTGAGGCAAAATATTTTGCCCAATTTAAACGAGTTAAAAGCTTGGCTGGGGTCAGGTCAACTACTCATCGACATTACATCTGGCTTTTTACCTAGTCTTCCTTCATGGCTGGCAACACAGAGCCCAGAATATAAGACCTAAATGTAACGAAGGGAGACAGGAAGGAATAATAGGTCAGAAGTTCCCCCATGAAAGAAGAATTCAAAAAAGAAATGCAAACGCAAGTATTTGAAATTAAAATAGAGTAGCACCTCCTCATCTAGTTTCACTTTTTGTGTTTTTAGTTACACTCAGTCAACTGTGGTCCAGAAGCAGATAATCCTCTTTTTGACATATGTCCACATATTTTAGCACTCTTCATCTCAGTACCTAGGCATTTTATCATCCCACATCATCACAGGAAGAAGAGCAAGTACAGTACAATATGATCGTTTGAGAGAGAGACCACATTCATGTAACTTTAATTATGGTACATTGCTGTAATTGTTCTATTTTATTATTAGCTATTGCTATTAATCTTTTACTGTGCCTAGTTTATAAATTAAGTTTTATCTTAGATATGTATGTCTAGGAAAAAATAGTACGTATAGGGTTTGGTGCTATCTGCAATTTCAGACATCCAGTGGAGGTCTTGGAATGTATTCTCCCTTAGATAATTGTTATTGTTGTCATTTTATATTGCTACTTTTCTCTTTGTCTATATAGCATAAAATCAGCTCAACTCTGTAATCCTAAAATCTCTGAATAGGGATCTTATAAAATGTTGTGTTGCTGCCAGGACCAACCATTTTGTGGTTGTGGGAGGGGCAGTGACAGAAATTCTCATTATTCATTTTCCCATTTTATATATGTATAAAATTAGGATTGTCTCCCTACTATACGAAAGATTTAAAAGATATGAAAATCCATTCCCCTGAATATGGAATTCTCTCATTTTGCTGATTTAAAATTGGTTACTTGTTGAAAACAGTACGTCACACCGAGAAGTAACAAGATTTTAAATTGCCGTGCACTGGTGTCCAAATACAGCATTCTGATAAATACACACCAAAGAAATTTGGGGAGCTTAAAGTTTATGAGTTTGAAAGGTTATTTTTTTCATGAACAACAGTAGCACTATTCTCAGGAAGCATACCACATAGAGAGGTGGGATTTTAGATCTATTTGTTTATGTTTCTGAAGGGGATTTAAGCAATCTGCTTTTGTACACTATTCACCATGGCACACGAAAGTATCAACTAGGATATTAGTTGGGCATTTATACCAAGGATTAGGGTCCTCCTGAAGAATGAGATGGTGGACAGACAGCAGTCCACTTGCTCCTTTAGCTCCTGCATTCCTGGTTCACCTTTTTCTCTTCAACCCCACCCCCCGTCATTCATTTCTCCCTTTGCGGGGACTCAAAGATGAGGTGACATGTTGATGGTTTGGGGGCTCTATTTTTTAAACAGTCACACACATGGGTACTAAGCAGCAAAGTACTCACACACAGTGACATCATTCTGAAGTATTAGAATGTGTCACCAGAATTGTTTTCCTGTGCAGATAATGTAACCCGACTACAGATAGTGACGTGTGTTTGTGTGTGTGTGTGTGTGTGTGTGTGTGTGTGTGGTGTCCTGTCAGGGAGAAAAAAAGCACTTGTAAAATTCTTAGAAACTGAAAATGCATCAGTGAATAGGCCTTTATGTTGGATATTTATGGGGAATTTGGTTTGTTTTCTGATTCTGTTTCAACTTTTAAGGAGCACCGTTAATGTGATTAATTAGCAAGAATTTATTGACTTGAAAAATCTCGACAGCCAAACATATATGATTTTTTTTAAATGTATTTTTTCAGGTGAAACTATAAACTGGAGGCCTAATTAAGACCTGCTGTTTCCTGAAATTTTGTGTGCATAGCTCTGGGAAGGAAAGTTGCATGGAACTTTACTTGAAGGGGTACATGTAATCTTAAGAGAAAAATCCCAGCATTCTATTCACGTCTCTCAGACGTAGCCCTTACTTAAGAGCCATGGGGAATTTATGTCCGTGGTAAACATGAAAGCCTGCGATGGAACTTGCTTAAGGAAAACTCAAATCAGCTCAAACGTCATGAGTTGAAGACTTCAGTTGTTCCTAACCAACATTTCCAAATGTTCTCTTTAACACCATGATGAATCATGCAAATTTAGGGGTTTGGTTTTTTTTTTTTTTTTTACATTTTCTTACATGTTTTCTTCCCATTACTTTGCTAAGGATGAAAGTCTAACAAGAGAGAGCAAATCCACTTGCAAGAAATATAACACCACAAGAGTATTTGGTGTAAAAGATTTGACTTCCGATGAAATTACAAAAGGTCTAAACTGAACTGATTTCTGACTGGTACCCGCATCACCTACTTTATTAGAAAAATCTGCATGTCTTTCCTAATGCTGCCTTTCCATTAAGTAGTTCCAATGTAGACTTTAACTTGAAAGAATAAAGGAATGTACATATTTCTAAAACTTGTGAAAGCTTCATCAGTTTAGCAACATATTTATATGGCTTTTCCACAAAAGTCACTGTCCAGTGGTGATAAACTTCTGAAATCAGAATTGTTTCAAAATAATAATGCTTTTTACTCAAAAGAAATTTTCTTCTACTGCCTCAGGTAGCAAATGTGAACTACTTACAACTGGAGAACAGAACCAATCTTAGTTGTCATTCAGTTAGACATTCTGAACTGATAGTTTTGCAAACATTAAATTGTAAGGAGTTGGGGGGAAGTTACAGAATTTTTTTAAAATTTTATATATTTTTAAAAGCCATGTTGTGAAAAAGAAACTTTCCCAGCTTGCAAATCTTCACCAAGAAACAAGTTATTTCCTTTAGATAACACACTAAGTATCAGGTCATAAAGGATCAACTAACCATTCACAGTCCCAGTGCGTAATTCTGTAGCCTGAAAGCTTGGCAAAGCCAAAACACTTACAGATAATACCCAACACAAAAGCCCCTTTTTCCACTTCATGGGAAGAGCTGCAGTATGTGCCTTCGTAAATGTGGAGGGGGTTAGAGGGTCTTCCTTGCCTTAATAATACTGTACAGTGCATTTGTCCAATAGCTCTTGCCCCCAGAGGTCTTGGTCATTTCCTATAGAGATTCTCTGACCCCCTGCATGGCCTACAAATAGGAACATCTGTGGTTGCCTTATCTCCTGACACACAATTTGGCCTCCTTGGCTTCACCTTGTTGTACTCCTACTTGATGGCAGACGCAACCAGGCTCTCACTTGGGAGCTCAAAGCCCCAGGCCACACAAGGGCAGAGCAGCCACGTCAGAGCTGCTCCTGGCACCAAGGAAAATTATTTGCCCCGAGAGGCAAACACAGCCCAGGCAGTGTCCAGAGTCTCAATCCCTCTCTTCTATGTTATAAAAGGCCCTATTGTAGAAACACAAATCACTCAGAGATGGCATGTACAATGTCTAATCACTTAATAGCTACTGGTCACCCACTGGGTAAGGGCCGCAAACTAGACGCTGTCTGTAACCTATTTACTGGAGGAAGGCAAGGGAGTATATGACATAAATTTACATTCATCTCCTGTTCTAGCCCCTCACTCCATGGCAAACACACACTCTTTGAGCAAGTAGAAAACCACAATAATAATAGTGGTGCAACCATTTGGATCTGTGAGCAGCAAGCAAGGTAAAGGATAGAACACAAGCTTGGTATTCATGGAAAACCTAGTTTTGAATCCTGCCTCTGTAATTAATCAGTTAATCACTGTGTGACCTTGGGAAGCTCACCAAATCTCTTTGGAATTCTCTTTCCTTGCTTGCAAAATGAAAAGAATATCTACATCATAAGTGCTGCAAAGAACACTTTTTCTAGGATGCAGAAATACCAAAGGCTGTATGTGGCACAGAGTAGGCATGGGTCAGTATTAGTTTCCTCCTCAGATCTAGAATTCTAAGGTATCTTCCATATATTACTTTATTTGATCCCTACACAAATCTTACTCATAAATATTTTAATCTCAGAGGCAGGATTTTCGGTCTCTGGATTTCTTGTCATTTCCTTTTAGGAAACTCTGTCGACAAGATACACTAGTTTTCTCCAATCATTACCTCTGTTCTTTGGTGAGTTTTACAAAGTACCTGAAGAAATAGAAAGGGTTAATTTTATTCCCATGTTCCAGATGTCTTCAGCACCTCAGTAATACACTAAGAACAGTAAGTCTTTTTAATGAAAGTGAAAGGTACGCATTGTACTTAAATCTGGAACTTTCTCCCCCTGAAGAAATGCTGTCACTGGGACTGCCGTCCGCCCGTTTAGGCAGGGTGAGATATGTTTTTGCTCAGGTTTGCCTTTTTTTTTCAGCACATTTTCAACCAACTGCAGTGGGTATCCAAGCAGTTAAAACTACATCAGCACTAATAGCTATGAGCTCATCTTGTATAAAGACATTTTTAGTTAAACACCACAATCTTGGGGGGGAAAAAAGTTAGCGTGCTTAACCAAGCTGGCTTGGAATAGCTCACAATATGACGCATACCACAGGAAATAGAGTGGTATGAGGCACCTACAAAATATTTTTCAAACAAGTCATTGACGCTGTAAGCCCCATGCCTCGGCTTTAGGAAGTCACTTATTAAGAATCAACACCAGCCGTGCCAAGCTAAGCTTTTGCTGTTGGTGATTTTCCAATTGAATATTCAGGGCCCTGTCTCAGTCTTGTTTTCGGGGGAGTACATGCCTGGAATGTTAGCAAGCTATTTGCTGGAAAAAATGCCCACAACAGGCCCAATGTTGATCACATTAATGCGTTTGAGTGGGTATAGAGTGCAAATGATTGAAAATGCTTCCAGATCCCCGTTGCAGGGGACAAAGCAGGCTCTGTTCTCTGATCTGATGGTCATTTTTTTTTCCAGCGGAGGATGTGGTGCAGGCAGAGGGAAGAGTGCCAATCTCTGTCTAATGGTTCCAAACAGGGTCTGGGCCTAGCTCTCTGGATGCTGATGAGTGGGAAATGAAACACAGATGGGTCAGATGGGTAAGGAGAGGGGGATTACAGGTCAGGCCCAAGAGTTGGGATAAATCAAGTGCTTATGAGGTGCAGAATGGCACATTGTTTGAGTGAATGGACAGGGAAAAAACATTCCAGCATTGTTCAGGCCAGTGAGTGAACCCTACGTTCTTCTTCCCAGACCAACACAGGCCACGGGGAGCCTCATCGTCAGGACGCATGTGAGCAACAAACCTAAATGTAGCCAATCGGGGCCTGAAACATTCTTCTATGTTCCAAAAAAGCCAATTTTGTTTTATTACACGTGAGATGTAATTTACTGGGAGAAATGTTTGGGTTCATGTGCCAGATCATAGAGAGTCAGATTTGGGGTTCCCTGGGGATCTCTGAGGAGAAGGTGAGTAACCACAAATTAATAGAGCAGGGAAATAAAGTGACAAAAGAAATGTTTCATTGTGCCTGAAATATTGAACCAATTTCCCCCTTTTTAGCCTTTTAAACTTTTGCTCGCAAATCAAAGAGTAGTTCAGCACGGAAAACTCTGCAGAAGCCTGTAGTGCCTGATAACAACAAAGAAAAACTCGATATTCTTTCCTCAGTTTTACGTGTCTTTATAACATAGGAAAATGTAGTGATAAGCAGCTTTTTCAGACTATTAGAAAATAATCCAAACAACTAGATTACTAAAACAAAAACAAAAGCAGAAAACCAAAACAAAGCCCCGATAACCATAATGGATTTGTCCATTTTGTGTTCTAGGTGTGAAAAATCTAGATGAGAGAAATCATGAAATCCCAAAGTATACACAAGTCAGATTGTTTTAATGTGAGGTAATCATAAGATGGGTCAGAGGAAGTGTTTTAATAAGGGAACAAAACCAATGGGATGTGAGGACAGAAAGTGCCACACCGGGGAAGAGACCTGAGGTCCTAGTGGCCAACAGAATCAGAAAGAGTGGAAAGCTCGGAATTAATGGTTTCTTTTTTAGAGTGACAGAAATTATTTTCAGAAATTTATTTTCCTACCAGCCGGGTTTCCACTTTATGGACTTGACCTTTAACAGAATATCCCACAGGCAAAGCTGCAGACAGTGGTTGTCCGCAGTCACTGGGGTGCTCACGCTGTGAAGTATGAAGAGCTGCTCAGTTTGCTGATGGGCGCACCGCAGCTCCAGAGACAGCGGGGATCCCTTCAAACTGCTCGTCTAGGAAGGCTTGGTGCAGATCTCCAAAAGTCCAAGCGTTTTCATTGTTATTACTTTAATAAGTTGATTCAGTGAGTGATAGTGACATGCATATGCGTATGTCATCTTATTGTCCAATTTAAGGCCATTTCAAAACAAATAGCTGTACTATTTATAATTTAAAAATATTACTGTTTCCCCTGATCTTCCCCCCTCCAAAACTTTTATTATTCTTGTTTTTGGAGTCTTGGAAAGGAACCCCAGGACTAAGTAATCAGTTTGTAAAGCAAATTGTTAAAACAACCATGGTATAAGCATCAATATTAAGAGTTGAAGGGGAGGGGGGAAGCAAGAACTACAGAAAAATGTGTAAGCTTGTGCCCTAAAAAAACATAAAACTGTTATTCATGGAAAGAAGGGCAGACCCATAAGAAATTAATATCTGGTTTGGGTAATTTGCTATTTTCTTTCTAATAATTTGGATTTTTTTCCCAGTTCCTTCTCTCTCTAGAATAAAAAAGAAAAAAACAGTTGTGGGAAATATCTGTGGGAGAATCTGCAGGCAGAGGTTATTCCAATAACACTTAAATGACTACTTGTTATAATGTAAAATTGGAGATAATTCTTTTCAGAAAAAAATACATGTAACAGGATTAGGTTCCCAGAAACTATTACTTCACCTGGAATGCACCTCCAGGTGGGTGTCTGAGTGTGCTGTGGAGGCCACCACAGAGCTCTCAATGTGACTTTCTGGATTAGACCCTGAGGTATTAATAGAGGAGGGTGAGTAGCAGAGAAGCCTCTCATGTGCCCATGAGGGTACCTAAGCCACCTGGCTTCTTGCCAGGGCTTACCACAGGATGGAAAATGGGCTTGCAGGCTAGAAACAGCCAGCCAAATCTCTGTGACCAAGTCTAACACAGGATGCAGAAGTGTTCATGACAAAAGCAGGGTAAGATGAGGCTATTGTTGCCTCTAGGCAATGCTACGTAGCCACAGCCATGCCTGACTTTCCACTCACACATGGTTATATCTTCTTCTTCTTCTTCTTCTTCTTCTTCTTCTTCTTCTTCTTCTTCTTCTTCTTCTTCTTCTTCTTCTTCTTTTTTTAGATTTTATTTATTTATTCATGAGAGACACACACAGAGAGGCAGAGACACAGGCAGAGGGAGAGCAGGCTCCCTGAAAGGAACCTGATACGGGACTCTATCCTAGGACCCTGGGATCATGACCTGAGCCAAAGGCAGACACTCAACCACTGAGCCACTCGGGTGCCCCACAGGTGTATCTTCTGAGGGATATGCCCCTCGGGGTTACCAGGCCAGAGAAAACACTAGAAAAGCACAGTTCTCTAGAGCAGTGGAATGAATCTAATATCTCTACCATCACTACCATCTCTATACTATAGTTAACATGGTATAGCAGACAGCAATTAGAAATAAATCTCTTGAGAGAGTCCCCCAATTTATAAGATCCAAAGACCCAAACAAACCCTGAATCTGTCCTTGGGATTGCCACTTATGAGGTGAAACCACAGAGATTTTTTGAAGAGGGGAAACAAGTAGACACTTGCTCCCTTGATGTATCTGGCTTGACCCTCTGGTTCAGGCAAAGCTGTCCATGTTGTAGCCAAACACAGTCTGGAGAATGGGACTGAAATCCACTTCTTCAGATCCACAGTACGTGACTATTATATCACACAACTTTAACGAAGAACCAGTGAAGAAGCCTTTTATGTAATGGAGGCATTCTCGGAAGAATGTCGGCAATCTCCAAGTACCCATTACTTCTTTTATCTTTAAAAACACATAATGCAAACAGAAATGTGAGAACTTGGGACCACATAAAGAAGCACTGACCGACAGATATCTGCAAAGCACACATGCTTCGTGATGCTTTCAAGTTTTGGGGACAGATTTATGCCCCTCCAACTTCCTTTTGTCCGTGTTCTCTCTCATAAATAAAGGCAGGTGTTCACAGAGCAGGTGACCAGAGCAGTATGTATCCTGTGACCATGAAACACAGCAAAGCTATCTGTATTTTAAAGGAGGGGCCACATCCCAGAACTCAGGCCTTCTTAGAAGTTCAAGATACCCCAAACTGTGATAATCAATGCCTTGTCTGCTCAGAGGCTGGAGGAAAGGATGTAGTTCTCTTCCTTCAAGGAGAAGCCCTAACATTACTATTTTTACAATGGTTTCTTTGAATACAAGGAAAATACCACCATCCTGAAGATAAAAATTAATGTGCCAGAGGTACATGGTAGAGATTACATGCAAATGAAGGACCTCAGCAACCCTGGCAACCCTGTCGACCAGGCCACTCATATAACCCGTAGACCAGTACACCTCCGTGGAGTCGCATTACAGCACTTGGGTGTTTGCTGTATGCTTAATTAAAATCCTACTCTGGTGGGAAAAACCAGATTTCCAAATGGTGACTTTATTGATTCAATAAAATTTAAGAAATTCTGCTTATGGAAAAACTCATTAACCAAAACTAATAAATAAGAGTTTACCCTGCAGTCTGGTTCCTCTTTATTTGACAGAATTAAAAATCACTCTGGAGCAACTTAGTTCATTTTTCACTTGTTAATTGAACTTAATGGTTTAGTAATTCTGAGCTTTCGAACTCTTCATTCCTTCTGGCAGCGTTTGCATTCAGTGGCTCTTAACTTTACAGAGCATATATTTCAATGGAAGTTTAACTGGAGGAAGGCTGGGGGGGACCCTGAGAACCTTTCACTTGGGCTGATGTGAGGACTCAAGGCACAGCCTTTGGGGGCGCTGTTGAATAGTGTTGCCCTGTTAGCAGGGTTCTCCAGCACAGCCTCAAGGGCCATGTCCATGTGAGGGACAATTGTATTATGGAAGGCACCCCACAGCAGATTTCCACTTCTGCTCAACCTCTCCTACAGGAAATTGCCAAGGAGCCAACATTGGGCATGTGATAGACAAACTTTCAATTTCACCCTCTGACACAAACATTTTCCTTTGGAGAGTGACTTTTGTTCATGTTTGTGTATTCTTTGTGGGACATCATATTGGAAATCTCCTTTTGTCTGTTTAACATGCATCTCAAACTTAACTTTCCCACCTCCCTCTCGTCAAACTGCCTGAAATCCCCGGAAAAGCCTCTGACAATTAAGAATGGCCAGCTTGGTATATATTAGCTCACATCAAAACCCCTTATTGAGTATACAAAGAACCAAATTTCCCATCTTTTATGGTGGGGGTTTGTTCCTTGACCTACCACAACGGAGAGGTTTTATTCTTCAGCTGTTTTGACCCAAGTATCAATGGATTAATTTTATGGTTTTTTATTTGCATAGTTTCCTCCACGTTCTGAATTGGCTTACTATGTAATTTGGCATCTTAAATTTCTACTTAACTTTATTGTAGATACCTGACTTATTGTCACAAATTCTCCTGAAAACACGGTTATAAATACCCACATAATATTCCATCATGTTCATAAACCTAAATTACCTTTTTCTTCTCTGTGTTATTGGGCACTTATATTATTCCTATATATATTATACTGTTTGATTCTATGCATAATTTCTTTTTCTGGTGTATTTATACAGATGGCTATTGCTGGTGCATAAGAAAGTTATTAAATACATTTATCATGTGCCAAGTCACTTCACTAAATTTTTCCAATAATTATAGTTTCTACTAATAATAGTTATTCAATTGATTCTTTGCTGTTTTTGCAATGAGCCAAATATGTACAAATAATGTGTAGTAGAAATAATATCTATTTCTTTCCTTCTTAAAAATATAATTTTTACTTGTTTCAACTTTACTTCCAATGTTAAGTGATAACACTTATCACTTGCTATGTATTATATAGTGGGCCTTGCCATAATTGCTTAATAAACTTACATATTATTTATTATTCCATTACTTGCTAGGCTTTTTACTGATTTTGAAAGAAACATCTTTAGTGTCCTTAAGTATCTATAGGTTGTTTTTTCAAAATATAGTTCATCATGCTAAGACAAGTAACATATTCCTTTTTAAAAATAGATCGATGATGACTCCCTCAATCTGCATTCCTTGGAAAAGTTAAAAATAAAATTTTAAAATAATGTTTAGGCTCATAGAAAAGTTCTGAGGATAGTCCTGAGAATTCCTATACATGCTTCACCAAGTTTCCCCTAATTTGACGACATATCATCCTGGAACATTTGTCAAAACTAAGAAATTCACATCGGGTACACACTATTAAATAAACTTGATTTACTTCAAATGTCTCCAGTTTTCCCACTAATTTTTTTTTTTTTAGCTCCATCCAGGGCACCGTATGATAGAGAGTCCTCATGTCTCCTTAATTTCCTATAGCTGTGACAGTTTCTCAGTCTTTCCTTATTTTTGATGACCTGGACAACTTTAAAGAGTCCTGGTTGGGTATCTTGTAAAATGCCCCTCAATTTTAGGTTGTCTAATGCTGTCCTCATGGTTAGATTGGTATTATAGGTTTGAGGGGAAAATACCCCAAAGAAGTATCCTTCTTATCACACTGTATAAGTGGGTGCAGGATATCAAACTCACTTAGTATCTGGTGATGTTAACCTTGATTAAGCTAGTGCTTGCTAGATTTCCCCACTGCAAAATTGCTCTTCTTTTTTCCATCCCATACTCTATTCACTCAGCCAGCCAGGAAGCCTGGTCTCCATTGAGGTGAAGAGAGGCTAAGCTTCACTTCCTGCAAGAGCAAGTACCTACATATATTATTTAGAATTCTTCTATAAGGCAGACTGGTCCCATCTCCTCAATTTACTGATTTACTGAAACACTGATTTATATTAGAATGGATCCACAGATGTTTACTTTGTACTTTGGGCTATAATCCAATACTATATTATTTTATTCCCCAAATCGTGCCAGTTATGGCCAGTTGGCTCTTCTAGTCGGTGCTCATGTCCCTTTAACATGCCCTATTGTTTGTTGTCCTGTTGTGTTTTGCTCTTTTTATTTCTTTGATAACTTCATTTCTTTCTGGAAAGATTCTCCAGGCTTACCTTGTACTCTCTCTTCCCCAGCCCTAGAAACAGCCATTTCTCAGAAGAGTGTTGGTACTTTTCATCAGAAAATGGTATTTAGAAACAACGATCTGGGCACTGCATATTGTATTCCTTTTTGCTTTTTTTTTAAAAAAGATTTTATTTATTTATTCATGAAAGGCACAGAGAGAGGCAGAGGAAGATGCAGGCTCCATGCAGGGAGCCCGATGTGGGACTCAATCTTGGGTCCCCAGGATCACGTGCTGGGCCAAAGACAGGCACCAAACCTCTGAGCCACCCAGAGATCCCCTCCTTTTTGCTTTTGAGGTGTTTTGTTTTACTTTTTTTAGAAAAAAAACTGTGATAATACACACATAACATGATATTTACTGTCTTAACCACTGTACGCTCACACTGTTGTGCCACCATCACCAGCATCCATCCATAGAACTCTTTTCATCTAGCAAAAAAGAAACTTTTTACCCCTCAGACAATAACTCCTCATTATCCCCTAACCCAGTCCCTGGCAATCACCACACTAATTTCTATACCTATGAATTTGACTACTCTAGGTACTTCACATAAATGGAATCATACACTATTTGTCCTTTTGTGACTGGCTTCTTTCACTTGACGTAATGTCCTCAAGGTTCATCTATGTTGTAACATATGTCATGATTGTCTTCCTTTTAAAGGCTGAATAATATTCCATTATATGTATATCCTACATTTTGTGTATCCATTCATCTGTTCATGGACAGCTGGGTTGCTTCCAGCCCTTGGCTATTGTGAATAATGCTGCTGTAAACACAGGTGTACGAACACCTCTTTGAGTCCCTGCTTTCAATCCTTTGCACCATATACCTAGAAGTGGATCACCATACTAGATAATATGGTGATTCTGTTTAATTTTTTTGAGGGCACTCCATACTACTTTTCACAGCAAGTGAAAAGCACCATTTTACATTCCTATCAATAGTGCCCAACGGTTCCCATTTCCCCACATCCTTACCAAAAACTCCAAACCCACAGAATGTACACCAAAAGTGAACCCTAAGGTAAACTACAGACTTTGGGTGATAATGACATGTCAATGTAGGTTCATCATTTGTAACAGAGGCACCATTTCAGGGGGGGATGTTGATAAAGGGGAAAGCTATGCTTATGTGGGTGGGTGGTGATATATGAAATATCCCTGTACCTTCTTCTCAATTTTGTTGTTAACTTAAAACTGCTCTAAAGATAATAAAGTCTTTTAAAATAAAATTTAAAGATAAGCAGAATATTTCTCAACATTTTCCGAGGGCTTCCATGAGTCCATTGATTGACAAGTTGCACTTGGCCTATAGGGACTGGCAAATAATTGCATTGAGACAGTGTCATCTGAAAGAATTAAGACACTTATTTTTCAAATGAAACACTATTTATTTGACTTCTTCCTAGAAACTGATACTATTAATTCCTTCATTGTGGTTATTCTTTAGCTTTACCTGCAAATGAAATAGAAGTTTTGGGTTCCTTTATAAAGTCTATGGCAAGCCATTTGCAGTGAAAATGCCACTTAAGCAATCACTAGTGGTAGTTAATACACCTTTTAAAATAATTGGTAAGAAAATAAGCTGACAACTCAGCAAAGCATGTTGGGAGGTGAGCAAACTTTTTGACACCATATTCCCTTTCTTTGACAAACTAAGTAAGGATAAAGTTCTGAGGATGAAAAAGCTTTTCAAATTGGCTGATTTAACAACCTCTTCCCACTAGAGAAAAAATCTTTTCAGCCTGATGAGGCTAAAGCAATCTAAATGGAAATATTGGCTCCCACAGATTTCTATTGGCTTTGATGATAAAACCTTCTGCCTCGTCTATTTCCTTTTGATCTAGTTAAAAAAGGATGCTGGGAGAGGCTAGCACCATGTTCCTTCAATGACCAGCTGCTGATACAGCTGTGGCTTGTTAAGGCCACAGGACAAGGAAAAGTTCCAGCATGCTTCCTGTTTTATCACATTCTTAAGTTAACATTATATTACTGAGAAAAGTGATATCCACACAGATGCAGAAATATGGTATGTACTAAAGGCCAAGTGGATTGTAAAAATGAGGATCCAGCTACATATTTCAAGAAATTAGTATGATGTAAAAGCTTATCAATAGAACTTTTATTCCCACTCAGCCATTTGAAACAAAGATCTGCCTTTAGATAGTTTTCTTGTCTAAGATTGATGGGGAGATAGTTTGAATTCTCTGGAGAAACACACTGTCTGGTCTCAAGTATCCAGATGGATCTGCATCCTAGGTTCAACCTCAGAGGCTTCAGGAATGCTACAGAAGGCCTCCAGCTGATATGAGGGATCTTAACGATGACTCTCGCTGCTTCCTATTAAGAAAATGAGAAGCAACTCACTTTTTACAAGGTGTTAACTCAGCTTGGCTGAGCAGCCCAACTGAAAAATCAAACATGCCCAAACACTTCATGTTTATGAAAACAAACTCCATTAGCATGCCTGGCTTCCCTTTCATAAAATTGCAGATGATTTGCTGCATATCTTAGCGCAGTCCAATTTTCCTGTAAAATGCATGTTCTGTATTATGTTTGGCACATTTTAGGAGATCAATGTGTAATTGTTGAATCGAATTAGAATTGATTTGTTTTGTATAAAAATTGTAATGGAGGATTTCACAGAACCTGTGACGACTCAACTGGCATAAAATAGAGTATTTATACAGGCTCTAAGAACTGGTATGCACTCCTAAAAGAAAGTTAAACTCTTTTTTCTTTTACACCACAGTATTCATTCTTCCAAAGCTGGACTTCAAAGGAAGACCACCACGTTCTCCAGCAACTTCTTCCATCAAGTTGGGCCTTATTACAAGTCTTTCCAGATTATTTAAGTGTCTCTGAGCCCCATATACCTGCTTAAATTATTCATGTAAACCCAGTTCTAGGACTTTCATTAATTTCTCAAAATATGTCTAGGATAGGGGCACCTGGGTGGCTTAGTGGTTGAGCATTTGCCTTTGGCTCAGGGCATGATTCTGGGGTTCTGGGATCAAGTCCTGTATCAGGCTCCCTTCATGGAGCCTTCTTCTCCCTCTCCCTCTGCCTCTGCCTCTGTCTCTGTGTCTCTCATGAATAAATAAAATCTTTAAAAATATATATTTGTAGGATAATGTCTGCTATTCTCTTTACCCACTTAAAAAAATATTTGAGAGTAAAGAATATACAGCAATCATCTCTGTACCCATCCACAGAAACCCAATATACAGAGTTGATGCCCTCTGTTTACCCAGCCCTGATCATATTACCTGCCCTTCTCCATCAGAAGGAACCATTTATCCAAATCTTAATTCAAATTTGCTCACTGACCTGTGGCCGGGAAACAGGGAAGCACTGTAATAGGTTTATAGTGGAAATTACTTTCACTTTTAATTTTTTGCAAAACACAATGATAATTTCATATACTCTTTAGAAGACACCAGTTCTCTTAGCCCTATTGTGCATATATACTTGCTAAAATTTTGGCTAAAAGAAACAGACATTGTAGAGGCTTTAAACCTTATGCTTTTCTTATTTGATAAGCAATTTTGTCCCCTCCCTTGCACAAGAAGATCTTCGGAATTCTCCATGCACGACCAAGTGCATTTTTCTGCCCTTCTCCAATTCTGTACTGGTACCCTAAAAAGGAGAGCAAATTTCATAATGATGCGATCCACAGCTGTCCAGCTACTTCTCTAGAGGTATGGTCTGTTCCTAGGTGGGATGTTCATACTTAGGACAGGAGCAAGATGAGCCATTGAATTGTGGACAAAAGCCATGTGAATTGATATTTCAATATATTTTTTCCCTAAAGCAAGGGAGAAATATATTAAATATTACTACCAATATCAATAGAAGTATATGTACAACTTATGAATTAATATACATATATTGGTGATACATCTTCACAATTTTTTTCTGACTCATAAGAATTTTCCATCAAAAAAGGTTTGAAGACCATAGATCCAAACAATTCACATTTACTATCTGTGTAACCTCAGAAAAGATAACTTCAAGACATACCGCACAATTTTAGTCACATTCAGGTCATATTTGGGTGACAGATTAATATAAATAATTATTTTACTCTGTACCCATGTATGGTGGTATAGTTCCTCAAACTTCTAGCTCAGGTAAGCAAATGTAAATAAACATTCAGGATTCATCACCTACATGCTCTAGGTCTTAATACTCAGTGCTAAGAACCACATGGAAGAAGTAATTGTATAATGCACTTTAAGTCCCAAAGGCTTTTGGTTATTTTTGTTTTTGTTTTGTTTTTTGAGAATCAGCCTCCTCTGCTCCTTCTCTCAGGTTTCCTCTTCTCTGGTCACTACTCAAAAAAGGGATCCCTGCTCTTGTTTCTCATCCACTCATATTTTGGGGGTCCCTAAGTATTGTTCTCCTGACCTTGAATTCCCACCTCCACCTCTTCCATATTTTACCTGACCAACCTCATTTGGTAACAACAGTTTGCAATGATCCTGGTTCTTCTCAAATTGTTTCCTGGAGATAGAGTGCTATAACCCAATGGAAATGAGATGGCCTTAGCAAGTCCTGGATTTCTAAAACAGACACCAGGATCAGGAATTGGGAGCACCAGAGCAGAACATGTCAGAAGTGAAGGATTTTTATGAGGTAGGCATTTGAAGGAGACATAAATCATTTCATATAGACCAGCCAACTCTGGATGGTTCTGCATGTGGGAAATCCTGTGGGTCTTTCTACTCTTGCATATTTCCTTTCAGTAAAACAATTCTTAAATTGTTCAAAAAAAAATAATAATCATTCTTAACTTTGTGCACTGGGACTCTTAGATTGGGAGACTCTTTGAGGGCCACAACAACTTCCTTCTAACTTATTAAGCTTGCCCTCTTCCCTTACAGTATAAGGCACAATGCAAAGCAACACTTCTCCCAGAAATGTTTTTTGGGTACTACCTCAGACAAGTCCTGGTGATAGTGATGTAGAGGGCATAGAATGTATGCACAAAGCAATAATACACCATTTTGACCAAGAGAATGAGAATTATGTTAGCTCCTTCTAACACAACATGGAAATGTTGTACTTTAAAGAGGACTTTTAGATATTGCTTTCAGCCACATATCATGCAGCACTGACAAATACATAGTGTCAATATAATATTGTTATGTCTCCATCCCACATCATCAGTCACAGACTTATCTGTGTTACACGGTCTCCATTTCAAAGCATTTAGGAGACTCCACGATGGGTAGTGATTTAGGAAGAGATGAGAATAGTTGCACATTTCCTATAGCGTTGTGGGTGTATTTTGTGGGAAAGATGATGAAGATCATGATCATGATGATAATGATAAGGTCCCCAGCTGTCTGTTGAAATTCCTTTCTGGGAAACAGCTGGAGATTCATTCTCTAAAGATCGCATCTGGCTTGATTTGCCAGCACTCAAATCCCATTGATCTGGTTCTGTTCTAGCCCTCTGTACTCACAGTTCAAAGAGCAGGGAGGCCTGTAAAGAAATTACTGCCATATTGTTCAATCGGCCACAGTGAGCAATATATACGATTATAATTAGGAACACATTAAGGGAAGCAGCTCAGTGGAGATAAGCTGCTTGACTGCATACGCTTTTTGATGAGGGCTTAGCGCCAATCCGAGAAGAAAAAGATTAAATGTTTGTTACCAATCCTTTTGAACTTGTGGCAGAACATGTGGTAAAGCATTTTTGATTCAAATTAAAAGCATCCTAGGATAAAAATAACCCTGTTCTCCCAGGCCTTTCCAAGTGAAAACCATTTGGAGACTGATTTATTGTATAGCCCTTAACCTCTTTCCACCAGCATGATTAACGTAAGCATTTCTGAATCCCATGTAAGCCTGGACAGGTATTTGTCTTGTTACACATCTGTGAAACAAATGGCAATACAAATTAGACACTCAACAGATGTAAGTTTTCAAAGGCTGGGCAAATTTAATTTGACTGTGCATGTAAATGAAACGTTCATTGAGCTCTGAGGTCAGCGATGTGGGTTATAGGTAGAGAGGGTTGTTGCGCCAAACGTCACCAAAAGGCCAGCAATTCAGAAACCCTGAAGAAGGAGCTTCCTAAACCAAGCAGACAGAAGATAGGCTGCTGCTGTAGAACCAGAGAGGCAAGCATGGGGAAGGCTGAAAAAAAAAAGATCTAATTTGACCATGTAATCAAGAAAAGACTTTCCATGGTCACTGGGAAGAAAAAAGGCAAGATGACCATGTTAAATGTTCTAAGCTCCCATGTCAAGAGGAAGCATGGTTTAGTGGCTTCTTCTGGGAACAGAGAATAGAATGTGCCAGATTCAGGCTCTGATTTCCTCTGTGGCCTTGGGCATGTCCCTTAACCTCTCTGTGCCTGTTTACCTATAAAATTGGGATATTGGCTTTTACCCACTGCATAGGAATCTGACGTTGAACATCCTTTTTTTTCTTCTTTCTTTTTTTCTTGAGGTAGAGTTTAGTGATTCATCAGTTGTATACAACACCCAGTGCTTATGATATCAAGTGCCCCCTTACTGCCCATCACCCAATTACCTCTTCCACACAGTCTCCTCTAGAAACTCTCAGTTTGCTACATCCTTCTAAAATGAGCACTGATCTATTGAAGTGGCACTACATATTGTACATTTCATGAATCTGGAAAGTTCGTAACCACATGACACTTTCTGCCAAAGGAATACTTTAGTTTAAGTTGGTTTTAATTATATCAGGTGTTATTTTAATTTCTATAAACAGTAAAGTCCTTAGAGATTAATTTTAAAAAATCAATTACAATGTTTTCTCACATTGTCTCACTCAATCCCACCTCCCAGCCCTCCAAGATAGACAGACACGTACACATGCATACACTTTCCTCTTCCCAAATAAATTCTGGGGACTTTTTCTATATATATAATTTCTTCCATGGTAAAGTGGGTATAATCAATTGTAGCAATGCCGAACTTGTAAAAGCAGTAAAGATCAATAGTTAGTTCTGCAAGCAAACTTCTTAGAACGTTCATTATCAACTGTCAAGATGTCCACATTCTATATTATTTGAAGTAGCATGTTCTAAGTTCCCAGGGATGTTGATAGGAGGTTTTTTTAGTTTATTTATTTCTTTAATTTTTTTTAAAAAAAGCTCTTCAGTCATATCATTTTAGTCCTATCATATTTAGTTAAGCCAATGTGATTCTGATAATGTACACTGTAAAATTCTAAAAGGGGGAAAAGTATAAAATACTGTCCTAACTTATTTGTACCCCTTTACCATTGAACTCCATCATGTCTATTGTTCTGAAGAAAACAATTGGAGAAATACTAATCTAGGAAGTTTTGTTGTACTTTTGCTTTTTGAGAAAGGTGAAATGTCAGCAGGGCCTCTTGAACAATAGGGAGGTTATTTACAAATCCAAGTGCGATAGATAGAGAATGAGCATTGGCCTTTAGAAAGATTAAGGAAGAATGTGTTGCTATTACTTTTGCTTTGTTTGGTTTGTTTGCTTTGATTCTTTCCTGTAGGAATCATCATAATAAAAATATTTGGAGCAGCCTAGCTTTATTATAAATCTGTGCCAATTACTAGGGGTCAAATAAATCAAACCTGTAGCTTATAATAGTTTTATGAATAAATGCATTATGTTTAAATGACCCTCATTTTTCTTTGAAATATCAATTAGTCAGGAAACTCTTGCTGCTTTCTAGCCATAAGTCAAGGAAAGGACTCAGGACTCCTCAGCAGTATGAAAACAACTCACTATCACTACTACATGGCACAGTTAAAAAGGAGCCAGGACATCTTTCAGGTAAAAGTGTATTAATGAAAATCCATTAACAACTTTTACAGCTGATAGCTAGGCAACCATGGTGCCCTTCCTATGAGTACTTTGATATCATGTGTTTCTTAGGTCTGCCTTCCCCATTAAACTCCAAGTTCCTTAAGTACAGAGGCAAAGTCCTATGCGAATACCTGTTCCTGGAATATTCCCTAATGCCTGCGTCATAGTAGTTACCTGTCACACATTTATGGAATTGACCTGACATCAACTGACTTGGAACAAGAATATTTATAAAAAAATATATTTTCAAAGTGAAGTAGAGAAATTCCATATTTACACAGGTATCCCTGGCCAGAATATACAACTCATTTGTGGCCTAAAGATATGACACAAAAGCATAAATGCCTCAAAATATTTATGCTGGGTCATAGCAAACTTGCTCAAATATAATGTTTTCCTATATGAGTTATTTTTCTTAATCAATATGAGGAATTTTACTTATATCCTGGGTAAATGTCACTATTTTGTCATGAGCTATCAGAGTGATTTTGAATCTTGATTCTTGTGTCCTAGAATTATTCCTTGGTGTTCTGTGTCACACCCAAAGTGTGACAAAATTTTTAAGTCCACGGACAAAGGAAAAATGCAGTGGGGACAAAAATAATTTCAATTAATCATTGGTGTTGGAATGTGGGTTTTAAATCTGCAGTTATGTTCCCATCCAGCCTTCCTTTCTTTAACATACACAGAGATATACCAGGATTTTTGTCAAATACTTAGCTAACAAGGACAGATTTTGATTCTATTGTAAACCAATTATTACTATGACATCAATCTCAGGTGACACCTACATATTGCATAATAGCACTGAAACAACCAACTTTGTCATGGTCAAGACTCATGGACAAACAGAACAATGCTGGCCAAATTGTGTCACAAATGCATACCTTCATGTTTCTGTCGTTGCCAATATCATGCTAAAATTCATAAAAAATGGACAGAAACTCTAACTTCTTTGCCTTAAGCTGTTTGTGATGTTAACTCTATACTTTTTATTCTTATATTGTAATGTCTTCCTTTTCCTCTGAAATGCCAGGTAATTGCCACAAAATGCCTTTAGATTATGGCTCTTGGATCCTGAGAGTGGCTTCTTGAGATATTGTACTATTCATTACAATTGATACCAGAAATTCCAGGAATTACCTTCAGACAAATAGTGGTACCAGACTATAAACTGATATATTTTCCATCAGTTTTAGGAAATTAAAAAAAAAATAACATCAGAGAATTAATTGAGAGAATTCCAGCATGTATGAGAGTTTAATAAAGACAAAAGTAGTAGTTTAATCCATTGGAAAAAGAATAGATTATTTAATCACTAGCAATGACACAAAGAAAAAAAATTAACGTGGGCCTCAATCTTTCAGCATTTCATTCAGATACATTACATGAGTAAATAGTCCATTGATCTGAAGAAATGTGAAGATGTAGAAGACCTCTGTGTAATTTAACTGATACAGGAAACTAAGTGGTTATATAAGAACAAAGAAACATACTTTAAAAAACTAAATTGGTTGCCAGAGGAGCAAGATGGCGGAAGAGTAGGGTCTCCAAATCACCTGTCTCCACCAAACTACCTAGAAAACCTTCAAATTATCCTGAAAATCTATGAATTCGGCCTGAGATTTAAAGAGAGACCAGCTGGAATGCTACAGTGAGAAGAGTTCGCGCTTCTATCAAGGTAGGAAGACGGGGAAAAAGAAATAAAGAAACAAAGGCCTCCAAGGGGGAGGGGCCCGCGAGGAGCCGGGCTGAGGCCGGGGCGAGTGTCCCCAGGACAGGAGAGCCCCGTCCCGGAGGAGCAGGAGCTGCACCGACCTTCCCGGGCGGAAAGGGGCTCGCGGGGAGGTGGAGCAGGACCCAGGAGGGCGGGGATGCCCTCGGGCTCCCCGGGACAGTAACAGACACCTGCGCCCCGGGAGAGCCCCACACCCCGCGGCCGAGCTCCCTAAGGGCTGCAGCGCGCACGGCGGGACCCGGCGGGACCCGGAGCAGCTGAAGGGGCTCGGGCGGCGGCTCCGCGGAGGGGGCTGCGCGGCCCCGGGAGCAGCTCGGAGGGGCTCGGGCAGAGGAGGAGGCTCCGTGCGGAGGGGGCTGCGCGGTTCCAGGAGCAGCTCGGAGGGGCTCGGGCGGCGGCTCCGCGGAGGGGGCTGCGCGGCCCGGGAGCGCGAATCCAACAGCGCAGGCTCCGGAGCACAGGGCGCCGGGACACAGCCCAGGATCCGCCTCCCCCGGGACAGGCAGAGGCCGGGAGGGCCCAGGACAGCGAGGACGCTCCTGCCCCGAGCTGAGCAGATCAGCGGCCCCGCCCCGGAGCCTCCAGGCCCTGCAGACGGAGTTCCTGCCGGAGCTGAATCCAGGTTTCCAGAGCTGCCCCGCCACTGGGGCTGTTCCTCCTGCGGCCTCACGGGGTAAACAACCCCCACTGAGCCCTGCACCAGGCAGGGGCACAGCAGCTCCCCCAACTGCTAACACCTGAAAACCAGCACAACAGGCCCCTCCCCCAGAAGACCAGCTGGACGGACAACTTCCAGAGGAAGCCAAGGGACTTAAAGTACACAGAATCAGAAGATACTGCCCCGTGGTTCTTTTTTGTTTGTTTGTTTTTGTTTTTGTTTTTATTTTGTTTTGCTTTTTGATTTGTTTCCTTCCCCCACCCCCTTTTTTTTCTCCTTTCTTTTTCTTTCTCTTTTTTTTTTTTTTTCTTTTTTTTTTTTTCTTTTTCTTCCCTTTTTTTTTCTCTTTCTCTTTTCTTTCCTTCTTTCTCTCCTCTCTTTTTCTCTTTTTCCCAATACAACTTGCTTTTGGCCACTCTGCACTGAGCAAAATGACTAGAAGGAAAACCTCACCTCAAAAGAAAGAATCAGAAACAGTCCTCTCTCCCACAGAGTTACAAAATCTGGATTACAATTCAATGTCAGAAAGCCAATTCAGAAGCACTATTATACAGCTACTGGTGGCTCTAGAAAAAAGTATAAAGGACTCAAGAGACTTCATGACTGCAGAATTTAGAGCTAATCAGGCAGAAATTAAAAATCAATTGAATGAGATGCAATCCAAACTAGAAGTCCTAACGACGAGGGTTAACGAGGTGGAAGAACGAGTGAGTGACCTAGAAGACAAGTTGATAGCAAAGAGGGAAACTGAGGAAAAAAGAGACAAACAATTAAAAGACCATGAAGATAGATTAAGGGAAATAAACGACAGCCTGAGGAAGAAAAACCTACGTTTAATTGGGGTTCCCGAGGGCGCCGAAAGGGACAGAGGGCCAGAATATGTATTTGAACAAATTCTAGCTGAAAACTTTCCTAATCTGGGAAGGGAAACAGGCATTCAGATCCAGGAAATAGAGAGATCTCCCCCCAAAATCAATAAAAACCGTTCAACACCTCGACATTTAATTGTGAAGCTTGCAAATTCTAAAGATAAGGAGAAGATCCTTAAAGCAGCAAGAGACAAGAAATCCCTGACTTTTATGGGGAGGAGTATTAGGGTAACAGCAGACCTCTCCACAGAGACCTGGCAGGCCAGAAAGGGCTGGCAGGATATATTCAGGGTCCTAAATGAGAAGAACATGCAACCAAGAATACTTTATCCAGCAAGGCTCTCATTCAAAATGGAAGGAGAGATAAAGAGCTTCCAAGACAGGCAGCAACTAAAAGAATATGTGACCTCCAAACCAGCTCTGCAAGAAATTTTAAGGGGGCCTCTTAAAATTCCCCTTTAAGAAGAAGTTCAGTGGAACAGTCCACAAAAACAAAGACTGAATAGATATCATGATGACACTAAACTCATATCTCTCAATAGTAACTCTGAATGTGAACGGGCTTAATGACCCCATCAAAAGGCGCAGGGTTTCAGACTGGATAAAAAAGCAGGACCCATCTATTTGCTGTCTACAAGAGACTCATTTTAGACAGAAGGACACCTACAGCCTGAAAATAAAAGGTTGGAGAACCATTTACCATTCGAATGGTCCTCAAAAGAAAGCAGGGGTAGCCATCCTTATATCAGATAAACTAAAATTTACCCCAAAGACTGTAGTGAGAGATGAAGAGGGACACTATATCATACTTAAAGGATCTATTCAACAAGAGGACTTAACAATCCTCAATATATATGCTCCGAATGTGGGAGCTGCCAAATATATAAATCAATTATTAACCAAAGTGAAGAAATACTTAGATAATAATACACTTATACTTGGTGACTTCAATCTAGCTCTTTCTATACTCGATAGGTCTTCTAAGCAAAACATCTCCAAAGAAACAAGAGCTTTAAATGATACACTGGACCGGATGGATTTCACAGATATCTACAGAACTTTACATCCAAACTCAACTGAATACACATTCTTCTCAAGCGCACATGGAACTTTCTCCAGAATAGACCACATATTGGGTCACAAATCGGGTCTGAACCGATACCAAAAGATTGGGATTGTCCCCTGCATATTCTCGGACCATAATGCCTTGAAATTAGAACTAAATCACAACAAGAAGTTTGGAAGGACCTCAAACACATGGAGGTTAAGGACCATCCTGCTAAAAGATAAAAGGGTCAACCAGGAAATTAAGGAAGAATTAAAAAGATTCATGGAAACTAATGAGAATGAAGATACAACCGTTCAAAATCTTTGGGATGCAGCAAAAGCAGTCCTAAGGGGGAAATACATCGCAATACAAGCATCCATTCAAAAACTGGAAAGAACTCAAATACAAAAGCTAACCTTACACATAAAGGAGCTAGAGAAAAAACAGCAAATAGATCCTACACCCAAGAGAAGAAGGGAGTTAATAAAGATTCGAGCAGAACTTAATGAAATCGAGACCAGAAGAACTGTGGAACAGATCAACAGAACCAGGAGTTGGTTCTTTGAAAGAATTAATAAGATAGATAAACCATTAGCCAGCCTTATTAAAAAGAAGAGAGAGAAGACTCAAATTAATAAAATCATGAATGAGAAAGGAGAGATCACTACCAACACCAAGGAAATACAAACGATTTTAAAAACATATTATGAACAGCTATACGCCAATAAATTAGGCAATCTAGAAGAAATGGACGCATTCCTGGAAAGCCACAAACTACCAAAACTGGAACAGGAAGAAATAGAAAACCTGAACAGGCCAATAACCAGGGAGGAAATTGAAGCAGTCATCAAAAACCTCCCAAGACACAAGAGTCCAGGGCCAGATGGCTTCCCAGGAGAATTTTATCAAACGTTTAAAGAAGAAATCATACCTATTCTCCTAAAGCTGTTTGGAAAGATAGAAAGAGATGGAGTACTTCCAAATTCGTTCTATGAAGCCAGCATCACCTTAATTCCAAAGCCAGACAAAGACCCCGCCAAAAAGGAGAATTACAGACCAATATCCCTGATGAACATGGATGCAAAAATTCTCAACAAGATACTGGCCAATAGGATCCAACAGTACATTAAGAAAATTATTCACCATGACCAAGTAGGATTTATCCCTGGGACACAAGGCTGGTTCAACACCCGTAAAACAATCAATGTGATTCATCATATCAGCAAGAGAAAAACCAAGAACCATATGATCCTCTCATTGGATGCAGAGAAAGCATTTGACAAAATACAGCATCCATTCCTGATTAAAACTCTTCAGAGTGTAGGGATAGAGGGAACATTCCTCGACATCTTAAAAGCCATCTATGAAAAGCCCACAGCAAATATCATTCTCAATGGGGAAGCACTGGGAGCCTTTCCCCTAAGATCAGGAACAAGACAGGGATGTCCACTCTCACCACTGCTATTCAACATAGTAATGGAAGTCCTAGCCTCAGCAATCAGACAACAAAAAGACATTAAAGGCATTCAAATTGGCAAAGAAGAAGTCAAACTCTCTCTCTTCGCCGATGACATGATACTCTACATAGAAAACCCAAAAGTCTCCACCCCAAGATTGCTAGAACTCATACAGCAATTCGGTAGCGTGGCAGGATACAAAATCAATGCCCAGAAGTCAGTGGCATTTCTATACACTAACAATGAGACTGAAGAAAGAGAAATTAAGGAGTCAATCCCATTTACAATTGCACCCAAAAGCATAAGATACCTAGGAATAAACCTCACCAAAGATGTAAAGGATCTATACCCTCAAAACTATAGAACACTTCTGAAAGAAATTGAGGAAGACACAAAGAGATGGAAAAATATTCCATGCTCATGGATTGGCAGAATTAATATTGTGAAAATGTCAATGTTACCCAGGGCAATATACACGTTTAATGCAATCCCTATCAAAATACCATGGACTTTCTTCAGAGAGTTAGAACAAATTATTTTAAGATTTGTGTGGAATCAGAAAAGACCCCGAATAGCCAGGGGAATTTTAAAAAAGAAAACCATATCTGGGGGCATCACAATGCCAGATTTCAGGTTGTACTACAAAGCTGTGGTCATCAAGACAGTGTGGTACTGGCACAAAAACAGACACATAGATCAGTGGAACAGAATAGAGAATCCAGAAGTGGACCCTGAACTTTATGGGCAACTAATATTCGATAAAGGAGGAAAGACTATCCATTGGAAGAAAGACAGTCTCTTCAATAAATGGTGCTGGGAAAATTGGACATCCACATGCAGAAGAATGAAACTAGACCACTCTCTTTCACCATACACAAAGATAAACTCAAAATGGATGAAAGATCTAAATGTGAGACAAGATTCCATCAAAATCCTAGAGTAGAACACAGGCAACACCCTTTTTGAACTCGGCCATAGTAACTTCTTGCAAGATACATCCACAAAGGCAAAAGAAACAAAAGCAAAAATGAACTATTGGGACTTCATCAAGATAAGAAGCTTTTGCACAGCAAAGGATACAGTCAACAAAACTCAAAGACAACCTACAGAATGGGAGAAGATATTTGCAAATGACATATCAGATAAAGGGCTAGTTTCCAAGATCTATAAAGAACTTATTAAACTCAACACCAAAGAAACAAACAATCCAATCATGAAATGGGCAAAAGACATGAACAGAAATCTCACAGAGGAAGACATAGACATGGCCAACATGCATATGAGAAAATGCTCTGCATCACTTGCCATCAGGGAAATACAAATCAAAACTACAATGAGATACCACCTCACACCAGTGAGAATGGGGAAAATTAACAAGGCAGGAAACAACAAATGTTGGAAAGGATGCGGAGAAAAGGGAACCCTCCTACACTGTTGGTGGGAATGTGAACTGGTGCAGCCACTCTGGAAAACTGTGTGGAGGTTCCTCAAACAGTTAAAAATAGACCTGCCCTACGACCCAGCAATTGCACTGTTGGGGATTTACCCCAAAGATACAAATGCAATGAAACGCCGGGACACCTGCACCCCGATGTTTCTAGCAGCAATGGCCACTATAGCCAAACTGTGGAAGGAGCCTCGGTGTCCAACGAAAGATGAATGGATAAAGAAGATGTGGTTTATGTATACAATGGAATATTACTCAGCTATTAGAAATGACAAATACCCACCATTTGCTTCAACGTGGATGGAACTGGAGGGTATTATGCTGAGTGAAGTAAGTCAGTCGGAGAAGGACAAACATTATATGTTCTCATTCATTTGGGGAATATAAATAATAGTGAAAGGGAAAATAAGGGAAGGGAGAAGAAATGTGTGGGAAATATCAGAAAGGGAGACAGAACGTAAAGACTGCTAACTCTGGGAAACGAACTAGGGGTGGTAGAAGGGGAGGAGGGCGGGGGGTGGGAGTGAATGGGTGACGGGCACTGGGTGTTATTCTGTATGTTAGTAAATTGAACACCAATAAAAAAAAAAAACAAACAAACAAACAAAAAAAAAATAAAAAAAAATAAAAAACTAAATTGGCAGAAGATGTCATACACAGAGTCAAAAGACCAACTTAGAATAGGAAAAAAAACCCTGTAAATTGAATAATAAAGGATTAATATATAATGCTTATCACAATAAACAGGCATTATATATAAATAAAACAAAACAAAAAACTGTTGAGTTACAGGTTTGGGATAGTTTATGGAAAAGCAAAAGCAAATTACAATAATGGCATGAAAAGATGCTCAATTTCGCTGGTAGTGGAGGATGAAAAATTTGAAGCACAATAATATGTCCCCTTATTGGGGCACCTGGGTGGCTCAGTTGCTTAAGTGTCTGCCTTCCCATCAGGTCCTGATCCCAGGGTTCTAGGGTGGAGCCCCGCTTTGGGCTCCCTGCTCGGCTGGGAGTTGTGTCTCCCTCCACCTCTACCCCTCCCCCTACTGATTCTCTCTTAAACAAAATCTTCAAAAAAAAAAAAAAAAAGTTCCCATTATTATGCAGAGTGATTAATAAAATATATGTGTTCCTTTGTTCCTTTATCAATTTGCCCACAAACTAGTAGAGATTAGAAAGATAGGAACACTTGTTATAGATTTGGATAAAAAGAAACAGTATGATTGGGATAAAAGAAAATGAGAAAGAATATCCATACAGTCCTGGAAAGTTTTTTTTAGAAAACAAGGTGACAGATAACTATTATGTCAAAACTACTCTTCAATCTATAATTCCTACTCCAGTCATCATATAGAAATAAGCAAATATATATTTCATGAAGCATTGCCTGATTATATTTCATGTATGATTGTTTCTAGTTGGAAAAAGAGAATTGAGTAGAAAGAAATGAAAGCCTACTAATAACTGAATGATTGAATTCATGTGGTGTAGTCTTACCATGCTCTATACATAATGCAGACACTAGAGGTAAGAGAACTAAAGCATTTGATATAGTAGAAATGTTTTCATATGCTACTAGTAAGTGAGCAAGTAAGTTATGTAAAAGTCTTATTATATAATCTTGTATTTTTTTAAAGATTTTATTTATTCATGAGAGACAGACAGAGAAAGGGAGAGAGAGGCAGAGACATAGGCAGAGGGAGAAGCAGGCTCCATGCAGGAAGCCGGACATGGGACTCGATCCCGGGTCTCCAGGATCACACCCTGGACTGAAGGTGATGCTAAGCTGCGGAGCCACCCAGACTGCCCAATCTTGTATTTATAAAAAAAGATAGGGCAGTCTGGGTGGCTCCGCGGTTTAGTGCTGCCTTCCTCTCAGGGAGTGATGCTGGAGTCCTGGGATCAAGTACCAAGTCGGGCTTCCTGCATGGAGCCTGCTTCTCCCTCTGCCTGTGTCTCTGCCTCTCTTTTTCTCTGTATCTTCCATGAATAAATAAATAAAATCTTTTTTAAAAAAAGATAAATAATCCCCACTATACCTGTGCACAGGTGTGTGTGTATATATGTATACATACATATAGATATTTACACATACGTGTATGTTTATCTGTGTCTATTTTTACTTGCAATTACACAAATTTAGTAAGATACCTAAAAGATAAATATTTTGGTCATTATGGGTCACTGGGGGGCAAGAGGAGTGTGAGAAGAGCAAGAATGGATCCAAATAAAGAAGTATAAGAGAATAGTACTGGACTAAACCCTCTAGCATTTATACAGCTAAACACATATATATCATCATGCGTAGTATTATGTAAAATAATATAGATGTGTTTAAAGGAATGTTTGAATGAAAGTAATGAAAAGGGACTAAGCACAGAAACCTTGTGAACAAGTCAAAATACCATTTCAAACAAGTTGAAACTATTAAACTACAAATTAACTCAATTAAATAATTTCTAACATTGAGAGTTCCTATGTCAGCTCTTCCTATCATAGTACTTCAGGGATTACCAAATGCTTTCTCATGTAAAACTCACCACCCTGCCCATGATTAGATATCAGGATTAAAAACAAATATAAGAATCACTATCATTATACATAGCTTGAACCCAATTTTGTATATTTAGTTTAAGAAATCCATACACTTCCAGGTCTGATTTTAAAGTCATCTACTAAGAGAAAAGGTTAAAGTATAAACTTTTATTCAAAAATTTCCTGCCATCTCACAAGACCACAACATCTCAATGTTAAAAGCAAACTATAGAAGTGCACACTTAGAAACAAGAGGCTGTGCCTGAGAATTTCAGTATTCTATCCATGAAGCTGTGGGCACTGACATTCTTTTTAAAAAGACCCAGCTGAACCGAGAATGAAGAATCACAGCTTCTAATCTCGGCTTTGCTGAGAACTTGCAATGTGACTTTGAGTAAATCACTTGACCCTTCTGAGCTTCTGATTCCTTGTAGGTAATAATCCTGGCCTTATCTCCCTCATTGTTTCAAAAATAAAATGAAAAGGATGATTTATGTGAAAGCACTTTGAATAGCAAAATGTGCTATATTATTATTCAAACAAGGCATTATCCTCTCAAACCTACTTAGCAAGGGGTTGTAAATGAAATACCGCATATTAATGTGATCCAGGGCTTCAGAGAACTTGGATTCTCTGGGCACCATTACAGTCCCGACTGTTTTTCAGCACAGCATAAATTATGTGCTCCAAACAAGTCTTCAATACCCTTCGGAAGCCTGAGAGGCCAGTGTGAGACTGCTTAGTATCCCCCAAATAGGTACCACTGAAGAGAAAGGAAGAGTGTTTCAGAAAAACAGTGAACAGGGTCTGCCTGCCAAGTCTGTGCTCAAGCTACAGTTTCTCATGTGCACGGGTGTTGAGAATAAAGGAAGCATGTCTAAAAACCCAAGTCTAGGCAGGATTTTCCACACCCTCTGGGTATTTCGCCGAGTTGCTATTACACATGCATGTCCACGCATAAGTGTGAATATACACAAACATGACATTACAAAAGAAGATAGCTTTACCACATTACGCACGCAATTCACGAAATGGCATCCGTTCCACAAGCCTTATTTGCTATTGTAATTGGGTCCTTTTGCAGGCATGTTTTGTGCATTATGGATGCTAGAGAGTCATTTACCCATTTGGTAGCATTCTAGGGTATCCACACGGTGTGCCTTTTCCACAACTCTATTGTGTAGGTTGCATCTCAGAAACTATTTTTTACTTCTAAATCTCAGAAATGTCTGCACAGTTTGTTGTTATTATTGTTTTTAAAATATTAGAGCTTTGGAATGAGGCAAAACTTGGAAAAATGGGGTCATAGATTTTCTCAATCTGGGACCCTGACTCAATCTGGGAATTCTCACGAGCGTTTTATTAGAACCACTGAATCTGCTCATTACCTGTGAGGTTTCAAAGGAAGTCAGATCTCTAGAACAAGGTCCCCCTTGTGTGTCCAAGTGCACCTTGGGCTTTATTCTCCCCACAAGCCAATAAAGGTAACAGCAACACACTCTGGGCACACACTAAAAAAGCCTCATTCCCAATTGCCAAAGCCCTCATTCCTCACTCATCATGGCTTCTTGTAGGCCTATCACTGCCAGCAAAGAGTTTTTCTCCACATAATATAGCTCAGGGGTGAGGGGTCAGCGTTATAATGTCCAAGAGATTTGAACTGACATCCCAGCTCAATCACTTCTGTGACTTTGGGCAAGTTTGTTCACCTCTCCCATCCAATTTCTTCATCTGGCAGAGGGGCATAATAGTTCCTAACTAAAAGGATGATGTTGAGGATTAAGTGAGATTGTACCTGGAGAGTATATATGATAGTACCAGGTACATGATAAGCACGCAACTGATGTCAACTGGTGGTTACAGTAAAACAGCAGCCACGGCAGGCATTGCTCACTGCTGCTGCTGCAGGAAAGTCGACAGTTATGGAGAGGTCTAAGCCCATTAAAAGAGAAAAAAAAAAAAAAAAACAACTTATTCCCACACTTAAAGGGAGACAAGCTATACACATCAATTAGTAAGAGTGGAACTATGCAGACAGCTTTCCTGCCCATAAATCATAGGTAAAGCTACATAAAATTTGTACAAGGAAGCCAGGAAGACAGTCTCCACTCTTCTGGGTAACTCCTGAACAGCTCCACGGCAAAGCAAGAAGGGATAAATAGATCTAAAAAGAGTACCTTTGAAGCATCTGTATATGTAGCTTAAGATGTATGTAACATTACAAAACACCATAGATCCATATATATACCTAGAATTATATACCCTAGGTTAGAAGAACTCATCTCCCTTCCCTTGGTATCACTGCTCAGGATCTGTCACGGTATCTTTAATTTTTGGTCTTGTCTTTTAAAGACAAGATCAAGCTCACTGTCACAGTTCTTGTAGGCATAGCAGTGACACAACTCAGTGACACAACTCGGTGGCACAGCTGGGATTGAGAGAATCTTGATTTCTGGCACTTGCCAATTTCCATGGTGCAAATACTCTATCATGAGCCTCACTGAAAGCAAAATTGAGAAGAGATGTGCGCAGTCAGTACCAGTCGGTGCCAAGCCACCACTGTGTAAGTGGGACAAGTATTGGCGTGGGGGGGGGGGAAGGACGACTGTGGATGTTACCTAGATAAAGATTTTGGTTCTCTAAGCCAATCAGATCCTTCCACTCTAAATTGTCTGATTCTGTTTCTCTCTTTAGCCTGAATTATTTCCATTCACTTAACTTCTCCCACTGATCTTACCTTCTCATCCTTGAGTCCCTCTAGGTGCTCTGCTACAAATTATGAGCAATCTGTATCCTTCCGACAATAAAAGTAATGAAAGAGAGGTGTACAAAAGTCAGCCATTGAGGGAGCTATGGATCCCTGGGTTTCCAATAGTGCCATTACAAAACAAGCTTATTTGAATCAAGGTTCACCATAGTATGTATCCAGGTTCTTACAAGTGCACATGTGGCCCATTTCCAACACGTGTTAACATGGTCTATCAACTTCTCTCTCCACCCAATCCAGTCTGCACACTGCTGCCAGAAATATCTTCCTGAAATAACACTTGGATCACATTCCCTGCTCAAAAATTCTAGTGGTTTCTCAGTCCTCCAGAAAAAGCCCACACCCTTCGCCTCAAGGTCTCTCGCGGCCAGAATGCCAATGGCTTCAGGTGCCCACATCTCTCACGATCTCATCACCACAGCCTACTCACCATCCTCTCTGCCCTCCTATGCCTATCTTCCTTTGTGTAGCAAATGTTTCAATTTACCTTTGCTACACTCTCTTTCTTTCGTTCTGACCTCAAATTCTATCTTTCCTGTGACTGTCTTCTGTTCACTACAACTGGATGTTCCTTCCTCTGAGCTCGTTCTGCTCTCTTGTCTTTACCCTCTCAAATTACTCATACTGTACACTGCTTGGTGTTGAAGCTATTTGTTTATGTAACCTCCTTAAATGGATTACTGGCATAAAAAGTGCCAGGACCACGTCTCTGATCATTCCACCAGCACTCTCTAGTAGAACTTTCTGCAATGATGTTAATGTTTTTTATACACACTATCCAATGTGATAGCTACCAGCCACACATGGCTATTGAGCACATGAATGGGGACAATGTGACTGAGGAATTGAACTTCATTTAGTTCAGTTCATGAACACTTAAGTTGAAATAGGCATAGATGACTAGTAGCTATATAGTGGCCAGTGCAGCTAGATCCTCTATAGAAGTGTGGCATCTTCTACTTTGCCTCTATTCAATATTTGCTGAAGGAATTGATGAGATTCCCTTATGTCTCAGCTTAACCTCAAAACTTCTTTCGAGCTCATTTCTAGTTTCTAATGATCTCTTCCACAGTTATAGTTAACTCATAACTGCCCAAACCCTTTCCATGACACCTTGGTGGCAACAGCCTCTGAATGGAATTTAAGTAATCACAAATACATAATCTGCTTCCAGCCATCTAAGAACTCAAAGGTGAGTACCAAGCATGCCAGGGTTAGAGCATTTGAAAGGCAACTACTTCTTTTCACAGGCTCATCTCCATTCTCAAGGGCCAGTGTGCCAAAGCTTGGGCGTCTGAGGCTACTTTGAGACCTTCGAGATATTGTCCTACCACTTGTGGGTCATTTTTGCCATACAATTTAAAGTTCAGTGAAAATCTAAATTTCAGTTTCTCATAGCTGAAACATGGTTAACTCCTGGTAAAAAATATAAAATACTTTAATTTGCAGCAAATAACCTCGTTTATTTTTGCTCATTCACTTGCACAGATGGGACAACAGTTCGTTTGCAATTTAAGGAATTTAAAATAATGTAAACACTCTGTTTCAGCAATGTTGAAGAAAAACTAGAAAATTCTTTCTCTCAAACAACTTGGAAAATGCTGCACTTCATTGAGAAATAACTCTGAATAGAATTTTTTTAAGATTTTATTTATTTTAAAGAGAGCATGGAGGTTGAGGGGGAGGAGGGGAAGAAGGAGAAGCAGACTCTCTACTGAGCAGGGAGCTGGATGTGGGGCTCAATCCCAGGACCTTGAGATCATGACCTGAGCCAAAAGCAGATGCTTAACTGACTAAGCCACCCAGGCACCTCAAATCTGAATAGAATTTAAAACAAAATGGACCTTAGACATCAACGAGCCCAGTGCACCCACTCTACATTTAACAAATATAATCATTGTAATTTAGAGTTATTTTCATTAAGCTATTAGTAAATCTTTTCCTACAGCAATGATATCCAGAAATGTATTCTATTTCTGCAGCACTCCCCATTAATTAATAGAACCCTGACTTACAGGCCTATTAAAATGTCTTTTATTTAAAATGAGCAAATTAAATTAGATCACTTCACTTTATAAACATAAAAAGTAAAATGCTGTTTTCATTCTTCACTCTGTAGTAGTCATTTAGAATAAGGTAACATAATAACGTCTGTCTCATACAAAAAAATCAATTTCTGTAAGAAAAGGAAACATTTACTTATTTGCCTTGTGTTTTTATTAGACATTGAGCTTTGCAGATGTCAGTTTCCATGAATAATTCACCCCAGAGCTTGGCCCAACTCCTTATTAGCTTCCATTTTTCAGAAGACATTTAGTATTGCATCACATGACTTAGTGTGCATGCATGCACACACACACACGTGTCAAATATAATTAAATATTTTATAGTACAACATAAGTCACAGCAGATATTTTTTATGAAGTTTGTATTATCCTATAAATACGCTTTGTAGAAAAATTAGAAAACATTCATAGGTAGCTAGTCATTTTGTACTTTGCTTTCCATTCCCGAATAATCTTTGACTTCCAATTACATCACATTATGGGACTTATAATGCTACACAACGATTACATTGTTCTGCAAATTCCCAATTTTAATATCAAAGGGAATACAAACTGGCCTCCAAGATAGTGATGATACTAAAACATATTCACTGTCAACTGGCAATTCCTCTTGCTCTAAGTGTAAATATTAGGCTATAAAAAGCAAGACAGGGAACCCTGGGTGGCGCAGCAGTTTAGCGCCTGCCTTTGGCCCAGGTCGCGATCCTGGAGACCCCGAATCGAATCCCACGTCGGGCTCCTGGTGCATGGAGCCTGCTTCTCCCTCTGCCTATGTCTCTGCCTCTCTCTCTCTCTCTGTGACTATCATAAGTAAATTAAAAATAAAATAAAATAAAATAAAATAAAATAAAATAAAATAAAATAAAATAAAATAAAATAAAATAAATAAAATAAAATAAAATAAAATAAAAAGCAAGACATTTCTGATAGCCAGATGAACGAACTCTATAGCATGCTTAAATAAATGCAATGCTGTTATTTCTAAACTCATATAGTACCCAAACTAAGCCAAAAGATGTTACCTGAATATATCATCAGGTAGAGGTTATACAGCCCTTTATGGTAAAGAGAATAATGTGTATAAAATTGAGTTTAATGTATATAAATTAATAGGTAGTATCCTGATGAAGAGCTTATGAAGTTGTCCAACCTCTAAAAGTTTCCTACACTCATCCACCTACTTTGGTTTTCCTTACTAAGGTGCTTGGAAGCCCCCTCACACAGAAAATATAAAGGTCCTCTTTGCTCAGTTTATTACAGTTCTCTCAGATTAGGAATAAGTGGCAACTGTTTTTTTAGAATGTTACAGTGTAGCAGAGACATTTTTGTTTTTGTTTTAATTTTGAGTGTAACTTCTAAGAAATTCAATTTGGTCTGAGATATACAGATATTCCATACTTGAGAAATGCCTACATCAATGTAACCTGTTGGACAGATGGGCAGAAGGCCATTTCAGGTTCATGTATTGAGCAGAACTTGTTCTAAACTCCTGGGACACTCGCACTTCAAACAGCATGTTCACAGCCTAAAACCTTTCTTCACTTGCAAACACCCAGGGTGAGATCTGCCTGTATTTTAAACCAATTAGCATTCGTTATATTCAAGGCAACACACATTCAAGTTGGTTAGTGTGTTCCAACAGTATTGAAACAATCTGAAGGCAAAATGTGGGTCTCACTATCACAGCTGAGCCTAAGATTCAAAAGCAGGCCTGGGACATAATTCATTAATCAATTGCACAGGCCAATAAAAACTACTTCTCCTGTTTAAATAATAGGGATTTCCTAAAGGCAAAAAAGATTGTGTATAACAGACAGAAAATCCTACTAATGAAGCCAAATGGATTTTTACACTATGAGAAAAAAAATTCTAATACTTCCTAATATTGAAAAATATATTAATAGGTTAGTACGACAGCATTTAGAATTGAAAAAAGGAAAATATTATAAAGATGTCAATATTATTGTTATTAAGTAAAAAAAAATGCACTCTGTACAATAGTAAATACAGCATGATGTATTTTTTTCTAAGAGGCCTAAATATAGAAAGCAAGCTTGTAATGATGGTTATCTTCACAAGGTATATTTTCTTTTTAAAACCTATCTGTGCTTTATCACTTTTTCTATAAGTATTTTCTATAAGCATTCATTTTAAAATTTAAATAATTTAAATAACTAGATAAAATAAATCACTTAAATTTAAAGATTTAAATAAAAAAACAACTATTGACTGGAGCTAGCAGCAGTGTACTCTGTAGTAGTATCAACAATAGCAAAACCATCATAATGAGAGCAAACCTCAGTGTTTACTGTATGTCTAAATATTAGAAAGAATACCGTTTGCTCCAATTTTGCTTATTTTGTCATATAAAAGAGTGCTCTAAACCCCTATTCGATATTTACCATTGGTTGGATATTTCATATTCACACAGTCAATCCACATTATCAAATTTGATGAAAATGTCCCACTTTTTAAAACAAAGTTTTCACTCATCTGTGATTTACTTCTGGGTTGGTCTCACAGCTGAGTCATCATGCCTCTTCCAGAGACCTGATATTGATGATGGAATGAGATTTTTTCTTCTCAATTGCTTATTTGCTGAAAGGTTACCTAATAAGTCACTTCATCCATTCATGGAGTGGGCAGCTACTGTGTGCTAGGCATACTACTCAGGATACATGGATGGAAGATATAGACATACCACAAAATTCTGTCTCTTATGGTCATGCATGCTTGGTATACATGTAGGGAGATACTGGGAGACAGAAGGAAGATATGAAAACAACTAATTACAATATGTGTAATATATGCTAAGTGAACAAAATACAAATCACTAGAAGAATAAAAAGGGTGGGGGAAAGGCCTTTCTGGAAAATAAAGACTTTTCTTTGAATCTATTAAAAGCACATTATGAATATTAATGTTGATTATACCACCTTAGCTCCCATGAAGGAATCAAATTAATATATATACACACACTTTAGGATAAAACTCAGGGGGCTTAAATTCTCCAGTGATTTTATACTGGGAATGGGAGTAGGGATGGGGAGATTTACATCCTCATTTGCATAATTCTATTGGCAAGTATAATGGGAATAGCCAGGATATTTAGTGTATTTTCACACTAGGTAATTCTACTTTCTAGTTTTTCCATGATTCCTTATATGAGAAATCACACCTGACCACCTCATATTTTAGAATTCTTTCCCCTGATACAGAAAGGTTATTTCTGCCACCAATGAAAGCTAAGCCACAGGCTTATTGAAGTAGATGTGGCCTAAGAAATGTTTCAATCACAGGCAGTTGATGGAAAGCTACTTCTCTGAGCGTGGCAGAGTATAAAAAGAAGCAAAGAAGGGACACCTAGGTGACTCAGTAGTTGAGTGTCTGCTTTTGGCTGTCATGATCCTGGGGTCCTGAGACTGAGTTCCACGTTAGGCTCCCTGCAGGGAGTCTGGTTCTCCCTCTGCGTATGCCTCTGATGAATGAATAAATAAATAGAATTTTAGAAAAAAAAAGAAGAAGAAGGAGAAGAAGCAGCAGCAGCAAAGAAGTGGTAGTCAATAATGGCAGAACCAGATTCTGAAGTGTCTAATCCCCACCACTCTCTGACATCTTGGGAGACCCATGAACACTGGAGTTACCAATCTCCTTTCTCTGGTACAATTTGAGGGACAAGGAAGGTCTATATCTGTCTCTGTGTCTCAGCCAACATGCCACCAGCAGGACAATGCAGCAACGAGAGAGATGTCCTTTGAGAGTCTGTAGTAGCAATTTTCAGTGAGGGACACACTTGAATCCTGTGACCTCCAAAGAGAGCCCCCAGAGTATTGGGAGGGTTGGAGGAAGTCTGGGTTGGAAGCAAGGGCAGCAGAGCATGAGACTGCAAGCAAATGTCTCCACCCACAAACATCAGGTGTGGATATCAGCATGATCTCTCTCAAGGCCACATGGAGCCAGCCAAATGTCAGCAGACCCCAGCAGGCCAGAACAGACAAACTTCCTCACCGCAGAGCCCAAGAACAGCACACAGAACAAGGACCTGCATTCATAGAAGCCCGACTTGCCCACTGCCACAGGATTATATGATCTCCCTCAGCCCCCAACCCTGAGACATATGACACCATCTTGGGGAAGAGCAGGGAAACGGTTGAGAAATCTGAAAGACTTGAACATTTACCCTAAAGAAACTGAGTCATCCAAAAGAAATTATCTAAACAGGAAGAGACAGAAATGCAGTTAATTAGCGAGATTAAAGCACCTCACCCCCACCCCTATGCTCCAATCAGCAGAATTAACAAGCTCAGTGAAAAATTAAATCATTATCAAAAGATTCCCCCAAGCTTCTGAAAAGCCTATGAGGAATTATATGAAGTAGTAGTCATAGGGCAAATGTCATTTATCCTATTACACTAATACCCAGCACTCAAAAGCCGGTCTCTTTGAAGCAAGGTGACCCTCTCTCAGTTGACAACTTGGACTGATCATGATAGAAAAGAAGGGAGCCTCAGTTGCTAGATCTTTGATGTCAATATAGGTCACTTATTCCTCAGCTGCTTGCTGCTACTTGCCTTGTCTAGCAAACTAGGTGGTCAGTAATGATGGCTAGCCGCAAGTAGCTACCCCCCTGTTTAGTACATCTTATATTATTACCCCTAGCCTCACATTCCCTGATTATTATGAGATGAATAATAAGAAAAAAGTAAATGGTATTCATGAATTGGGTAGATGTTTTAGTAGAGTGTAAAAAAATCTAGTTTGGGAGAGGACAATAGATGACTCAGCTGATATTATTTTGTCACCAACTTTCCACTTAATGTCCACCATTTTGGGAAAAGAATGTTGTCAAATAAGTTTGGAGTGCTGGATCGTGTAGCATTAAGCAGATTTTTTCTCTAAAGGGCTACCACTAATAAACCTAATGGGCACATTGCAGTGCTGAAAGGGCTAGCTATATAGTTCCCCAAATGTATTCCTACTGCACAGCCTACTGCAGCTGGCTGGCACCAGGTCATGACACATTGTGGGCATCTCTTCCCAACTCTGAGATAAGCCACGTCACTGGTAGTCTGAAATCAGCAATGGTGGTTTTTATTTACACCATAAAAACTGACAAACACTAATAGGGCTTTTTTTCTTTCCCTGGAGAGCTGATTCTGAAACACTTATCAGCGTATCATTGTCTCAGAAACCACTTGTTAATAAAACATTCCATAGCATTGGGGTATTAGTATTCTATTGCTGCTATAACAAATTACCACAAAGTTAGTGGCTTAAAACAACACGAATATATTATCTCACAGTAAGGTAGAAGTCTGACAGTTTCACTGAGTTAAAATCCAAATGTCAGCACTCCTTTCCAGAGGCTTTAGGAAAGAGTACATTTTCCTGTCTTTTCCAGCTTCTAGAGCTATCTACATTCCTTGGCTTGTGGCCCTTCCATGGTGAAATCCACCAACAACAGATGTGCTTCTCATACTGCGTCATTCTGACATCCTCTCTGACTCTCTCTTCCACTCTTAAGGACCCTTGTGATTATATTGAGCCCACTTGGATAATCCAAGATAATCTCCCTATTTTCAAGTCTGCTGATTAGCAACCGTAATTCCATACATAACCATAAATACCCTTTGCGGTGTAAAGTAACATATTCACAAGATCTGGAAATTAGTATGTGGCTATCTTTGAAAGGCCATTATGCTGCCTAACACAACTAGTGTTCAAGGAACGCATTTGGGGGAGAGTCACAAAAACCCTTTAATGGAAAATGCACTGGGCTACTCACTTTTCTGAATAATCTTGTACAAAGTATTTATCCCCATAGAGCCTCAGTGAATTGCTCTATGAAATGGAGATACTCTTTTCTTTATCTAAGTTCTTTGATCAAATGATACTAGAAGTGACAGTATCTTTAAAAATGATGAGGCTCCATTTTTCATTGTTATTAATAATAATACAAAGTTTTACTTAAGATCAAAATAATTCCTGTAATTTAAAACTCAATCATTCCCCACCTGCATGTTCTCAAAAAGATAGGGTTGGCTCTGGCCCACTGCTAGGAGGAGAGTGTACAGGAGTAAAGCTAAGGACACAGACTTAGACTTCAATCCCAAGGTCACTTTGGATTTTCACTTATGCCTAGATGTAGATTAAATCTCCAGAGTCCTTTGAATTAATGCAAAAACTGGGAAAACTCAGGGTCTTCCAGGCCCTTTGGGAGTAGATCTGGACAAATTCTCCTTGATGGGCCCATTTTTTTCTCCCTCTCCTGCTTTAACCTTGTAATATTTGTAAGCCATAAAACACAGACAAGTAGACTGAGGCAGGGTTAAAGAATAGGAATCATTTTTAACGTCTGCTCTCTTTTTGATGTAACATGAAACCAAGATCCTTTCCAGAGAGTCATAGAACTAAACACACTGACTCTGAAGTGTTGATTGCTGAGTTTATGTCTCTCTGCATCTCAAATAAATGAGATTACGTACAAAAATGTAATTTTCACCTTATCCTCTTTATATATTTGGCACTTTGTCTTCTTTTGCCTGTTATATTACCTACCACCACCCTTGACAAAGAGTAGATGCATAGCTGGAAAAGAGATTAAGGAATGTATTTTTTAATGAACTATAGATTTCACATGGAAAATCTTAAAAAACGATGTGTTCATTTGTGTAAAATTTTGAACCATTTTACTGTCTTATGAAGAAAAACAAGATCTCTCTGGGTGTCTGGCGAAGGCAAGTAATTGTATGTTGCAGTTATCAGCCTCTGGTAAACCTGATACTATCCCAGGTTGGTTATATAATCCACCACTCCCTGGTTCCTGGAAGGGGTTCCACCTTTGGAATCTGTCAGGTTATGCTGCCACCAACAAAACCAGCCAGGCAAGATGGTGACCTGGGCATGGCTAAGATTATGGAACAGAATCACTTTGTTTTGATTCTGTTGTGAGCATTGTGAGTGTCAGAGTTAGTCGTCAGTTTTGGGGCTCTGCTGACAACCCTATCAGGGCCCAGATTGTCCTAAACTTTATTACAAGGAGTCAGCGGGAGATTGTAGCAGCAGCAATGTCATGGCAAAACGAGTTCTGAACTAGTATTGGCCATCAGTGGGGCTTCTGTGGGCTACTTTTGCCCTTGAAATACTATGACATGTGAGTTTTTTTGTTTTAAGATTTTATTTATTTATTCCTGAGAGAGGCAGAGACACATGTGGAGGGAGAAGCAGGCTCCCCAAGGGGAACCCGATGTGAGACTCAATCCCAGGATGCCAGGATCGCGACCTGAGCCAAAGGCAGATGTTCAACCACTGAGCCACCCAGGTGCCCTGACATGTGAGTTTTCATTAGCTTTGCCTTCTTGAAAATGACAGAAGTCATAGATTAGAAAAGTATAAAATGTACAAGGAGAAGCAGCAAGCCTTGAAACCTAGAATTGTTTCCACAGAAAATGAGTATAGAAAATGCTAAAAATAAAAATTATTAAGTGGGAAGAGGGAGAAATAATTATAAAATTTATAAAATAATTATAAAACTTTCTTACAATCTCTTATAAGTATTTTGAAAGCACATATGTATATCTGACTTTCAGATTCTTTTTTTTCTAGGAGGAAAACTAACAACATGTGAGATTTCTTGTTTTTTCTACTTTTTCCAAAAAGCTTGGTTTAGGCCCTGTGCTCATTCAAAAAAGGGCTAGTATGCTAAAAAAAAATCATTGAGCATAACCAGCATGATATGACTGCTCAATTAAAAACAGCCTTGTGGACTTCCAAAGGAACAGGATTGTTTTATCCAAAGGCTTCAGATTATAAAGCAGAGCCAAGAATATAGAATATCCCTAGAGCAATTCTGGGAACTCCAGAAACAGAAGCCTAAGCAGGTGTAGGCTGGTCATGGGATGTTAAGGGCTAAGTCTGTCTGAGGTAATCTAATTCCATTGAAATGTAACCAGCATATCCTGGATTCATGTATTGTTCTAGATTCTGCATAAGACACCAGAGCTCTAGTGAAGCATCAGTCTTGCTTTGATGAAATCCGTGGCTTGGTAGCTAGAAGGTGAGAATTGGTGTCAAGGAACCGAACCAGATAGAAAATATTTCCAAGAGTTAGAAGTAGGTCTAAAGTTTCCATTTGGTCAAAAAACACACATCTCTGAAAATGGACCTCAAAATATCTCATGTTTTTTGAAACCCAGAGAGATCTCTGGATCTTCTTTCCACTGTGCTCTCTCTACTACATCACCACGGAACTTGATTCTTCTCCCTGAGGGTTCACCTTCACCACTGAGCATCACCCAGCTCCGATTATTCATGCATCCTGGCTCAGCTACCAAGGAAGAATGGCTAAGCTAGTTATGTGTTTGCATACCATGTGTAGTTTTACCTGTTTCTGGAGCAACCGTACATTTTTTGAAAGGTTGCATCCCCTTGTCTACCTTTTCACATAAGATAGTATATTCCTTTAAGAGCAGAGACTCTATCCTCTTCCTGAGAAGATTTCACACTTTCTTGTAAAATATTTAACACTTTGAGCTATTCATAAATCTTTTATTATAATGTTAATATTTATTACAGACGCAGAAGTTTGAGTCTTTTTCCATTAACTGGAACCCAATTTTCTCTGTTTTAAAGAAAGGGCAACAAGTCTGTGAGAGAATCTGAGACTTTCTTCATGGATGGTGGCACATTTAGCAGGTTGGAGATACGTAATTTTCAACCAAGTGAAACCCTCTCTAAAATCTCAATGACTCTGGAAAGAAACACTCCCAAAGGATTCTAAGAAAGTTTAGAAGCGATTAGGCAGAGCTAATACTGATGTGAGTTTAGTAGGGGTAAGTATGACACATAGAATCAGCACTCAGCAACATTTATTTCACCCTCTTCTCTTATGTAGGTGAAGTATTTATCACAGGGTGAGTTAGAAGAACTGCATGCGCATAGAAATAGAGTCCATGAGGAAACAGGGAAGGACTAATCTGAGCCTTATCCACAATACTGAGTAAGGCTATTTCAGAAGAAAACCATTTCCCTGGGTCTGTTTTAAAGCATGGCCAGGTGGTCCCGGGGTCCCAGGATCGAGTCCCATATCAGTCTCCCTGCATGGAGCCTGCTTCTCCCTCTGCCTGTGTCTCTGCCTCCGTGTGTCTCTCATGAATGAATAAATAAAATCTTTAAAAAATAAAAATAAAAAAAAAATTTAAAAAAAATAATAAATAAATAAATAATAAAAAAAATAAAAATAAAAAATAAAAAATAAAAAATAAAAATAAAAAAGTAAAGCATGGCCAGAATCTCCAAAAGTCTCCCTCATCAAGAGATGAGGTTTAATCTTCCCTTGAATTTGGGTGGGCTCATGAGAGGCTTGACCAAAGGCGTATAGTAGAGTGACAATATGTGATTTCCAAGGTTAGGTCACAAAAGGCCGCATGGCTGCCACCTTCTTTATAGGTGCACACTCACAAACCCAGAGCTGCCGTGCCAGAAGTCCAATGGCCTAGCAGCCATCATACTGTGAGTAAGCTCAGACCACATGGAAAGTCCCGTGTGAGTTCTGGTCAATAGAACCACCTAAGTGAAGCCTTTGAGTAGTCTCTGCCATATGCCAGACATACATGTGAAGATGATCATAGCCTCCAGTATTTTGATTCATGCCCAGTTATTCAAATCTTCCCTTTCTGAGGCCTCAGATATGGTGAAGCAGAAACAGACCATCTCTGCTGTCCTCTGTCCAAATTCCTGACTCACCAAATATATGAGAATAAAATACTGTTTGATGCCTCCCTTCTTTTTCTGCTGTTGGGAGTCTGAAAAGACAGGGCCACTAAAACTACGTCATTTTATTGACTATCAAATCACCTCATTCTCATGAATCAGTGGAAAATAGTTAATAAGTATATCCATCATCAGAAGAATGAACATCCAATTTTCTCATGCTAGAAACCATAGTTCTTGTATTTTCCAAAACCACCAAAAAAGATTCTGTCTCTGGTCGGCAAGTTTATACTACTTGTTTTTTCTTTAACAGAACAGTGGAATACGGAGAGCTTCTATCTTTGGGAAACGTGAAGACAGATCTGCATCCTCACTCACAGCTGGTGGCCTGACACAGAAATAAAGTGTCAACTCCAGCCTGATGGGTCATACTCAAGAGATCAGGTGTCCCACTCCCATCCCTTGAACAAATGATTAATAGAAATAAGCAGCAAAGTGTTCATTATTGAAATAACAAAAAGCTTGGGGCACCTGGGTGGCTCAATCAGTTAAGCATCTGCCTTTGACTCAGGCCATGATCCCAGGGCCCTGGGATTAAGCGCCCACATCAAGCTCTTTGCTCAGCAGGGAGTCTGCTTCTCCCTCTGCCTCTGCCTCTGCCTGTTGCTCCCCCTGCTTGCACTCTCTCTCTCTCTCTCTCTCTGTCATATAAATAAATTAAATTAAATTAAAAGAAATAACAAAAAGGTCAGCAATACTACTATATTAGCATATCAGTTGGGGAAAACATTTTTCACCTGAAGACACTTTAACTAGAGATTCTTAGAATATTCACTTTTTTTCCCCCAAATATTGGAAGGAATGGTATTTAAATTGAGAAGAGAGAAGTTACAATAGGAAAAACACATAGCAAGGCTTAAAAAAAAAAAAAAAAAACCACATACACACAAAAGAATGCTGATTTAACCATTCTGAGTCCAAAGTTTATTATTTTTAATACCAGGTGTGCAGTTTATTCCATTGAATAAATATTGAGTTTCTATTTATGTAAATATCAAACTTGAAACACTTTTCACTTTTCAAGCTACAAGCCAAAATGCAACATATTTCAGTAGGATTAAAGGTAATTTTTATTACTGAGATTTAATAATATTTTCACTAAATAGAACTGACTTCATTGTTTTTATCATTTTATTGACCATATATCAGATACCAGGATTTCACTCAAAGATGTGGCCCCAGACACCTTCCTAAGACTTAGAAAAGCTAACTCATAAGTGCCAATTAGCAATAGGAAGGCAGTTGAAGGAGTATGGACACACATGTACAAATCCATCAATATTCCTAGGAAATCCTGTATTCAAAACATATTGAGCAATGTCATGAAAAACAAAACACTTCTCACCAAGGCCCCATTCTTCATCCTTTCCATTATGCTGTGTAGTTAAAGAAAACAAAGAGCTCTAATGTGAATCATTTTCAGGAGTTTACCTGGAAACCCATAGGTTGACCATCATGTTTCCTAGACATACAAGAGAAAGCAGTTGTAGATGGCCACAGATTTCTTCTAATTCTAAGCATTTTCGCTGTGCCTGAGTATCCTCACCTTGTTGAAAATGCAACTCTGAAACATTTAGCTAAAGTTCCTGACATTATAAATCCAGCCTAATGGGAAAAATCTTTACTCTTGACAGTCCAATCCAATAAATATTATTTTCTATGCATTTTGAGTATCTTCTGTGCTGGCCGTATTCAGAGTAGCCTATGTCATTAATGAAACGTGCTTGCCCTGATGAGTCATAGAAAATATCCAATTAACTATATGTCTTCTAATGAACCTATCTTTTACAAATTGGTGGGTAAAAATTTAAACAGTATTGAAGGGAGTAGGTGAGTAGAATATGGAATATTTCAAGTTAATGTGAAGCAGTAAGTTGAGTTATGAAATATGTTTTCTTCTGCGTAAATACCATATTATTAAATAAATATTCCTCTACCTATTTTTCTCTCTGCTTTTATTTTCAGTTCAAAGTTTGTTGCTATTGACCCCTGAGTTAACTAGAAACTATAAATTCAACTTTTTCTTAAAGTCATGCAATCTTAAAAATGCCTACTATTAAGTACTATATTTGTAATTATATTCTTGAAATTTTAATTTGCTTAAACAGTAACCTTTAGAACCACTTTCCTATGATCACCCGAATGAACATTGATCTATACAGCTTTTTCAGCTTCAGTTGGATGCACTTGGCAGTGAAAATGAAATGTAGATTCATTCATATGGGCAGAATTATTTTATTAGGCTACTTGCGCTGGTTTTAGAAACAGCATTCTGCCTGTATTTAAATTATCCCCTTTTCTCTTAAAAGGATAATACCTTGATTGAAATAACTTTCTCCTTTTTTTCAGTTAACTACAAGAGAAAGAAATGAATTAAGCACTATGATTAATGATGAATGTAGTCGCTCATAATCACACCTCAAATTTAGTAGTGTTAGGAAAAGAGAAGAGAATGTATAAAGAATCAGCTGAAGATATATAATGGGACAATTGGACCATGAGTTAATTGTCTAAGGGTCACCTAGGAACCTTTATTAAAAACAGTAACATCTTGATGTAACAAATCTACAGGACTTCTTCATCCCTCTCTCCTCAAGCCCCCATAGGCTTTGGGGGTCCTTCTGGTTGCTTTGGTCACAGAAGGTTTTCTTCCTTTAATAGAACTCCCCACCTCCCCCAACTCCTAGCCTCCAGCTTTTAAAAAAAGGAGCCTTTGCTCAGCAGACCAGTTCTAACTTTTATTACTCTTTTTTTTTTTTTTTTTTGCCCCCAGCAGCGCAGAGCCCAAGGTTTGAGGGCAGCAGATTCCAGTTTCCAGGAGAGCTACCTGAAACGTGGACAGCAATACAAAGGCTCATGGCTGAGCAATGTCGGATTAGTATTGTCTTCCATTCTTAGATGTTCTGAAGGTGGACTTCTTAGCCGCATGTCAGAAATAGGAAGAAGGGAGTCTAGTGGGAGGGACACAGCAGGAGCTTAGCTTCCCTGCAGGGTCCAGCTCCTCTTGGCAATTTCAATTCCTTCTACTGCCCTGCTCTGAGTCTTATTTTTATCTTTCCTTGGTTGTCCTCCACTAATTGAACATTACTAAAGAGTCAGAACCTGGTCTTCTTTTTATAATCACATGTACCCGGCTTTTCTGTAATTTTATTATATTTTTAAAGATTTATTTGAGGGGGTAGGGGCAAAGGGAGAGGGAGAGAGAATCTCAAGCAGACCCCATGCTAAGTGTGAAGCCCGACTGGGGCTCAATCTCACTACCCACGAAATCACCACCTGCACCTCACCTCCCCTGTGATTTTAATGCTCTAGGAAAGCATTACACTATTCATGCCCCCTCTCTCCCATCCAACCCAACACCTTGCCCCCACTGGAGCCAAGCCTGAAATTCACTCTTAGAACTTTGCTTTGTTAGTCCAATAATTCTCTACTCTGTGGGAGTGGGCATATATCCAAATCCCCTGTTTTCATTTTTAAACCACACAGAATTCCTTCCCCTGGGAGAGGTATCAAATGGGTTGGGAGAGCACAGTGATCTCTGAAGTATAAGAAGACTGACCAAGAAGTTCTTATTCCCCTGCCTTCCCCCTCTCTTCACTGCACACCTCTTACTGAAAACCCCCTAAAACTATGTTGAGACTTACTGTTTTAAACCAAGACTGTGATTAACAAAAGAAGGTCAACTAATCAAGTAATATACCTCTCATTAATATGGCTTTTACTTCTCTCCTTCTTATTAAACCTCAGGCAGCTTTCAGATTAGAATAGTCACCTTCTAAAATGCACCCTTGGTGCTTCAAGTGTGATACTCTCTGCCTTGAGTTGATCTTCATGATTAACATCCTCTTACTCTTCATCATTCACTCAAGAGCACCATTCTCCAGGAACTCTTTCACACCCTCCAAGGCTGGATTAAATGCTTATGTGACATAAGCACCCCCTTGGAAACCTCCTGTATAGCATTTCTTATCACACTGTATCTGGAATGAGGAGTCTGGCTCCAGTTTGTGTGTGTGTGTGTGTGTTTGTGTTTGACTGTGGATAGCATTTAAGCCTATTTCCACTTTCTTTTGTGTTCCACATTTGGACAAGGTGATAAGAAAGCCTAGGTGCTCCTCCTTTGGCGCCAGCAGGAGATCTGAACCATGCAAGACCCTGTGTGTGCAGGAACTCTCACTCTGGCCTCCTCACCTAACCAAGTGCTTTGTTAGTCCAGTAATTCTCCTTCCCTGGTTCTCGCAAGCCATTTCAGATCTGCTGGAGAGGACTGATCTGTTGACCTCAGAGACTACAATTTTGTAAGCAGTAAAACTTCTCATAGTCCTGTGTGTGTGTGTGTGTGTGTGTGTCATGAGAAGTCTCAATATCCAATCCAAACTTTGAGTAGAAGAGTCCATCTGTCAGCAAAGGTGACCATAACAGTATTGTAATCACTGATTTTCTTGCCCATGTTCTCCTCTAAGTTATAAATTCTTTGAAGATAAGAACTGTGTGTTGTTTATTTATGGACCTTCAGTGCCTGTTACAGTGCCTGGCATAAGAGTAGATCCTCACTAAATGTTGGCTTATTGAAAAAAGTATGTTTAGTTGGATTCCTGTTTCCATTAAACAAAGTGTAAATACATTATACTTTTATGGCTTTAAGAAAACTCTGGTATCATCAAATACAACTTAAACTAATGAGGTATATATATTGCATCATACCTGTTATGGCAAAACAAAGATACAGAGAGTTTTATTTATTATTGCTATTTATAGGAAGAAGTACCAAAGGAAACTTACTAAGGTACAAAGCTATCCTTTGTGGACTAGGCTGAAAGGTAATGAGATCATGACCCTGGGAGGTATTTAAATAGGCATCACTTGGAGATGTCTATTCCACTCTCCAAAGCTTCAGTATGGTATGTTAGGATTACCATTGATTTGGATAGTTTGAAGAACCTGGAAGTAATCATGGACACAGAGCCAGGTAGCAAATTATACATACATTTATTACACATTTCACAATTATTTCAAAAATGCTTTCAGATGGGATGCTTAAATTTCAAAGCAACCAGTATCAAAGTTAAAGCTCTACCAGTAGCTGACTTTAATAGCTGCCTATAATACATTCAGATCATCATCTGCATCAATTACAAGAATAATAGGTAAAAACTCTGGTGAACTGGCTATGTACCAGAATGAAATGAGGCAATCCTCTCCCACCCATCACTGATTTGCCCAGACGTACCCCCAACCATGCTTCCTAGCCTTCTACAGTTCCTTGGGCAGACCTCTGTTGGAAGAATAAATTATACTGTAATGTAACTTACCATATTCTTTGCCATCTACCTCCACGCTCATATACCACAAAAGACACAACTGTCTCTTGCTCACTGCAGCATCCCTCGCTCCTAGTACAGTGCTGGCCATCAGTGCTGCATGTTGACTTCCTTGGGCTCTGAGCACTATAACCTTTATGAGCACCTTCCTCCATAAAAAGAAATTAAATATGATATTTTATGACTGTTGGTATAAAGATGAATACATTTATATATTAAAACATTTTCTTGGACCTAAGAGTTCATTTCTTTCTTGTGATTATAAAAGTCATTAGAGCATTTTTCTGAGCTCCTAAAAATATTGTTGACTTTAATGTCTAACAGGTAAGTTGGCCCTCTGGTCATATCAAAGGCACTCACTCAGTCACTGTTGGATAAATGGATGACAGACAGGAGAGAAAAAGAGAAAGCAACCAGCCAGCTAATAATAAAATACATAAGAGTACAAATTCACATAATCAGTCTAATCATCTGTCCATCCTATTATCACTTGAGGCCGTTAGACCCAAAGAAGTGGGACCTCTGTTGTGTGTTGGGGGGGCTCTGTTTTTTGGAGTGTCACCCTCAATATTTTCTTCCAAGACCATTCTTGTTCCTGAGACCAACAGGGACCACAGCACCATCTGGACTAGGTGTCCCAAGTCTTGGTCAAAACCCACAGGGATCCGTTTCTGTGCCCTGCCTCCTTTGAGTTTCCCTCCAACCCTCTGATCCTCCTAATCCACCTCCCTCAAGCATTAGGTTGACCAATGTTCCAGGAGCTCCAGGACATGTGCCTATGCAGTGGTCCTGGGTTTCTTGACTGGGACCGTTTCCAGTGGTGACCTGGCAAGTAAGTGAGTCATTCCCATTGTCCAGTATGGTAATTGGGCTGCCAGAATAGTGCTGCTGGCTACATGATGTAGATAAATTCTTAATCACAACAGGTAAAGGACAAGTTCAGGCTTTGGGTTAACCTTTCAGGGTTCAGCAGTATCTGTGGGCTCTCTGCATGTGCTGACCACAATATAGTCTTCGGTCTATAGCACCCAAGGATGATAAGATGATTCTGGCATCCTTTACCCAATGCACTCTCCCTGCCCATGTGGCCCTTGGGATAGTCACCCCATCCCCTTCACAGCTCTGTACCATGTGGCAGGCAGTCCTCCAAGGTTGCCACACCTATCTCTTCCTCAGACATCCAACTGCTCTCCAATACCAAGGAGGCCATCCATGTAGTGACAAGGCACTCTCTGCATTGATCATTAACCACACTGGGTGAGGAACACACTTTCCTTGCAAGAGTCACTTTCCTTACTCTGTCCACAGCCTCTTGTATATTCTTCTTGATGATGGACCATGTGGGAAGGCAGGGTGATGGTCAACATTAAAGTATGTCACAATCTAGGAATGCAGTGATTATGGCCTAAAGAATTCTAGAGGTGATATGTTTGGAAGATGTATCTGTTCTACTGTTTATGCTACAAAGTTCCACACAATAAATTCTATATGACCAGAAAACAAACTATTGTTCACATTTTCTGTGTGCTCTGAATAAGACTTGCATTTGTGAGCATCATCAATAAAGCCCAATTACAACGTTTGAGAGAATCTTTGAAAGCAGGTGTTTGTGGGATGGGCAGCAGAATGTATGATACATGTCAAGAGCAGAATGTATGATACTGCAATGTGTATGATACACGTCAAGAGTAATGCTGCAGTCAGCATCAAATAGATTAATGGTACTGGTAAAATTTAGAAGCAGAAAGATCAACATTGCTTTACTATAAACAAGATCCAAAGAACTATTGTGTTATGAATTAACAGTCATTGGTACCTTATTCTCATGGTGAAAATTATTACATTTAATAATTAAGAACATGAAGAGAGGTTGCCTTAGTCTGAACAAAGAAGGACATGGGGTATTGGACAAGAAACAAATACCAGAAACAAATACAGTACCTCTTCTCTACTAATTATTCTAAATCATCAATGAAAAGTGCTGTATATGACCTCATTGTTGCAATGCATTTTTTTAAGTAGCTATTATAGAACTAGAATTTAAATAAAAACTTGAAACAAACAAAAGTTGTCTCTGCAGACAAAGGTGCTGCAAAAAACAAACATTTGCCTGCATACCCTAGGGGTGGTCTTGTTTGAGGAAAAACAGTTGGAAGGATCCTCCCTCCTTTCCATGTAATACCTTCCTGAGAGGATGGCTATCATGATTTTTACCTTGATTTCACACAAGCTTTAAGGAAGAGGACTAAGGAGTAGGAGGGACTATGTAATTAACACATCAAAGCTGATGCCCCTCCTCCCAACACTCTGCTAGTGACTGTAGGCTTCAAGCCTTCAGGCCTTTGCAGTTTATCATTTTCATGGGAATTACCAGAAGTACCCCCAAATAATAGCAGCTCTTTGTAGAATTATAGTGAAACTCAAGCCCTATTGAAGAGCTCTGAAAATAGTGCTTTCAAAGTAGAGAGAAAATACTTTATTTTCCAGGTGCCACTAGAAGAAATGTAGTCATCACCACAGTTGCTCGATTTAAAAAAAAAAAAAAAAATCTTTCCAAGGATGGGACTCTTCATTATCTAATTATCAGCGGAAGCAACTAGACAATTCCACGGGAGAGAGAAAATGTTTGGACAAGGAAGAAATCATCATCTTCATAAGTGTCCATGTAAAGACCTGATAAAATACCACTATTTCCAACACTTCCCATCCATTATTTCACTCCCAGTGAAAAAAGAACATCCTGTCAGCCAAGACAAAGTCAGGAGTACAGCTGTCTAAAAATAAGGTTCTCTTCCAATGAGAAGAGTCAGAACAAATAAAGGAAACATACGTTGATGTTTATGAAATTCTATTTGCTGAATTTATGGAAAGAAACACAAGGAGGTAAACCAAGAGGGAACTGAACTATTGTTAATTAGCAAATTCCAGAAGCACTCTGCAAATGTCTTCAGAACAGTAAAAGTCTGCTATACTGTCTTGTAAGAACTTGGTGACATGGCAGGGTACATGCTACCTCATATTTCTGATCCTAAAACCTAGTTCATTATTTCAAATAAAATTTATATTTTATAATCCTTGAATTTCACTACATTAAACTACCCTTAAAATATCGAGGAAGGGGAGCTAAGAGCTAAGTCATGTTTCCCATTTGTGACTACAAAGAACTGGTAAGATAAAACATCAGCAAAGAAAAATACTAAAACTGCAAATAGTGTTATCGGGCTAAATACTTATAATTTAAACAATGAGAAACTTGAAGAAATTGGAAACTGGGCTTGTTTCTAACAATGGATTTGAATAGAGAATCAAATCAATCACAACTACCCTTATAGGGAAGGGTAGTTACTAAGGAGTTTCTGTAAGAATGAAGAGGGCTAATGTATGAACCAAGATGTGAGAAGGTGATATAAGATTTGGGTATCAGAGAGGCTGTACTGGTGAGGAAGTGAGTGTGCGAAAAGTTGTGGGTAAGACCTCCAAATCTAATTTATAATGGGAACCTGTAAGGGTAGAAAATCTGCAAGCAGGAGCTCCCAAGAAAGCAAATGTGTTAAGATCACACCTGGACAGTGACCTTGAACATATTAAACCCACCCACATGGGAAACATCTGAACCAGTAAGAAGATACCAGCTAGAAGTAGCTTCTTCCCCAACTTATCACTGAGAGAGCAGATGTGTTGAAGTCCCTCTTGTATAGGTACAGAGCTTCTCAAAGACGGGAATGATGCCCTAGGTATCTGACTTCACTCCAGAGTAGGCTTTCAGTCTGCCCAAATGGGACATAAGAGAACTTGTAAAGACTGAAGGAATCTCTCAATGAAGGAGGGATTTTTTTTAATTTTTTTTACAGAATGAGTATTTATAGTAAGAAATATATAAACTGATATTTTTCAGGGTGCCTGGTTGGCTCATTTGGCTAAGCATCAGCCTCTTATTTTCAGCTCAGGTCATGATCTCAGGGTCCTGGAATCAAGCCCCTTGTCAGGCCCCATGCTCAGTGGGGAGTCTGCTTGAAGATTCTCTCCCTCTGCTCCCTGCCCATTCGTGCACTCTCTCTGTCTCTCTCTTTCTCGCTCTTTCTTTCTCAAATGGATAAATAAATAAATATATATATATATATATATATATATATATATATAATGTAGTGAAATCTCAAACTCACATATATATATGATAAATAAATCTTTATATATATATGTGTGTGTGTGTGTGTATAAACTGATGTTTTAAAATTATTTGTGGAGGATTGAAGATTATTTGAAGAAAGTAAATATAAACACAAGAATGGTCCCTACTAAAATATGAATGTATTTTTTACTCTACAGAAAGTTATTGTCTCCCCCTATACTGCTCCTTTTCTAAGGCAGTAACTTTATGTCACCAGCACTTAGCACAGGACCTGGCAAAAAGGCTCACTAACATTTGTTGTGGGGGATAATAATAAAAAGAAGCCTATTAGTTTTGTAAGCTATACTGAATTATTTAACTCCCACTCAAACACTACAAGGTAAATATTAGTATGATCACTCATATTTTACAAATTAAAAACTGAGAAATAAATAGATTTGAGAAGATTCTGGAAGCAACACAGTTGGGATGTAAACCCAGGCATCTGGGCACTACAGCTTAGCTATTAACCAGTGTATGCTGGTACTTTGCATTTTAGGCAGTTAAGATATTAAGGTTCTGAACGAAGGACTAAGTAACCAGTAACAACTAGGAGTTAGACCACAAAGAGAAGTAAGAAATTCTCTATTCCTTCTGCCTCATTTTCTTTCAAAGAAACTTATCACAGCAACACAGTTTTATATGTGGAAAATAAATTCCTTCACTATCATGTGGCTTAAAATTATACAAGTCTTTTTTTTTTTTCTTTTTCTTTTTTTTTTTTATACAAGTCTTTTTTAAACGTAGTTTAAAACACATGCAGTCTAAAATGTCAATCATTTGTGGTGGTTATTTTTCTAATACTTTAGGCTCATAAGTTTTGAAAAGATTTCCTCACATAGGAAAGTTATAGGTATATGCAAACCTCTGATCATGTGACAGCAACTTGAGATTTGTGTGGAATTGCAAGATTGGCTATCTGATGGATGACCCAAACCTTAATCAAGGCTATACTACAAGAACAGCTTTCTTTCTTCTGTGGCTTTTACTTGGGAGATTGTTTTTCTCGGTTTTTGTCTCATCATGGAAAACACTGTCCTTCCTCTGGGCTGCCAGAAGGTTATTTTAATGTGAAACTCATAGACTTGTCCCATTGAGGGTTGGCTGTGACCCAACATCATGCCAGAGTGATTCCACCTACTTTTGTGGACAGGTGCTCTCAAGCAGGCCTGTGACAGTCACCGTGTCATTGCTATGATGATGCCACTGAGTATATGTTTTTTTTTTCATCAAATCATCCCCATTTTGGGAAACCTGGATACAATTCTTTCCAGTCCTGAAATTAAGAATATTTAGGCTTTTCTAATAGTTAAAGAACTATCAGATTGCTTTTCTCTTATGTAGTGTCAGGAGGATTGTGTTTGCTTTTTGAAGGAAAGTAAAACCTTAAGTTGGAAAAATGAGGCTGGGCAGTTGGAACTTCACTGAATGGGCAGGAAAGGAAATTTGGGGACTCTTCCTTTTTATCTCTGAAATAAACATGGAATGTCACATGAAATGCTGTACCTCAAAAAGTGATATGCCATTACATACTATGAAATCCCACAAAATAATGTAGCCACTGGGCACAAAGAAAGACATCTAATGGAAATAGAATTAATTCCTTTAGTGACTCATTTTGTCGATTTTCTTCAAAAAGTAAAAATGGATACTGGATCTTTAGAGCTGGAATGTGCTGGTCTGTTTTTTTTTTTTTTTTAATATTTTATTTATTCATGAGAGACACAGAGAGAGGCAGAGACATAAGCAGAGGGAGAAGCAGGCCCCCTGCAGGGAGCCCGACATGGGACTCGATCCCTGAAATTTGGATCAGGCCCTGAGCCCAAGGCAGACGCCCAACCATTGAGCCACCCAGGCGTCCCATGTGCTGGTCTGTTTTAGTCCACATTCTGTGAAGCTGCTCTCAATGGCAACAAACTCACACCAACCTGGCCAGAGTGAATAGAAATCTAAATTAACTTCAGTTTTCCTTGAGGGATCCACACTAGCATATAAAATGTTAAGAGTAGTGTTCCCATACAGCAGGAAGATTCATACCTTATAGTAATTTATATGTGTATGAAGAAGTATATACAGGAATATTCATAGCACCATTGATTGCAAAAAGAAAAAAAAAAAAAAAAAACAGAAAACAACCAAATTGCCCATGATCATGAAACTAGATGAATCTACTGGGGTTTATCCAACAAATGGAATACTATATAGCAGTGAAAACAAACCATTTACAGCTACACACATCAACATGGGCAAATCTCAGAATCACCCAATCAAAAGTTGGGTGAAAACAACCTAAGTTGCCAAAGAATACATGCTATATATACTAAAGGATACTATGTGCACAAAGGCCAAAAACAACAAGAAATTAGAGTTTGGGTATAAATATAAATAACCAAAAGGAACATAAATAAAACAGTGCTTGTTCCAGAGTAATACAGAAAGAGCTGCAGAGATGGAGAGGCATATAGGAGATTTCAACTGCACTGGTGAAATGTGTACCTATAAAATGTATTACATCTCAACCTGGGTACTTAGGTTGTTATTCTTTGTATCTTACACATAGGTGTGTTATATGAGAAATATTTCATCACCTAAAGAATTGGTAGAACCAGCTAGTTTGCCTTGGCAGAAACTACCTGGTAGTTGTGTGCCAATGGTAGTTGTGTGCCACCATTTCTTTTGTCTTTCTGGGCACATAGCTGGCCTCCATCTTCCAGCCTCCCTTGCAGTTAGGTGCCACACAGTTATAAATTCTGGATATCAGCAATGTGGGCAGAGCAATATACACTACATCCAGGCCCGATCCAGAAAGCCTGCCATGCACCCACCACACAGTTTTCTTCATGCATCTGCTAATCAGAGGCAGAGTTGAAGGCAATCCTCTGCCCCCCAAGTGGACAGCAGAGGCACTGCAGGGCAACCGAATCCCTATCCCCATCCTGCACTTCACTGTGTCCTGAGCCACTGAGATTTGGGGGTGGCAACAGCAGCTACCTTATAACTGCCCAATACACTTGCTGTAAAATGATGACCATTCAGCCTGAAATGAAGAAGTTCAAGAAATTCAGAACACAAATTGAAGCCCATCCCAAAGAAACTAATCTCTCTATGGCGACAAAGAACAAAATTCAAACCCATCTAAGAAACTGGGGCCAAAAGTTTCCCTTCCTGGAAAACGAACAAGTTGAAAAAAAGTTAATCCTACTTCACAAAACAAGAGAATCCACAGGCCTTAATTCCAGCTGGTGTCTTACTGTCGGTTTTACTTCCCTTGTGAGGCATGGAGAGAGCCATCATATGTAAGCATCCGTAAACAAGAGACCAGGCATTCAAACAGCACTGAATGATGGGGTCATGCTGAACAGCCTCCAGAAAGATTACAAGGAAATGATGAACAATTACCTCTTGCACCCATATACCCAGAGTCATTGAAAATAGTATTTGGAAGACAATGCAAGCAAGAGCTGTATTTTCTGGGCACTTGTGTTAAGCCAGGCATTGCTATCATTATCTTAAAACACAGATAATCATACTGTGGCAGTGCCCTCATCACTGCTTACAGATAAGGAAACTGAGGCACAGAGCGTGAAGTACAGGGCTCAAGGCTCTTTCAATACTATCTTAGACTATGTTAAGCAGCAGAAATGGGACTCTTCCAAAACACAGGACAGTTATTTCCCCTGAAATATATTTGTAACACAGAAGCCCGAGTTCTTGTGTTTTCCCTTAAAAATTCAGTGGTCCCAGCAGTAAATCACAAACACCGCCAGCTGAAAGTAGCAGCAGAAACGGAAGCCCATCTCTACCTTCTACAAGCCCAGTAATGGGAGGCAGAGAGATGCTGCAGCAGAGGAGGCTGAGAGTAGTGTCTCATCCTCCAGCATCTCTCTTGCAACTGCTTTGGAAAATCATAAACTTTTTTTGCAGCATGTTTTAGAATCCATTTTAAAACAAGAAAAACTGTTGATAAACATGCTTGAGTTCCTCCTGGGTGTGTAATGTTCCATTAGATGTAAAACAAGGTGTCTTGTGAACAGCTCCAAGTTCTTGTGATGCAAAAATCAACACAAACACGTCGATTACTCCACTGGATCAAAGAAAAAAAAATCAATATCCTGTTTTCCTGAACCACAGAACTACTAATTGCCTTTAAGTGGGCAATGTATTTCAGTGAAGTTAGATGAGCTAATTGCCTCCCTTCCCTTTTCAGAAATCGTAATGCGAGAATCGGAAGTTGCCTCTCCTTTTATCAAGATTGCTTTAGGAAGAGCGTAAAATGTATGTCTTGGAGGTAAAGCAAAGAAAGAAGTGAAGACAGGAAAAATGAGCAAAAGAGACATAAAATAAAATTTAAAAAGTGGGATAAGATCTAGTAACTCTGAAAATAGCAGGAGTTGAAAATCACTAGAAAATGTGTCCATGGATCTCCGCCACCTTTACCTTCCTCAGTAATGAAGCTAACACTAGGCAAGTATTGTTCTTTTCCAGGCACTGCTAGAAACATTTGTACACGTATTATTTCATTTAAACAACCAAGTTTTAGATGAGGAAACACAAGTGTAGAGGGTTTAAATAGCTCATGCAAGGAGGCAGGGTTTTGAAGAGACACAATATTTAAAAATGCATGTGTACCTGAGGCACCTGGGTGGTTCAGTGTTCAGCATCTGCCTTTGGCTCAGGGCATGATCCCGGGGTCCTGGGATCGAATCCCACGTCGGGCTCCCTGCCTGGAGCCTGCTTCTCCCTCTGCCTGTCTTTCTACCTCTTTCTTTGTATCTCTCATGAATAAATAAATAAAAATTTTTAAAAATGCGCGTGTATGTGGAATCACTGTGCCATACACCCGAAGCTAACGTAACATTATGGGTCAACTATTTCAATTAAAAAATAGAAAAAGAAAGAGGTTCTGGAAAAACAAAACAAAACAAAACAAAGCATGTGAGTTCCAGCATGAAACCACCTCTAAGCAACCATCCTCTGGCATGCTTTGGTTTCTTTGCTTATGGCTTCACATCTTCTGATGACCTTAGTGCATGCGGTGGGGAGGAGTCCAGGTACACACTGGTGGATAGTTGTGCCTATGCAGTCTTCGAGCATGCTGTCTGGGAATCCTCCTGAGTAGGTATGAAGACTTATAGCAGCAGTGGAGTGAGCTGCAGAAGCTGCCAGAAATCCTACCAAACGGCAAAGAGTGTTCAGATAGCATTGACCTATCTCTTGTGTATCATGTGGAGAGACAACATGGAGAGAGAAATTGAGGATGCCAACGTGAGTGTGAGAGGAGAGAGAGGGAATGAGGGGCGAGAAAGGAAAAATAGTCATGATGATTTTACAGTAGCTTCTAGACTGTCATAAGCCATATCGCAAATAGGTACACTATCAAATAAATTGCGTGTGATTCTTATAGAGTAACATTACAAGGACCAAAGACATCATTCACCCCAATTGCCAGAGTTAAGAAAAGTAAAGCAAGGTTAGGTTAGGCAACTTTTAAGTTATCCAGCTGGTTAATGTTGGGGTCAAGAAGAGAAATCAAGGCTTTCTAACTCAGAGTTCATTGCTCTTTCCTTAACTACAATGTCTAATAAACAATGTCAGGTTTTGATTGTCAGCATCTAAATTTAATATGAGCAGTAGACAGCAAAGTCTTCTTCTGGAGCTTCTAGATTGCTTTTTCTCCATCTGTGTGAAGTTGCTAATTACCTGCTGTCAATGAAAACAACCCTTGCAGGCAGCTGAAGAAATGGATTGGAAATAGGGGTTTGAAGTCACGTAAAAAACACAGGTGTTGCTTTGTTCAATTAAAGCCTAACAAGGGGCTTAGTGGGATGAAAGGGTGGGAGGTGGGAAAGGAAAAGGAAGAAGTGACGTCATCCTCGGCTGGAATTGTCAGAGTAAGGATAACAGGGAGAAAAGAGCTTCCTAAGCACTTCCTAAAAGGGAGTCTGGAAAACTGGGAATTCGCAGGACTACATTTCCTCCACAAAACAATTCACACGTCAGAATGACAATTGGTGAAAAGATTTCCCATGTTTTTCAAAAAATGCAAATAGAGAGTCTTGGAGGTTAAAATTAAATAAAATATTGGATGCTGATTGCAGCCAACAAGTTATAATGTTGAGGAATTTTTTTCATTTTGCTCTTGTGGAGGGGAGCAGAGGGATCGATTCTATTTCATTTTTAAAGGCTTATATTCATTCGTATTCATACACTGTAAAACAGCGTACAGTTGTATGCGCTTTACCTGTGCTACTGTCATCAGGACTAAAACTGTCCTTTTTGGTTTTTAATGATAATTTACTTTTCAGAAGTTTTACCAACAATAGGCAACGTTCCAGAACTAGAATATATTGTGGACTATTGACGCTTCACTTGAACACTGTCCAATTCTAGTTAGGAATTCCATTTAATACAAGAAAAAGCAACCTTTATTTAGATTACTTATTTTGCATACCCCAAGGCAAGGAATTCTCAGGGCCTGAAGAATGTATTGAAAAGCTATGGAGAGAAGCATTACTGTAAACTCTTTGTCCCCTTTCCCATCTCCATCATCTTTAAATCCAGGTACATTTGTAGTAGGAATTTGTTCTGTGAAACCCTGCAGCAATATTTCTCTTCATCTCCATGACAACGGCTCCCTATCAACTTCTGAAGGAACTTGCCTGTATTGTAAACAAAACTCTCTTGGCAATTGGCCTGTTTTCTTTCTCTATCTCATCTTCCATCTGCTCAAAGGCTTTGCTTCAAAAAGAAATAGGTTGCAGGTGTGTACTTTTTCTTTCTTTACCTCCTCCCCCTTTGTTTCTGAAAGAGGTCGATCTTGGAGATTAAAATTCTCTCAGCCAGTGACTTTAACAATGTCACAGAGCAAGCCTGAGTACCTGTGTGTACCTGTGAACCAGTATTTGGAGCATATCAACATGCCGCACGCTTGTTTCCATTTTCAAACTACTCCCCATGGAAAGAGGAAGCTAAAGCATTTCATGAAGTAAATTCTAACTGCAGAATAAACCCACAAAACTCTTTGGTGCCAGGGAAGAATGAATCAGAAAAGATTTTTTTTTTTCAGGATCTCTCCTCAAAGACTGAGGTGCCTATCATAGAAATAGTTTCATGGTAGAAACATAACCTTACCAGTAATCAAGGTGAAAAAAAAATTATTTCCTTTTGAAAAAAGAAAAGTCTCTTCTGTTTAACTTGAAGTTTCATTACCTCAAAATGGCATACAATTTTAATCGTCAGGGCTTGGAATGTAGGTTACTTGTCCAAAATAATAAATCTGACTTTTTTATAAGTTCATTTACCAATACTCTTAGATCTTTTTACAGTCAATGTCCCAGCTTGGATTATGTGACCTATACTAGAGCAAACAATTGCCTGACATTGCCAGGTATGAAATTTTTTTTTTTTTAAGTCAGCAAAAGAAAGAAAGAAAGACATATTTTCTTTACAAAAAAACCCATCCAAATCTGAAGAGAGGTAACTGGAAAGAATTGTGGGTTCGAGTTTCAGAGAGGTTTGGGGCATCAGAATCACAATCTCAGTTCTTCATTGGAAAGCTTGGTTTATTTGCTCATTTTGTTTTGTTTGCAATTTTCTTCCTGGTATTCATGAGGAATGATGACTTCACTGGTAATATCAGAAGAAATATATTTGATATTTCTGAAACCCCCAGATTTGGCAAAGTCCAAGTGTTCTTGTAGTTTCTGGTATTTTCATCTCTTTATCATGTTGCTATACGGTCTAACTTGCACTTATGCACACTTGTCCATTCAAAAATTATCAAGTGCTTACTATGTGCCAGGCACTGTGCTAGTTGCTGGGAATGCAGTGGGGGTGAGGGCCTCATCGCTTCTCCTGGTGCAGTTTTAATCAAGTAATCACAAAGACATATGTAAAATTAAGAGAATTTTAATAGCAGAGTTTGACATTTAGCATTTAGAAACAATTTTTAAGGAAGACCTTGCAGAGAAAGTGAGGCTTGAGCTGAAATTTGAGGACAACATAGTAGTCAAGCAATGGCCGTCCATAGTGTACTTTCCGTCTGTTTCTGCCTAATGGGATTTTAGTCTTATAAGAGCAGACCAAGCTGTCTTGTTGGTCACATCATTCTTAGGGCCAAAAACTGTGCCTGGCACAAAACTTAACAGTAAGTATTAATTAAATGAATGAACTAAAATGAATTAAACTAAAAGAGGAAAAGGAAGAGCAATTCAGACAGGCATTTGCAAAGACTCTTTAGTTGGATAAATCATACAATATGAAAAAGGCCATAAAACTCAGGAAAGGGACTACAGGTTTGGAGGCCTGGGCTATTAGAGGAACTTCAAAACTCTTTAGTGATAAAGGAGTGGGATCCATGGACTTCCTTTTCTCTTTTTCCTCATTTATGTCTTTAATGGGCACAGCCAAGAATCCAGGGTTTAGCTGGACTGTAATACTTCCAAAGAAACAACCTACGTGTAAGACCCACCCTCCCATGTCACTGTCAACGTTACCTATGAGAATTGGCCAGTTATTATTCTCGTATCAGTATGAAAGCTGGACCTGTATACCCACCCGGCAGCAGAGGCTAATGTATAGAGACAAAAATCTCCCCCCTTCCTCATTTTCTTCTTGTCCTTCTGTTTCCCTCCTTCCTGTCCTCTCACCTTCCTAGTCCTCCTCTCCTTCCTTCTCTTTCTCCTTCCACCCCACCCCCCAAAACCATGACTAGGCAGAACATACTTGTCTTTGAAAAATCTTTGGTGCACATGTTCATGGTAAGAAGAGAGTTGAGAATGGAAAATACATTGACCTTAAGTTGACCTGGTCAACACTGAATATCCCTGAATGACCAGGACTCTTCCAGAGCCCAACTTTGGGGAAGGACTCCCTCTATTCTGAGCAGGCATCCACATCATTGGAGAAACTAAGACAGTATCCTCACAGGAAGTTACCAGCAACATTTCAATTCTTGCAAGTGATTTCTATGTGTGATTGCATCTGAGTGCACAGTACGTGTGTGAAATAACGGAGGCTTTCTGAAGAATACTCAAGTTTTTTAGTTTGATTTGAAAGCGAAGAAGGATCTGGAGCTGAGGTAGAATAGAGAAGCATTTTTTCTTTGCATAATATAAATGTTTTCAAAACTGTGGACCATTTGGGAAAAACGAATCACCTCGGAAACAGAATCCTGATATGATCATCATAGCTCAGTGGAAAATACAGCAAACAAGTACAGCCAAAAGAACGGTTTTCCTTATCCCTTTTCAAGGTCAAACAGGAGTCCTTTCCCTGGTACATCCAAGAAATGTAAACTCTTTCCTCCAAAGGACAGGCAATGGATTCAATAATAAAAGCCCACATTGTGAACCACATAGCAGCAAATTTCTTGAAAAATGTCTCGACCTAAACTACAAATTATTAATTTTTATATTCACCTTTATGTCATCCTTCCTCTGCTATGTGCCAGAATTCAGCACTGTGATGAATCGTTAACTGTTTCTTTTAGCACACATACCATAAAATTTTAAAACATATTCCAAAAGCCCGAATGTAGCTAATGTTTTGTTTGTGAGGCATTTCCTACCCAAAGGCACAAAAATAAATGCACGCTGGCTGTAAGTTTGTGCTGTGAGTGTTTTCACCTCATTTTGGATCAGCACCTGCTAGTCTGGTCTTGTGTCTCTTTTGCTCTCAGATAGTATTTCACCACTGAGAGGCCTTTGAAAGACAACAGATAACAAGCCCTCTTTAGTCCCCTGCATTTCAATAGAATAACCTGAAACTTCTTATCACGAAGGCCCAGGCAGACCATGATATTGGGGAGGGGCTGGGGGTTCCCAGGTCCTAGTTCCATGTATAATGCGATTTCTTTTAAATAAAGAATGGACTAAACCAAACCCAAATTCATGCCCCAAATAATTTTATACAGCAATCCCAATAACCCTCAGAGGTCCCCCCATTTCCCTCACTTTAAAACTTTAGCATTCTGCAGGACACCTTCCACCCACACATGAGTAACGTACAGAAGAGAACTAGCTAGACATCATGGCATCAGGGGCCCTGTTTCAGGAGGAGACCACAACGAAGTTACAGTAGTACACATCTGCAGAGCTCCTGAATGAGCTGAAGAGTCCAACAGCCAACTCAGTCAGGCATTGAGAAACGACGGCCAGAAAGAGCTTGCCATGCACACCCAGATGATGCTAGACATTTACAAAGCTGTTTTAGGCAAAACCACGAGTCCAGCTAAAAGAGCTTTGGTTTCCAAACATTAACAAACCAATGTGTGTGCACACATGTGTGTGTATGCATGTGTGTATTTAAAGGATCCCTCTCTAAAAAATATAACATTTACTTCACATGTTGTGATTTGTAAGACACTAGTGCTTGGTAAACTGTCTGCATTAGGAGCTGTGACTTGCAATGCACACAGCAATCATTCATAAATGCGTATCCCAGCAACTTACATGTGCTAGGCACACATTCTTTGTTGAATGAATGAACAAATGAATGAATGAACAAACAAACATTGTTGACCATCCTATGTAATAGGAGGAACTCAACAGCACAACTCTGAGATTGGCTAGTATGAGTAACTGGCAAATGCTAACCTGTGGTTCTCTTCCTCCTGAGTACACATGTCATCTGTTCTCTTCCTCCTGAGTACACATGTCATCTGTCAATTATATTACTGGCACGGCCAGCTAGGGCCTCTTGGACTGGCCAGTGGCAAGTCAATTAACTTCTCTTTAATTATATTTTGATTTTTGTGGCTTGAAAATATAAACTGACCATCTTCTTAAAAAAGCAGTATGAAGCTAAAGAAACCACTGCTGGACAGAACAACTTAAACCAATAAAATTGGGTCACTTCGGTAAATCCCTAGAAACACAAAGGAGATTGGTGGTTGTCAGGGCCTGGGGCAGGGAGGGAGGGAAAGAGAGAGGATTAGGGAGTGTCTTAATGGGTACAGAGTTCCTTTTGGGGTGATGAAAATATTTTGGAACTGGATAGAAGTGCTGCTTGCACAACACTGTGAACATACTAAATGCCACTGAATCGTATGCTTTATAATGGATACTTTTGTGTTGTATGAATTTCAACTCCATAAAAAATGTCTGTCATAATATTTATAGTTCTAAACCATGTCTCTGCTAAGTCTGTGAAAAGAGATGTGTGGTGAATGTTGTCTATCTACATGTTTGAAAAGGACGATAGTCCCATCATAGTTTTTCAATAAACACATAGTAAGTCTACGAAGAACCGCAGTGGATATCGGTGATGAATGTGAGGATATCCTGATAAAGTTATACTGATCAGAGTCTGGGCCTGAACTTAGGGAGAATTTTGTGACTTGGCAAGGGAGAATGTCTCAGGCAAATAAGAAATAACTTCCCTCCTTGATCATTTTAAAAGGAAACTCATTAGTATCCATGGTATGGAAAACAATAATGAGCAATATTAAGTTTGGATTATGGTCTATTTACACACATTCCCTGAACGCAAGATACTTCTAAAGTAAGCGCTGTTGTCACAAGTACATTTGAATTTCACAAATCTTGCTCTTCCGTAAATCAATGATTATTGAGTCCTATTCTACATCGTGTGTGTTTGGCACCATTGCCAGACTCTAAAGGGTAAAAGAAAATGAAAACAGGTTTTTGTCTCCATTATTTTATTACTTACAAAGTTGGATTTATCAAACAGATAGTATCAAGTGGTAATACTTTGAATTAGGCAAACAACTGCAATATAACCCTGCACTTACATAACTCTTGGCAAAATACTTCTGCATATATTACTCTTACAGCCAGCCTGGGAGGCAAGCAGAGTAGGAGTATTTCCTGCCATACTACAGGATTAGAAACTGAAGGAAACGCAGTAAGTAGGACACCCAGGACTTGAATCCGGGTGTCAGACACCTAGGTTGGTATCCCTGTCGTAACAAGCACTAAGGGTCAGAAGATCTGAGCTCTGCTCTGCCGTTACTTGGTAGGTGGCGCTGACCAAGTCCCTTAACCTCTTAAACGAAATGGCTGGGGCACATCTTCTCGAGCATGCTCTTCTTGCAGCCTGCACTGTCTCTTCGTAAACACAAGAATTACATGTTTATTAGCTAATCATCCTTCCCAGTCATTTGTTAACCCAGTTGTGCCTTTTACCTTACTATAACTTACTTCTTAGCTATAGCAACACACTTTTTTTAAATGCTCACTAAATATAAAGTTTGTGTTTGCAAGGCACTTCAGTTAAAGTTGGCGGACAAAGAATTTCCTCAGAATTCCTCAGCCTACAACACATGAGCTTCTCAGGATCATACTGGCCTTATCCACTGGCAGCATTATGTCTTGTCTGCTCTATCCCTCACTGTAACACTTTGGTCCTAACAAAATGCTTTTCCATCTCTTGTCTCCCTCAATATCACTAGTACCAGGCAAAGGCTCAGACGAAGCCACCCTATCTCTCCCTAAACTAACACGGCCCTACACCCAGTCCTATTGTCAAGCTACAAGGATGAGACAGAGATAAGACAGGGTGGGAAACTGACCCAGTGACAGCCAATCAGAAAAGCTTTTGTCTGTAAATCTGACCAGGGGTGATTCATCAGCTACCAATCCCAGAGGCTTTCAATGGGAGAACAAAAAGTCCACTATCATCCCAAAGGCTGTGCTTGGGTTTATTCCCTTATGCAAAGAAAAAAAAAAGAAAAAAAGTTAGGCTAACTGTCAAGAGCAACTTCAGATTTCCCACCAAACAAAGCTCAAGGGAGAAGAGTTTGAAAAGATAAACTAAGTGTATTGCTTCTGTGGCTCTACAGTTACAAAAAGGGTAGAGACAAGTGGTTGCATAATCCAGGGTAACCTGTCCCCAGAAGAATACCCCAACAACCTCATTTCTCTTAAATGTCAACAAAATCATTGTAAATAATCAATTACTGAAAGAATGGTCTCAGCATTCCAATTGCAGGTGAGTCTGATTTGTGTGTCACTTCCTAATGCCCTCCCTGGTTCTTACTATCCATGAGTGTGGGGAAACTTAATTTTTTTTTAACTTGCCCACTCCAAAATATCTTTAAAAATGCAATATCAAGCAAGCTTTTCCTTTCCCTCGGTTAAATTTTTAAAGTTTTATTCCCATAGAATATGGTATTCTTACACTCCTAAGTTTTATAATCCAGAAAAACACCATAATTTGTGCCAGGGAATACAGTGTACAGAAAACCAAGGCCAAGTAATGCGGATAGGTAAGCATTCCAGGGGATGCTAGATGGTGGAGAGATGACCTTCTCCATCCAGAGAAAGCCTCTCACTGCACTTGTCGCAAGGGACTTTCAGAGTTAGAGGGGAATGGTATTAAACAAGGCAAGCAGGAAAGACAAACGAACCCAAAAGCCAAAATCAATGGTCGTTTACAGTACACTAACACAATACTCTGACTATTTTTTCTAGATGTCATTCTCGTAACTGTTTTACTTATTTCACATTCTCATTAGATGTGAAACAGTAGAATCAAACGGACCCTGGAAAGTTGATCTGGAGATCTGAGTTCTAACTGTAGCACCAAGCTCTGCCATTACTATTAGGTATCCTCAGCCCGGTCATTTCTTATTTCTTTCATCACTGACCACTCAACGATTACTTATTACATGTATAATATTTTCCAAATGCTAAGCTCAATGTCGGCTCTGAAAGCCTGCTATGTTCAAGATGGCCTTCAAAGAAGGCATACAGGCAGTTTCTTGCATAGTAATTTCAGTGATTTGTACTCTATGACCTTGCCACCATGACCACATCTGTTTGGATTGGGAATGGGCAGCTGACCCAAACACTACCATCTATTGGCCTTCCAGGAGTTTATAAGATAGCTGATAAGAAATGTCCAAAATGCTTCTCTGGATAATAAATCACTGAACCATTAAAAGAATCTCTCGGGGTGTTAAATGTCAAATATAAAAGAAGGCAATGGGGAGTAGAGTACAATATAAAGGAAAAGAGAGATACAGCCATATGTGTACACGCTGTGAGGTGACAGACATTATGCCTAAGTGTCAACTGAACACAGTGGAGGAACTGGAGCACTGATATCAGTTCTGGGAGCACCTGGGTGGCTCAGTTGGTTAAGCGTCTGCCTTTGGCTCAGGTCATGATCTCAGGGTCCTGGGATAAAGCCCTGTGTCCAGCTCTCTGCTCAGCAGGGCATGTCCCTCTCCCTTTGCCCCTCCTTCTTGCTCATGTGTTCTCTCTCTCTTTCAAATAAATAAAATCTTTTTTAAAAAATAAGCATCTTTTCCAAGAGAAAAAGATTCATCAATTTAATAAAGGTTTATTGCACATTTTTCCATGTGTAAAGACACAAATGAGAGCAAAACAAAATCCATGTCCTAATGGAGTCTACTGAAAGAGCCAGACATTAATCAAATAATCACACTAACTGGTCAAAGCTTGGATGATTAAACCACAGGGAGCTACAAGATGGTACTCAGGGCAGACTTCCTGGGGTGGTGACATTGGCAAGGAGATCTGAAAAAATAAATAGCAATTAAGTGGGCAAAAGTAATTTGAGAAGAACCATGATATCATGGAGACATTGGAAAAATACGGGGCAGAGGAGAGCAAGGTCAATCTAGAAAGTTAGATAGAGGCCAGATCATACCAGGCCTTGTAGGCCATTTTAATGATTTGAGTCTTAATCCCAAGAGCAGTGGGAAGCCATCAAAGGATTCCAATAGGAAGAGACCAGCTGAGATGTGTATTTAAACCGACAGCTGTGACTGTCATGTGGGAATTAATGGGAAGGGTTTAGAATGGAAAGCCCAGTCCAGAAGCTTCTGAAGGAATCCAGGGGAGAGGTGGTGACAGCTTGGACAAGGGGGCTGTATAGTATCCTAAGCATACGGGGCTTCAGGTAGGGGAAAATATTTAATTCCTTTCTGAATACAGACTGTATGGCAAAATCCTGGCACCCAACAAATACTCAGGAAATGGCTGTTGAATAAATGGAGATCAATTCTATAAAGTCAGTGGTCAGTAATGGTTTACCAGGTTTCCTCTTGCAATATGAATATTCCTGTGAGAGAGGCCTAGTGGGAGAATTTCGGGTACTGTGTCACTTTCTCAGAGGAGGTATTTGAGAGTGAGGGCAACTTTTAACCTCTTCAATGAGACCCCATTAGAGGTTCCTTCATCCAAGAGGCAGAGCAGAATAGGGGTTAAGATCAGAAGGTTCTGGAGTCAAATTGACCAAATTCATCTCACAGGTAACCAACTACTCATTGTGTTCAAGCACGATGCTATCTCAGCCCTGTCTCCATTTCTTCCTGTGTAAAGTAGGAATATTAATAGTATGAATGCTTAGCTCAGAGGATTATCATAAGGATTAGATATGTTAATAAACATGATTATTAACCTCACCTAGGTGGCGAGCTTCTCAGGGAAAAGCAGTCTATTAGAAGATAGGGCCTGGGACCTATTACGAACTCAATAAACCCATGCTGTTGACTTCGCACCCTAATCCGTCACCCCCGAATTTGAGGATTTCCTTTCAGCATGTTTGTTTCGGGGCCATCCTTTCTCCCCAGGTCTCCTAACATCTTTTGTATCCTGAAAGGGAACATTCTTCTCACCCTGTAATTATCAGCCTTTCCATCAGCTTCCTCTTTTCCTGTTCCAAACAAAATTATTCAGTCTGCTTACCTCCCCCCCTCCCCCGCCCCCGACAAATCCTGCCTGAATTTCAAAGTTAATTGCTTCTACTTCCATTACACACCTGCCTTGCTTTATTTTGTCTATTAACTTTGTTTTCTTGTAAGTAGATTGTATCTATTCTGCTTGTCCCCTTTCCCTTATTAATGAACTTCCTAGCCCTGGCATCAGTTGAAGAGTTATCCTTCAACCCAGGTTTCTTAAACCAGTCTCCAAATTCTTTGCTGCTTAGGTGATTGCTTTTGGCACCCTCCTTGCTAATTCACCTTTGTTAAGCAACTCTTGTCTCTGAAAACATCCCTTTCTTACAAAGCGCAGGAGGGAATTATTCCTCCAAACAATTTTTTTAACTGCTCTTTCTTTTGAGTGGGCTTTCTTTTCTCCTCCCTTTGAATGTCTCATAACATGCGTCTTCCAGCTAGAATTGCACATTGTCTATACCTCTGGCAGATAAATGAGAGAATAGCTACATCTCCCAGGCACTCTTCCAAACGGAATCAAGTAAAAGCCCACCCAGTTCTCTCCCTGTAGGTGCTTCTAAACATGGGCTGGTTTCCTTCAGGAGGATTAATTCCACCTTCTCCAATTTTTATGCCCCACTGGCATTCCTCACCTTCCATATCCTAATGCTGTATAGGTTGATTGTTCTTCTTCTTAATTCTACTCGTAACACTGATTCTATCTCCTTATTCTGGACCTAGTTTCATGGCTCATTGCGAACTATTCATCTCCCTACCTACCCCCCACAACCTCTTGGATTTCTTTATATAATTCTTAAACAAGCTCCTTGGGCTTTTGTTTGTTTGAAATGTGTTTTTATGTGCTTTTATTTTATCTTGTTTTGTTTTTAACTCCTACTTGTACTTCTCTAGGGGTGGTTACCATGGAAGGTTCCATTTCCAGGGCTCTGGGTTTTCTTTGGCTGCTTTTCTGCCTTCACTTCTGGGTGTTCAGTTTAGTTGATATCTTGACTCAGAATTGATACTGTTTAAATGTGTCTCCTTAATTACAACCAGTTCTGTGGAGAAAGTGGGTACTAGGTTGAGAGCTAAAGACTCTTAGGATGGAAAGAACACTAGGCACTCTCTGGCCCAATCTCCTCTCTACCATGGATGTCTTCCTGCCTGCATTTAGGTACTTCAAGTGACAACAAGCCCACCGCCCCACAAGGCAATACTTTCCACTTTTAGACACATGTTCTACAAAGCACTACCATATCATTAAATGAGGTCCACCTCACTGTAATTTTCACACACACATACCACTCCTGCCTTTGGGAGTTCTATGCAACACATTGGCTTGCCACTCCCCATTAAGTATTTCAGATGTTTCACAATAGGTATCCTAAATCCTTGGCTACTACTCTTTTCCAGGCCAATTATCCCAATTTCCTTCAACTACCAATCAAATTTCTTGGCCTCTACCACCCTTACACTCACCTATAGAGTTCTTAACATGCCAACATCCCTTCTGATCCCCTCTGACCTGGCACAAAGTGCAATGTTTCCCAAGGATCTGACCAGCTCAGAGTATGGTGCAAGGAGGACCATTTTGTTACATTAAGTAGCCTAAAACTCCATTAGCTTTCAGACATCCTTACTTTCTAGTCACTCAAATTGTTTTGTTCCTAATTTTTATATGAGTTATTCTCAAATCAGATGTCCTCTACCCCAGAATAGCACCACTAACGTTTGGAATCCAAATATAAGGCTTTGCACTCAACCTTATTAAACTGCATTTTGTGAATCTTGAGCCATCTTTTCAACTTCTCAAGTTATTTTAAATTCCCACTCTAGCATTTAACATTGTCATTCTGCCTCCACTTTGCTTCACCTGTAGGTTTGGTATGTACTTCTCCTGTATCATAATACAAATCATTAGCAAAAATCTTGACAGAGTGAGGGCCAAGGACACAATCCAGGGAGCCACACTCAGAGTTGATATCAATGAAATAATCAGCACTCCTGACGTTCACCATGTCTAGGAGCTGTCACTCTCTGAAACACACAGCACTGCCCACATTTCTTTAAGTGGTATTCAAAGATAGCATCCACATCATGATTATGATTATAGCTAACATGTATTATGGGTCTGTTATGTTAGGTGTTTTTCTAAGAGGTTTGCATGCATTAGCTCATTTAGTCTTTGTAATAACTCTATGAAATAGGCCATGTTATTATTCCCACTTCACGCATAAAGAAACTAGGACACAGAGCAATTAAGATGCTTGGTCAGATAGTGGTGGCACAAGGGAGTTCAACTTAGTTCTTGAAGAGTCCAGAGCTTGTACTCCTAGTCCCATATTGAGATTCTGTAAAATGACATGCAGAAATAGAAAAATTTTTGACTCTCCTGATTAACCAAACTAGTGCTTTTCAAACTAAGAAATGCAGCTAGCTTAATGTTGATTCTAAGTGAAAGTGAGCTTTTAGCGATCACAACCTCTTTCTAGGTCCTCACAAACCACATCTTCAGTAATCCATAGCTCTCAGTCAGGAGGAGCCAAGTTCTCACCTGTATGACCTCACGATGTGCACTTACTCCTTCTCCATATGTTCCACATGACATTTGCTACCCTCACAGCTTATTGGCAATGATTCAGAGACCATATTTTTGCAAGTTCCTTGGCTACCCTCAGAAGTAATAAACCAATTTAAATACCCTCAGAAATTTAAATATTTCACCTAATACTCTTTTAATCAACCCATCTTTGTTGAGCCTCAATTCTCTTAATCTTGACACCTGTGATCCCCAGCTAACTAACATCCCCCGGTTTTAGAGAGAGAAAGAGAAAGAGAGAGAAACAGAAGTATTTCTAGCATCTTGTTTTCATCTGAAAAGCTTATAGCATCTTTTCCTCATGGTAAGCTTTTCTGTTTTCCTAGGGATTACAATGAAGAATGCCAGTGTGGAAGGGTATTTACTTTCCTGTTCAAAATGTGGTGCAAGGAAAGATTCTTTATCAAAGCATATAGCATGCAAAGACGTTTCATGGACAGAACATAGTTCTAACCAAATATCTCTTTGGACAATCCTTGCAGGAGAAAATGATGCTGTGTGTAGTTCAGCCACACTGACACAGTTTACACCAACTGGTGGACCAGAGAGGGAATGGCCAAGGCAGTCAAAATCAATGGACAGTGATACAGAGCCCAAGGGAATCAGGGAAGCTGAGGGTTCACAGTTACTGGCAGAGGAAACAACAGGAGCCAAAGAACGAACGAAATATGAGAAGATAAGGACCAAAGAAAAGAGGAGAAGAAATAGGGAGAAAGAGATCCCTATGGGCTAAGGTAATTAGCATGGGTCATGGGGATCTTTCAACGGTCAGCTAGCTTACCTTTCCAGCTTCAACTCCCAACACTTTCCTCCCATGACCTCAGTATACACTCATACTGAAATGTTACCCCTAGCTAAGCATCCTGGGCAGCATGTCATGACATCATGACCCTTTGCATTTGTTCATAATTAAAAAGTAAGCAAGTAGAATGTTTGGTGTTGTGCCTAGAACAGAGTAGTTGTGTGGTCTTCATTATCATTTTCTCTGTGATTCAGTGACACTTTACAGAAGGAAAATCTCACTTTTGTTTTAGATACAAACCTGCTTGAAGAGCCTTGCAGAAAATGGCTGGCCTGTGAAAGTCCAAGATTGACCTTGGGATGACCATGAGCAGTGGTATGAACACATGGACAAAACTGATTCAGATGGTCTGGCTAAAGCCTCTCAACACTTATTTCAAGCTTAATATATGCACCCCCATAATATTCCTCTATGAATCACTGTCTACAAACTTTTTTTTTTTTTTTTTATGAAACCACACACACACACATTTGATCCAGAATGTAGTGTTAATTATGGACTCAAGGAGCCCCTTCTGCTGCCATGGTTCCCCCATACATTTTCAAAGAAAATTTCCAACAAAAATTCATAAAAATGTATTTTTATCTTTTTAAAGCAAGCACTTTTGAAAAATAGCTAAATTGGCGGGAACCTAGCAATACAAGTTGTGCCTTGGGTTTGACCTCTTGAAGATCAGGCAAGGAGAGAATGCATAGCTCATGGTTTAAAGAAAAGTACTGAGAAGAGCGTTGTTCACATACTGCTACTAAAACAACAGAAGTCGTTTTTGTCTCTAGAGGTTTCAGGACAAGTTGCATCCAAAAGAAATAAAGAGAGGGAATGTTTTTCCTGGCCACTTGTCTTGTGGCTGGCTCTCAGCATCCTGGCCTGGTGGGGGGAGCATCACGTGACAATCTTTTTGAGGTGGAGAACATGTGAACAGCCCCCTCTCAGATTGTGCTTGTAATCTATAAATTCCAGCCAAGCCAGATTCAGTCTCTCTCCCCAAAACTGTTGCCAGGCATTGACACCAAAAGAATTGTACTGCATAGACTTTTTAAAGAAATCAATTACAAACCTCTTTTATTAGCCAAACGAGTCCAACGACCAGAAATATTTTGTGTGAAACATTCATAAAGCCTGACAGTTGTTTTGCATGACATTTACAGGCCAAGCTTCTTTATGCACCAAGGTAGAATATGATGAATGAAACACAAGTTTTCACAATACACCACATTTTTTTCTCATGCTTCCTCTGTGAAGGATTGTGAATGCTAAAGACTAGTGATGGAGGACCAGAAGCCAAAACAGAATTCAAGGCCATTCTCACTGACAACATTGTAGAGTTACTGAGGGAACAGCAAGACGATTTTTTTTTCAGCATCTAGGAGAAAATATTTAGAAGTACATTGTGCTTCGGGAAAGTTTTGTGAGCTTCAAAATCAATGCAAGTAGGCAGAGGGAAAGAAATGCATTTGAGATCCCTAAAGGGTAAAGCTGAGTTTTCATGTCCGCTAATCAAAAACAGAAAGTTAGAAACACAGAATCTGTGAAGAATTGGGTCATATGCATGAATATCCAACATGCCTCAATTTATCAAGTTTCTGCCAGTTACTGGTGCCTGGGACATGTGATCAAGCCAATAAAAATGACCAGCTGTAACAGACAGGTTCCCCTGTGGGGAAATTCCAGGTCATGTACAATGCTGGACCAAAATCAGTAGAAAAGTCCTGATTTTCTGCAGGAAACCCCTCCATGTCTAAACAGAAGGAAAAACAGGGTCAACGGGCTGAGTGATCCACCCTGCTTGGGCACAGAGGACCCATGCCTTCTCAGCCCTCTCCAGACACTATAAGGAGCTTGTATACACAAAAATGCAATACTGAACTTGCCTGGAGCTCCTCCTTAAGAAAAGCTAGCATCTCAAACAGAATGTGTCTAAAGTTAACTTTATCACCTTTCCTGACAATCTTGTTGCTCTTATGTTCTCTGACTCTGTAGAGACTGACTTAGTTCATCCAAGCTGGAAACCTCTTTCCTCCTGAAGAAATTGTACCCAGTTCTCACCAAGTCCTATTAACTCTATTTCTCAAATGCCTCTTGAACTATCCATACTTTTCCTTTCCATTCTCACTCTCTGGTTTAAATAGAGATACCTCCCAGTTCTGATCACTGACATAGTCTTCAGCGGCTCTCTCTGTCTTTTGTCTTAACCCTTTACCACTCCCACCCTCAATTCACATTTTCTGTCAGGGTTAGCATGAGTCTGAGAAAATATGACCATTCAAAAAGAATTCCTTATAGCTTTTATTTTTTTTTTTTTAAGATTTTATTTACTCATTTAACAGAAAGAAGGATTGAGAGCACAAGCAAGGAGAGCAGCAAGCAGGAGCAGGCTTTCCACCAAGCAGGGATCCTGATGTGGGACACGATCCCAGGACCCTAGGATCATGGGAGAGGATCAAGGCAGATGTTCAACCACTGAGCCAGCCAGGTGCTGCCCCTTTCTGCTTTTAGACACTGGGCTGGGACCTCCAGAAGCCAAACTTAGAAATTCACCCTCTAAGTTGCTAAATTAAAATTCCAATAAAAAATAACAAGCCCACCAGGTCTCTTGTGAAAAAGCTAAGCCATTGATTGGAAAAGTGAGGCATCTTAAAAATAAATAAATTAATTAAATTATTATTTTTTTTAAAAAGGAAAAGTGAGGCATCTTTACTATTGGAATAGGACTGGCTATCTGCAAAAGTTCAGAAGATTTACAGAACCCCCAACCTCATTTAAATCTTATTTGTTCATTTCCTGCGATACCATCTCCTCATTACTGCTGACTGTAGGGCCAGCCCTGGACCTCAAAGTCATCCGAGGGTAAAGTTTAACATCTGAATAAGGAAGAAAGCTATTCCCAGACAGAGATTTCTATTTTTTGAGAATCATGATCTGAATCATGTCATATATTCTGAATATATTAAAACAAAGAGGAGAGAGCATCATTCTGGACTGGGTGGCAACCACGATTGAAGCAGGTGTAATCACCGCAGTGGCAGCACTCAGTGTGCTTTGCCGAGGCAGCTGGCTAGAGAGTTCAAGCCGGTTGCTACACTAGCCAACTGAAACTAAAACCAAACACAGAATCACACTAGGTGATACCAAAAAGCCAAAAAAAAATCATTATTTTATGTAGAAGATACTTAAGACTTTGGGAACAGTGAACGAGATTGGAATGTCAAAAAAAAAAAAAAAAAAAAAAGAGATTGGAATGTCAACCTCCTTCTTCACCGGTCCCTCAAGTGGGTCTAAAAGGCCATCTTTTCCTTTACCATAAGGGAAATATTGGGGAAAGAAGCAATCTAGTGTTTCAAATGTGCTTAACAACTAGGTTTAGTAGGCTGGGACTGTTGGTTATAGGTGATTCAATTGAAATGGAGAAGGGAGGAAGTAGGAAGAAAAGTGGATATAATCATAATAGGTGGAGTGCCTAATTTGGAAATCAGATCTGAGAAAATGATCTGACTAGCAGATTTGTCCTATTTAATCTCAGGGATGTAGGTATTAAGCTGATGGCCTTATGTGATAGGAAGAACCTCCAGCTGTGACCAACAGAGGCTGACCCCAGCCTCCACTAGAGGGTCATGACATCTCCTCAGACCCTGGACTCAACTCAGTTCTCAGGGCCAGAACAGCCAGAGACCAAAAGAAAGGCTGGGTTGTCCTGAGGACCCATGCTCCATGACTACCACACAGCCATACTGTGAATCTTGTTCCTGCACATTACCCAGGTGAAAAGCAACTGTGAAAACTGTGATTTCTTTTGGTCTCTGAGGGAACACTCAGATCTGGAGTCTCAGAATGAAACTTGTCACGGTTCACTTGCCAGACTTTTTTTGGCCAGGTAGGGATGCTTTGACTTCCTTTGTTTTTGCAGTGGGTATAATGAAACTCAAACACATCCTGTGGACATGTCCCCAATTTGTCAGTGAACAGTTGTCATGGATATTCTCAGTAACCGCCAGAATCCTCACACTGGCCTTTTGCCCTTGAAGTAACAGCTTGGTGGGATTCATTGGTTCAACTCTTTCCCACCCAGAGAGTAATGCAGCAAGGCCACTTCCTGGGGGAACCTGAAGAGTCTGGTACAGTTAAAAATTCTCCAAGTGGCAGATATTTGCTTTTGAGGTTGTCCCTGGATTATCCACTGTGGCCTGGCTCAGACGTGATACAGGCAGACACTAAGTGAAAGAGCACTAGGGAATGGAAGTCTTTCTCGGAGGCAAATTAGAAATGATATTATAGGCTATGGAATAATCTTAAGTGGACATTGTATTCTTTACTTTGTGTAAGAAAACAGGTCCAAGGTCATGAACTCCTTTGATTCTTTGGAAGTGGCTATTGATCTTGTCCCATAGCCAAGAACTTGGAAAAAGGAGTGTTGGGGGTTGGTGATAAGAAACTCTAAGAAAGAAGTATGTGAATGGACTTCACAGAATGGATTGAGTCTTGAAAATATGTTATGGCAAGTCTCTTCTGAGCCCACTCCCTGCAGAAGGTGTCTATGAGAGAATAGCCAGATGTTAATGTTCTGACTTCTTTAGTCCTTATAGTAGGTGTACTGGGACTTGGACACACCCTGCAGTCATGTCCCTAGTTTCTCAGTGTGACAAGATCCATTTGATCGATATCAACCATCTTCCTTCTCCAGAAAGCCTGGTGCTTTCTCAATAGAGCCACCAGGAAGAAGGCCACAGTGGCCTGTAGCATATATATATATATATATATATCCCATCCCCACAGCTGACTAGGCTACTTCTACAGTCAAGTACCCAATTTGACATTAGTAAAGTGATTGAGATCCCATGCCATAGTTCAAGGAAACCAGCTAGAAACCAACTAGGGGCAGGTCCTCCTGAGCCCCTAAATTGCAATGATCTATTCTTACTGAAATGGGGATGAGTTTTTCATGTTATGTTATGAGAAGACTTTTTTTCTCCTCTTTACTCTTTGTCTTTAGTCCCATTCTACTGGATATAGAGAATGTTATCGGTGGCTAAATTTCAGTGTTATTCTATATGCTGAAAAATATCATCTCATTAAGCAACCAGAAGCAGAATAAAATATGCTCTTTGCCTCAGTGAGCATCTGATGACATAGGGAGATAGAATTAAACCAGAAAAAAAAGAGGAAAGGACAAAATTGATGAGGATTAAGAAAGGACTCTCAGGAAATAATTGCTTCTGGGAGGAAAGCCGGCTGAGCATCCAAGAATTCCAGAGGGGGATGCCAACCAAGAAAAGAATCTGAGCTCCGTAGAGGGATGTTTATGTGCGCAGAATGAAGCTGGGGGGCATGTCACGGTGGGGAAGTTGCAAGAAGAAGGTGTATGTGGGAAGACTTGAGGAGGATACATCAGAGATTGTGTATAGAACTAAACCTAGGGTTGGTGATTTTCCATCTGAAGACAGACTCAATTCTAAGACCTGGAATGTCTCTTCCGTTTTGTAGGAAGTATGCTCGCAAAATCGTGTCATCTGAAACGCTGCTGAAATGTACTTTAAAAATCCATTCTTTTCTGCATTTTAATACCACATAATCAATTTTGAATTCTCTAGATTCCTAAGGAAAATTTCTTGTCACTCCAGATGCTAATACTTTTGTAAGAGGAGGCTTTATTAAAAGTTGATAAAAAATGCAAGAGAACAAACAATATTCTGCTTTCCATTGCATTTCCTTTCACCCAAAGTCTTTAAAGCACTTTGAAAATATTAATTATATTTCTGAATAGCTATAAAATAATATGACTCTCCCATCATCTATTTTTGTGACCAATGAGAATAAAATGCAGAGCAACATAACTATCAACTTAAGTAAATGAGAATCCTGGATCCAAGGCTAAGAACCACAACATCACTGTACAAACCAGAACATGCAAAGGAAAGGAAACTAAAGATATAGGTCTGGCAGACTGAAAGAGTCACATTCTTTTCTCCTTCTCAAAACACAGAAGATTCACTTAACATTTAATATTGTCTTCATCTGCGATACAGGCATAATAATACTGAATGAGTGGGACGTGTATATATCCTCAGCTAGAGAGATGGCAGAAAAGGAAACTTTCCTCTTTTCCCAAATTATTTGTCTTTTGATGATAAGCTTTTACCAACAAGACACATTTTGGCAAGATATACTTTTCCCAAATAAAAAGGGAATGAGCTGCATTCGCCTGAATGAGAAATACGAATTGTCCCTTTTGCTATTACTCCTCTCTATAATGTTGTCAACTCACACCCTGTAATTTCCAGGAGTATTGATAGGGAAGTTAGAGCCCTAACTCCTAGATGGAATGGATTCCTTTGCATCCAGAGTCCCTCTGCATTTTAATCCAGCTCTTTTTAAAGAGCATTCTTGAATTCCTAGAATAGTGTTTCACAGTTGGTAGCAGGTGGCAGGGTAAGTGAACTTCATGCCATGGCAATATTTCCTCCCAGCAATTACAGTGTTAAGTTATGAGCAAACAAGCCCTTCTTAAAATGAAGAGCTCTGCAAAGTGACCACTTAATTAGGGGCATTCAAATCCCTTGATGCCTTGGTTAATTCACTGGCCCCCTTTTTTTGACCTAAAATAAGCCATCTAATCTGAAACATGAGATTTTTTTTCCGGGCCAATGAAGCCACAATTTGTCACTCAGGTCATTTAGTGCCACATATTGCCATCAGTCTCCCTAATGTAGTGCAAAGTCATGGTTACGACATTTAGGTTTTCTGGGTAGCCAATTTTAATGAGGAATAAATAATTTCTCCTGTTCAGCTAATACCTGCTGGTGTAGAAAGGTAATCCAAATGTCACTGCTCCATCTCCTTATTGCGGAAAAAGAGTAACGAGCAACATCTGCTTTGAATATGTTCCTGGGGGAAAAGTCTTGAGGTCTCTCTTCTAATCACAGAATGATCTGTGAGAGCTGGGAGAGAATCCAGGGGCCTGTTGGACTCCAATGGTCAGAGTGTCACTAGAACAACGACAAAACAAAAATCAAGAAGCTCTGGAGAAAAAAAGGCTGTACCATCATTGCTGTACAACACGTGTGCACATTTCTGCTCAAAAAAGTAGACGAGCACTCAGTAGGAAACAGCACACAACAAATGTGTTTGTTGCTGATCTTTAATAAACAGTGGTAATAAGATGGGCTTTTAGGGATAGTTTTGGTTCCTTCCAGCTTTCGCTTTGTCTACAAAACTGGTGAGAATTCAGGCAGGATGGTCATAAACGGATAAATTTACAACCTAGCCTCTGTAAAGTACCCACCTCAAAGGCCACATCTTACCACATCTTGCCTTAGTGCTATGCTCATCACCTGTGCTGCCAGGGGGCTTCAGGTCAGAGGCTACACAGAGTTTCTTACAGCCAGTGGGGATCAGCTTTTTCCCATTTATCAGAAGGCTAATGGCTTGTCTTTATTTCTTGGCTTTTTACTTTGCTGAGATGTCTGGCTCTTTATTTTTATTTTTTTATTTTTTACTCCTTTTTGGAGCATATGCTCAGACTTCTCTAGGTTCAGAAACATAGAAATAAACTCAGAAGATGAAGAAACATAATGTGACACTCTTTGAGTCTTTGACATCCGCTTTTTCTGTTGTGCTTTTAATTTGGTCTTTCCTCCATATGAATTTGCAATGGACCAATGTTTAAAGTAAACAAATGAAAATAGGGCGTCTTTCAAATCCTGTCACCTACTGTAATATACAGCTGTCTTTAAGAATAATATATATTACATACGTGAGGAATACAAAGCCAAGACTTTTATGCTTGTATAAAAATGGAGAAACTTAATCAGTTGTTTAAGCTGATTGGGAATTATCAAAAAAAAAAAAAAAAAAAGAAAGAAAAGAAAAGAAAAAGAAAAAAGCTTTGTTCTCTTTACTTTAGGTTTCAGTATTCATTGAGGACCTGTATTACTGAGGGTTATCTAAGTTAGGTTGCAATACAAATGTAAAGAAAAAAATTCTAAATTTCACTGGCTTAGAACAATAAGTTTACTTATTTGTTTTGGGTTTTTAAAAAACATTTTTAAGATCACTCTTGTGGTTCAGATGGCTGCCCTGGGTAGCTCTCCATGATACTAAACTCTCTTACTCCTATACTATAAGGAAGTCCCTACAACACTTGCATCAAAAGGCTAATGTAGGGAAAGATCTCCAGTCACTGGTTCCATGCTGAATCTTTCCTTGTGAAGTAATGGCTAATTTTGGTCACTTTTCTTATTAAGGTCATCAATTAAGTCTCTCATTAAAACTAATTTCAAAAGTGATTTTGGGAGGGATGGCAGAGAAGATAACTAATTATCTCATACTATTCTCTGATTATTTGTGAATTTATCAGGTGATCTTTTACTTGTATCTATATATTTTTTTCCAGATTCTCCTGGGCTTTTTTGTTTGTTTTATGACAGGCCATTTCCTCTTCTGGATATGGATGCATAAGGCTCCACCTTTGTTTAGAATAGACTTCCCAACTTACTTTTCTCTAAAGAAGAATGAACTTCTCCATGTTCCCCAACTTGTCTGTGACTTTGCTCCTCCTAGATTGTAATTCTCTTGTTATTCCTGAATAAAGCCATCTTTTGCTGGTAAAATAGGTGGCAGGGTTTTGTTTTTGTTTTTGATTGGTTTTGTTTTTTTGTGGGGTTTTTTTGTGTGTGTTTTGTTTTTGTTTTATTAATCATTTTTAAATAACCTTAAGTTTTACTTTTAAGGTTAACACCTGATACAAGTGAAGACACTAAAAGAAAACTATAGACCAATATCTTTTATGAAAATCACAGAAATATGAAATAAAATACTAGCAAGGCAAACCTGACAACAGTAAAAAAAATTATACATCACAACCAAATTGGATTTATATCAGGAATGCAAGATTGGTTTAACACCCCAAAATCAAGTAATATAATATACTGTATTATGAGAATGAAAAACCAAAAACAATTCTCTCTATAGATGAAGAAAAGGCATTTGACAAAATCTATACCCTTTTGTGATGAAAACACTCAACAAAATACTCAATCTGATAAAGGGCATGTACAAAAAATCCAGAGCTGACACCATACTTAACAGTGAAATATTGTATGCTTTTTCCTAAGATTATGAACAATACACAGGATATCTACTTTCACCATTTTTATTCAACTTTGTACTAGTGGTTCTAGCAGGGCAATTTCGGAAGGACAAAAAAAAAAAAAAAATCTAAGTACCCAGATTGAAAAGAAAGAAGTATAACTATCTCTATTTGGCAGACGACATGATCTTGTACATAGAAAATCCCAAAGAATACACTAAAAACTAGTACAACCAACCAAAGAGGTTGGGAAGTTTTCAGAATACAAGATCAGTAAACAAAAATCAATTCTATTTCCATACACTAGCAATGAAACAATCTGAAAATGAAACTAAAAAACAATTCCACTTATAATACCAAGTAGAATAAAATAATAAATTTAGCAACAGAAGCTCAAAACATATACTCTGCATTACAAAATATTGTTGAAATTTTAAAAGATCTAAATAAATGGAAAACACCCCTTGTTCATGGATCAGAAACCTTAATAGTGTTAATGTGGCAGTATTCCCCAAGTTGTAGATTCAGTGCAGTCCTGTCAGGATGCTGGCTGGCTGGCTGGCTTGATTGACTTTTAGAAATTGACAAGCTGATTCTGAAATTTTTATGCATTTGTAATGAATGCAGAATAGCCAAAACAATTTTGACACAGAAGAATATTGTGGGAGGGCTCACACTTCTTTAAAGATTTTATTTATTCATGAGAGAAGGGGGAGGGCAGAGACAGAGGGAGAGGGAGAAGCAGGCTCCATGCAGGGAACCTGACATGGGACTCGATCCTAGGTCTCCAGGATCAGGCCCTGGGCCAAAGGTGGCGCTAAACCAATGGGGCTCACACTTCTTAATGTTAAAACTCACTGTGCAAAGCGACAATAATCAAGAAAGTATGGTGCTGGCATAAGGACAAACATAGATCAATGGAATAGAATTGAGAATCCAGAAATATATCTGTGTGCCTATGGCCAACTGTATGGTGCCAAGAATAGGTTAAAAAAAAAAAAAAAAAAAGGAAAAGAACAAATCTGAACTATATGGCATAAAATAAGTCAGGTAAAACCCTAACGGTAAGATTATTTCATAGTTGTGACCAGCTCTGGGCTCAGTTTCATCTATTTTGAATTCCAACAAGACATTCTAAGATGGCAAGCATCCCATTGTGATTAGTTGGGACACTATTTCTGTGTGGCACTCATGCCTTCTCACCAGGAAGAAATACCAGTTATTTTTGGTTTTGCAGAGGCAAAGAATAATACTTTCCAACTGGCTTTCTGGGTTGTTAAGAAACCAATTCTTCTCACTTCAGCATCAGTATAGGCAACTCCTTGAAGAAGAAAGGGGTGGGAGGGTATAGCTTAAGTCTTCCTGAGGCTAAAAGAAAGAACCAAACTCATTATTTCCCTGGTAAAGTTAACGAAGTCTTAATCAACAATCAGAAAACATTTTTCCCAGGCAGCCCAGGTGGTTCAGGGGTTTAGCGCTGCCTTCGGCCCAGGGCCTGATCCTGGAGACCCGGAATTGAGTCCCACGTCAGGCTCCCTGCATGGAGCCTGCTTCATGTCTCTGCCTGTGTCTCTGCCTCTCTCTGTGTCTCTCATGAATAAATAAATAAAATCTTTAAAAAAGAAAAAAAAAAAAAAGAAAATGTTTTCCCTTTCAGAATTGTGGCTTTGGCTTCCTGTAGCCTCAGGAAAGCTTTGTCTTTCTAGAAACAGAGGGCAGAGCAGCCACTTCACCAGTCTTAGCCCCTGAGCTGAGGCTCAGCATGAGAAGTCACTTGTTTTAATCAAAGAAAAAGCTATCTTTTTTCTATGATTAACCATAGTTATTTAGCACTGTAGTTAAACCCAATGTTTTTCTGAACACACAATATTCAGGAAAAAGGAGAAAAAGAATTAAATAACGCAGAGGCTGAAAGTGATTTTCACCTGAATCCCTCAATATTCATACCACTTTCCCAGGGAGTGTTTAATTCTAAATGTTACTTAGTTATTTTCCAAGGTAAAAAAAATGATAGCAGCCTGTCTGAGGATAAACAGAACAAACTTCATTAACATACCACACCCACACCCCCCAAACTTCTGCCCACCTTCCTCTGGGCAAGTGTGTCTTTGCCCAGAAGCCAAGAGAAGGACATAGGTGCCTAAACATCACTCTTATAAGCATTCTTTACATTCCTTACATTTTAAATATATCAGGTTCAGGGGGAAGACCAAAGAAAGGTCTGCCCTTTTATTAAATAGGGTGAGTGATAATGGACAATGTTAAAAAGGATTTCCATGTCATTTTTTATCTCAATTCTCCATGGAGAGGTCAATTCTAGTCTGATGATCAGGGCACGGACTCTCTGCGGGGGGGGGGGGGGGGTGGAGGGGGGCGGGCAGAAGTCATAGCAGAGAAAGGAGAAAAGTGAATCCAGAGCTTTCACATTTAAAAAAATGCTCTCAAAGCAATAGGCAAGCTTTGCAGAAAAGGCTTTGCAGAAAAGGCTAGAGGTTTTGAAGGCTCTGCCAGGTAGTGTTTTAGAAAACTCAAGGAGACTATGTGAAACACCTGTAAATAAGACACTATCAAGTCACTAACAATCTCAGGCTTCCTTAAAACATAAAATAATCTATATGGAAAGAATTTGAAAGGATCACAAGGAGTAAAAACAGCATCCAAGAGAGTGGTCTCAGACCCTACTCTTCCAGTCTTTAAGAAGTAGAAAATGATAGACATCTTTTGGCCCCATGAAAGCTGCCCTTCATTCCAAGATCAAATGTGGGAGACAGTATTGTGGCAGGCTTATTCATAAGCTCCCCAGTACCACAGTCTGGTGCTTCTAACTCTCAGAAATACCAGTCACACTGGGCCATCAACCAGGGTAAGTGGGCTCCCCTTCCACCAAAACCTGGAAACCAAATGTGTACTTTGTGATGTGTTTGCACACTGCTGACCCAGGCCCAGGCCTTTGATGACCAAGTAAGGAGAGTAGACCAAGAAGTAGATCCCTGTTGGATCAGAGGAGAAGAGTCCTACATTTCCTAAAGCCAAGATTAGGGGAGTAAAGAAGAGTGTTTGAGTTTACTTAATCCAAGATTCAGCAGGACAGCTAGTAAAACATGGTAGTCAAGAGTATGACTCTTGTTCCAGATAGATCCTTCTCCGTTTGAATCTCTGCTGGGTACTCCATAAAATCTGGGCCCAGAGCTCCCATACTCAGCTTCTCTGTACCATAGTCCCTCATGTACAGATGGAAATAATAGAAAATACCCCTCAAAGGTCCTTTTTTGAGGACTAAACAGGATAGTGTACATAAGAGCACAGCACAGGGCATTACTCTGATAGATTCTCAGTAATTGTTATTGCCCTAATGTTCCTATTACATGATAAGGGGGGCATTATTCAAAACAATTCTCCCAATCTTTCCTGTTTGAAGCCTCACCTCCTGTAGCACATTCTGATTTTGAATAGTTTTAACATAAAAAGTATATAAAGTCTTCTCTGGGAGATGGGAGTCCTTCTCACTGGACAGAGGTCTCTTTCTTGTGATTGTTTCAACCATCCACTCAAGGCTTATGTTCTGAAATCCCCGTTCAGATTTGAAGGAAAGAGTAAAAGGTATCTTTCCCTTCCTTTTCAGACTCATGAAGATGAATTACAGATCTCTTCTCAGAGGGAAAAAAGGCAAATTATGTTACTTAAAGGATAAAGACCCAGCTTGTCAAATTGGAAAAGGTAGATGTTCTTTTGGAGGAGTGGAGAGAATTGGGGAGGGAGAAATGAGATAAAGGAAGAGCAGGCCTACCAGTCTGGAGAGAAAGCATGGGAGTGTGAATCTGCACCAGTGTTGGTCCATCGAGGCAACACCTTCTAGAACACTGATGTTCAAATGATCTTCATTCCCCAGACTTGACTCTCCACTTGACCCCTGGACCCTGGCAATTCCTACCTTTGGAGCAAAATACTGCTGAGGGCTGAGGACTCTCAGCAACCCTGGCCTCAGTAAATTAAACTGCCACATACTGCCCTTGGGTCCTAACTCCTGACACGGGGCTCAATATAGCTCCAAGATTAGAGTCCTACAAAGTCCTGCTGATTTGAGATTGAACCTTTAGGAGAACACATTTGGGTACTGTTTTTCTCACATAGAGAAACTGTGTTACTCTGATGGGAGAAATGATGGAAATCGGGATGGACAAAAATTTTAAGAAGTGCCTACAATGTCTCAGGTACTTGGAATATTTAATCTGCGTAAAACATTACAGTTGGAGCTGTTTTCTACATTTTCCAGACAAGGAGCAGGCTCACTGAAAGTCAAAGCCAGGCTTCAAATGCTGGATTCCAGATCCTTTCTGGTACTTTCCACCACACTGATTTGCCACCACCACCACCCCCACCCCATGGAATTACTGCAAGCTGGGTTTTCTTGCTCTGTTTCTAGCACTTTTATGACCTTTTTCTCACTTATAAAGTTTGGAGATTGGAAAAGGTTCACCTCAAAGTTACTTTCCAGCTCTGCCGTTTATTAAAAGGAAGGGCCTTCCTACAATGTGGAGGCCTGAGGATAACAGGATTCTGTCAACGTTTGGAAACACCCTGCCCCCTCAGTCGGGGCGGGAGACAAAGCTGGGATCCATGGGGGAGCTGGTCGTGGGCTGAGAAAGCAGGCAAGTGTGAATTCTAATCCCGGTGCTGACACTGACTTCCTCCTAATCCTCACGGTCACTTTGTTTCTGAGTTTCTATCTATTCAACAAGGTTAATAGGACTCATCAATCTCCCAGGAGGGTGTTCACGTCTGCTCAGCATTTGCAAGGAGCTAAAGCCTCATTTCTGAGGGCCTGTCATGGTTGTAACGTGGGGATACCCTAAGAGACAAAAGTCATGAATACTCGGAGGCAAGTTGTTGAAAATGGCATTAAAAAGATAACATGTTTGAACCTGCTCAATTATTGCAAATATAAAAGTCATTTTGAAAAGCGGTAGTTCATTATTTGTTCAGCTATTAGGAGCAAAGTTACATAGCTCAAGTCCAACCTAAGAGGTTCTAGAATACCAGACATTTTGGAGTTCAACAGCCCCCTCCCCAAAGCAATGTAATATTTCTTTCTTTATATAATTTTTACCAACAGAATAATAGCCTGAACTGGAACACAGGATAATCTTTTGCATCTTCATTTAAGCGGTTAATGTTGTACCCTGACGAAATGTTCCGGAAGACATAGAATCATCCAGAACTTGCAAATGTGTCAGAGTTTGAATGGGTGGAAATAGCCAAGCTCAACAGGAAATTTCGTTTCTATACTTGTCTATGAGGTTAAACAACTTGCCGGGTGAGCTTCATGTTGTCATGCCTTTTTGTAGGTGAACATATATATCTATAGTCATTCGTGTGTTGCTATGGAATGTGCTCCCAGAGCCTACAGCTGTTAGCACCAGGAAGTTTCTCCTAATGGGCTGTGGCGGTTTTGCCTGCCATGGAGGATGGGAGAGAAGAGCATGGGCCAGCCAGCTGTGCACCTGCGTTCCTAGTTCCTCTAGCCTGCACAGTAGGGAAAGCAAAATGTCCAGATGCTCTCTGTACCTCCTTACAATCCCGAGATGGATCAAGTTTGCATTCCCCCTTAAGAATGGTGAGATGCGGGATCCCTGGTGGTTCAGCAGTTTGGCACCTGCCTTTGGCCCAGGGTGCGATCCTGGGGTCCCCAGATCGAGTCCTGCGTGGGGCTCTTGGCATGGAGCCTGCCCACCCCCTGCCGTCTATCGTGAATAAATAAAATCTTAAAAAAAAATAGTGAGATGCCCTTTGCTTTCATTTTATGCAGATCTCCCACATATTTTTTTTAAGCCTGCACTGAAGGCCCCAACTGCCTTTCTCAGGCTGTGATAAATCAAGAACTTCTTTTTCCCATTCCGGACTCCATTCTGCCATCACGGTAGCTATACAAACCACAGCTCTAAGCAAACAAAAGAATTTTTCATTTTCTCTTTCATTCAATAAGGCTCCACTTTCTGTCACCCTACAACCTTTTGACCTGTGTCCTAATGGCACTGGTCACTCAAGGGCAGAAGTTCAGCCGTAGGTTAAGTCTGTGTGTGTTTATGTTGAGGAGAGGCCCTGTTTGCACTCACTTCCTGTTGTCTGTGCCTGCACAATGTAATTGCTCTCCCAGAGCCCTGGGATCCCACCTGCTGAGTGAGCTCCTTCCCCTGAAAGTTAGGTTAAAAAAGAAATTAAAAAAAAAAAAAAGGTTAAGGTTTCCCTTCTTCCTTCCCATCACCAAGTCCTCTTGTCTTTGCTGTAGCTGAGCTGACATCAGCCCAGTCCTACCTGAAGAAGGTGGGAGAAATAGGTACTATGACAGAGATTATTCTCTTTGGTTTCAACAGTTCCCCAGTTTGCATTTCCTAACATCTATTGGTCCATGAACCCTGAAAGTTGCATTGCAAAATACTTTGGATTGCTATTTTTCAGTGTTTCAAACTAATGGGAAACCACATATTAAATAACTGAAGCTGGGCAACCCAGGTGGCTCAGCGGTTTAGCGCCTCCTTCAGCCCAGGGTGTGATCCTAGAGACCCAGGATCGAGTCCCACGTCAGGTTCCCTGTATGGAGCCTGCTTCTCCCTCTGCCTGTGTTTCTGCCTCTCTCTTTCTGTCTCTCATGAATAAATAAATAAAATCTTATAAATAAATAAATAAATAAATAAATAAATAAATAAATAAATAACCAAAGTACCACCGAAACAGACGAAATAGGGAAGGTTCTATTTTATTTTATTATTTTCTTAATAATAAATTTATTTTTTATTGGTGTTCAATTTGCCAACATACAGAATAACACCCAGTGCTCATCCCGTCAAGTGCCCCCCTCAGTGCCCATCACCCAGTCACCCCTACCCCCCGCTCACCTCCCCTTCCACCACCCCTAGTTCGTTTCCCAGAGTTAGGAGTCTTCCATGTTCTGTCTCCCTTTCTGATATTTCCCACTTATTTTTTCTCCTTTTACCTTTATTCCCTTTCACTATTATTTATATTCCCCAAATGAATGAGACCATATAATGTTTGTCCAGAAGGTTCTATTTTAAATAAGAAAGTCACACAATTTCCCTCATAGGATTTTCCTATATGCCCACTCTTTCCCTCCCCTGCTATTGCACTACTCCCACATCCTACAAGATTGCTTCCGGCAGATCAACACTGTAACTGCCACCGGTATTTGTGTTAAACAGCTTACTGGTTATAAGAAGTGGTGCTGTGTGTGAACATTCATTTGCTCACACATTTGTGTAATCTACCCAATATATCCATTCGACCATCCATTTCTTCCTCTTCTGGGCAGTCCCAAACTCCAGAAAGTGAACAAATGTGAACTACCATGAATAATAGTGCAGTATGGCTCATATAAGGGGGAACAAAGGGTAGGTGAACACTAGACTGGAAAAAGGATGTAGTGTTCATCCACCGTTCATCCTGAAGAAATGTGGGATCCACGCTGTGGCTTATATCCTGTATTTCCCTTAGAACTTCTCTGTATAACCCATACCACATGGGCGGTCATTGTGTACACAGTATGGCAGTGCCTTCCAGGGACTCCATTCCCCCACATCCAAGTGGCCCCTGAAAGATACCACAGAAAGGATATTTAATTTGGTACTTCTCCAAAAACACTGATTTACAATCTCTGCTGATTCTCTTTCCCTTCCATGTCTATATGACAGACTCAAAGACCAACAATGCACATGTAATTAACTACTTGACCTCTGCTCAGCTATGTGGACAGATGATATGCAATGCTTCCTTCCTTCTTTTCCGTTTTTGCCAGGATTCCAAGTTATGTGTGTCCTTCTATTGCTCAATCTCTTGTTTCGTCTTCCCCCATATGGTGTGACAGATCACTACAACAGACCATTATGGATGGGCTCCCGTGTGGAAGGCTGCCCTACTGAGGCAGATTAATGATCCTTCTGGAGTAGTGCCACATTCTGTTTTCCAGAATGTGGAGGCCAAATCCGGATGCTACCGAGGAGGATATAAAAAACCCATAGACACTTAATTGTGCAATGTTATACTTCCCAATGCCAGCTGGTGATCAAATTATGAGATGAAACAAGAGGATTTATAATCCTTGAAATTTCATCTGAGCCTGTGTTGTCACAGAGGCAGTCCTTACCATATGGCCCATCCTTTTTGCAAGGTTCCAAGAAAACCACCAGGGCATTGGGTGCCAAGGGTTAATTTCATTTTGTCTGTTTACTTCCTATTATAGCAAGAGATAAGATGCAATGAAATACTCCCATTCCATTTATTACTTTTTCTTTGAATCTATGTCCTCTTCAAATATTAAGTGGTTCTCTCCCTAAAATATGTAACTCTTCTCAAAATGGTTTCACATTTCTTACTGTAAATCTTTCTTCATACAGCTGTTCCTTGTTTTTTGTCTGAACTGTCATATTTTCCTTACATAGGATTTTGGTCATTATCCTCATTCTTGTTTACTATAAGCAATTCCAGAACTTTCATGGTGACTGAGTATTTTTCCCATCTCTCTAATTCAGGGATCTTTGCCAAAATATAAGTATACGGGATCATTGTTCACTACTTACAGTTTTGTCCCAATATCAGCAAGCAAATAAACTCATGTACCTTTCCCCCATATCTGAGTACCGAACTTAGGAGACAAAATATCTTATTCAAGATGTAAATGGTAAACCTAAGGTATTTAGGAGATGCTATCTAAAAATTGGTGAGTTAAATTTTAGATAAAAAAGTAATCACGGATCTTCAAAAGGTGACATAGCAAAGGAAAATAATTGCCAGCCTGGAGAAGACCAAGATCCCTTCAGTTGGACTTCATGGATTAAGTGTTGCCCAAAGGTAGAGCTGTGCAGAGTTGCAGATACTTTTAGTAAACAAAGAGTTTTGAAGGAGCAGGAAAACAGCCATTTAATACCAAAGGCATAGATAATAACCTGAATAAACCACAAAACTAAAAATGCAAAAAGAAAGTGAGAAGACTATTGTTAATGAAATTGAAATATTTGTTGATTTAATGGAAATCATATAAGGAACTCATGAGTTCATCATAAAAGGAATTACATTCAGGCCAGAAAGGACATAAAGAGAGAAAAATAGTTTATACCCTTGGAAATCCAACTAGAGACTCCAGACAGTATAGACAAATAAAAGTGTAATTAAGGAGTTATTCCCCACTGACCATACTCTTATATCTGGTGTCAGAGAAGAGGAGGATGGAGAGAAGTTACCATTAAAAGCAGACTAAAGCCATACTGATGAATTTAAATCCTGGCTCTGCCATTTACTAGCTGAGCAATGTGGACAACTTACTGGCCTTCTCCATGGCTCAGTTTCCTTATCTGTAAAATGGTGATAGTAGTAGTATCTACCCCAAAAATTGATTATGAGAACTAAATATGTGTGTATTCTAAAGTGTTCCTGACACACAGGAAGTACCATGCAAGAATTTGCTGTTGAGTCAGTGTTACTATTGGACAGAACTAAGAAGCAAGAAAACACTATAACTATTTTTACCTTTGTAAAATCCACTGGCTTAGGGATAGCAATAAAACTTTGGACAACTTTAACTGCATTTGTGGGATGGAAAAGGAGAGAAGAGCCAAAAGGAGAAGGGAAGCATGGGGATATATTAAAAATAATTTCTGTATGGTTTAAATTTTTTCCAGAGCTCCATCCAACCAGACCCTTTATCCCCACATTTTTTAACACCTCAACTCCCTGTAATGGGGACTAAATATTCAAGTCACTGCACACATTCAAGGATGTGCTTCGGCCACCCTCCTGGAAACCACCTAAGGTATTTGCTATCTGTAATAAAACTTTTTTTAAAAAAACAGATTAGGTCCCAGCCCTCAAACCTCTACTTAAGGTTTCCCCTAATCTAGAAGGAGCTAAGATTTTGAAAAGTAGAAATGGATAGAAAATGTTGTCGCTGTGATAAGGAGAGCCTAAGCAAAGGAACAACAACAACAAAAAGGAAACGAGAGTAAATCCAGAGAACATGTGAACTAGCACACAAGTACCCATGTAGTGTGAAGGAGCAAGGGAGATGGGACTGGACAGACATGGTGAATGCCAAGGTGAGAGTCACTTAACCTGGGGGGCAATACCAGAGGATGTGGGGATCTGTGGAAAATACTTGATGGTGTTCATAGTGTAGAAGCAAAAGGTTTAGGAGTCAGAAGACCTGTTCACTAACTAGATAGCCTTGCTCATGCCCCTTAGCTTCTCTAGCCCTCAGTCTCCTTATTGTTTCAATTTTTAAAATATGTATGGAACTTCTGCAATGTGCCAAACACCATGTGAGGCCTCTAAAGGATTCACAATGGAACAACAGCATCTATGCAATTAAAAGCTGGACTGAAAGACCTATTCTACACATCCCAACTCTAATATATCTGATATGACAATCAGGCTCCAGCCAACTAGATTCCCAACCCAGTTAATGAAGGACAGCCAAAATATTCACCAAATGTTGTTGCATACAGTCTGTAGACTATTGAACTCTGAAGAGTTTTGTTAAGATCTACTACCACTGGCCTGGCAATCATTTTACTTTTTCCAGGTGAACAGGTGAAGAAAACTTGATAAAGAGTGATTGATTCTCTATACTGCCTGAGAAATTAATTACATATGAGAATGGAAAAAAAAATTGGAAGTGCAATATATAATAATCATCAGAAGGTACGTACGTTATCTTGTCTAATTTTAATCAACTTTTGAATGATAGAAATAGAGATTTAACTGGTTGGTTGATTAATCCTTTTTCAGTTTGTGTGCTTCCAAGTGATCTGTAATTTTTTCAAATGTCTTTCTCCTTTCAAGAATCCCTGGCAAGTTGACATACATATGGTGAACATATGGCCTTCTCCTAATTGATTTAATTCAAAAGAGGACCCAGGGGAAAGCTCTGAGCACTATCTGTTTGAGAGCTTTGGGGAATGTTTATTTCAGAGTGAAGGGTATAAGTGCTATACCATCAGAGCAGTGCACTTGAAATAGTACCCACACATGGTCGGAAGTATCAATGATATAAATCATTAGGATAATTTTAACTCAAAGTCTCTGAATTGGCAGAACAATGTAAAAATATATTTTTAAAGAAAACTGGGAGCAATTGTGATGTTTATTTCAAGAAATTAAAAACACAGCTCGTACTAAATCTCCCCACTTGTAAAACTGTCACTCTCCAGGTGAAACTGCGTTGCCTAATTAACCTGCACCATCCATTTAGAGATCAATTTGCCTCCATTCCAGCATGAGCCTATGTTTGCCTAATGCATCCTCCACCTGATAGAGATAATTGTGTAGCTAAACTACTGCGGAAGGGATGGCGCAATCGACTGCATTCCTTCCCTACAGACTGCTATAAATAAAGCCATGTGTCTCTCGTCTGTTTGCTAAATGGCTCCTAGATGATAGTAATCCAGCTGCAACAAAACCAAAACCAAATTGAGTTCACTCTCTTTATTGTCCTCCCTGGGTTGGTTCTAACAATAAAGTCAAAATACCTGTCATTAGCTGATGATGACCTGATTGATTTGGAGCTTGTTTGAATCCTTAACACGGGGTCACAGGACCAAATTTTTAAAATGTGACATCTGGCCATGGCCCTATCAATCTTTGTGTCAGCAATGCCAATGCTCTATGCCAAAGTTTATTTTGCCGTGTGACAAAAATAAGGGGCATACTAGATAATCTTGAGGCAGGCACAGGACATTTACATATTTATATACATTTAATAAAGTGTGTGTGTGTGTGTGTGTACAAATGCACATATTTTATATATTATATATGTCTTCCTTTGTCTCTCTAGCCCTCAGTCTGACACAATTCTAATAAATGTTGAATGAATGAATGAGTAGGCACTTATATGGTTTACATAAATAGCCATCCAGTGAGTAATTTTATAGTGGCAGTAGCACTAGTAATACTATTACTACTAAAAATAATATAGCTACCATTAGTTGAACTTTTACAAAGTCCAGACACTAATGAAAATGGGCTTTGAACTAAATACTCCATCTTTTTAATCCTGACAACGATGCTATGAGAGGGAACTTGTTATTCCCCAGATTATAGATTAGGGAATTGGATGTGAGGAGGTTAAATAATGTGCCTAAGGACAAATAGGTAGTAATACAGAATCCAAATTATCTGCTTGTAACCACCAAGCTATTTCAACTCAGGGAGTACATTGTCATTTCATGAGATTTTGTTGGAAGGCTTAACACTATTTTTGTTGGAGCAGTATGATTTCACTTATAGCTTCCTCCTCTACTCGGAGTTAATTCAATCATATTAAATTGCTCTAGCAAATTGTTAATGATCCCATATACATAGACTATAAAATAGAAGAGGTGGGGATGGTGGCCTCTGATTCTGGAGAATGGATTGCAGTCAAGAACAGAGACAAGAGTAATGAAAATACCATGTCCATTTCCAAATGCCTGAGCAATCCTCAGAAAAATTATTGTACCTAATTAGCAACCTTAGGGGCCTCTTCAAATCTTTTGCAATGGAGTATCATTGCTTCAGTTCTATAGAATATTTAGGAATTTTCCACTAGGAATTTATCCTAGGGAAGAAGCTTTTAAGACCTGTTTTGTAGAGTACTTCCCAAGGCATGCTAATGTATTTTAATGTTTGTATGAGGGTGTAGCATTGTGCCATTGAAAAGAGCACATCAGCCAATGATTGTGAATCAAAAATGTCTTTCCCAAATCTCACATGGCCAGAGCACCAAGAGAAAAAGAACGGATATATTTCTCTGTGTATCATGACAGTATACCTTGTTCTTCCCAGTGAAAGCCGAAAGGAAGATTAGTACAAATATTCTTTTAGAGCTACATATTAGCTCATGTATTTTTTTTCACACAGTAGGGTTACCAACACCTCTGATGTTGGTAATCAACTGGAACTTGAACCTTCACAGTTACTACAACTAACTGTCCAAATAATTTGAACACAAATTGCACACTTAAAATTTCTACAGTCACAGCTAAAATGACTCTCACTTAATAATTGGAATACCACAGGCTCACAATAGAGGGTTCCTTGGGACATCTTAGGCAACATCTGTACTTGTGAATAGAAGTAGAATCAGGGACCGTGGCTTTTTAAAGTCTTTTTTACCAAATTCCCTCAAAGCCATTCCGATTTTCTCTCATAATGTTTCTTTAGTACCTAAGGCTAGGTAATCATCCATTGCAGAGTTTTCTGGACAGCATGGTTTTTAATATCCTTCACAGGCCACATCAACATATTCAGGCACATCAGACTATGTGTCCCAGTTTGAGATTTGAAAGCATGGCCACAGGACATGTACGGAACGAGTGAGCTGCATCAGTGGAATACTGTGTGATGGTATTGCACGGTGTTCTTGAGGAAGCAGGATGAGATTGATCAGACTACGAGGGAATTCACACCATAGAAGCTAATATAAATACTTCCTTTGCTAAGGAAACACAATTCAAGTAAATATTTGCATGGCGAACAATTTACATTCTTCCTTTCCCATAAATGTCTACCTTTCATCAAAGATCCACTTGTCACCTGCACAAATTGCAGGTGTTGAAGCCAGGTCGGTGACCCTGGAGACCATCTTTGCCACTTCGGAATGACCTATGCATCCAAAAATGTGCCCTACGTCTACAAGCAGTTGAACTTCTGAAATTTTCTCTAAGGAACACAAAGCATATGCCATGCAGCTGGCTCACATATCACCCGTGGTGTCAGGCAACTGCTCTCTGAAGTGCTCTGGTTTTGTGATCATGAGACACCTGTCATGCTGGTCACGCTGTGGGAAAAGCATGGAGCTGGGATGCCAACCACCGGGTTCTGGGCCTGACTTGGCCATCAGGAATGTGTGGGTGTGGGTTAGTTCCATCATCTCTAGGCCACCACTTCCTCACTTGACGCGTGATTACACGAGCTTTAAGACACCTGTGATTATACGATTTTATAACCCAACAAGGCAATGCTAACTTATTTCACTCTCTTCTAAGAGCTTCTTTGGAGCTGATGGTTATTAGATGCCTTAGAGGATAGCACTTTGTAGAAAATTATTTTGTATAGGTTTGCTTTAAAAAAGAAATCGAGCCTATATTCACCCTCCAACAAATCTGTGAGATATTATGGACATCATAAAGTATAATGGACCTTTTTACAAAAATAAGCCCTCCATTAGCCAGAGCACAACGGTTTTACATTTAAGCATACTCAATTTTGCAAACTTGGTTCAGCAGATTCTTAATAGATATAAGCTAGGACAAAAAGACCAGAGGAATTTATTTTATAGTAACATAGAACTGGAGAAAAGTAGAAAATGACTATTTTGTCTGCTTGGAGCACTTTGTTGGAGTGAGTGCGATTCATTACCCAACTAGGACAACTGGCAAGAAGCAGAGGCACACAGGAGCTGCAAAGGAAATTTTCTGCAGCCTCTCAGAACATCCTGGGTCAAGATAATTTACCACCTCAGCCAAAAATGATCCCTCCAGGGTCAAGTTGCCCCTGCCCAAGCAGCAGCTCCGGTTTAAAAGCTACCACCCAAACAAAAGAGTCACATTCACCTCCTGAGGAACTGAACATAGATCTACCACAACACCCCTAAATCAACTTAAGAATTAATATTTTCATGATAATTTATGCTTATAGCAATTTCACCTTCCCAATTCAAACGTCACCAAATGAAGAGTCAGAAGACATTTCATGCAGAGCAGGTGCTTTGTTTGGCATTATCATTATAATTTTCTCAGCACAGGAAATATTAAAGGCACACAACAAACTCAAAATCCAATTTTATCCAAAATCACAGAGCTTGACATGCTGGAAGCTTTTAAAATGTTTTCCAAGTTAAGTAACAATGGGAAGCTATACAACCTGCACCTGTAAATCCAAAGCATAAAATGGAAACAGGCAGCCATTCATCTGCCCTCCGTTCAGGACTGTAAAACTGTCCTGGGACATGCTGAAGAGGTGGCCAGTGGTGTTTGAGAGGACAATGTGAGTTAGTCCCTAACATGAGGAAAATGTAGGTGGCAGAGCTGAGGGATAGCCAGTTTTAACCCCTCAAAAGCAGTTGCTATTTTGTGGATAGAAATTTTTAAATATTCCAGAGCTGTAGTGATAGTGGGTTTCTTTAGGCCCCACAGTTCCTCATATAATTCAACAGACCCCTTCCTGGTTACCAGGTCTCCCCATGCAGGATGAACTCTGTAGGCAACCCTTCCCTAATGCAGAAGCTTTCCGCGAGCCATTCCCTGGTTTCCTCCTTGCTGATCACGAACCCCAAAGTCTCTACAGCCTGCTCTCTCCTCTAAGGTGTCTACACATCCAGGCTTGCTTGGGAACATCTTGGTAGAGTCTGTTGTCTTTCAATAAGTATTAATACCACTGCCTTTCACTCTCAAGAGTGCTCCATCTTGGAGGAAAAATTATATAGTTGCCCTCTTGATATCTTGCCTTTTTCCCTCCCTCCTTCTATTATATCGGTAATACCTATTTCTGTATCAAAATACCATGTCAATATGACTATGTACCAAATTACTCTCCTAGCTCTTTTCTCCCTTCCAAACTCCAGACAGTTCCATTTCTGTTCTACGTATGTCTATATGAGAGTCCTTCTAGAACTTAGACTCAACAAATAATAAAGTTGTCCCTCTTTTTCAGACCAGTTTTTCTCTGGTATCATTATTTCTGTTAAAGAAAGCTAATGAAACCCAATATTGTAAAGTCAACTTGCCAATAGGATCATATGTCACTCCCCATAAATTCATTTGGATGAACATGTTCCAAACCCATTTACTTCCCACCCTCAATAGAAGCACCTTCAGCCCTAATCTCCTCTCTCTCGATATTACAAAATACTTACAGCTGCTCAAAAATTAGTAGTGATTCCAAAGGACCACTAAATTAATTAAAACTCCTTTAGACTGGCTTTCAAGATCTTAAATACTATAGCTTCGACCCAATTTGATGATCTTTTTCAGCTCCAATACCCTGGGACTTTATGATTCTACATATGCCTCCTTCTCAATAGTAATCAACCTCATATTCTAGTCTTCAGGTGAATTTGCCTACAAGACAGGGAATATTCCATTTCTGAGAATAATCTGTAATTCCTTACCTCTATGACCTCATCTGTACTATTTCTTGAGACTGGAATGGCTGGCCTCCTACCTGTTTCTACTGTTTTAGCCTGTCTATTCTTCAAGGACCTATTCAAATTCACTTCTTCAGAAAGCCTTTCTTTCTTTCTCTTCCCAATAAGTAGTGTTGTTCCCTCCTCTCAATCTTCCACTACCACCATCAGAACTCTATATTATAATGGACACTGGAGTCTCCTCCTCCTTTCAGTCATAGCCACCACCAAATGCACTTACCAGGTTGCTTCCAGGCTGACTTTTCCAAACATGAGTCTCATCACAGCATTTCCTACCTACAAAGCTTTCAATGATATTATTTTGCATAGGATTCAACTCAAACTCCTCAATATTACAAACAATAATCTGGATATACCATCCAACTCTCCAAACTTAAGTCTGGCATTTCTGTTTCATACTTTACCCTTCAGCAACACTGAGCCTCATAACTATTTCCAAACAAGCTGTTGGGTTGTTACTGTCTCCTCCCCAAGTCCTTTTCTTTCCTATGTACCTGGATAGCTCTATCTACATTCAGCTCTGATGATGATTCCCCTGTGATACTGTATTTGGTCATGTAATTTTCTTTGCCTTCTCCTCTCCAGACAAAATTAAGTACTTTCTTCTCTTGGTATTAATGAATAGTGCCTGTATTATTTTGGTTATCACAAGGTACTTCATTTGCTTAGATATTGTTTTTTTCTACTAGACTGTGAATGCGCCTAAGGGTGGAACCTACATAGTGGTTGAGAACATAGACACTAGAAACAGAATGTGGGGTCAAATTTTACCTCCTGCTACTCACTATCTGATTTTATATATCAGCTATTACTACACACAATGCTGCATAACAAGCAACCACAAATTGTCAGTAGCATGCATCAATATTTTTTTGTTTATGGTCTGAGTTTACTAGTAGTTCTGTTGGTTTAGGTCAGCTTGGCTGATCCTAGCTGGGATTGCTCATGCATCTGTGATCAGTGGTGGGTTGGCTACAGCTGGTAACTCTGAGATGACCTCAGCTGAGATAAGAAAAAGGTAACAGAAATAACTTATCTTTCAGCAGGCTTCTTTGGACATGTCCTCATGGTAGAAGCAGAGTTTCAAAAGAATTAAGAGGTATGCATGGCCTCTTGAGGCCTGGACTGGGAATAAGCACAACACCATTTTTGTTCCAACCAAAACCAATAGAGCCCAAATTCTAAGAGTGGGAAAATAGACTCCAAATATAACAGGAGTTGCTGCAAAGTCATATTGTAAAGGGCATAGATACAGGGAAGCCACTAACTGGCTCACTTTTTCAATCTACCACATCCTGGGCAACTACAGTTTTTTTTTTGTTTTTTTAAGATTTTTTTTAAAATTTTTATTTATTACACACACACACACAGAGAGATCGAGAGAGAGAGAGAGAGAGAGAGAGAGAGAGAGAGAGAGAGAGGCAGAGGGAAAAGCAGGCTCCATGCAGGGAACCCGATGTGGGACTCAATCCCGGATCCCCAGGATCATGCCCTGGGCTGAAGGCAGCAGTTGCTAAGCCACCAGGGCTGCCCAGCAACTACAGTTTTAATAATTAACACATTAAAAAAAGCATTTATAATATGCTATATCCTATTTCACATGCCGGGGATATAATAGTAAGCAATACCAACAAAAATTCTTTCCTTAAAGAGCTTAAATTGCAGGGGCAGGTAATAAGTAAAAAAGAAAGTCAACTATATCACTTGTTAATAGTGATAAGGGTCAAGGAGTGAATTCATACAGAAAAGGGAAGGAGGAGATGGGAGTTGAAGTATAAAGGAAATTTTAGAGAGGGTGACTAGTGCAGGGAATCAGAAAGGGACATGAAAGGATGAGAATACAAACCATGGGGATGAGTTCCATGGGGAAGCACTTAGAGGGTTCTGCAGGAGAAATGATACAGGAGGCTATTGCCACAATACTTTGCTCTCCCACCACAGACCTCACATTCATCAGATCCAAAATGTGCCTGCAAATGTAGAGCAACTCCATCTTTTCCATTCCTCCCTTTGCCCGTTTTCTTCCTCTCTTTTCTGTCCTCTTCATGGGGTGACATGCAACTTTGTGCCTGTTTCTGACACATACTCTCAATTGCTACCCCAGGGTCAGTGCCTTAATGGCCACTTGGTTTCTCAAAGGAACCAGCACCTTTGAAACATTTTTGAAAAGTATCTCTGAAATATAAGATATCAGAATGACTCAATTTCTCTGTATTATTTAAAGCAATGTTAGACATCCTACAAGCAATGGGATGTAATAGAAAGAAAATTTAAAGTTCAGCATGTTACTTGAGTTCAAATGGCATACTTACTACTTACCTTAGGAGAATGGCCAAACTGGCCTCTAGCTCCTTACCATCATCTTCAAGATGGGAACATAAATACTGATTGTGGCAAGGATTACATAAGACAGTGTGTGGCATCCCAGAACAGTGTCCAGCATACATGCTAGTCCCAAATCACAAAGGGTGACTTGGGGATGGAGAAGATTTTAGGTGTGAGCAAAGCTATAAAAAGACAGAATTTAAGTCAATTAATGCTAAGATGGAGTCAATTCTGTTGTAGATCACCGAGTCAGAGTTAAGCTGGACTGATGGGAAGCTTCAGATGGGAGCTCATCACAGTGCTTTTTGGATTTTGGACATTTTTCAACTCTGAAAAATCTGATCTCCCCACCCGTCTCCCAAATAATCCATAGTTTGTCCCTACCCTGGGGGGCTGGCAGACTGTAGCCCAACATTTGCGGAGTTGAGGTTATTACCGTCAGGTTTCCATGTGGTTAAGACTTTGAGATCATCCTCTACTTCACTGCTAGAGCCCCTACTTTCTCCCCACGGTCCTTCAGGTGTCAGTCTTCTCCTTTTTGGTGCCATCATTTCCCCTATCCTCAAATCCTCTAATTCTTTACCAGAAAATAAACATTTTACCAAAAACTAAAAAGTTCAATTCACAAAAACTCCAAACAACACTGTGAAATCATGTTAGTGGATAATAAGAATGTTGTATATATATTATGGGGGATTTAACCATGGGCCCTGAAATATAAACAACGTATTCTTTGGATAAGAGTAGAATGCAAGTTAAATAGGACAGAAACTGGGGATCCCTTGGTGGCTCAGCAGTTTAGCACTTGCCTTTGGCCCAGGTCACGATCCTGGAGTTCCGGGATGGAGTTCTGCGTCAGGCTCCCGACATGGAGCCTGCTTCTTCTCCCTCTGCCTGTGTCTCTGTGCCTCTCTCTCTATGTCTATCCTGAATAAACAAATAAATAAATCTTTAAAATAGGACAGAAACTTTGAATCTGTCTAATAGAGCTGAAAATGTCACATTACTGAGGCATTTTCCAGGGCACTGGCATCAATTTTATAATAGAAGAATATATACATTCCTTGAAATAGTATTCACCCTATCCCTAGAACTGTATACATCAGGCATTTTTCCATTTTGGGATTAATCTACAAAACTCATCCTTGGTTATTTTTTTTATTACCTCTGAGCCTAGAGCTACGCAAATTCATCCATTCACTATTTAAGATTCAACAAATCTATTGAGCAATGGCTCAATGAGTATATGCCAATAGTATAGTAGACTCAAGCAAATCAATTGTAAACAAAAAAGATAAGGTCCTTTATTTCTTAGAGCTTATATTTATGAGTATATATATCACAGAGTAGGAAAAGATAGGGGAGAGGTTTTCTTATAAAATAAGCAAGTTAACATACATATGACAACATAAGATACAATAATTTCTATGAAAACATAAAATAGTGTAGAGAGAGAGCATGATTTAGTGGGGAAAGGGTTGATATTAATAGTTAACATTTATTGAGTGCTTAGTCGGTGATAGGCACTATATGTGTGGATCCATACTTATCTGGCACTTACAATACCCTATGAATAAGTATTATTGATCTTATTCCTATTTAACAAACTAGGGGTCTGAGTGTAACACAACAAAGTTAGTTAAAGTCTGCTTTGCTGGTAGGTGGCAGGACTGGAAGTTGCTCCCAAGATGTCTGTTTCCAGAGCCTTGTTATCTCCCTGCCTATTGAACATAAATTTAACCCAATATGATTGCCATGGAAAAACTGAAGTCAAATGGAAATATCTTAATAACCATGAGGAAGACATGTCTAAATCTAACACTTTCTAACAACAAAAAAGTTAATCAGCAATGTTAAATTCATACATTTTTTTCTCTAATCATTTTAGAGTAGCAACATAATTTAGAGTAGTTTTTATGAGTGATATACACATAATGGGATAAGTAAATCTAAATTATTTTAAAAATAAAGTATTAGTACACATCAGTGTAATAATTACTAATAGTCTATTGACCTAATGATAAAAGGAAAACAATGTACCACTGTTTGAACGACAATGAACTTCACTTATTACATGTTGCATTAGTATCTGTTTTCATTTAGCTTTCATTTTCCTGTTTTGAAAAGGGTCATTTTCGTTATGAATAAAAAACTTTGAGATTTTGAACTATTGCTTACCTATCCTCTCAAAATGCTTTTATAGGCTTGAACATGGACACACAGATTTGGATAAATACTTGCTTCAAACATTGCATGAGACCGTCTAATTTGTATCTGTACTTTGAGCTCCTCTGATGACTAAGGACACACCACTTGGGAGCAGATTCAGGGGTATGGTACTTTATTGCCAACAATTCAATGACTAGTACATAAATTTCATTAGAATGAGTATTTAAAATTATTACAATTATATATGTGGATTATCCCACTTTATGAGCTATCTTTACACAACTGTTTCATTCTTAGATATTCTTACACAAAATTATCACAATTTGATCCCTGAGCCAAACTCTAAGAAATCTTACATATTTATATGACAGCTTTACTAGTTGATTTGTTTTTTAAAAAAGTGTGATGGCATGAAAATGGATGAGGATTCAGGTATCTATACTTTGGACTTCCACCAGAGTGAATGTGTATATCAAGTTTAAGCCTCTAGTGAACATTCTTATGTACATTGGCGAGAACATGCATTAGAAGGAGACTAAGATTTTTTGAAACCTAAGGTTTGAGAACACTGTAAGTCAAAAAAATTATTCTGGGTTGTCAACAAGTCCAGATTCTGAAAAATGTTGATAGCGACCTGCCTGTCCCATAAATATAGTAAATGGATGTGTGACTTCAGACCCACAGGCACGCACTGATAGTCCAGCCTGACGTGGATATAGGCAACCCTTTATGTCTGTTCTGACTTTGGCTTTTGCAGCTGCTGTTTTCTCAGTGTTGTCTCCGGGGCAGTTTCCTGTTGCCATAGCTGATGGCCTGCCCACGCCTGCCTGGGCCTTTCAAGTGTCAACACTCCCAGGCCGGCTGCAGTGGTCAAATGCTTGTTAATGAGATATAGCAGCTGGGTAGGGGTAAACCACTGAGTCGGATAAAGGAATTGCGCTGGTGCAGGAAGCGATGCCTTTTGAATCTTTTCAGCAGGGTGAAAGCTTTCAAATCAAAGAGGGTATGTTGTATTCATTAATAAACCCAAGTTCCCATGCAGTCACATTCAAGCTGGCAGTTTAACTTTGCTTCAGACAGGTGAATTTCCCCCCCGATTTTACCCTGAAAGACAATGAACGAGAAAACAAGACTTTAGCTTGGAACAAAGCTCTACTTCCTCATCTGTGGGGCTGACCAGACTGCTAAACCAAGCAGGGGTTGCTGCATTCTTTTTCAATTTATCCTTTTGTCCGTGTATTTGTGTATGCGTGTGTGTGTGTGTGTGCTTGCGCACACACACACGCACGCGTGCATGTTTCAAAGCTCATAGCAACCGCTCCTGCTCCCTTCTCCAGAGTCTTTTGGCCAGAGCACTTCTTTTCTTCCCTGGTCTTTCAAAACCTGACTTTCAGAAACAGAATTAACAACTTAACAATCACATGTGAGGAAAGGAAATACCGAGATGTGGACGGGGGCCGGTATTGTCTCTGTCTTGGAGGGAACAGAGCTGCGCACCTGCAACCCCCTGCCCCATCCCGACCTGGAGAGGAGGCCACTTCTCCAGGGAGTGTGTGGAAGCTGGCAGCATCACCAGCCGGCTCCAACAGCTGGGAGAAGCCAGAAGGGAGGAGCGGGGGAGGATATAGAAAAGTCTCTAACTGGCAGGAAGTCCTGAAGATAGTGTTGAGGGAAGTATTATTATGTTTAAGTGCTAGAAAGTTGCACTCAGAGAATGAAAATAGCCACAGTAAATAGCATCAGAGATGGATTATCTATTTTGGGGTCATTTGAGAGAATTCAGAATGAATGACAATTTTAGAAGCAGGGTTATGTAATGTGGACCAACTGAGAGAGATATTCTTGCCTCTCACTGTCTGCATTTTTTCAACGATCTTATTTACCTAATAATTCACCAGGGCTAACTAAGCACTACAAAGCAAAGGCAGTACCTATGTTTTATCCTAAAGACATTTTTAACTGCAAAGAAGACTATCCAGGAAAACAGATGGGAGAGATGCATTCTTCAAAGTACTTCAGTTTCTAGAATATTCACAAATTGACTTATTTTAGATTTCTAGTCTTTTGAGAAGACCTTTAAGCCATAGGAAAAGAGAAATGAAAATCCCAGTTGTTAGATCTTTATAAGAATGTGTCAAGCATCAAGCTAGGTAGACACTTTTAAAAAAATTGTGTATAGAAAAATGCACATACAAAGGGGAAGCGTAGTAAAATTCTGTGAAAACTCAACAATTCATATTTACTTAAAAGACACTCTTCAGTGGCTGTTTTTTTTTAATTTTTTAAATTTATTTATGATAGAGAGAGAGAGAGAGCAGAGACATAGGCAGAGGGAGAAGCAGGCTCCATGCACTGGGATCCCAACGTGGGATTCGATCCCGGGTCTCCAGGATTACGCCCTGGGCCAATGGCAGGTGCTAAACCGCTGTGCCACCCAGGGATCCCAGTGGCTGTTTTTTTAAGACCTCATCTCCTCTGCTTGTACCCTAAGTTTTGAATACCTCCAAAGGGCTGCTGAGTCTTGTCCTTCTGGCAACAATAACAACAATAACTATTTTTTTTCCACAAAATTACTCTATTTTTTTCCCTTCAATAGCACTGGATCTGTCACCTCCAGGATCTGACTCATTTGGAGCCACTGCCTCTACCCTGGCACCCAAGCTATCTTCTTAATAGCATCCAGTTCAACCCCCTAAGATGGTAAACCATGTATCCACCGGTAGTCTATAGCACTCCCTCCAGGCGAGGGGTGGAACAGAGACACACAAGTCCTGTAAACAGCTCAGACTTGCACTCTTGCCTATATTCCTTGGCTTTTGACTTCATGGATGTTAGTAGTTCCTTAAAGAAGCAAAACACTAAACAGCACAAAATCACTACAGTTACTATGTAAAACAAAGCAGAAACTGCATTCCCCAGAGCACACGTGCACTTAATGTAAGTTTGGCATTTGATACACTACTGCATTTTGTTCTGTGCCTTTCTGCCTCCCCCAACCAGCTCCAATTTACACCATATTCCCTCATTTCTTTTACTTTCTACTTCTTCTTTTTTTCCCCCTTTGGCTAAGAAGGTTTTGACTTAAAACTGAAAATATTCTAAGTGACAAGTAAGTAGCCCCTTCTCAAATAAAACCTGCAATAACGTGCCTGGATTACATTCAGGAATGCTGGAGGGGATCCCAAAAACCAGCACTTGAATAGTCAATTTGACAGAATCCTAGGACACCATTGAAAGGGCTCCTGTTACCTAACTGACTTAGAGCTAATCAGTGTAATCCTCATGACAATACCTTGTCTGACTCCAGGAACCTGCTGCCATACCCCCTGGGAAGGGGTGGGGGGAGTTGGAGGGAGCCACTGGGGGTGTCCCAAGCCTCTGTCTCTGCCACACAGTAAGAGGACATGAGCTTCTTTTCCCCCTGGCTCTGCTTTTCAACTTGAGGACAAAGACGTTTCATAGAGTGAGATAACTTAGATATATTAAGGTGAGTAACCTCAACATGGGGACACGAAGAGAGAAAACCACAGAAAGCCATCAATAGCTCATGTCCAAATCCCAGGAAACAGAGTAGCAGTGAGAATAAGTTTCTTGGCAGAAAAACCAGATCAGTCCAGAAAGAAGTTTTGGGAAAATGTTTGAACCAGTCTCGACAGCATGAAAATGTTTCTAAATAAGCTCTATGACTAGTTTTCTCCTGGACAATGTAAAGACCAAATGAGGGGAGGCTGGAGGGATGGATAAGCCTTTTAAGAGTAACAAACTTTACTCTGGCTATTTAGCCCATTTCTGAGAATTTGTCTCAAGACTCTTTGAAGAAGAATGCAAGAATAGACACTCAATAGCACTGGATCTGTCACCTCCAGGATCTGGGTTGAATTGGTAGGTAAGCATAATATCGGTCCTAGTATGGACAGCAGTGCATTTTGTTCAATGTCCCTCCCACTCAAAAAAAAGTTCCTAATATCTGTTATTGACACTTCTTAAAAAGAACACATCTGTTGTGAGATTCTTGTTTGAAACTGTTTAATCAGAATAAAAGACACATACATTTACACTGAGACCTTACTTTGTTTCTGCCCATGAGAAGGAGGGTGGATATAGAATACCACTATCATTTATATTTATATCCTGCCAGCACAACTTAACACAAATAAAGGATACCAAAGGGAAGGAGAGGAAAAGAAGTTGAGAATTAGAAAGTATATTCTATGACTTCAAACATAATTTTGAGATTAATAATCTTCAATGGCTTGAATAGCAAGATGGTCCTGTTGACTATCAGCATAGGCTATGGTTAGATTACTATTTCTTATCTCTTGTTCAAAGCTCTACTTCAAAGGACTACTATCAATTGTTCAAGTAGACAGCAAAAACTCGCAATGCCTTAGAGCACTCAAGAGTGAGGCGACTATGAAAGAATTCTTTCTTGGGTTGGAGGTAAGCTTGTTGCATGTTTAAGAGAAAAATGGCTGGTAATCTAGTCATGGTGCCAAAGTACTGATGAGTGAATAGGCACAGAAGTCGTCCCTGGAAAACTAAAGAACTTAATTAGAAGTTACAATAATAGAGTGTTTGGATGAAACAATTTAATTCAGTGCTGGAAAAAGTTAGACATTGTATCCCAGCAAACCATTCAATTTACTCCAGTAACTGTCTTAATGATTCATTCATTCAACAAATATTTATTGAGCAACTTTTAGCTGCCACACTCTGTTAAGGTGCTGGCAAAATTGCACAGAACAAAATCGGTGAGAATCTTGCCATCATAGAGCTTTTGTCCTAGAAATTACTAGCATTTTGCTACACAATCACTACAGCCATGTGGAGACTGCAAAGATGGGCCTTAATCATCTTGGCCATTTTTCTCTAAAAACTGACATTTAATACATAATGCTGAAGCCTTCTGATTAATCCAATCCATGGAGAAAAGATCCCTTTTATGAGACATAATACTATTAATCACAGTTTAATTTGACAGTGTGGTGGGGCGGGGGAGAAGATGGAATTTTAAAATGTGGACTTCAGAAAATGTTACAGAGAAGGGAGTCATTTTGAGTAAAGGGGGTTGGCCTTCCTGGAGGCACTCTATTTTTTTTCCACAAAATCACTCTATTTTTTTCCCTTCAAAATAATTGCTGAAGGGAAATTATTTTCTAGAATCCCCTAAGATACTTCCTTCAGGACCAAGTGGTTACAGTTTACCCAACTCAAGGCAAAGGAGAACAGAATCAAGAATATTCACTGATTGTAGGGAATTTATAATGAGGACCAAGCCTAAGGATATAAGAGAAGCCTATGTGTTACAAAGGAAAGAAAGGATCTGAAATTTAACTGTTTATTAAATACTGCTTCTGCTAAGTATTGTTTTGTGCATAGAAACAGACCAAGTTTGTTGGGGAGACAGGTATTATCTAGTGATGATAAAACTTGAAGTCAAAAAGTAGAAAGGTAGTATCCTTTAAAAATATGTGTATATAAACCCTGCCTTGTTACATTTTATATAAGCGTTGGAACAATAATAAAATAATCATTGGGACAAATTCTTATCTTTAAAGATAAGGATTAAAGGATTAAACACAGTATACTGTATTTTCAAGTGCAAGGACAACAAGGAAGTTCTTTGTAGAAAATGACCATCTGTTTGAAGCACTTTCTTTCATTTCTCCACCTTTGCCTTGTATTAGACTCTTCCTTCAGCAGTGCCCTAAAAGGTATATGATACTTTTGTTTTCCAGCACATTCTCTTGGGGCACCTAGTAACTTTTGCTCAGGATTCTAGAGAGGTTATAGCTGATTTGGATACATAAAACATTGCTTTTACAGGTCACTGTCTATGTAACTGTTCTATATCCTCTTTATCTCCATACAGCGCACTCAAAACAAAAACAAAAACAAAAACCAACAATCTCCCTCAAAACACAAAACAAAACAAAAAACTCTAGTGAAGTCACTGCAGGCTAATCCCAAGGGAGGACGTTAACACTTTGATTTTTATCTCAGGGAATCTGCAGTACGATATTCAGTTTCAGCCATCTTATTTTAAAATAAAAATTTACGAATATTACAAGTTGTAACATAAAAAGGCTCTCCCTTATATTTCTAAAATCATTTGACATGTATAATATAGACACATCTATTCTAAATTATTTTTTACCTTCTGCTCTGGTTCAGTGAGTCTCACTGATGGCACGCATTAAAACTTGTGTTCCCAAAGTGATGCCACTTCTTTTTTCCTTCAAATTGGTCAGGATAGCAAAGGAAAACTGGACATTTTCTTTATACACTAGAAATAGCCTAATAACTAATAATTCACAAAAAAATTTCTTTTGGAAATTATGAAGAAATATGTTTTTGCTGAATAGTCAAAGATCTGTGTTAGAAGTAGCTAGTCTCTCTGTGTGATGTCTCAGGGGTTAGAGAGGCGTAGTGGGTGGAGCAGCATCATTTTCAGTGCTCTTGAGAATAAGGAAACACAAAGGCTAGGTCCAGCTGATTGAAATGTGGCTGATGTAACCCTCTGTCTCCCCAGTAGACTGAGCCACAAGCTATATAAACCATAAGGATGATTAATGTGTTCAGATTAGTCATGCCAAAATATGGTGTAGCAGTCACCTACAGACCTCCAACTAAACTCCATATTGCCTCCACTCTCCCAGAGCCTAATGGATTCTTGGAAGGTGTATTGAATACAGGTGTCTCTCATCCAGGAAAACAAATTAACAAAATTCCAAACTCTCAAAAAAAAGTTCTTACGAAATAATTCAAACTGCAGTAGGATTTTCCTTGAGAGTTACCCTTAAGGTTTAGGCTGCTTTATGCATGTAAACATTGTTTGATTTGCAAAAACTTGAATTGAATTCAATGTTTCTGTGATATATTTATTGTGTAAAACAGTACATGAATTTAAATCTCAACTTTTATGGAATGATAAGCACAGAGGAATTGATGGAAGAATAATCAAGGTTCAAAAATCCATCTTAAAAAAAAAAATCCATCTTACACAAAACCATGGAGAGCAAAGGATAAGGAATCTGACCACAGCAGCCACAAATGTGGAGACTGAACCCAACCATGATCACATCTTAAACTTCTAAAATACAGAATGTTTTAGCCTCTACAACTTTTTAATCTATTTAATGTTGACTATATTGTATGAATCATTCAACAATCACAACTCAAGTTTGACCTTTCACTTTCTTATCTAGAGAAAATTGCATTTTCAAGTATCTAAGAATATTTAAAGTATTCAAAGTATTTCAAGAGAACTTTTGGCACATGTCACCCAAGCTCAATAGCTAACAGTTGCTGCCACCTATAGGCTCAATTTCAAGAGAAGGAGCTGGGACTTGAGCAGAGGCTTACATAGTTCGACAAAGCAAGTTCTTTTTCCTTTTCATGGAAAGACACAGTTGGTACCCATAGACTGTTGATCAAGTGCCCTGAGAAAAATAGATTTAGGTATGACAAATTTTATTAGCTCCATCAACCACAATCTCTTTAAACCACCTTGAGGGTAGGGGGTGCAGAACTTTAAAGTAGCAGCCCCTCTGCTCACAAACAAACAAATGAAACAAAATGAAATCAAGTTACCCAGGTCTTTAGTCACATCTAATTGTAATTGTCATGGCTATACAGTCATGTGAAAATAAGTGACAAGGAGAGATTTTCCTTTATGTCAGTTAGCATGTTATCACATGTGAGAGTTTGAATTGTTTTGGATAGATTCTCTCCCCTCTGGAGATTTTGTGAACTCTTCTCCATGACACTATACATCTATATATCTCTACCTATATCTATAGATATGTGTGTGTATATGACTATATAGATTATATTATATATATTATTATATTTCAAAATTATCTTCTAATCTTTAAAATGACATGTGAAGGTAGCCATTATTGTCTCCATTTTACTGATTTAAAAAAATCCTAAAGATAGGGTACTTGGGTGACTCAGTTGGTTAAGCCTCCAACTCTTGATTTCAGCTCAGGTCATGATCTAGGGTCATTAGATTAAGCCCCATGTCAGGCTCCACACTCAGCACAGAGCTGGCTTGGTATTGTCTCTCTCTCCTTCTGCCCCTTCCCCTGTTCATGCATGCTCTCTCTCAAGTAAATACATAAATCTTTAAAAAAATCTTTAAAAAATACTAAGGCTAAGAGAGAAGGAAAAAACTGTATTCATAAAACAAATTCAGGGCACCTAGGTGGCTTAGTCGATTAACTAACCAACTCTTGATTTCAGCTCAGGTCATGATCTCAGGCTCGTGAGATAAAGCCCCACCTGGGGCTATGCACTCAGCAGAGAGTCTGCTTGAGATTCTCTCTCCCCTCCGGCTCTCTCTCTTTAAAATAAATAAATTAAAAAAAAAAAAAGTTAAATCTCAGCTGCAGGACTTTTTTTTTCCATCAGTAAATTGGAGATAGTAAAGACTACCTTCAAATATCATTTTAAAGATTAGAAGACATTTTTATATATATTTATATATCCATACACATAAATGTATATATTTATTCTCTGAATATATTCTCAATGAATAGCAAGCATACAACAGCTTATAAAAATGTTAGTTCTGTTACACCAATTTTATGATATCTTCAAGTCATTTCATAATTGGACTTTTGCTTCTTTATTTGTAACGTGATACTTTAAGTATTTTCCAGATTCCTCCTGGGTTAAATGTTCTAACATAAGGCTTTTGAGTCTGACATCCTCTCTACTCATACCAGCTGGACCCATTTCTGTATTTGGGGTACACTTACGCTTGATAAATGGTTGAGAATCAATGCCCTCCAGGACACTCAGAGACCAGAAGAGGAGGAAAGCCTTCATGGCTGATGTTCATTTCACTATTCCTAATACAATTGTCTCCTTGTTATGAGATAATTGCATGCCCCCAAAATTCACATATTGAAGTCCTGATCCCTAGTATCTCAAAAGTAACTGTGGAGATAGGGCTTTTGAAGAGTTGATCAAGTTAAAATGAAGCCATTCATTAGGGTGGGCCCTAATCCACTCTGACTGATGTCCATATAAGAGGAAATTCAGACACATACACAGACATGGGGGAATGCACCCATAGAGGAAAGACCATATGTGAATATGGTGAGAAGGGCCCAGATAAAGGCAACATTTGCAAGCCAAGAAAGGAGGTCTCAAACAAACAAACTAATCCTACCAACACCTTGATCTTGGACTCAACCTCCAGAACTCAAGAAAAAAAAAATTCCATTGTTTAAGCCCTTCAGTCTGTGGTATTTTGTATGGTGGCCCTAGCAAGTCCATATACCTCTTGACCTAACTCTGACTTTGAGCAAATTACTCATGTTCTCAGATTTCTTATACTTAAAATACAGATAATATTTTGAAAGTTTTAAGATTAAAAGTGATGATGTATATAAATGGCCTCCTATGTTGCTAACACAAATAGTTGCTCAAACATTAATTTTTCCCCTTCCTGAATTCCCCCTCTACTGTCAAGTGAACTTGAATAATCTTTGGAATGTAATTTCACATTTGTTTTTTGTTCTTCCGGTAGTCACTTGGTCTATGTGTACATAACTTGATAAAATATTTTAAAATAAATATTGATAAAATATCATTTGTGAATATATATTAAATGTAACTAGTTATATTTAACAGTATATCTTGTGGGAAGAAATATATATGAAATCAAAACTACTCTAAGCAATCCAGACTGTATAGATAGCATATCTGGGTGAATTCTTCATATGGATTTCACCACCCAGACAAACACTTCAAAGTCTAAATAAATGTTCGTTCAAATCTTACCTTGGGCATACATGTTTGCTGAGCTCCTAAAAGCCTAATATGTGATCAAGATCATCTTAAGATGTCTTTTTTTCTCACCTTCTAGCAAAGGCTCAAAAATGTTGGAGCTTGCTTCTCACGTATCTACCATCTTCTCTCCTCCCACAATCCACCTTCAATTATATCCCAGGCCCTGTTTTGTTATGTTAGTGTAGGGTTAATTCAGTATCTTCCTAATATGTTTTTAAATTTTTACTTCTCCAGGGCAGCCCTGGTGGCTTGGCGGTTTAGCGCCACCTTCGGCCCAGGGCGTGAACCTGGAGACCTGGGATCAAGTCCCACGTCCGGCTCCCTGCATGAAGCCTGCTTCTCCCTCTGCCTCTGTCTCTGCCTCTCTCTGTGTTTCTCATAAATAAATAAATTAATAAATCTGTGTTTCTCATGAATAAATAAATAAATCTTTTTAAAAAATTTACTTCTCCAGATTTTGTGAATTAGTAAAGGTTAAGGATAATCAAAACAAAATCAATACCCATACTTGTAAAACTATACTAATTCAAGGAGGCAAAGCTTTCAATAAGAACACCCTTACCTTTTTGATTCTTTTGGGTCAATTCCATAATGTTTTTATTTCTCTTTCCTCCCTCTCCCTCAAAATTCAAAACCCAAGGCAGATTCTTCCCAGAAGTCCATGAAGAAAGAAAAATAATGAAAACAAATGTTAAGTTAAACTTTTTGCAAACTTTGGAAAATGAGCTGTTCTGGTTCATTTCAAATTTTTTGGCAAAGATCCAGAATCAAATAAGAACCAAGATCACATATCCACAGTGAAGAGTAAAGAGGGTACCTGGTGGAGAGCTGACCAATTTCCATTTAATTAGAGAGCTAGCTTTAGTAATCAAGCAAAATCAGAAGCTTTCCTCATATAGGACCTCAAGGAATTGTGACTATTCCAGCCACACCATCTAAAATAGTAAAGTAATATAGTAAACTTTTCAAATTAACAAATGCTAGAATAAACATAACAAGATTTGAAAAATCTTAACTTTAGTATAAATGGTAAATACATAACTAAGAAAAATAACTTGAAATAAAGAGACAAAACTTCATCTGGGTCTTTAGCTACAAGTAGCATGAACTATGACTTTTTCTCAAGTATTTGAGAAAGAGCAGTAGTATAAAAGAGACGATTCAAAGAATAGAACATTTATTAAAATTCCTATTAGTATCTTTCGTAGACAATACTGGTTAGTTGACTCAATCCCATTTGCAATTCCTTCTTTTAAAAACCTTCCAATGATTGGTCTATGGTAGCCATGTGGCGCAATTCTAGATAGTGACCTATAAAAAGAAATCACTTTAGTAGAGTTTTTGTCTCTTGGTTCTTCTCCTGCCCATTTAGCCTTAAGGAGCATTTTAAAAAATAATTATCTATAAAGAAAAGCTATAGATTCGGTTCAGTCTTTTGTCTTTATCTTTTCTTGTTTAGAACCTGAAAATATGTCTAAAAGAGAAGTTCTCTTATGACCATTTAGAGATAAGCATGAGGAAAGAGGTCTACATGTTAAACATGGCAGAGCCCAAAATGGAAAGATCCTCTTTTTTTCTTTTTTTTTTATTTACTTATGATAGTCACAGAGAGAGAGAGAGAGAGAGAGAGGCAGAGACACAGGCAGAGGGAGAAGCAGGCTCCATGCACCAGGAGCCTGACGTGGAACTCGATCCCGGGTCCCCAGGATCACGACCTGGGCCAAAGGCAGGCGCCAAACTGCTGCACCACCCAGGGTTCCCAGAAAGATCCTCTTTACTAGACCAAATTCAGTCTGCCTAGCCCCAGATTCTTGCCTCAAGGCACAAATAAAGCTCCTTGTTTATTAAGCTACTATAGGTTTATTAAGCTACTATACTATAGTATACTATATACTATACTATAGATTTTCTATTGCTCATGATCAAATGCACTTATAACTGATACAATATCCTCAAAGAGATTCATAAAGAAATTCATCCACAAAACAAGTTGCTGTGAAAAGGGAAGAACCAGATAACTCGAAAGAATTCTTGTGATTGCAACATAAGACTGGCAAATTTTTAAAAATAGGAGAGGACAGAGGTAAAATAACTTTCTCTGATTACAAAACAAAAAAATAGAAATATAAATATAACAGTTCATAGAAATGGCAGATAAATCCAGTGAGCATGAAACCTGGCCTTATAAGATCTCCAGAGGGAAAAGGTAAAACGAATGAGAGGATAAAATTTTTAAAAATTGAGAGAAATTAATTTTCCCCTAAACTGAAATACAGTAAAAGTGCCAAAATGAAAGAAACCACTCCAAGTGTCAAAATGAATGGGAAAAATACTATGTCTTAGCACTTTATAGATAAGTTTCAGAATTCTAATATTGAATGGATCTAAAACTTCCAGATAGTAAAGTTTTTTTAACTATGAAGAAATTGTCATCAGACTGTCATCATCAAAAGATGCTCTTAGATAACTTAGCAATATATTTAAGGTTTTATAGGCAAATGATTTTCAATGAAAAGTATATATTATCTTCTTAGATATATTAATTTTTTATTTAATATCAAGATATACACAAAATCTTAATTTTTAAATTTATATATATGTATAGATATAAAATACATAAAGTACTCCCATGAGGGAAATATTGACAAAGTAATATTAAAAAAGGGTAAAAGACAAATATTTATTTCCTTATCTATATAAATATGAAAATAATATCTACTCCAGGGTTTGAAAATCTTTATAAAATGAAACATAAAATGAAGCAATTAATATCATTTTATTGTCATCTAATATTTAGGAAATCCGTGTGAGGAGTAATCAAACAAACATGGATTATATAAAGATGCAAAAAAAAAAATGGACTAGTCCAAAATTTCATCTTTCTACTAGATGTGTTGTTGTCTGATGAGCAGAAAGAGAAAGTGAGGAAAATAAAAATTGCCGATATAGACAGAAGATTTTCTCTTCCAAATAAGTTTAAGCCAGTGCAGGAAATAGTCTGTCTTAAGTAACTTTCACTAATATCAATTCTTTATTCCATCAAGACTATGTCACTATTATATGTTTAAAATATAATAAAGTAATGCCAGAATATAAAAATCATATTCACTAAACATTTTGTAGTGCAATATAAATTTGTTTTAGATGGTTGCCAAAGAAAATTATTTTAAGATTTGTCATTGGTTTCAACTCTAAAGCTAACAATTTATAAAGTCAATTTTGTATTTATTTAAAATGTTGGACATGATTATACATTACCTTGGAAATTCCTCACAATTCATGAGTTTGGTGCCTATGCAGCTTAAATTGATTATCAGATGTCATTAAAAATGTGATGGATGGATGTCTAAATGAGGTGCAGCCAGCCACTGTGAGGCAGCCACTAGCTGAACTAGACCCTAAAGTATTTTGCCTATCTTGATTTCAAGAATTTTGTACAGAAAATAATCCAACATGAAAATGGTCTTTGATCTAAATCAACAATAAAGGGGAAAAAAGCATCAATGTATTACTGATATTTTAACATTTAATTTATATCTTAGGATTCATCTATGAACCCTACTGTTCTTTAATTAGAACAGAAATTAGACTTAGAAATTGATGTGCACAGAAATGCATTTTGTTGTTGGGGTTTTTTAGTGAGCTCTATGCCCAATGTGGGGCTGAACTCATAATCCCAAGATCAAGATTGCATGCTTTACCAACTGAGCCATCCAGGTGCCCCCAGAAATGTTTTTTGTAATGGGGAGTATTGTTCTCCCAAGGTTTTGCTTCCTTATAAAACTTTATTCTCTGGAATTACTGAGTAAGCTCTAATTTGTTTTTAAAGATTTTATTTATTTATTCATGAGACAGAGAGAGGCAGAGACATAGGCAGAGGGAGAAACACGCTCCCTGCGGGAGCTTGATGTGAAGAGCTGAAGCACCCCAGGATCACACCCTGAGCTGAAGGCAGAGGCTCAACCACTGAGCCACCCAGGCATCCCCAATAAGCTCTTATTTTAAAGGGCAAACAGACTGTTTCTATAGAGGTAGAGCCTTATATTCTGTGTTAAAAAGCTCCCCTGCCCCATTCTTTTTTTGAGATGTAGACCTTTGGATTATTCAATGCAAAAATCAAGATCTCTTCTGGAATTGCAAAATTTTAAAAGATGGAGGAACTCAGCCATGAAGGCAACTGTCTTCTTGTCACTGGAAAGTGGCCTTAGGGGGCCTGAAATCTAGGTGAAGGGGTTCTACAAGGGAAGTGAGCAAGGCCATGAACAGGCTGGGTGGAGGTGAGGGTGCAGAAGCACATTTGGGGAGAAATCGACAGATGGAGAGTTGGCTGGGGTAGGGAAGACTAACTTTGTTTCATCATTTTTTTTTTTTTTTAAGGTCCATACATGTCACCATTGCTGGAGGCTGCATCCTGGATACAGACAGCCCCAGGGCAGAGGAGAGAAAAATGGAGCAGGGCTGAAGGGGAGAGCATAATCATCATCTTCCAAAGTTCCATCAAGTTAGTTGCTGTGTACCACTCAGTTTGAAGAAAATAAAGACTCAGATTAAAACTTGTCACCAAAATAAGTTTCTGTTTCAATGTTCAATTGACTAATGTGGACAGCAATTTATTTCCTAAGATATTATATTCCATAATTCAAATAAAATAATAATAACTTTAAAATAAATAAGCATAGTGTTGTGCTGTGTAGGCCGGTTTGGTAGGATATACAAAACAAACCCTTGATTAATTAAATAAAAATGCAAATTAATTGATACATCAGCAATCATTTTCAAAACAACCTTTTTGAGGTACCTGGGTGGTTGTTGGTTAAGCAGCCAACTCTTGGTTTTGGCTAAGGTCATGATTTAGGGGTTCTGGAATCGAGCCCCACCACAGGCTCTGCGCTCAGTGGGGAGTCTACTTAAGAATTCTCTGTCGCTCTCTCTCCCTCTCCAGCCCTCACTCCATTTTCACATGTATGCACATAGGCTTGCTCTCTCTCAAATACATACATACAACCTTTTTTTCTGCCTTCACTTTCTGAGAAACAGTATTTTTAATAGTAGGCTTTGGTATTCCTTCAAGATAAGGAAAATTCTTAATAGGTAACTTTTGTACAGCCTTGGAACTCTAAATCTAGCTTCCAGTGAGAGTCCATGGATGGTGTCTCTAAACTTTCTGGACTTATATAAAAACATTAGCCTTAAATGCATTTTACTTTTTTATTTTTTTTTAAGATTTTACTTATTCAAGAGAGACACAGAGAGAGAGAGGCAGAAACATAGGCAGAGGGAGAAGCAGTCTCCATGCAGGGAGCCTGATGTGGGACTCGATCCCAGGTCTCCAAGATCACGCCCTGGGCCAAAGGCAGTACTAAACCGCTGAGCCGCCCAGGCTGCCCCTTAAATGCATTTTAATAAATTCTTTTTCTGAGAGAATATTCACCAGTTTATTGATTCTCAAAGGTATCCAGTATTGCCAAAACGATTAAAATCTAGCAGCAGGGATCCCTGGGTGGCGCAGCGGTTTGGCGCCTGCCTTTGGCCCAGGGCGCGATCCTGGAGACCCAGGATCGAATCCCACGTCAGGCTCCCGGGGCATGGAGCCTGCTTCTCCCTCTGCCTGTGTCTCTGCCTCTCTCTCTCTCTGTGTGTGACTATCATAAATAAATAAAAAATTAAAAAAAAAAAAGAAAACAAAATTTTCATTAAAAAAAAAAAAATCTAGCAGCAGTCCCCAGAGGAGGCAACTTCTACTATATTGGAATAGACCACACTAGAGACCCTCTCTTAGCCATTCCCATCAGATCGCCTTCCTTTCTCCAGTGGGGGGCACTTCTTTGTCTCAAAAGTAGGGAGAGATGCCACCCTGTCTCTCTCTCATGACTGTCAGCCACACAGAACAAATAATAATGAGTAAGCATGACCTCTTCTTTTATTCCTTTCTTGGAAAAAAAACACATTTGAGTCAGGGCCCAGAGAACATTGAATCTGCCTTCCATGGGGTTGGAGAGAGGAGAGATGATGCTTCATGCCATAGGCCGGAGTCTGATTCACAGATCCAACTCTTCCTGCACAAGGATTGCAAGGTCATGTTCTAAGGACCCATATTAGAAGGCTCCCTGGTTTGGCTTTAGGGTCTTGCCACATTCTTTAATTCAACTTTAATTTGGGAACCACATCTTAAAAAATTGGACCTCCATTAATATTGTTGATTATCGCCCCCTACCCTCAATTTCAGTGTTTCTTCTTTACTAGTCAGAACCCGGAAGGGTAGATGAGCACACACCTGAGAATTCAGAACTGCAGTAGGAAACTCTAGAGTAGCTTTTGAAATTTGCAGAGTATTTTCACGTCTATTATTTCCTTTACTCTTTGCAATAGCCCTGACATTTTGGTAAAGTATTATTGCTACTTATGATTGAAATATGTTCAGATGTAGGTAGATGCTAAAGGGCAAGGCTGAGGTTTCCATGTAGATCATTGGACTCCAAATGCATTTTTGTTTTTTACATTTCCTTTGCCCAACAAATATGAAGCCAAGGGTCAGTGCCCTGAGTGTGGTATGTGCCCTGGTAGTCCATTCAGAGATGAGGTCTGATGAGAACCTGACATCTTTCCAGGAAAGTGTTTTAAGTGGCTGCCCTTTAGGGGGCCCCTTTCCCCCTGATATTTAGATAAATAGCATTGCCTTCCTTATATCATCCCCATCACTTCTGTGACCTTAACTGGCAACACAAAGTAGAGATTTAACTCACCAAAATATATAGAAGTGGATATTAGAATGGGTAAAGTACTGATGCCTTCATTCCCACAGATGAGCATCAGAGAAAGAAACTAAATTAACTAATTCCTGACTAACCCAATAACATTGAACTATCAGTAATGTTTCTTTGGTTATGAAAAGCAGGATACAGGTCCCAAAGGTCTGTAATTGGCAGATCAAGCGCCACTACAATGGAGCCACCCTTTAATATGCTTTTTGTTATATGCATATTTGTCTAAACTCCTACTTGGTTCCTTTGTTATTAAGCATCCTCATGTCTTTATCAATCTCTTTCTCCTAGGCCACTTCATCCAAACCTCCTCCTCCTTTTCTCCTCTCATGTTTCAGCCCTCTCTTTTCTTCTCTATTCTCCTGGGCTCTGATTGGTCTGGCCTTTTACTTGGGAGCTCTTATAGGCTGCTTTTTGGCAGGATTCTATAAGGAGAAGATTCTGTAGGAGACAAGAGGAACTAGACTATCTAAACATGAGGGATTGGTTAATAACTGGGATGTGAAACAGGATTAATTTGTGATTAAGGATATAGCCTTTGGGACAGAGATATGGATGTTCAAATATTCAAGTCCTAGCTCTGCCACACATATAATTTGCATATGTCTCTTAAATTGGCCAAGTATCAGCTTGCTCATTTGTCAACATGGGGAAATAGTGCCTGCTTCAAGATGGTCCAAATGCAGGGGTGTTTACAATTAATTGATCACAGCCAGTTACAGATTTCTTTGTTCCTTTTTCTACTCCTACAGCTTTACTTGATGAGCCAACAACAACAAAAAGCCTTCTCCCTCTCATTGCTATGAGATTAAATGAGATAATGTGTAAAATGATTCCACAAGTCTGATAGTAGGTGTTTAATGAAGAAAAAATGTAGCATTATTTTTTAGCATAAGCGTAATTATTTTCCAGCCCTTTATCTCAGTTATTGATGTTTATGTGCTATCTACTACTCTTGAAACTTCTTGAAGGAAGACTTTTCATCTTATATACATTTGCGCTTTTCTTAATACTCTACAATTTGCATAAAGACCCCATAAAATTTGTTGAAAGATAAAAGGGATTTGCATTTAATATCATGTCTTCACCATAAGACTGATCTTATTATTTAGCTATGATACGTGCCCTTTACATTCAAAGTTGATGCCTCCGACCTGTCTATAACAGACTGTGTTCCACAGAATCTGCAGCACAGTGATGGTCTCCCAGCTTAACCACTATGCTTTAGGATTAATGAAACAAAGCTGCAGAACCCTGGTCAGGCTGAGTGGCCTAAGGAAAACATGGCAGCAAGGCATGGGACTCACTCCACCTTCCCCTCATCAGTTTTCTGTTCAAGGGACCCAACTGAGAGGGGATGGTGACTTCAGAAGTAGAAGACCACCAGTCTGAGAGGGAGACGTTATTTTAGCAACATCTCACCACAGTCAGAATTATTTTACTTGGTACTTATTTTTTTAGAGGAAGAGGAGGAAGAGGATCAATAAGAAAGAGGAGGGGGGAAAAATTCTTGGTCATAGATCTTCCAAGGAACTTATTTTGAGTTAGTGACGCTTCCTTTGCAACCAAGTTAAAATCTCCAGGGGTGAAGGTACCAAACCAACTGTTTATAATGATGGTCAATGTGAATTGGGCTTTTCCAAAATGTATATTTGATCAGATTGTCCATGGTTCAAAGGGCACTAAATTTTTAATGAAATTTTATTAGATATTCATAAATAAGAAGTGCTCTTATGAGACTAATCCAAGATAGATACATTCTATCCAAGTAGAAAATACACTTTTCTTTCCCACTTTAACCGCTAATGAATCTGAGTTTTTTATTTGCTTTTTTTTTTTTTAAGTGCCACATGACCTCTGCAAAGTCTTCCTGCTAATTCTGAATGAATCAGTGGCTAGTAATGCCATTTAACATTCCCCATTGAAGACGAGTCTCCAAGATGGTCTGACACGATTAGAAACCAGTGACAGTATGTGTCTTCATATTGCAGGAAACCTTGCAGAATGTGCCTGGTGTGCTGAGAAAATCCCATGTTTTGTAAATAACCTCCCTCAAGTCTGATCTGAAAGTGCTCTCTTCCTGATTTCATCAATAAGGTTACTATGTGACTTTAAAAAATTCCACTGCTCTAGGAAAACTTCTGTTTCCTTTTATGCCCAGATTTAGCAGGTTTTTCAAAGCCCTTCTTATTAGGAAAAGTTGTGGCTGGAAAAATGGATAAGTAGTTACAACTATTCCAGGAAACTATAAATATTCTGGTTTAAGCCATTTAAGAAATTATCCTCTCCTTTATTGTCTCCCAGGGCCCACCTACAACCGGGTGCTGCCCTCCCAAAGTGAAGTGGATGGTCCTAAATGATCATAGGTGGGTTTTAAAAAATAAACACAAAATTAGTTTCACACCTACTTAGACAGCTTAGAATGTTAATGTGTGAAGTATGCCAGGACTCTGCAGTGAAATAAAGCTTTGCATTCAAACTGATGTCAGCCAATCAGAAAACAGTACAGAGCGCTGCCCATTTCATAATTAGGGAGCATTACTCCAAGTTCTAGATTTTACTTATTAATGAATAAGCATTTCTTGACCCAGTTTTGCCATTTATTCATAAGGACCTTGTTTTCAAAAAGTGTTAAAATAGCATGAAGGCCCTGATTTATGCCCACCAAATCCAGGAAATTCAAAGTTAATCCTCGGAACTATTTGTGTCTAGTTTTGCAGCAAACATTCTATATAAAACTGTTCTCTGTTCGAGGATAACACAGAGGAAAGAGACTACAGCATGCTTCCCTACAAGCTTGACTTTCTCATCTTCAGAGCTCTAGACTGTATGCTGACTGTGTTTTCTATTGCATTTCTGTCACTACCGTAGCCTTATTCCAGTCTTGCTCACAAGTCCTGGGCTATACCTTTTGACATCCATGAGACTTCAACAGACAGGAGCAATATGCAGCTTTGACTGGAAGTCCCATGGGGGTAAGAACCCTCAGACTGCAGCAAGTGCTAACACTTATAAAAGGTCCCCTTAGCCCTCCTTTCCCAAACTTCTCTCCCTGAAACCATTTTAAACACACCAGATATTGATGAAATGTTCTTAGTGAAAAAGAAACACCACCAAAAACAATTGGAATATGATTTGGGAGACTATTTTTTTTAAGATTTTATTTATTTGAGAGAGACACGGCATGAGAGAGAGTACAAATGGCGAAGGGGCAGAGGCAGAGGGAGAAGCAGACTCCTCATTGAGCAGGGAGCCCAATGTGGGGCTCAGTTCCAGGACTCTGAGATCATGACCTGAAGCAAAGGCAGACACTTAACTGACTGAGCCATACAGGCACCCCAAGACCATCATTCCTATTTCCTCCCCCACAGAATGCCATCTACCTCCCTCCATCTAGGTAGTCAAAACCCTACTCATTCATCCTACAAATGGCATTCAGAGGCCACTGCTTTCAAGCAGGTTATCTCGGTCTCTGTGTCCCAATTTCCCCCAATTGTGACATTAATGGAAAAGATTCAACTTCCAAAGGTGTCTGCAAGTCCTGAAATGCTTTTTGTTTTTTTGTTTTAATGATTTTATTTATTCATCAGATGGAGAGAGAGAGAGAGAGAGAGAGAGAGAGAAGAGAGAGCGCGCAGACACAAGCACGGGAAGGGACAGAGGGAGAGGGAGCAGCAGGCTCCAGACCCAGCAGGGAGCCTGACATGGGACTCGATCCTGGGACCCTGGGATCATGACCTGAGCTGAAGGCAGTCACCGAACAACTGAGCCACTCAGGCACCCCAATGCTGTCTCTTTGCAACCTCCCCAGAACACAGACTTGCCAGCTCTGAACTTCAAGAATGTTCTTCTGTCCTGTTCACCCATACAAAACATTTATGGATTATGCCAGCTTAACTCCAAGCTCTACCACACGCTAGCCAAGGGATCTGAGCAAGTTACTTACTCCCTAAGCTTCAGTTTTCTCACCCATAAAATGCTGATTGTGGAGGGTCCAGCATACACTGTAGAGTCGTTTCAGGGATTTCAGGACAGAACACAAAGAATGCACCATGGTGGCTAACAATACGTGCTCAATGACTTTCAGCTAGTGCTGCTTCTAGCTATTTTTTAATGTGTAAGTTCCCTGTCATCCCAAACATGATCATAAGCTCCGTGAGACTGAGGATGCATGATGTCTGTATGTTTATCTCGCTCATTCTAATGGTCTAAAAATAGGAATTCAACAGTGTTTTGTTGATTTCTTGATAGTTCTTACTTGTGTCTGATTCTCAGTCATTACTATGTGTTGTTTTTCTATATATGAAGATATGAATTCTGCTAATTCAACTCTTAAAACTGTATGAAGCCTACCAAAAAATTATAAGAAGAATTCTGTACAGGATATAAAATTAATGCCCAGAAATTGGTTGTGTTTCTAAACAATAATAATGAAGTAGCAGAAAGAGAAATTAAGAATAAATCCCATTTATAATTGTAGCAAAAAGAATAAAATACCTAGGAGAAAATTTAGCCAAGGAAGTACAAGACCTGTACTCTGAAAACTATAAAACATTGATGAGAGAAATTAAAGATGACACAAATGGAAATATATTTCATGTTTGTGGATAGGAAGAATTAATAAAAGGTTCATACTACCCAAAGCAATCTACAGATTCAATGCAATTTCTATCAAAATGCAACAGCTTTTTTTTACAAAACAAGAATAAAATGATACTAAAATTTGTAGAGAATCACAATAGACCCCAAAGTAATCTGGAAAGAGAAGAAAACTAGAGGTATCACAAGCCCAGATTTCAAGATATACCACCTAGCTCTAGTAATCAAAATGGTATGGTAGTGGCACAAAAAAAGACACAGAGATCAACAAAATTGATAGAATAAAGAGCCAGGAACAAATCATGCTTATATGGTTAATTAATCTATGTCAAAGGAGGCTATAATATACCATGGGGGGAAAAGGCTGTCTCTTCAATAAATTGAGTTAGGAAAACTGGACAGCTATTTGCAAAAGAATGAAATGGGACCACTTCCTTACACCATATACAAAAATAAACCCAAAATGGATTAAAGACCTAAGTGTAAGATTTGAAACCATAAAACTCCTAGAAAAAAAAAAAAGATAGGCAATAATTTATTTGATATTGGCCTTCTTCTAGATAGGCCTGGAAATATTTTTCTAGATCTCCTTGGGCAAGGGAAATAAGAGTAAGAATAAGCTATTGGGACTGCACTAAAATAAAAAGATTTTGTGCAGTGAAGGAAACCATCAATAAAACAATAAAGCAATGGATGAATGAATGAAAATATTCACAAATGATATAGCCAATAAGGGGTTAATATCCAAAATATATAAAGAGCTTGCAGAACTCAATGCCAGAAAAGAATCTGATCTAAAAATGGGCAGAATACTTCAATAGACATTTTCTCAAAGAGGACACAGAGAGCCAATAGACACTGAAAAGATGCTCAATATCACTAATCATGTGATGCAAATGAAAGGGAATTGCAAACCCAAACCACAGTGAGCTATCACCTTATACCTGTCAGAATGGCTAGAATCAAAAAGAAATAAATTGCTCAAGATGTGGAGAGAAAGGAACCCTCTTGCAGTGTTGGTAAGAACACAAATTGGAGCAGCTACTACAGAAAAAAAGTATGTAGTTCCTCAAAAACTTACAATCAGAAACATCATATGTCTAGTAATTCTACTACCAGCTATTTATCAAAGAAAACAAAAACACCAATTCAAAAAGATATGCACACTTCTATGTTTATTGTGACATTATTGACGATAGCCAAGATATGGAAGCAATCCAAGTGTCCATCAAGAGATGAATGGTTAAGGTAGATGTGGCATGTGTATATATGTGCACATATATACAGATATATGTTGCAGATGCAACACACAATGGAATATTACCCAACCATAAAAAGGAATGAGATTTTATCATTTGCAACAACATGGATGGACCTAGAGGGTTTTATGCTAGGTGAAAGAAGTCAGACTGAGAAAGACAAATATCATTTCACGTATATGTGAAATCTAAAACAAATGAATAAAAATAGACCCATAAATATGGAGAACAAACTGATAGTTGCCAGAGGGGAAGAAGGTAAAGGGAGATAAGCAAAATGGGTGAAGGGGAGTGGAAGATACAAGCTTCTAGTTACAGAATGAATAAATCATAAGTATAAAAAGTACAATGTAGGGAATATAATCAATAGTATCATAAGAGCATTGTGTAATGACAGATGGTAGCTACACTTGTGGTGAGCATAGCATAATGTACAGACTCGTCCAATCACTAGACTGTACACCTGAAATTAATGTAATATTGTGTGTCAACTATACTTTGGTATAAAAAATACAAAACAAAAAACTGTGCATGGAGATAATAGTCCATGACAGTAGTTTAAATTGTTTCTAATTCCATTGCTATGTAAGTAATTTTAGAAAAGCAGTCTAAAGGCAAGAACCTACTGGAAATGGGCTGGGCCCTGCCCTGCTCAGAAGGCAGATAACCAAAGAAGGCTGAACTAAACTTGATGTCAAACTGGTTGGAGGCCATTGTGTCCCTCAGTACAATGAATATTCTAGGGTTTTGAGTCTATCTGTGTTTGTCATTTGTTTTTGAGAGAAGGGAGGAGGGATGGAAAGAGAAGAAGTAGAAAGAGATACAAGGGAAGAAAGAAGGAAGGGAAGGAGGAATAAAGTAGAAGGTGAGAGCAGAGCAAAGAAAGATGGAGAGGACGATGGAGAGAAAGGTGCTTCACATGGAGTCGGTTGAAGGGGAGATAAAAAGAGAAGCCTAGCGTGGTTCCGAAGCTATAGAGCAAGCTCCGTCTGAGTCCAAATGTGCAGCCTGCTTACCTGCTTACTTTTCCTATTAAACGTTAACAGGAAGCATGGGAATAACGTAGAGGGTTTCACTCTGAAATCTGAAATTTGGCCAAATATTCAATTATATTACCGTTCTTATTTGGTGGAGATTCCCATTGTGGAATAGAAGAGGATGGATCTGCAGACTAAAGGAGCTGCATTAAATCATCATTTCTAGTCTGACTTTTTTGCAGGGCCTCTTTGGAGGTGGGTGTGTGTACAACAGACATATGTTTTTTAAAGACTTTTACCAAGTGCTTTTTCCCCTGTTCCACACATCAGAGACTTCTAAAATTCCAGGTCCGGCAAAGGAAAAAGAAAGGGCCACAGTGACTTCCCAGCTGAATGCGCCTCCTGAGGAACCAGCATTGGTTCATGAAGAACTTTCAAGAATCTGCACCCACATCTCCTGGGTCGCTAAATAGTCAGCCTTTCAGTTGACTTAAGAATGCAGTGCTCTTAACCAAACCATAGCCCCATCGGGGAAACCAATCAGACACTAGGCTTAAAACCTCAAAAGTAACGTGAATGGTTTTCTGTGAATCAGAGGTAAAGGGTAGCATTGTTAGGAATTACCCAAGCTTCCAGGCAGATTGGACTTTGTAGAAATTGATTAACACACCAAAGTCCCATTCTACCCACGTTTTGGGGGAAAAGTCATTGCTTTGCATCTACACAAGAGGCTTATCTCTGTGGGCTACAGGGATTTTCAGTGAAGAGTAAATCTGCCCTGTAGAGGAGGCATTAGCAAAGATCCCTGTAAGATATAATTTTCAAAGTCAGAAATATCACGAGTGGGGTTTTTTTGGTTTTAACTGCAAATGTAATCAGCAAGCCTAGTGGTGGCTGCTTCTCTGACAGGCACTCAGATTTACTGGATTCCTTAGCTCCCACAAGGGAAGAAATCATTTCCTGTGAATTCCAAGTCCTGCAGGTTACTGAAATGTAGCCATTTCCTCCTGTTGCTGAGCACCATCCCCGACTATCTCTCCAAGGGCTACATTCCTCTGCTGCGTAGCTGTGGACATCTCTGGCCTGTTTCCATGGAGGCACATAGCAGGAGACTCTTGTGCTTGGGTACTGGGCCAAGAACTTTTCACTCTTAGAAAACATATTGGCCTCTAGAATTTCAGTGCTATTTGAAAACAGATACTTCAGTTTTCAAGGCGTGTTCTTGTGAAACATGCAGTTATGTTATGATTAAATCTTGCCTTATCACAAGATGGAAAAACAGAAATCGACAAGGTTAGAAGAGTGGAATTTATGTAAACCTCCCTGGATGTGTTTTCCTTGCATGGCTATGGGATGCCTTGACGTTCTGAAACCAGAGCAGTCTGAGACATTGTGGTGTCACCGAGTCAGGTAGCTTCAGTTGGAATCACAACCCTACCACTTCTAGTGACATAAGCTTGAGTAAGTTTCTTGATTTCTCTGAGTCTCAGTTTCCTCATTTGCATAACATAGATCAAAAAACAAAACAAAAGCCAAAATAACTCTGAGGGTTTGTATGAGAACAAAATGATAGAAGATAGAGAAGAGGCCCAGCAGACAGGAAACAGTTGATACGTACGCCTTCCCTTATGTAAGGTCAGAGTGGCTGAAGGTCTTGATATCAAAAGAGAGTCATTACAGAGACTAAAATTCATGTTTCCTAACCTGTTTAATGACCTGTTAAACTAAATCACCTCCCTACCAAGTGGTTGCCTTTCTCCAAAGATTTTTAAAGAAGTTAATCCTCATGTCATGTTACAGTCAATTGGCTCAAGAATGTAAAGTTGTTTTTTTTTTTTTCCTTAACTTGGGAAAGTTTGAGTTTATTAAAAAAAAAAAAGAAAAAAAATTTTTATCTGCCATCATCTCTGCCCTTATTTGCTCCTTGAACCTTTTAGTTCAGTCCCCAAAGTCCTTGGTTGTTTAGTTCTCCCCCACCCTGAATCCTTCCCAACACTTTTTCAAACCCCACTCCTCCCTCCAAGTTTAGATCAAAATCTTTGTAGCACACTCCTCATCAATACCACCCTCTCCATTTCCTCTAAAATGCATAGAATTTATGGACTGTAAGAAATAATTTTACATTTAATTTTATCTTATTATTCTTATTGGCTCATGGATTCATTGTACCACCAACTAAATAAGTTCTTTAAGTACAAAGACCACTTCCTGTATTCTTTCCACACAATTGCCAAACTAGCTTTCAGCTCAGAGTAGCTGCTCAATAAATGCTGTCTAGTGAACTGATAATTATTAATAATTGATGCAGTTTCATCACAATTACCATCTACCTATACATCCACCATCTACCCAGTGTCCACAAATGGGTTCGACTGCAACAATATTCTGCTCGGGTGCTAGGCTCTCTCAAGCTCAACCTTTGACCTATCATTAATATCTACTAGTATCCTAGCATCAGCAATAATGCATGTGACTAAAGCATGTTTCTACTTTCTCAGCATAGAACTGGAATTTCACAACTCTTGTGGGAAGGATGTGTGGCAACCAGACATTTGAGTACATGAAGTTTAGTGTAAGAAATGGAGCCAAAGCGGAACGTGTTATCAGGGCCCCACATAGATGCTTTGGAGATCAACTTCAAAAAATACAACACATCTGCAGAATTCGTAGGAGCAAGAAGCAGGAGTAGGTCAATGTGGGATGAGAACTAAGTGTTTCTTAAGGAGGGAAGTACATTCAAATTGATGAAAAGTCAGACATAATGAAGTCTATGCAGTGAAGAACATGAGAAAAAATTTTCAGTATAAATTAATGCTTCTAGTTTTGTTTCCAGGTAAACAGATGTATTTTTCTTTGAAAAAAAATTGGGATAATAATGTACCTAATGCATTTTGGAAATAACTATATTTATTTCAATTATCACTATTTTTATGTTAATCTATAATCTACAAGATTACTTTTAACTACACATAGTATTCCATTGAGTAGATTAATTTTTACAGGATTTCCGTTTTATGCTATTGGTGATCCTAGCTTTTAAATTTATAGTTAAAGCTTTTGTCTGTCCTTTATTATATCTTTAGGAGAAATTCCTGGGAGTGGAATTTCTGGTATTATCAATTCTAATTCTCTTAACTCTAGGTTTTCCCTCCAGTTACTGGTTCATTTCTGATCTTTATGCTGGATATCTTCCTTTTAATTCTCCAGACCCATTCCCTGACTCTCTCATCTCAGCAAAGGGATCTGCATGGACTTCCTTGACAAATTCCTAGGGCTTATTGCTTTGGGTTTGGTTCCAGCACTGAGGCATAGAGCAAGAGAACGAATGGAGGGAAAGAGAGGAGGGAGAAGTTGGCATACTTACTCCTTTGACTTCTCCTTTACCTGGAAGGTTGGCCTCAGACTAGCTGCATCTCTCAGCTGAGTATCTCAACTCTGGTCGGTCAGCCCACCCCATAGAGCTCTTCTCCCTTTCTCTCTCCAGGTTCTGGTAATGGCTCCCTCCTCTTACCTCATCAGAAGTGACAGGGAAGAAATAGCCCTACAATAATGCACTAGCCTTTGTGGTTTCCCTACTCCCTATCCAAACTGTTGTAAGCAGTCCATTTATTAAAAGCCCAAGTTTCCTGAACCGGACATGCCATGAGTTCCCTGCCACACTGCTGGGCCACCTCTTTTACTGCAAAATTCCTTACATGAGTTGTCATTACTTCTTGTCACCGCTGTCTCCTTTTCTATCTTAAAAAACTCCAATCACACTTCTGTTCCACCACTGTTGTGAACAGCCATGTTCACAGTGGCCTCCCACAGGGCCAAAGCCGAGGCAGACTTCAGTCCTCATTTTCCTTGCCTCAGGAGCAGCACTTGGCCCAATGAATCTGTCCTTACTTCTTGAAGCAATCTGGTCACTTCACCTTAGGGACATTATTTGTGGTTCTCCACCCTCCTGTGCTGCTTCTTCCTCACTTTCCTTAACATTTAACACTGAAATTGTAAGTATCCCAGTCTTTGAAGGACCTTTTCTCTTCTGTTGACACTTGCTTCTGGTGATTTCCTTTAGTTCCATGGCCTTAACTATCTTCTCTATAGCAACTACCTCCACATTCAATCAGCTCACTCTTGAACACCAGGAGTTTTAATTGTGGTCCACTTACATGCAGATATATTGCAATAAATACAGTACAATACTGTAAAGGTATTTTCTCCTAGGCTTTTTTTCAAACATTTTCTCTAACTTACATTATTATAATAGTAAGTATATAATACATATAACATATAAAATATGTGTTAATCAACCATCATTGGTAAGGCTTCCATTCAACAGTAGGCTCTTAAATGTTTCAGGGAGTCAAAAGCTATACTCTGATTTTCGACTCCCTAACAGAAGTGATGGGGTCTGATTTCTCAGGCCAAAATACTTTGGAGTCATCTTTTTCTCTCCCATACTACATATTCAATCTATCAGGAAATCCACTGACTCTGCCATCAAAATGTCCAGAAATTAAATGGCTTCTCAACAGCTCTCTTCAGCATAATTTCTCACCTTGATGAGAGATTGCCTCTGGTCTATTTTCACTCTTGCTTGCCCCATCTCCAACAGACTCCTAGAACAGCTAGATGCTGTCCCCCAACAGCTCAAAACTCTAATGGCTTTCCATCTCATTCAGAATGATGCCAATAGCTTTCCAATGATTTGCAAGGCCCTAAATCATCTTGTCTCTGGTTATCTCTCTAATCTCACACCCCTCTCACCATCACAGATTGTCGTTGGTAGTTCTTAAGCACACCGAGCATGCTCTCACCTCACAGCCTTTTCATTTACTGTTTCTTCTTCCCAGAACGTTGCTGAAATACTTTTCTGCCAGATATTCATGGAGATTGCTTCCTGGGTTTCTCTATTTCTTTGCTTAAGCTTCCCATAAGGACCTTGTCTTGAAAAGCACACTAGTCTCACCTCAACACTCCCTTAACTTGCTCCTGTTTTTATAGCAGTGATCACCACTTGCTATATTTTATGTTCATTTTTTATGTCTTTATAGCCCTTTTCCTTGCCTCTAGAATTAAGTTCATTGAGAGCAGAGATAAATTTGTTCCTTACTGTATCCCCAGCACTTAGAACTATGCCTGGTACAGAGAAATGCATTTAACGAATAAACAGATAAATGAAAAGACATGGGTGTTTTTTTCTTTTTAAATTATGAAAATTTAAACATATACAAATTAGAGGGAATAGTGTAACGTATTCACATTTATTCATTAGTGAACTTCCACGATTATTAATACAAGTTGACCTTGTTTTATTCTTCCTACTCGACTTCCCTCTAACCACATCCTATTAGTCAGTTTTAAACCAAACCCCAGATATCCTGTCATCTCATCTGTAAATTGTGTATTTTAATTGTCTTCCAAAAATTTATACTAGGAGTAATGTTTAAAATGCCAATTGCCTTGTCCCCTGCTCATACTAGCAGATATGATATAAAAGTAATCTTTGCCAATTTCATTGCTTGAAAAATCTCAATTCTTTTATTTTTAAATTAAAAAGAATGAATAAAAAAAGTTCTTGAGGTCCATAATATCCCCTTCTGTCTCTGTGACCAGAATAGACAAATATTTTATCTTTCCTTTTTAAAGTTTTCTCACATAATTATGTATCATGACTCATATAATTATAAGACCAGAGCCCTATTTTAATCATCTCAGTGCATACTACTAAAAGGCATATTAGAAGAAACAACTTTTTCGAAGAAAAATGCTTTAACAGAATGAGGGTCTAGAGTGAATAGAGGAACTGCTAACAAAAATGTATGTCTCTAGACAGTGTCTTTTTCAAATGGTCACCTCTATAGATAACCTTATTAAAAAAATCTCTCTGGAGAATTCCCTCAATCTTTGAAGCCATCTTCCAATTCTGGAAGGAGAAAGCTAATCCTAGGTGCCCCTGGGCCTCTCGTCTGCTGAGGGACTGGAGACAGACTGCATCCTGGCAGTGCAGAGAGAGTTCAGGTCGGTGGTTCTGGCAGTCACACAGAACAGCTCTGTGACTCTCCCTGGAGAAAGCCTTCTGTTCTCCTAAGTGTTAGCATATTAAGCATCTACCGCATGGAATGGGATGGGGAGGGGTTTGGAAAAGAAAATGTGAAGACAAATGGGGATATTTAAAAGCAGAAAAGAAAATCCAGGGCTCAGAACAGCATTCTTTTACTTAGACTAGCTATAAATTTTCTCTCTTGTTGATTTCCTGTCTTGGAAAGAACCTATTAATGATTAAAAAAAAAAAAAAAAAAAACACTACAGGCTAGTAGCTCAACTGTGTTTTGGGGTTTTGTTTTGTTTTAAATGGTAGGTCTGGTACCATTCATATCTGTGAAATGTAAAGAAAGATTTGAAAAATCTCATTTTTGTCATTTTGCCAAAAAGCTTGAACACAACCTATTTCAAAGTCACAAAAATACATTTACAATCTGGGTGGAGGTTAAGGAAGTGCTTTTCTTGCCTTTCCCCCTACTTGCTTTACCAACGGAGCTTGAAGCTTCTCAGTCTGTCGTCACACTTAACTCGACTTCTTTCCTGCCAAGAATCTGATGGCTAAGTTTCCGGTTACACTGGGAGAAGGAAAAATCTTTGTTGTAATTTGGAGACCCCATGCAACTAGATTTCTGGACGAGAAATTTATTGCTTCTCCTCATTGAGGGATATAACAACAGTCAACAATCTCCACACTCCATGTGAACAGTTTCTAGTGGTTTCTAAGCAGTTTCTCCAGGCATCTGTGAGTCCCATTTTTCATAGTTCTGAGGGAAAAGACCAAGCAGAGTGGTCTTCCCATGCATGCTCCAGAGTCCCTCAGAACCCTCTCAAAGTAGCTGCCATCCAAAGTTCACAGACTAGCCTTCTAGGGTATCTGCCCAGAGCCTCTTAGGAACATAAATCTGAATAATAATTTAAGTGACAGACTCCTGGCCATTATCTCAGCACCTGGACTGAAGCAAGATAGATACTACTTTACAATTTCTACCTTGGCTGGGGGTGAGTAGTCAATCCCCAGAAGAGTCCTCTCCCAAACAGGAATAAATCATTTTTGCCCCAACACAGAGCACTGGACCTGTCTATGCAATAACACATCCTGAAAAGAAAAGAAAAAAAAGAGAGAGGAATGCAGGGGAGGAAAAAAAGCAAAAAGTCTACTCTTTTCATTATAGCTATTTCTTGGTGCCATTCCAGAAACTGAAGATGCCAGCTAACATGAAATAGGGGCTCTTCATCTTATTATCCTGATAGAGGTAGAAAGGTTTCTGTAGTACTTCAAATTACATAGCAGGTATGTATCTAGAACTCTCCTCTCCTCCCTTAATAAATTCATATTTTAAATATTTTGGGGAAAATCCCTACTAAGAGAATTCACATTAGGAATTTACAAAGTGAAAACTCTTTTTTCAAAGTGAGATCACTTATCTTGTTTTATTAATATGGCATTCTCCTTCACAAGTTAGATAAAAACCAGAATTAAAAGTGTGATGTTTAAATAGAATCTGACTCAGAAGTTAAAATAGATGGTTATACTCATTCTTAAAAATAGCTGGATAAAGAAAGAATATACTGACTCTGGCCAACCACACAGTTTGCAAATGGTTGATGTGACTAGATGTTGGATCCCCTGGCACTAGCATTATTATCTTTGAGAGAAGGGAAAAAGTTGTAACAACACCTCATTTAATGAATTATTTAGGTATAAACTTTCAATAATGAAGTCTCTATTTTAAAAAGAAATGAAAATACTTTTGAAAATAAATATTTGAAGATAAATCATTACACAGACTGCCTTCTGTTCCTCCAACTTCTGCCTCTTCTTCTCTTTGATGCCCACCCCTCCTCATCCCACTCTAGTTTCCTCTAAAACTATCACTTTACATCAGCTAGTCAAAGAAAACCTTAGTGTAACTAGTTTCAGGGTATTGCCCTAAGCAACAATGGGGGGGAAATGTCATGTTTTTTAATGTATTGAAGTTTATGCTTCCTATAAAGAAAACTTCAGACATAAGAGATAGTTTTCTATTTTTTATTATATATATGTATATACAATATATATATTTCTGCAAATCATAAGACTATTCCTCCATGACTTCTTGGTGGCAGGGTGAGGAGGAGAATTGGCCCAGGAAACTCTTGTGTACTTATTGGAGCTCCAGGTTCTGTCTAAAGTTTTCTTTCTGGTATGTTCTTCCCTGACTCAATGCCTATCCGTTCTCTCCTTTCAACCTCACTATTTTCAGCGCAGCTCCTCTTCCTCCCCCTACAAGATTCGCATTTGATTTTGCTTCTAATACTATTTTAGTACTCTGAAACTTTTTATCTCATGTGCATTGGCAAAATTTTCATAACTTGAGAATTGACTCAAATATGCAATGAACATGGGCACAATTTATTCAACTCATTAATTAATGAGGACACCAGTAGGTGGTAAAGTTGTTTCCAAAAACATTTTAAGGAACTATTATTTCCTTAAATACAAAAATGAGTATCAGTGTAAACTAGTGTGACATAAAACTGATTAATGTCCTACAAGGCAATAAACCATTATATATCTTTTTACCAGACCCAAATCAGTTGCATCTCTGTAGGATAAAAACTACATACAAACATGTAATGCCACATGTCTGGGCACAAATCAATAATAATTTCAGGGTCAAATAGTACATTGGCCTATGAAATAAAAATAATCAGAAAATGGGTCTAAAATAGACATTAAAAGAAAATGCAGCCATCCTCTGGGCCCTATTTTGGAAAAATTTTTCTTGAAAATAGGAATGCAAGTCCTATTGCTTTATTATTATTCCAATCCAGTGTATAAAGTTTCTGGCAATATTTAAGGAAGGTTGTTAGAACATAGGTTTTTTTTCACTAGTTGAAGTACCAGTGCACCACATACATGTGCTTTTTAACAAAAAGGTAGGAAACACGCTCAACTGAAAACATTTGCTAAAGAGCACACCTGTCATGCCAGACAATGGAACTCATCAGGCTGGTACCTTCAAGGAAGATCATGAAGACAGAAAATCTGAGTAATCAGGAACCATGCCTGATATGGACCACAGTATGCTAGAGTTTGGGAAAGGGATTTAAAAACTGGGATCAAGGAGCATGCAAGGTTGGAAAGCGATAGAGCAAAGCTCGAGGCTATAATAAGTCAGATGTCAATAACTAAGACTTTAGTGAACCAACAGTTCTCAAAGATCAGGACAGATGAGGTGGTCAGATAGACAGGGCCAAAGTACTTAGACTAAACAAAGGGCACCACCGAAGAAATGTTAGAGATTTGACCTTAGACTATACTTGGCACTCCTCATCTATCCCTACTAGAAAGGTTGCTTAACCTCAGGGCAGAAGGCTCCATCTCAGGGTCAAGTGTTGCAAAGCTATGTGGCCTCTTCTATCTGTTCCACTGGTTAAAGACTAGAGATAAATTTTGACAGCAGAAAAAAATAAAAGGAAAATAATAGTCCATAATATTCCTGTGCTCCTAGATAGGTGCTAGTCAAGTATTCTATTACTCTCTCAAACTAAATTGCCTGTAAAAGAGAAAACTAAAGAGAGGGCAATGCCTCCAGAAATGGATTTCTGATTTCTGAATTATTCTCAAGTTTTTATTTGTTCCCACTTACCTACCTCCCTGATGTTACTGAAAGCACAAATTTGTTTTTGCAGAAACAAGAATCTTAAGTCTATTTTGCATTGGTCAGTAAAGGGGATTTGAAAATTAATCAGTGTAGAAAGTTAACATGATCATCTTCCTCTAAGAATTATATCCTCTTCTCCCTATATCACGGTTGGCCCTGGCTACATATTGGTAGTATATATGCCTATCCCTCTGGGAAAGCTGGTTGAACCAGGGATGGTAGCTAATACAAGTTTGGCCAGTCAATGTTTCTCTCTTGGGAAGCTGGAATTGGGATTTAAGATTGTTAGTCTTTGCTAGTGGCTCATATTGAGGATATGCAAATGCAGACACTACTGGAGAGTTATCTTTCACTGTGTTGCTGCCTAAAATGGTAGAGACTAGCCACATGTAAACCTTTAATGTTTAAATTCATTGAAATTAAAAATTCAGATTCTTTTTCACCCCAGACTTATTTCAAGTGCTCATCAGCCACCTCTAGCTAGTGGCTACCATATTAAACAATGCAGATATAGACTATATTTATCACCGCAGTAATTTGTTGAATAACATTGATTTACCACGTCTTGGAGGAGGAGAGAAAGCCCATGGGCAGAGACAGGAGCAGGGAGTAGATTTGTACACAGAAGTAGAACCAAGAAACTAAAGGTAGAAAATTCATTGGCTCTCTTTCGTAGGTCCTTGTTCTGTCTCCATTAGGACTCAACTGTTCCTTGCCTTGAAACTCCATTAATATGTGTGCCGTTATCCCTGTAATTCTCCTTTCTCGCTTAAGCTACTTTGTTTAGAATGTTTTACTTACAATTCAAAGATGCTTAAGACAACCTGAATCATTTTAGTTCTCCCCATCTTCTTTTCCAGCACACTGTAGCACTGAACTACATGGACAGTGCTATTTCTCCCTTAGTTTTTGTCTACAATATGAAGGGGGTTTCTTTTGTATTTACCTGTGGTGAAAAGTCCAAGAACTTACTGAGCAGGAGGTATTAATTTTTAATTTTTAATTTTTAAACATAGTCCAAGCTAATCCATGCCACCTGCGGGTAAAGCTTGGGTGGGTTAAAGTGAGGAGTCAGGTATAGGATTAATTAGAGGGTGACTTGCTCATTTCCTCTATCCAGAAAGGTACAAATAAAGTGGTTCACAGGTGGAAGGGAAGGACTGGTCAAGAGGTACTGTAAACCTCAAGCCATGACATACAAATTATCTCAGAAGAAGAGTATAGGGAACTGAATTTGTGGGACTTAGAAGCTGCCTTTAACATTTTGTTTCCACACCGTATCTTTTGCTAAAAGTTTCTGGGAGAGAAAGCAGTATCTGCAGGCATAGCTTTAGAACCAAAGCAAGAGTGATCTTGACCTCAGGCAGTCAAAATACCTTTGATCTTCCCCAGCCACTGTAGCTGCCTGAGATTATCTCAAATACTAACCAGTGAGAGAGCCTGCCCAAAGCTATACGGACTCCACTACCTGCCCTGTGCAATGATCCCTCACAGGCGAACGGGTTGCTGTGAAAAGTGATTAAAGTCCGCAGGAGGTAGGGAGAGGAATGTATGTCAGCAAAACAGTTTGCCACCTGAAACTCTGCCGGCTGCTCAACAGAGATGGGTCCTCTGCCTTGTGTTGACTGTGTTTTGGGTTGTAAGTTTAGGAGTAAGATCCAGAAATATAAAGAGGCAAAGAGTTGAAACTAGGAAGTCAGGGAAATGAAGAGAATCTGAGTAGAAAAAAAGAGGAAAGATAGAAGCTAGATACTGCGAGAGGAAAAATTCTGAATGAAAAAAAAAAAAAAACTATCAAATTCAAAGAAGTGGCCTAAAAGAAGGTCATAAAAACAGAAAGGTCGCATTCAAATTTAAAAGTTGTTCTACATGTAATGCTCAATGTAAATATTAATTCCAACTTCTCTCCTGTAAAATTATAGTACTATTTGCCCTCCCGAATAAGAAAGGCCTCTCTGAGGGAGATGCCCTAAGATTCATGACAGGTGGCCCATTGAGGAATCTCTCAGTGGGAGAGGATTCTACGTAATTCTTCACAATCAGTGTTTAACTTCCGTTAATGAAATGGTAGCAAGGAGTAAACTTTGTGAAGCTATTTAATCTGAAAGGAAAAACCCTACTTCTGTTATCTTGAATTCAACCTTCAGATCGTTGCCCAAACAAGGTTATTTGTTGCTCAGATTTAATACAAAGGAATGAGAAAGAAGTGATTAAAAAAAGTAACAATCACAATAATAGTTTTCAATCACGGACTATTATGTTCTTTTCACTGTACTGATTTCTCCATCATTCTATTCCAATCTAATTCTCACAGCAACTGTAAGTGGTAACTGAAGCCAGGCAGATTAAGGAAATTGCTTAAAGTTAAACATGCAGAATTTGTACCCAGGTATACAAGTCATGGTTGCAGTAAGAAATAGATGGCACTTACACAAATTGGAACCTGGGAAGTTTAACAAATGAACAAGGAAGGTGTAGGAGACCAAGAAATTACTCAGGGCTAGTTCTAGTGTAGCCATCACAATTCTGGCTCAAAGCGCAGATGAGGTGGGTCTTAACAGCACATTGTTTGGAGAGGACTGTCCTTTAGGAACTATGACTTCTCCCAAGGACATAGCCAGCCCTGGTTACTGCAGAGAGGGAGCTAATTGGTTCAGTACTCTGACCATACACCCATCCCTCTTTCTGCTGGTACCCTGCACTGACTAGATATAAAGCCAATGCTTTTTGTGATATTGCTGAGGGCTTTTTGAGTCTTGCACCTGAGTGAATGAGTACAGCACAGAAATTGAGAATTCAAAACCCTAGAACCTAAGAGGCCCACCAGACCAAGGACGTGGAAATATCAAGGAGGCTTAGCCTTTCTCCAAGTTATACAATTAGGGGTTTAAGACTATTGTGTATAGAAGTGAAGAATTGGAGACACTCACTCCGTTTGATATCTAGTTTGCATAGAGGTAGAGTTCACTTAAAGTTATATCCAATGTTTGTTGAACTTGTCATTGTTCTGAAATCTACATATACAGTTCTGCTACACTATGTTGTGAAAACACAATTTTTTTTGCCACATTATTGATAAATTAGGGAATACCTTGAGTATAACAGAAATCCCATGTTTGCACATACATAATTTTGTCCAGCAAAAACATTATAGCAAATATAGAAATCTGAACAATCTGAACATAGGAATATACAAAATACATACATTAAATATCTATCAACTATCTCTGTTCATTGTGTGTATGAGCCAAACCCATGCAAATCTGATATTATAACTTTCTATGAACATGCATGAGTTTGTATAGCACAGACACTCCTGAGAAAGCATAGATTTAGTTAGCAAAATTGAGTACATTCAAACTATACCATGGCCACTCTTCTTTTTTTTTTAAGATTTTATTTATTTATTCATGAGAGACACAGAGAGAGAGGCAGAGACATAAGCAGAGGGAGAAACAGAAGGAGAAGCAGAGGGAGAAGCAGGCTCCATGCTGGGAGCCTGATGTGGGACTCCAGGATTAGGTCCTGGGCTGAAGGCAATGCTAAACCACTGAGCCACCCGGGCTGCCCACCATGGCCACTCTTAAAGAGTCTCCTACTTTTCCTTGCACATGTTTGAGCCCTTTCTCTTCCCAAATCTATCCTGAGGGCTTTTCTCCTCAAATGTTTACTAGGCCATGAACAAAAATACCAAAAGAAAACAGAGCCCACTCTCCCAACCGGAGAGGTAACGAGAAGAAATTTGGTTTTAAACCTCTTCCACTTGGTCTAAGCTAGAGATTCCTAATACCAAACCATCAACTAGTGATGGCCAGTATTGAAGTTCGTAGAGGTTTTAGGAAAATAAGGAAACTAAAAATAACATGAATATTTTTTTCATACACTGAGATGTGTTGAATTTTAAGGATTATCCTTTATTTTGGACATTTTTATGTGAAATTGTCATTACTTTTTATTTTTTAACATCCTTACTTACAGTTTGAAGTTTGTGCCCCAACTTCTAATAAGTTTACTGGATTATATAAAATTCGAACATCTAGGAATTTTATATAATCCAGTTCCTATTATCTTCAGACATACGTTTCTGGTTTGCCAACTCCTCTGTAGACATGCTGGCCTGCTACTATTTTCCTGATAGTGGCATTTTGGCAGATACACTATCAAGAGCCCAGACCCCATAACTGTCCCTGAAGAGACAACCTGGACTCTTTATTGAAATGCTCAGGATAAAAACTTTTCTTTTTTTTTTTTTTTTTTTAAAGATTTTGCTTATTTATTCATGAGAGACAGAGAGAGAGGCAGAGACATAGGCAGAGGGAGAAGCAGGCTTCCTGCGGGAGCTCAATGCAAGACTTAATCCCAGTACCCCAGGATCACTCCCTGAGCCCAAGGCAGACACTCAACCACTGAGCCACCCAGGCATCTGTCAGAATAAAAATTTTACATTGGGGCACCCAAGTGGCTCAGTTGCTTAAGTGTCTGACTCTTGATTTTGGTTCAGGTCATGATCTTGGGTCCTGGAATGGAGCCACAAGAGTCACTGGGCTTCACTTAGCAAGGAGGCTGCTTGGGGATTCTCTCCCTTTTTTCCCTGTCCCTCCCCCTGCTTGCACTCTCTCACTCTCTAATATAAGTAAATAAGATATCTATATCTATATCTACAGATATAGATATATATCTAAAGTTAATCTGCCACTTTCACATTCAAATAGTATGAGGACAGCTGTCAGTTGTAGACACAAAGAAAGGAAATTCAATGTACATAACATTTAAAAAGTGTCCAGTCCCATGTCCTTCCACACTAGCATAGATAGTGAGGAATTGCACCAGACCTGGGAGGAAAAAAAAAAAAAAAATTCGAGGACCAAAGTGGCTTAGCCAGGGCAAATGACACTTGGTAGGAAAGGAAGTGGTCTCGGGAGCTACAATGTGGCTATTTCATTCTTATATGAAGAGAACTATACCATCTAAAATGCAAAGAGGAAGTAAACTGGATTAAAAATAATAAACATGTGTTCTTCAGGTTTAAGCAATCATCTGTTTCATCACGTCCAGGTCTATGCCTGATATATCAGTGTGTATGTGTAAAAAATAATTTGCAATGGATTTGTGTTATAAACATACATAACACAAATTTGTTGAAATACAATTGGCATATTAGGGAACAATTTGAGAATATATATTAAGCACACGTATATATGTATATATATTAAACACATGTATGTGCGTGTGTGTGGTGATTTATGTGTATATATTCCCTGTTCTCAAGGACCTTAAAATGTTTTAAAAACAAAAGACACTATGTGAGAATGAACTAATTAAATGACATAATAAAGAGAAGAAAAATCAAACTCAGAAAAGAGAGAGAACTGTGTTGGAATGATTAATGTCAGGAACTTCGTGAAGTAGAAAACATATAAAGAAACAGCAAATAAACCAGGGTTTCTGGATGGAAGAGGCAGGATAGGGGTGCAGGCAGGAGGAAACAAAGTCCAAGAAGGAAACCTAAGTCAGTCTACAGGAGGACTTTGCAAAGACAAAACCTGGAGTTTCCTCCTCCTCCTCTTTTATGAGCTACTTTTAACATGTTTTCCTACTCCTACTCCCAATTTCTCTATACAGAATTCCACTGGCCTTAGCCCTAACTCAAAAGGAAACAAAAGGTACCAGACACTAAATTCTACGAGCGAGTCATTCAAAACTTTGGGATAAAATTTTGTCTTTGCAAAGATGTGCTGCTGGAGCAGAGAAGAGACATTGTGGAGGGACCTCGGGGCTGGCTGAGGCACAGGGACGCCAAGGGTCCTTCAGCCAAACAAACATTCCAAGATTGATATTGGTCACAGAAGTTCTTGGGTTCCTATTATCTTTAATCTGCTGAACCATCACTGGGATTCCATATGAAAATTCAAGTAGTGTGAAGAAACTGACATTATGAAATTCATTTTAATTAGATATCTTGGGAGATTATATTCCTTGCAACATGTCTTCAGTGAATTCCAAGGCTGCTAATACTTACCTAATATTTACCTTTACTTTTACCTGTAAATGTTGACGAGAATTTCTGGGCATTTTCAAGCCCCTTTAATCCCAAGGGATCATGAATTATGAAGGTCTAGTCATATTTACTACTTTGCTGTCACTTTCCTAATATTTTTGGTTTCACGGTCTTCTGTGTCTGAGATAATTGTTGGATAATTTCCCCCCTTCTTTCTGGTTACACTTAGAGTTCAATGCGAGTGCACACCGTCCCTCTCCCCCTTGAAGGAGCAACAGGAATGTTCTTGTCTTGTTTTAACAAGTGGATGATCTGCCCCAACTTCAGAGTCAGAACTTCACACTGTAAAAAGGAGACCATTATGTTTAACTTTTTGCCCTGTGAGAAAAGCAGGATATGTCAAGCCTCTACTTAAGTTTTCTCTTTTATCCTTATGAGTCCCTCTCATGAGCTAATTTCTTTCATAGACTATGTAAGCCCCTTAAAGAGCAGTACTGTTCCCTGACAAACACCCTGGCATGCAGTTAATCATTAATTTCGCATGGTCCGCATCTGCTGTCTGCCGGACTGTATATTGCTGGGGAGACTTCCTTCCATTATTTTTTTTTTCCTTCCATTATTATAAACACTGCTGCTTGAGGGTCAGTGTGGGATCTTTATCTAACCTATTATCAGCAGTCCAGACAGAGTCTTATTGCCTCCCTTTAACAAGTCCAAGTTACAGAGTTCACGAGGCTTAAACCTACATGAATACAGTTGTATTTTTTAATGACAAAACAACAGCTGCATGGGCAGCCTCGGCAATACGCCCCGGCTGAGTATGTGCAGATAGTAGAAACAGGTGCACCTCACGTCGGAAGCTGTTGTGTGCCACTGGGGAGGGAGGAAAAAAAAAAAGTGCACAGCATTCATTTCTTCATCAAGATCCACATAAGACATTGGAGCCACGTAAAGGAATTCAGAAACAGGGTCAGCTGAAATACCGAGGCTTTAAAAAAAAGCCACAAGAGTAGAACTTGAAATTGTACAAGAGAGATTACTCTTGCTTTGCGGCTGGTGGGCATGCTACCTGGTGGAAATCTCCGGAGCCGGCTGTGCGCCTAATAAAAGTCACTTTGAAATGGCAAACAAATGGTGCTCGCTTCGGCAGCACATATATTAAATGGCAAACGAATGCAATTATATCAGCTTTCTTCTCCTTCTTGGACTTGGTCTGGGGTTCCGGTTTTATCCCACGTAGGGAAAAAGGGAAATCAGGCTTGGTGTGGGAGGAGGAGAGGCAGATTTGAATGTGATCCTGTTCAAATAACGTCTTCCAGCCTCAGTCGAGGGTGGTACGTGAAGTCTGGAAAGAGTGAGCCTCCGAGCCCCCGAGCCCCCGGCCTAGGGGTGACACCTCTGTGGCTCCGCTGCCAGGAAGGCTCCGAAGGCAGTGCCCAATGAATGTCAATGTTGTGTGGCGATCTCAACTTGAAAGTAACTTGCACAAGTTTACTTGAAAATTAACACTGCAGTCATAGAGAAGGGGGAAAGGAACGTGTGCTGTTCCCAGACATAATTGAGATTGAACTCTAACCAATTCAGAAACAAGCGTTACTTTCCGCAGCCCCAGAGAAGCCAGCTTGCCTCTGCCAGAAGGGAAGTATTGCAATCGTCAGGAACACAAAGCGCTCTGTATGCAGCTTGCAGAGAGAAGTGGCCCTGTCATTCGGGCTGGCCATTCATCTTTGTGTGTCCTTATGGCAGAGGTGGTCTGAGGAGCAGTATACTCCCCCCTAAAACATGAGTGGTTGCGCTTCTGGGGGCTCTGTGGTCTCCAGCACCTCACCAGCTGTGTTAGAGGAACTACTGACATGGGACCAAACTCAGAGATCACTTTCAACCTGCTGTGGAGACCGCAGTAAAGCTAGGCTGTCCCCCAAAGCCCTGAGCATTTACCTGCCTTCTACTGGGCCGGACTTCTCCCCAGGATTCATGGTGAGGTCAGCAGTGGCCCATTGAGGAAATCAGAGACAACCTTGAGGGACATTATCCAGCCTTACCAGAACCACGGACGTGTGAAAGTTCTCCTTGGAGGCCTGCCATACTCAGAAACAGCCTGGATCTGGGGGCTGAGAATTCTCCAGTTATGTAAAGGTTGAATAAAAATAACAATTCTGCTGCTACTTTTCATTATAGAAGTTTCACATTTAGCCTCCTGCCACTAAACTCCTGGGGATGTGAGGGGGCTGTATTGCTGATTCACTGGCTTGGGCTCCTCTTGGGTTTCTGTCTTCAGTGGAAAGCCAGGACTTTGATCCGGAATGAAATCAGAACTAATGAATGGAGCAGTTTGCAGAAATAATTTTCTCAGGCACAATGGCAACATTTTGAAACCATAGCATTCTTATTGGCATACTTTTTTGTTCATTGACTGCTTGGTTTGATGGAAGATGCTAGAGCTTCCCAGCAAAGGATTGAAGGGTTTTTCTTTTTTTAATGTCTTGATGTACACTTTTCAATTCCATTGACAAGAGAAAGAATTGAAGTTTTACTCTTCTGCTGATCATCAAAATGATAATATAAATGTAAATGTTCTAAAACACATTTAGCTAAAGTGTTTCAATATAGGTGAAAGGTTTACAAAGGTAGACAGACATGGGTAGCAGCTAAAACAGGTTCACTTGCCAGAACAGTGGCAGTGGGAGATCTGGGTTGGGACTGGCAGGTAAGGCATTAACTCTTCCTCAGTTTAGCTGGGGAGAGTTGTTGTCAACTTTCATGGGAGGCAAATCGACTTTCACGAGGCTGAGAAATCAAGAGTCCGGGTAATATCCTAACAAAAAGCATAGACTCTTCCTTCAAACCTAGGTGTGCCTAGGGGACTAATTTTATTTCCCGCATTTTACACTATCTGTGGGCATGCTATGTTGACTAAATGAAAGAGCAAATCCCTGAAAGCCATATATAGTTGAGTATAGGCAAGAGTCTCAAAACCAGAAAGGGAAGCAAAGAGGACCATATCCAGTCTCCAAAAGAACTCAAAAACTAACAAGCAAGAAGTTGAGGAACTACAGTGACAAAAACAAGGTCGAAGTTGCTAGAAGTCTTAAAAGTACCCACACAGCTGGAGATCAAGTGGTAGACTTGATGATCAAGACACACAATTCAAAATCCTGGAGATTAAGTAAAGAAAAGCCTTTGGATCTAAGGCCAGAAGGTCATAGGGAGCAAATCCTGCATCCATTCCATCCTGACAGGGCAGAAAGTGATTTGAAGTGAGAATTGAATTGGGCCTATGTAGTTTCTATATCCAGTGAGATCAAAAGGAACAAAGCAGTCTAGATAAAAGGTAAGAACAGGAACATTCTAATGATATTTAGCAGCTGTCACGCACTCTCCAGGTGATATCATCCAGCCAACAGTTTCCTATTAGTATCCTAACAAAGTACCACAAACTTACTAGCATAAATTAACAGTTATCTTAACCATTGTGGAGATCAGAAGGCTCACTGGCCAAAAATCAAGGTGTCAGCAGAGCTGTATTCCCTCTGGAGGTTCCAGGCAAAAATCTATTTCCTTGCCTTTTCTATCTTCTAGAGGCTGTCAGCATTCCTTGCTTCATGGTTCCTTCCTCCATCTGCAAAGCTGGCAGCATCGCATCTTCCAGTTTTTCCCTTTCCAACTCTTCCTCTCTCTGACTCTGGCCTTTTATAAGGATACATGTGATTACAATGGCAGATTGCCCTGAATTGTCCTTGTGAGCCCAATCTCAAGATCCCTAACTTAATAACACCTGCAAAGTTCCCTTTTCCACACAAGCTAATATATTCATAGGGGATTAGGATGTGGACATCTTTGAGGGACATTATTCCACCTACCACCATTTAAATAACATTCTGACATTTCAACTTCATATTTCAAGATTAGACCTCACTCGTGAGCTTCAGACTCAGTCATCAGACTTCCATTTACTGATTCTGCATCTAAGGAGCTTGGAAGTCACCACTCCATCCTAACAATAAGTAAAAAGTTGGGCAGACTAAAAAATCAACAACTATCTCAAATCTGTGACAGGACAGGATAAAAGGCAGAGCCACTCCCCTGAAGATTGGAGAAACAGGCAAATACAGAGACTTACTTCTTACTAGACCAGGGTTCATCTCCAGGAACTGGTAGAGGGTATGGACACCTAAACCATAATTGACAAACTGCTAGAGCTCAGTATGGAGAACACTGAGTGTTAAAACCTCGGAGAGGATCCAATCATGAGGATGAGGGAGCCTACAGCATTGTGAGATTTACCAACTGGAGCTCAACCAGGCTGATACAGTAAATATCAGACAAAAATCCCTTCAGGCATCCAGCAGGGGAGAGGGAGAAACAATTTTTAAACTACTGCTAGAGTACTTTGTTCTTAACAAGGCCTACCCTCAGAGGAAACTATTTAACCAGAGCCTAATCAGCTGGGGTGTTATCAGAATCTAAGTGAGCTGGAGAAAGGGTAATACCAAACTTTAACCCACTGTAGCCATTCTTTCCTGCCTGAGAGGAGATTTTTAAAAAGTGAGAAACACTCATGAAGCTTACAGTCCAGAGACACAGGCTTACAGAACACTGAGAACTAATCATGGGATTCTGGAAATGCTTCCCTGCCTGCTACACCCCACCACCACATTTCTAAAGCCTATTTGCAACAGTTCGTTTTACCCACTACATCATGTCTAGCTATCAAGAAGAAATTACAAAGCATACCAAAAGAGAAACACACACACACACACACACACACACAATCTGCAGACAGAGCAAACATCAGAACCAGACATGGTAGGGATGCTAGAATTATCAAGACCAGGAATTTAAAAACAACTCTGATTAATACACTGAGGTCTCTAATGGGTAAACAGCATGAGAGGACAGATGGGCAATGTAAGCAGAGAGAAGGAAATCCTAAGAAGGAACCCAAAAGATATGTTAGAAATAAACACTGTAAAAGAAATGAGTGCCTTTAGTGGGCTTATTAGGAGACCAGACACACTAAGAAAGGAATCTGAGCTGGAGGATACATCAATAGAATTTTCAAAAACTGAAATAATAGTAAAGACTGGGGGAAAAAAAGAAAAGAAAAAGTATATGCAAACCCTAAGGGACAACTACAAAAGCTGTTATATAAAGGGAATACCAGAAGGGGAGGCAAGAAAGGGAGAGAAGCAGTATTTAAAACAATGACTGAAAATTCCCTCAAGTCAATGTCAGATAACAAACCATAAATACATGAGTACCTGGATACCAAACATAATATTTGAAAAAAAAAAAAAAAAACTCCAAACAAAACAACCAAAAAAACTCTTATTCCTAGCCATCTTGTTTTCAAGCTACAGAAAATCAAAGATAAAAAAAAAGAAATCCTAAAAGAAGCCAGGATTTAAAAAACACATGTAGAGAGGATCAAAAAAGTATATCCAACTTCTCTTCATAAACCATATAAGCAAGAGAGTGGGAAGTTAAATATGTTTAACATATTAAATGTTAAAATATTGAGATAAAGTGTTAAAATATTGAGAGAAAATTAAAAAAAAAAAAACCCCACCAACCTAGAATCCTGTACCCTGTGAAATTTTTCTTCAAATGGAAAGGAGAAATAAAGACTTTTTCAGACAAAAATTGAGAGAATTTGTTACCAGCTGACCCGACTTACAGGAAATGTTAAAGTTCTTTAGAGAGAAAGAAAGTTATCTAGGCCAGAAACTCAGATCTACATAAAGTAATAAAAGCATCAAAGAAGGAATAAGTGAGATAAAATAAAAACTTATTAATTGTTCTAACAGATAGAAGTCTGCTACAATACCAACAATGTATTTGATTATACATGCTTATGTATATATCTCATGTGTATACATTAATGTGTGCTTATATATAAGTGAAATAAGTAATAGCAATGATGCAAAGAATAAGAGAGGAATTAAGATTTTTTTATAATTATAAAGTATTCACACTGCTCAACGTTATTTAAAAGTTCACTTAGATTAGCTCTAATATGTATTGCAAATGCTAAGGGCAACCACTATAAAAAGTATAATTGATATGTGAAGGAAGGAGAGAAAATGGAATCATAAAATGCACAATTAAAACCACAAAAAGTAGAAAAAGAATGGAAGAACAGAAAAAAAGAACAACAGCAACAAATAGAAAACAGTAGTGAACATGGTAGTGTTAACCGAACTATATTAAGAAGCACTTTGAACATCAATGCTCTAAAATGCACCAACTACAATACAGATTATCAAAGTGTATCATAAAAAGAACACAGGATACAACTATATTTTGTCTACAAGAAATTCCCCTTAAATATAAAGACACAGATGGATTAAAAGTAAAGAAAAATAGACCATGCTAACACTGATCAGATTCAATTATCCAAGAACTTATTCCTTATCTCTATCTAGATTTGTAATTTACTTCTTGAACTCAGTATGTCAAAATCCAAACTACTGGATTCTATAGAAAAAAAGAAAAAAGAAAAGAAAAAAAAATCAAACCCATCCACAGTAAAACTTGTCCTTCCTGCAACTTTTTTCTTTTCAGTCCATGGGAAATACATCATTGCTGTTACTCAGACCAAAAATCTTCAAGCCATCCTTGACTCCTTTTTTTCCACACTTTACAACCAATGGACATGCTTGTTATCTCTGTATATTCTTACAAAGATTTATACATAAATGTCTATAGCTCTCTTATTTTTGGAACCCCAAACTGCAAACACCTCCAATGCTCATCAACAGGTACATGGGTAAGAAATTGTGATACGTTAGTATATTATAGCACTCGTCAATATAAAGAATAAACTATTGATACACAGAAGGACACAGACAAATCTCAAAATAACTGTACTGAATGAAAGACAGAGAGACATAAAAGAGTATTAACTGCATCCACTTATTTAACCTTAGAAAATCCATACTAATCTATAGTACCAATAAGCAGATCAAGAGTTGCCTGGACACAGAGGGGTGTCATAGGAAGGGGTTGCAAGGAGAGATTACAAAGGCAGGCAAGAAAACTCTAGGGATGATGAAAATGTTCACTATCTTAAGATGATGGTTGCAGTGCATGTATATGTCAAAAACATATTAAATTATATATATTTTAGGCATGTGTAGCTTCTTGTGTGTTGGTTATAGCTCAATAAAGTTGTTAAAAATGTTATTGTAGGGGCATCTGGATGGCTCAATGGTGGAGTGTCTGATTTTGGCTCAGGTCATGATCCCAGGGTTCTGGGATCAAGTCTCCTGCATCGGGCTGCTTGTGAGGAGCCTGCTTCTCCCTCTGCCTATGTCTCTGCCTCTCTGTGTCTCTCATGAATGAATGAATGAATGAATGAATAAATAAATAAATAAATAAATAAATAAATAAAATCTTTAAAAATTACTGTAAGAAAATATGCCTTGTTTTTAAAAAATGTGGTTGTCTTCTTCTATAGGGAAGGTATTTATTAAAGCAATTCACAATTGAAATAACAGGACATTTTGCCAAGAATGCATCACCATTAAAACTACTGAAACAGTCATGATTCCAAATTTGATATTTTGCTGTTCATTTCTTCTTCAGAATACAATTTTCATTCAAAAAAAGAGAGGACATGAAAATGACAAGACTAAAACAGCTTTAGAAGGAAAACTATTCTTTTGAAACTATGATTTTTATGTAATTTTTAAAAAAGTAACTAACTTCCTTTTCCTAAAAAATGCCAGAAAAGACAATCTTCAAAAAAGAGAGAAAATCTCCAATTGCAAAACACCTAGAAATTCTGACTAAAAACTACCTGCATCCTTAAAAACACAAGGCAAATTTGTAAGGAAACAGGTGGAGCTTTGACATACCCAAAAGCCTGGAGAAAGAGTTGAAAACCAAAGTGGTAACTTTTCAAACTGAAACTACCCTCATGTTCATCTCCATTTTTTAGAGTCTGAATTCTAATGCCTACTTTGCCGACAGAAAGTACGGCCTGGGCTTACAAGGAGCAAGAATTTGTAAGAACCTCATAACCTCAGGACACCCAAAAGACTATGATCCTTCTCGCAGCTAGAAAATAATAATCCACCCAATAACACAAGAAGACCACAAGAAACCATGGCTATCTCCATCCAGACTCTGGATTAGAAAAATAATCTCCCCTGAGAATTCCTCATTATGGGGTAATAACTCCCATGGGTGTGGGATTTGAAATTATAATATTCATGGTGTTTGGGAATCCTAGAATGAGAAATTAACATAAAAAATTATTAACACAAAGTCAGTAATAAACTTGAGATGCCTGGTGAAAGCAAACTCAAAACTCTTCTAGAAGGACAGGCCTTCAGACAGGGATTCTCACAGATGAAGCCCTGCTTATTATGAAGTCACAATCCACAATTACAGAATGCAGAACAATTCATGTGAACAAGAAACAGCAAACCCAGCAGCATTACCAGGAATATCACTCTCATAAAATCCAAATAGAACTCTGATATACACTAGGAAAGGAGTATGTTGAAGTTGATTAAACACATAATAGAGAGACTCAAAAACATTAAAAATGACAGACTTAGACAGAGTAATGGTGTATAATGGTGTAAAAGAACCAAATGGAAGTTGCAGAAACAAACAAACAAACAAAAAAAAAAACACCAACTCTGTTGAAAGGTAAAACCAAATGAATGGGTTTAACATAGATGTGACCCAGCTTAAGAGAACATTAGTGGTGATAGATATAGCTTAAGAAATTACTCTTCTTGCACAGACAGTAGATGAAAAGTAGGAGACCCAGAGACAGAATGAGAAAATCCAAAATATGTCTTATGTTATTTTCAAAACAAGAAAGGGGCAGCCCGGGTGGTTCAGCGGTTTAGCGCCACCTTCAGCCCAGGGCTTGATCCTGGAGACCCAGGATCAAGTCCCACATCCAGCTCCCTGCAGGGAGCCTGCTTCTCCCTCTGCCTGTGTCTCTGCCTCTGTGTGTGTGTCTCCCATGAATGAATGAATAAATAAATAAATAAAAAAGAAAAAAGAATGTCAGGCAATAATGAGACAGAAATAGAATCTTTCAGGATTTATGAAAAGACATGAATCATAAGATTTCAAGATCATATTTAATCCCAAGCAGGATACATATAAATAAATCCACCCCAGGGATCCAAGAAAGACAGATGATTACGCAGACATGACAATTAAAATCCAGAAAGACAAAATACCTTCCAAATTCTAAGACAAAATAAATCATCATAAAATTCAACGATGCTACATATACCTGGAATCTTTGAAGAATGAGGTAGTTGAGTTGAGCAAACATTCAAGTTATTGAAATTATCCCTTTAGGTTTACATTTTGGCTAAATAATATTTGAAACCCTTTGTAAAATACTTATGCCCATTCCTGAATCCATATTCAAAGCATACTTACTATAACTTTTTCTTTAAGTCTCAAAGAGTGTGCCTTAATTAAAAAAACAAAACAAAACAAAACAAAACAAAAAAACAGAAGTAGAGGATTTTTTTGGTTCAAGATAACAAACCTGCTAGATAAGTTAACTATTTTCTCAAAATCCCAGGGAAATGTTAGTAAAGATGTATAAAAGGGAATATATTCATCACAGTACTGAAAGAGGGCGGAAATCTCATTGGCATACCAGAGAAATCACAAATTACCAGAAAAGAGATAACATATGGGAATCTTATTTCTAGTTAGCCAGAGTAGAAGCTAAAGTCCAGAAAAAGACCAAGCAGATGTGAGAATCTTTCCTCTTGTCAGTGCAGGTGGGGCCAATTTAGAAAGCAAGAATGGGAGGCCGTAATCAATGTGCTACTAACAGAGGAGTCTAGAAACAGCTGGGCCAGCTCACCTCTGTGCTCACCTCCTCTCCATGCGTGCAGGAACCTGAGAGCAGGAGTGTTTGCGCTGGCACTAAAACAGAGGTGAGTTTACTACAGAAATTGTATCATCCCCAGGGGAATGCTAGTGTGGAGGTCATCCCCAGGGGTAAAATTCCTCTCAGGTTGATATTTAGGGTGGGGAGAAGCTCCATCTTGTTGCTTTCTCCCTCACAGCAAGTCAGTTACAACCAAGAGGTGGGTCTTCAGAAGGAAAGTCAATTCATTGAAATAATTAATATGTAGAAGTAGTAAAGAGGTGAAAGAGTTGTTTCTTAGCACAGAAAAAAAAAATTCAGAGGCTCCACAAGAGGGGAAAGAAAGGAAACCAGCTAAAACAAGAAAATCATGCTCTATCTCCAAGGCAAACTTAACTGTGAAATGATTTAGAGCATTTAGTGAAGTAGGAGAGAAGCCATTTAACATTGACCTTTGAGTGGTACAAGTTCTGTAACAATTTGTTCCTTTCTTTATAGTCTGAACAACAATAGCAAACATTTATTGTTTTTCAATTTTAAAAATAAACCTACTATCCAGGCACAGAACACTAAATAATACAGAGCAGGGTGCCTGGCTGGCTCAGTCAGAGGAGTGTGTGACTTTTGATCTTGGCCATGAGTTCAAGCTCCACCTTGGGAGTAAGGATTACTTAAGACCTATTAAATAAGTAAGAGGAAAATGGAGCATTTGTAAACATTAGCAATGTAAAAAGATACAGCTATGAGACATAAAGATCTGGAAAATCTGGGTAAAATGTAAGAGAATGAGCAAATTGAAGTTAAAGGACTGAGAAGTAGAAGTTTCAAAGGTTATTATGCTAAGTTATAAAGGAAATCTAATTTGGAGCAAATATAACAAAAACATAGTGAAGAGGAAAAGGTGGGAGAAAATAGCCAAATTCTCCCTATTTTATGAAGGGATGTAATGCCTAAAGTTTACATATAGAGAAATAGGGCCTTTATAAACATATAATTAAATAAATCAAATAATCCCCAGATTATTTGAACCCAGAATGATTTTGTCATTATCTTTCCAGAGAGCAGGAATTTTCACTCTCTACTCTATATATTTGGTTTTTTATTCCATGCATTTATTCTTTTTGCAATTAAATATATGTATCAAATAATAAACTTATACTTTTAAATAAGAGTAGAGATTATCTTCTAAAATAGTTTTCAAATTTCATGTACAACCACATGTTAAAATGTTTGGAAAAAAATTTAAAATTTTAGAATTTTGACACATTCCTTTTAGGATGAAATAACACTTCAAGATATAACTGATCAGATGGAAAAAGTTGTAAAAGTATTAATTTTAAAAAGCACAGAAGCATAAAAGTATATGCTGCATCTTTCACTTACTTAGTGTGCCCATGAGTGATTTACCACTGACTCTCAGTTTTCTCATAATCCTATAAAATGAGGGACACCTGGGTAGCTCAGTGGTTGAGCATCTGCCTTTGGTTCAGGGATCGAGTCCCACATCAGGCTTCCTGCATGGAGCCTGCTTCTCCCTCGGCCTATGTCTCTGCCTCTGTGTCTCTCATGAATAAATAAATATATTTTTTAAAAATCCTATAAAATGAGCCAATCTGTAAAGGTTGGCAAAATTAAATGATTTAAATGAAATTATTAGTGCTTTGTAGATGTTCAAAACTGTTAGGTTAACAGTGCCAATATCCACATATGTATCTGTCTATATATGAAAGCATCTCTCAGAAGAGTACACTGGAAAAATCACAGATTTTTTTAACAGAGACTTGAGTGCAGAGTCTTGATTCTGCAATCCCCCAAATGTGTAACTTCAGACAGGTAACAGATTTTCCACATTTCACATTCTACATTTGAATACCATGGGTGGTGCTCAAGCTCAGTGATAACTGCAGAGGGTATCAAGGTTTATGGGCTGACTGCTTTCACTTACATAGATGATCCCAAACAAAGGAGATGTTGTAGCTGGGATTTCTTTTTTTCTGTCTTTTTACTGTCTGTAGTGGACATCTGTCACGTAAAATAGATGAATCCCAACTCTTTTATATGTTTGGGGAAAGAATGCCCCGTTTCTTCAGTCTTGGCTGAGATCCAAGATCACAAGGAGCTGAATATGTTGGATACTTATTTCCCCAGCCTCCTCCTCCTTTGCCCCCAGGGTGAAGTATGTAACCTTGACTCTGCCAATCAAAGCACCAGACTTAGATTCCGGAACTGGGACACAGGAGAGCAAAGGTCTGGGGAGTTCACATTCTCTCTCCCTGGCAATGCCTATAGTAGCAAATTCCTGATGCCGAAGCAGCTGTACTGCAAACTGTCACGTCTGGTGATTAGAGGAGTGAGAGCAGCCACCTCCTCATGGATGGTTTTGCAGCCCTTCCAGTGACTTTATGAGCTAACCAAGATCCTTAATAAGTGTCTCGTTGCTTACCACTAAGAACCTGACTGGTGTCCTGCAGTGTCTTAATATTATTGGTATCTCTCCCACCATCCTGAATCCTGCCTTAATCTATGTCCAGAAGAAATATGGTTCTATGTGATAAGAATGTGCAATTGTGATCATAGAACTGTGAAAAGGAACAACAGGAGTCACAGGGAGTTGGAAGGGTACAGAAAGATCAGAGTCTGGTGAATGACTCTGAAAAGGGGGTCTCTAGAAATTAAAATTGGACCCTGCAAAAGTTTAGGAAAGGAGTAAATTTCACTCAGGGACCTTACTTCCTCTCCTAAGGAAGGAATTAGTGTGTTTTGGGTTGTGCACAGGATAGTTGTATTATGTTAGGTGGAACTATGACCACCTTAATGTCTTTTCTTAGAGATTAAGTGCGGCTTAAGGAGGTGGGTATGAGTGCCAACCTGACAAGGGATGGACTAGTGATGGTGAATTCCATGTGTCAACTTGACCAGAATAGGGGGTAGTCAGATAGGTAGTAAACCATTTCTGGATGTGTCTGTGAAGGTGTTTCTGGAAGAGAGTAGCATTTCAATCACCAGCCTGAGTGAAGAAGATCACTTTCACCAATGCAGGTGCACATGATCCTACCCAGCCCCCACCCCAGCCCCAGAGAGCCTGAATAAAACAAAAAGGCAGAGGAAGGGAGAATTTGCACTCTGCCTAAATTGGGACATCCAACTTCTCACAACCTTGGGCAAGCCTCTAGTTCCAGGGCCTTCAGATTTGAACTGAATTATACGATGATCTTTCCTGGTTTTCCAGCTTGCAGATAGCAAGACTGAGGGCCTACTCAGCATTAATAACCTCATAAGCCAACTCCTATAATAAATCTCCATATATATGTATATGTATATACATGTATATGCACAAGTATATATGTGTGTGTGTGTATAGAAACATATTTCTCTAGAGAAGCCTAATACAGAGCACTTAGAAAATCTTCACAAGCTAAAATATTAATTCCACAAGGCTTAAGTGATTCCCTCATTGCAACTGAAGAGAAGTCTCTAGAGGTTTGCCACTAGGCTTATTCCATTGCTGGTCTTTTTTTTTTTTTTTTTTTTTAAGATTTTATTTATTCATTCATGAGAGACACGGGGAGAGACAGAGAGAGAGAGGCAGAGACACAGGCAGAGGGAGAAGCAGGCTCCATGCAGGGAGCCCGACGTGGGACTCAATCCTGGGACTCCAGGATCACGCCCTGGGCTGAAGGCAGGGGCTAATCCACTGAACCACCCAGGATCCCCATTGCTGGTCTTTTAAGGGTTTTATCTGATAGAGGTGAGATACTGAAGGCCTGCTGATGAAACTTCTGGATGACACACAGAAGAGAGCTAAGATCACTATAGCAATAATGCTTATAAACGAGTCAGTCCCCATGGCATCCAACAATGGGTTAAGCAAGTAGATTGCCCCCAGTGAACTATACTAACCAAGTTTGGAGGTTATAACTTTATAATAGCTTTTCAATGCTTCATCACTGTATTTGGGCTAATATATTATGTCATGAGCATTCACCAGGTTAATATACGTAAAGTGATTAGAATAGAACTTCGTACATAATTTGTGTTTGAAATGTGCTTGTTACTAAATTGTTATTGTTATTAGAGCTAGCTTAAAAAGACCTGGCTTTACATTCACAAGTGTAGGTGGCTGTAAAAGATCATAATAAATTTCATAGGTACCATAGTTGCAGTTCCCTGAGCACAGTATCATTCAGCCTGAAGGGGAGGTGGCATTACTGAGAGAATTGCTATGGGGTGGAGGACACATAATGAGAATGGTTCCAGAAACAAAACTTGCCAAAAGACACACACATCATATAGAAGCTCATGTTGCTCCCTGCACCTGACGAGTATTTGATAAATAACTGTTGACTGAATAAAAAAAAAGCACACATTATTTGAATAGCTTAGAGTGCATAGGCCATGAGAGAGAACACTGAGCAAGGCAAAAGCCATGGTGCATGTATGTATGAGGCCAACTAGAGTGAGCTTGTCTTGACTAGAGTGGATGAAGTATTAGAAAGTAGAAAGAGTGGGATAGAGAAAATAGATTAATAAAAATAATGAGCCAACTAGAATTTAAATAAAAATTTGAAGGAAACAAATAATTCATGATCATAAATGCCAAAAAAATAAGTTTGGACTTGAATCTTGGTTCTTAAGGGAAGGGAAGGGAATAATGAGAATGATGTTTTAGGAAGATTTTGGCATTCGCAGGGCAACTTGGTAAAGGAGTTGCAGTGATAAGCGAAGTCAAGAGCATGCTCTTTCAGAAATTCTAAAGCATGTGTTGAGATAGAGTCCAGATGTAAAATATTTCATTACTTTAAATGATAACTCAATTCCATTAAATTTTATTTCAAAGCCAGAGTGTTATTCATATGTACTATCATTTCCGAGTGCTTATAAATTAAGTAAGATATGCCCTAATCTGTTAGGACAATGAAGCTCTCTAAATTGTCCATTTCTTTGGTTATGGTCAAAAAACCTTTTCATAGCTTCAGATACAAAAAAACTCCATTTAGTTGAGAAATTAAACCACTGAATAAGTAGTCAGGCCTGACCAGGAGAAACATGTATTGTGTTAAGAGAATCTGGAGGTAAAATCTTCAAGCACCAAAAAGTGTTTTTCAGCTTGCAATCTACTTACATGAAGTTTTTTATATATGTCTATCCATAACAGAGAAAGGTGATATCAAATGATGTATTTATTATAGATTAGCACTAGTTATGAAGATTAAGATTTTATTTTTTAAGATTTTATTTATTCATGAGAGACACACAGAGAGAAAGAGGCAGAGACATAGGCAGAGGGAGAAGCAGGCTCCATGTAGGGAGCCTGACATGGGACTTGATCCTGGGTCTCCAGGATCATGCCCTGGACTGAAGGCGGTGCTAAATTGCTGAGCCACCCAGGCTGCCCTGAATATTAAGATTTTAAATATTTTAAAACCATGCCAATAAAATAGAATATCAAAATTTTCATTCCTTTTAGCTGCTTCTAAAATACAAACTGCTTTTTTCCTAGAATTCAAACTAACACAATTGTTGAATTTTTTACTTAGACGCAAACCCTTGGATTCATCATTAATTTCTAGATTTGTTGCATATCCAATCCATTAGCAGAAGGATTCTACTTTCAAAATATATCCCAAATCCTGACACTTCTCACCACCCCCTCCACCAACACCTTATCTGAGCCACCATCATCTCTCAACAATTGCAAAGCCTTCATAGGCCTGCTCCTATGCTGCCCCCTTTTAATCAATTTTCAGAAGAGCTAGAGCAATTGTGATAAGACTCCTTCTCTCCCACATTCTGTTCTCTAGGCAAGTCAAACACAAACATGACTCAGGGCCTTTACACTCGTCAATCCCACTATATGAAACTTTCTTGCCCCCAGATATCCAAATAGTTTAAGATGCCCCTCTTCCTCTGAGTATTTACTCTGATGTAAGCTTTTTGGTGACCAACATGATAAAATTGGACACATCTCTTCAATATTTCTTCTCCATCTTTCTTTCTCCATAGCAGTATATATTTCATATACATACCATATGTTTATTGTCTAGAATAAAGTTCTAAATGGGCAGAGATTTTGTCTTTTATTCATTGCTATATACTCAGTGCTTACTATATTGTAAGCATCCAATAAATAGAGTTTGAATCAATGAATTAGTATTAATTTCAGTGTAATTCAGTATGTTATCAATTGTTCATGACAATAGATCAGAAACAACAAAGAAAGATCAGGTCCTTTAAATGCCACTGATACTGTGAAAGTCAGGAAGATAACATCCTGGCTTGAGAACATACATTTAATAATCAGATAGGTGGCAACACCACCTCCACCACCTTCTGGCCACATTGGAGAGGGAATGTTATGCAATCTCCCTGTATTCTGTATCACACACAGAAAAATAGGTGATAGCTCTTGGATTATCAAAAAGGTTGAATGCAGTATGCTTATAAGTGCTTAACATAGTGATTTGTAACCATCATTACATAACATCATTATAACCACATGATTATTATAGTAAGAAAATGGATAGATTAATCCTTTGGGTTTTTCCTTGTTTACTCACCTGACCCAGTCAGCCCAAGTATACCTGAACTGAATGTATGAGGTGCTAAACTTCTTTCAGATTACACCTTTAAAATAAATGGTAGGGTATTAGAACTGTTCTATATTTTTACTGTGGTGGTGGTTATATTACTGTATGCATCTATCAAAACTCAGAACTATACAATGAAAAGGGTAAATTTCACTGTAAGTTTTGACATTTCAAAATAAAAAGGGGAGTATTACTGCAAATGCATGAAACTGATCACAATGGTTAGAATTAATTACTTGGCTCCCCACAATGAGGAGCAAAAACCATGAGGGGGAAAAATCTAGTGACATCAGAGGTAGAGAATTTCCCCGTCAATGCATAGAAGATACAAAACACCTCATTCCTGGTAAAAACAACTATTTCAAAACAAAACATGTGCTAGCATTGCAAAGCAATGCATTGCCTCTCATCTCTTATACTAAGGAAAAAGGTGGCAGTTTTAAGCCTTGACCCAAATATATAAAATACATGTATAATGTTACAGTTCCCAATGCTTTGGAGGCAAATATAAATTAATCTAAAAATAGTTCTGAAATGTAATATCATTCAAACATTCATGGTTATATGCTAAAGCAATACATCCAAATTTTTACTATACCTTTGATGAATTAACTAGTGACCCACAGTTAGGAAAAACTTCTAGACTTTTTTTTTAAATTTTTATTTATTTATGATAGTCACACACACACACACACACAGAGAGAGAGAGGCAGAGACACAGGCAGAGGGAGAAGCAGGCTCCATGCACCGGGAGCCCGATGTGGGATTCGATCCCGGGTCTCCAGGATCGCGCCCTGGGCCAAAGGCAGGCGCCAAACCGCTGCGCCACCCAGGGATCCCATAAAACTTCTAGACTTTAATAATATTGACGAGCCTAATGAAACTTACACAAATATGCATGAATGAGAACAGAATAAAAAACAATGTGTTTATATGTGTTCATAGTTCAAATGATCTAGTTTCCTCAAACATGAAAGCAGCTATACTTTCTGATGTGGCAATATACAATGTGGTCAACAGAGAGGAGAGAAATCCAAATCTTTATTTTTAAAAGAGATTATATTTCAAGATATACTTCCATTTAGGGATCCCTGGATGGCGCAGCGGTTTGGCGCCTGCCTTTGGCCCCGGGCGCGATCCTAGAGACCCGGGATCGAATCCCACGTCAGGCTCCCGGTGCATGGAGCCTGCTTCTCCCTCTGCCTATGTCTCTGCCCCTCTCTCTCTCTCTCTCTGTGTGACTATCATAAATTAATTAATTAATTAATACCTTTAAAAAATAAACTTCATTTAACACATTTATTAGTAATTTTCCCTAAATACTGGCATGCTGACTAGCTGCCATAGAAAGAACAATTGAAAGTTATTGGCTTAAAACTAATAATCAAAATTTGTAGAAAATTTCTCATTGGTATGTACCTTAAAAGAAAATCAACAATTGGAGTTTCTAATTCCTGTTTAATGACTCAAGCCAAGATTATTCAGAGATTTAGCTAGATGTGCTAAAAAAAATATGGCAGAAACAGGGCCCATTTAAATTAAATTTGAACAGCTGTCTGTGGTGTCTAGACCATAAATGATACTGTTTTTCAAAAACAAAATGCTAAATGGTTAAGTATTTCCAGGGCCTAAGAAAGAGGCACAAAGTGAACTCATTTCTTTGTAAGCTATTAGAGTTCCCCAGATATTTCTAAACACCTGTTTTAAGGAAATATTTTCTCTGTTTAAATGTGAAAAGATTCAAGTCAAGAAATAAGGTCACTATGACATGGGCTTGAATTCCTCCACTAATATGTGTAGTAGGGTAATTGGCAAGGGAAGAATTTTTTTTTTCTAGAGAAAGTAGTCCAAATGCAATTTAATAAAAGGCAGATGGCATTTGGAGAAAGTTAGTTGATGGTTAGAATTATGAAAAATATGCAGTTCATTTTTATTGTGAAAATGATTTGTAAACACCAGGTCAAGTATAATTTTTGTATTTCAAACCACTGAGATTAATACAAAGCAGAGTAGTCGATGGGCAATCCTGCTCCTTGTGATGAAAAATTATTAGATTAGCTCCACTGGCAGTGACATCAAGAGCTTCTAGACAAACCAGAATCTGCTATGGTGTGGTGATGATTTAAGATGACTTCAAAGCAGAGATGACACATGAATATGAAAATAGAAGTAGGGTCCTCATGGCTCCTATGAGATCTTATTCTATCCAGAATGGAATAGCACCTAAAAGTTAAGTATTGTGCATATTTCTGGTTTCCACCAATTACAAGAGGCATGGTCAATTTGCACAATATTCAAAGCAAATCAATACATATAATTAAAGAGGTAGGAAACAAGGCCTATGGGCAAAGGTAAAAGAAACTGGAACCAACTTATTTGCCTCCTGCAGGGCAGTAGAGTAGCACCCTGTATCATTTACATCACTCAGAAATGAGTACAATATACCAGGTGAAATAAGTCCTCTGTAAAAACCTGTTGGTTGGCCAAATGGGGAAAGAGGGAGGAAAATGATATGGCAACAGTGTTCAGATAATAAAATAGTAATAAAACTACCACCTTTCATTTATTTTTTTTTCTTTTTTGAGATAGAAAAAGCAGTGGAAGGGCAGAGGGAGAGGGGGAGAGAATCTTAAGCAATCTCCATGCCCAGCACAGAGCCCAATGCAGGGCTTGATCTCACAACCCTGAGATCATGACCTGAGCCAAAATCAAGAGTCAGACACTTAACCAACTGAGCCACCCAGGTCACCCCAAGGGTTGTTATTTTTAAAAATGGTAACCAGTTGTCACCACCCAGTAGATAGAGCAAAGGAAGAAGGCAAAAACTCTTCAGGATAGGTTAGGGTTCATTTATAGGGTCACCAACTTGTTCCAAGGTTTAGCAATGAAAATCCCAACTAGAGAAACTCATAACTCCTGGGAAAACCGGAGCAGTAGGTCATCTGACATCATGAATGCTTAAGACAGGAGATGGGGAAGACTGGGAGAAGTTAGATAAATCCCATCTGAATGGAAGAGATAAATTAAATGTCCTTTCATGAGGCTTTCCAGCCATATGATTCTACTAGTATCACAATCACCGCAGTTATTAATTATCAGGAGCAGTAATGATAGTGATAAAAGTAATAATAATTTTATTTTCTACCTGTCAAAGTGAGTTTATGCTAACATTAGCTCACTGAAACCCCATTAAATCCCATTAAAAAAAGCTGAGCATAAGAGCTAAGCACATCCCCCAAAGTCATAAGGACATAAATGTGAACCACAAAAATGGAGTATAACTATTACTTGTAGTTGCATAACAAGCCAGTCTATGCTCGCTCATGCTTGAGGTTGATCAGGCCAAATAAAACAGAGCCGAGTGGTTAACAGGTCTGGGTATGCAGGTTTGGGTATGAGGGCTTATTACTGATAAAACAGCCCTGGACAAACGACAAACCTCTCTAAGCATCTGTTTCTTCATCTATAAAATGGAGATAATATCACTACCCACTCATAAGAAGTTTATAAGACTTTCTTTAGTGAGCCTTACTGCATAGCAATACCATAATGGAAACCACATCTATGAAACAAGAACATAATTGGGTTCAGGAGCTGAGGTCTCTGGTTATAATAGGCGACATTTTTAATCATTTCTATGTGCCAGAGACTTTCCCAGCATTTACCATGTATTACACATTGAGTATAACAATTCTGAGGATTATTATTCTCATCCTTACTTTATAAATTAGAGAACTGAAGTACAGGGAGTTTAAGTACTTTGCCCCAGATTACCTAGGCAGAAAGCAGTAGAGTTCATGTTCAAACCTGGGTAATGAAATCCCATAACCTGTACTCAACACTATACTGTCCCTGGTGTACTTTCAAATGACCCATGAAGGTATGTGTGGACTGTGTACCATTTAAAAAAAATACATAAATACAACTTCTAAAATAACTTTTAGTGGCAGTGAGGTCAAGGTTACATTCTCTGACGAGAACTTAAGTATTTTGCTGATTGTAAGAATGAAATATTCAGACCTTCAGACACAATTTGAAGTGATAAGTACCTCCAGTCCAGTTTCATCTGATCTGAAACTCATTTTTATTAGCACTATGTACTGTGTACTCTATGTCTAAATAACCATGTGATAGGTTTGGATATTTCAGATTCAGTTAGCTCACTACTTCGTGAAACAAGCTACTCCTGATGATAGGTAAGCTTTAGGAGGATTTTTATGATACAAATTGGTTCAACTTTCAAAAAGGGAGTAGTTTATAATGGACTAAGCTTTTCCCAGATAATTGTAAACTCTCAATAATATATAAATATAAAAAACACTATTTGGAGACAGTGAAGAGTGAAAGCAGAATAAAATGATGGGAGAGGATTGGAAACTCAAAGAGAAGTACACAAGGTAAAATGTACCTTTATATGGCTTTTCACTTACGTTGTCTCTTGCCCATTTGTCCTGGGGAGGCTAGAACTCAAGTAGAAAGCTGTAATCTTATTATCTTGAGAACTTCAAAGTCTGATTGTCAGAAAGGGAGTAGAGGAAGGGAGGAAAAAAACCTCATAAATAATTGAGCAAAAGAAAAGGAATAGAAAGATCTTCATGGATTTACTGGTGAAGGCTGTCAAACATCTGAGGACACAATAATAGTAATCCCACACAAAATCCTTCAGAAAAGAAAGAAAACACTTCACAACTTGTGTAGGCCAGTCTGAATATTCACAAAATATTAGTAAATGAAATCCATGAATATATAAAATGGATAATACATCATGAGCAAGTGGAGATTCATTACAGTAATGTAAGGTTGGTTCAACATTCAGTATATAATCACTGTATTTTACTGTATCAACAGACTAAACATGAAAAAAAAATATGATCAGAAATATACAGAGTAAGCATCTGACAAAATTCAAAATCCATTCTTGACAAAAAGTCTCAGCAACCTTCAATAGAAGCTTTCTCGATATGATAAAGAACTCTCACAGAAAACCTATAGTTAACATCATAGTTAGCAGGTATACATTAAATGCCTTCCCCCCTGAGATATGGAGAAATATCTGCCATCACCACTTCTTTTCAACATTAAAGTTTAAAATGTAATAAGTCAAATAAAAAACAAGAACAAAAACCCTGTATTTATTGACAATAATTACTTATGTAGAAAATCCTAAGAGGTCTACAAAACATATATCATACCCCAAAATTAAATTTAGCAAGGTCACAAGATACAAGGACATTAAAAAAAATCAATTGCATTTCTCTATTCTAAAAACAATTGGAAGATATAAACTTTAAAAACTATGCTATTCATAAGTGTACTTTAAAAACAATACTTAGGAATAAATTTACTAAAAACTTCAAGACCTCTACACTAAAAATATAAAAAGCATTTCTCAGAGAAATTGGAGAAAGTGAACATAAATGCAAAGATAAACCATGTTCATGGATTGCAAAATTCAATATTAGCATGGTGCCAATTTCCCTAAGTTTATCTATACATTTATGCCTATTCAAATAAAAATTCTGACAGCCTTTTTAAGTAGAATGTTACAAGGTAATTCAAAACTTAAATGGGAATACAAAGACCCTAAAATACCAAAAATAATTTTCAAGTAGAAGAACAGAGGAGAAGGGCTTATGCTACAGCTACGATAATAAAGATGTGGGTTTGGGGATAGGACACACAGATCTCCCTGAAGCAGAATGGAGGCTTTAGAAGTAGACTCAATTATACAGTCAAGTGCTTTTCAACAAAAGGTCAAGGTGATTCAATGGGGGAAAAGAATCTTTTCTGACTACTCATATGGGAAAAATAAATCTTGACCATCACTTCACAATGCAAAAATTAATTTAGATGGACAATAGACAAAGACAAAACTGTAAATCTTCCAAAATAAAATATTTGATTTTTCATAACTTTGTCATAGACTACTTTTCCTAGATAGAATAAAATAATCATAAAAGAAAGTATGAGTACATTAAACCTCAAAGTTAAAAACTCTATCAAAAGTCATCAAGAAGGGATCCCTGGGTGGCGCAGCGGTTTGGTGCCTGCCTTTGGCCCAGGGCCCGATCCTGGAGACCCAGGATCGAATCCCACTTTGGGCTCCCGGCCTGCTTCTCGCTCTGCCTATGTCTCTGCCTCTCTCTCTCTCTCTCTCTCTCTGTGTGATTATCATAAATAAATAAAAAATTTTAAAAAAAAGTCATCAAGAAAATGGATAGCCAACCACTGAGAGAAAATATTCACAAAACATATCTTGACAAAAGACTTGTCAATAAAAATTGTCAAAGGACTTAGACTCTTCACAAAAGAAGATATACAATTGACCAACAGGCACATAAAAAGGTACTCAACATAATTTCTCATCAGGGAAATGCATATTAAATGAGCTACTGAATATTAAATTGAGGGAGGAGCTACCATTACACAACACTAAAATGGTTAAATTAGAAACTCTGACAATATCAACTGTGAATGAGATTGTGAAACATGAGAATTTTCGTAGTTTGTGTTGGGGAGATGGGGGTGAGGGGATGCACATATAATGGAACCAGTTTAGAAAATTGTCAGTGTCCCATAACGTTAAGCACATATGTACCTTCTACCCACCCATCCCCATTCTAGATAATTACCTTAGAGTGAAAACATATGAACATTCAGTACTGGTTTTCTTTGTATGAATGAACATAATAGCTTTATTTATAAAAAGCTCAAACTGGAATTGACTCAAATGTCTATCAACAAAAAAATAAACCATGTGTGGTATTTTTATGAATATTACTCTGCAAGAAAAAAGAGTGAGCTTGTGATAAATAACAGCATGGGTGGATCTCATGTCCAACACCCTAAGTGGAAGAAGCCAGTCACAAAGGAATATGTCTTATGAGATTCCATATATATGAAGTTCTCCCACAAATAAAGCTGTTCTATGAAAATAACAACAACAACAACAAAACACCAGAAAAGTGAGTAAATTGACTAAAGTGGCATAGAGGAGCTCTCCAGGGTGATGGAAAGGTTGTAATCTGTACGTGTTATGGGCGATGCATCCATTTATGTATTTGTCAAAAGCACAAATATACTATACCATATGCAAGTTTGTTTACTTTTACATAAAATGTTTTTTTTTTCTTTCTTTCAGATTTTTCCTTCCTGTAACTTCATTCACAATGATATACTAGACTCAGTGGTCTAGTAATGTGAAAGTGAGTTTCAACTTGAGAGCTAATTTGGGTCTGTTGGCAATGGCTACCTACAGAAAGAACCTGAGTCTGTGTCCAATCCCTATGAGAAATTGGAGATTAATGGCTTTGAATTATTAACACTATCAGGCAAACAGGGAACAGTGATGAATGGTGGCCCAGCCCATTCACCATCTTCAATTCTTATATCATCAAATACCATATTCATGGTCTACAGAATGGGACCTTTATATGGCCTTGCAATATAAATATCATCAAGTCAACATAGGAGGCATTACCACACATTGAGTTTTCTTCACATTACGTTTGTAGAGCAAACGGAAGATGAAATGTTATGGGGCAAGGGACACTGTATTACCTCAGATTTGAAATTACCAATCACTTCTTTTATTCATTTTATGTACAATACATACTACATAAAATGTATACATGTATTATGAACAATAAAAAAATGAACACCCATTATCTACTACTCTGCTTAAGAAATCCAATGATATTTCACTAGTGAAGCTCCTGGGTTCTCCTTCCTATGATATTTAACTCATCATTCCAAAGTAAATACTGAATTGTGTGTTAACTATCCACAACATAGTATGCATCTTAAACCATATGTTGGTGAATATGTTTCTGCACTTAATTGGTACTATCTTCTATAATTTACTGTCTTTTATCCAACATTATGTCCCTGAATTGAATTCATGTTGACATGAGTAGCTAGCTATAACTCGTTAATATTTACTGCCATAAATAATTCTATGCTATTGCACTTTATCCATTCTCTGCAAAGGAATTACTTGTGTTGCTTCCAGTTTGTGAATACAACTAAGGCTGCTATAACAGTGAAAATGTGCAAGAGTTTTGAGAATGTTTCATAGAAGCTCATTCCCAGGCCATGAGCCAATAGTTCATAATACCAAATTGTTGTCCAAAGTGATTGTACCAATTTACACATCCATCAGTTGCATATAAGAGATTAACAAACATGACATTGTCCAATGTCTTAATGTTTGCCAATCTAGAGGATGGAAAATACTTCATTGTAGTTTTAATTTTGCATTTCATATTACCGATGAGGTATATATTCATATATTTGTCGGTCACTTGTGTTTCTTCTTGTAAGTAAAGTTTATCTGTGTCTTACCCACATTTTCTAATGAGTTAACTTACAGGTGATTATCTTTTCTGGACCCAAATCCTTTGTTGGCTTTATGCTTGCAAATACTTTCCCCAGATTGTGGTATTTTTGTCCTTTTTTAATGATATCCTTTGATGAACAGATGTTTTTAATTTAAGTAGAGGTGAATTATAGATCTTTTCCTTTATGGTTTTTCCTTTCTGTGTCATGTTTAAGAAATATTTCCCTATCGTGAGGTCATAAAACTATTCTCCTATATTTCCTTCTAAAATTTTTTAGTTTTGTTTTTTACATTAATGTATTTAAAACATCTGGAATAAAGTTTTTAGTATAGTGTGAAATATCAATTTAATTTCATTTTTTTCCATATGGGTAACCAAAAATCCCAGTACAGTTTATTGAAAAGTTTATCTTTCTCTGCTGCTCTAGTGTTTTGCTCATTATATAACAAATTTCTAGATATAAATGGGTCACTTTCTAATATCTGTTTTAATATTACATTTATAAGTTGGTATAGCTTCATAATAACCTTGATATCTTTAAATCATCTCCCATTATTGTTCAGTCTTGGCTATTTTTGTTTTATTTCATATTTATCTAAGATTACTGTGTCAACTTCTATGAAAAATCTTATTAGTTCTTGAATTTTGATTCTACAAATAAATTTGTGTAGATGATTTTAAGTTACACCTTTCTATATGTTGCTAGTGCACAGAAATGGAATTCATTTTTCTATGTTAATTTCACACACACTAAACTTGACAACTTTTGTTATTTGTTATTTAGGGTATTTGTTAAGTTGCAGCAATACAACTTGAATGACTTGAAGAGATTTTCCAAATCAGCTAATAGAAATTTTATGCCTTATCCATACTTAGGTTTATTAATCCATTCAGGACTGATATTTGTATATCCTGTTAGTGCCAAGTATGTTTTTATATAGACATCAGCAAGCCCAATATAATTTATTAATAAGTCCATTGTTCCCTACAGGAAATATCCCTATAAGGATGCCATCTTTATAAAATCGAGTTATCTATATGTTTGGGTCTCAAATCTATCTGTACCATTCATCTGTCTGTGTATATTTAAGAAAATGACATACTGTCTTAATTATTATAGTCTTGACAAAGGAAATCCTCTCACTTTGTTCTTCAAGATATATTTAAAAAGCCAGAAATGATGAAGATTAAGTAAATTTGAAATTTTTGTATCTTCCTGATAAGCTTTATAAAATTCCTTTTTGGCTCTGAGAATGTTTCACACCTAACATATGTATACTACTATACAATACAGATATTAGTTTTAAAAAATAAGTTGTCTTCTAATGACATGTCACTTTCTTTTTTTACTTTCAAATTTTTCATATTCTGAAGTATGTCTCCATTTAGCCACAGATTTTTAAAATCTAGCATAATAATCTTTGTCTTCTTACTGAAGTATTTTGTCTGTTTACATTTAACACAATCGCTCATGTCTTGGGGTTAAACCTACATTGTTAGACTTTTTATTTGACCTATATCTTCTTTATTTCTTTTCCTATTCTTCTTTTTGATTTTTTTCAGTTCAGGTATTTATTGAGATAATCATACATTCACCTGCAGTTGTAAGAAATGTAAAAATGTAAAAGGTCCTACACTTTTCCCAGTTTTCTCTAAAGACTATATATTCTCTAAAGACTATATTGCAAAACTATAGTATAAATATCACAACCAGCATATTGACATTGATATGATCCAATTTTATTCAAATTTCCACATTTGTGCTTGTGTGTATGTGTATTAAGTTCTATATAATTTTATCACTCATATCAACTTATATGTTCACTATAATCAAAATAATGAACAGTTCAGCACTACAAAGATCATCCACATTGCCCCTACCTCCATCCTTAATTCCTAGCCACCATTAATCTGCTCTCCATTTCTAAACTTTTGCCACTTTAAAAATAAAATGGCTATCCTTCTTCTAATGCTTCATTTTGCACCTTTGTATTGCTTTATTTCTGGCTTTTCTAGTCTGTTCCAATGATCTGTGGATCAGGTCCTTCCACCAATATCACAGTCTTTGACCACAGTAACCATATAACAAGCTTTAATATTGGGTAGTTTCCCGCCCCCCTCTCCCCACCCCGGCCTGCCCCCCCCCGCCCACACACACACACTCTTTATTCTTCTATCCCTTTCCATATGAACTTTAGTTTGTATCTACACAAAACATTTGATGGAGCTTCAATAGGAACTACACCAAACCTATAGATCAATATAGAAAGAATTGACATCTTTACTACATGTTAAGTAGTAGACATGTTTACATGTTAAGACTATTTTTGGTGTTTATAAACGTATTACATTGTGTAGCTTTTGAAGTGGTTGCTCTGGATACTATAATATTCACATGTAACAGTATACTGATACCAACATTTTACTACTTTGTGTGAAGTGTGGCAACTTCTATTTAGGGCTCCACTTTACTTGCTTTTAAGTATCATCCTTGGTATTGGATGATATTAGAATTTTTGGTTTAACCAAGTAGAATTCATAAAATTCATGAGAGAAAGGACAGTCTATATTACACATTTCTGTTTTTGTTATTCCGTCTTCATTCATGGTGTTCCAAGATTTCTTCTTTTATCATTTCCTTTCTATTTGAAGAACTTCCTTTAGCTAATCCTTAGGGGCAAGTCTATAACAACAGATTCATTTAGCTTTCCTTCTGAAAGTATTTTTATTTCTTTTTCTTCCTAAAAGATAATTTTACTAGATATAGAACTCATAATTGACAGTTCTTTTCTTTCAGCAATTGAAAAATGTTGTGGGTCTGAGAGCCAAGCCAGAGTCATTTCTGAAGTCCAGCAGGTGGGTGAAACAGACCACTCAGGTAGGTGTGTGCCAGAGGACTAGACTAGATAGGGACTGTTGTGGGTCTGAGAGCCAAGCCAGAGTCATTTCTGAAGTCCAGCAGGTGGGTGAAACAGACCACTCAGGTAGGTGTGTGCCAGAGGACTAGACTAGATAGGGACTAGAGGAATTGAACTGCAACACCCTCAAGATCTGGCCAGCCCCATCCTCATTGCACACATGGGGAAACAGGCTCAGGGAGAGGGGACTTCACCTGGGTCACAGTTGATGCTGTATGAAGCTGGGAGGGAGTCTAGATCCCTGACTTCATACCTGAGTTCCTCCCATGGAAGTGCTCAGGTACAGAGAGCCACCTCTGGAGTCCAGAAGACCCAGGGTCAGCCCTGACTGGGACAGTCCCCAACTCCCAGTTGGGTGACCCCTGCAAGTCTCTTCTTCCAGAGCCTCCTTTCCCTCCTGGCTTTTGTCTAAAGACACAGCACTTAGGTATTCAATAAATACTGGTTTAGACCTTGGTCTGGAAGGATAGGAAATAACTTATTTTAAATCTTCAGTGAAACTTATTTGTGACAATTTAAATATAAAATATAAAAAAGAAAAAAATGTCATGCCCCTTAAGACCTCCATGGGGCTGCCTGGGTGACTCAACAGTTGAGCATCTGCCTTTGGCTCAGGGAGTGATCCCGGGTCCGGGGATCGAGTCCCACATTGGGTTTCCTGCATGGAGTCTGCTTCTCCCTCTGCCTATGTCTCTGCCTCTGTGTCTCTTATGGATAAATAAATAAAATCTTAAAAAAAAAAAAACAAAAAACTTCTATGGTTGCAAAAAAGAAATCGGCCATTGTTCAAATTGGTATTATCTTATAGGTAATGCACTATTTCCTTTTGGCGGTTTTAAAATTTGTTTTTAGTTTTCAGAAGTTTAAGTATGAAGTGTCTTGGGATAAATTTCTTTGGGATTTTACTGTTTGAGATTTGCTCAGCTTCTTGGATCTACAAGTCTGTATCTTTCACCAAATTTTGAAAATTTTAGCTATTATTTTTTCAAATAGTCTTTCAGCCACATGCTGTCCTTTTCTGAGATTGCAAGGATACAAATATTGGGTCTTTGTCATTGTCTGGAAGGTCTCTAATTCATCTTAGTGTCAGCATTAATTGATTGACTTTTTCAAGTTGTGGTTGTTGGGTGGGTTTTTTTGTTTTTTGGTTCTTGCAAGAACAGGTAATTTTTTTTATTGTATAATGGACATTTTGTCTAATGCACTAGACTGAATATTGCTTACAGCATTTATTTTAGAAAGTAGTCACCCCATCCAGGTTTAGCATATGAGTCTTGGCCTATTTTTATGTACTGTGATTCCAACACTAGTTTGATTTTAAGGGCCTTTTCAGCGTTAGTTGGTTTTCTTGGTTTGTCTGATACTACTGGAGCATTCACCAGGATCTGGTGGTACTGCCTCATGGAGTAGAAAGGAATTCTATAAGCCAGGATGCCAGGTGCCCCCTGGTGGATAAGAGGTATATTTGAACACACACCCCCCTACCCCCCCATGTGCCCCTGGTGGTAGTTTATATTTTAATCCCATTTTTTCTTCCATCAGCTTTATACTTTACACACTTTTATGAATCTTAGTTTCCAGTTGTCCTAGAGATTACAAAATTCAAACTTCCCTTGTCAATGTCTATAAATTAGTATTTTTATGATGGAAGAACCTTAAGATTCTTTCATTACATTCACCTTCTCCTGACTTCTGTACTTTTTCATTTTATAATTCTAGATACATCCTAACCCCTTAAGACAGTATTTGTTCTTTCACAGTAACATTTGTTTACATTTATCAAATGTTTAACCTTTTTTAATTTTATACACCCCTATTTTTTTTTCTTCCCAAAGAATATCCTTTATTATTTCTTTGGCGTTCAAGATATGGTGAAGAATTCCCTCAGATTTTGTCTGAAAATTTCTTTAATCCACCTTTTTTTTTTTTTTTTTACAGAATATTTCCATTAAATATAGAATTCTAGATGGCATTATATTTTCTTTCAGCACTCAGAATATGTCATTCTATTGTTTTCTGCCTTCTATTTCTGCCTTCGATTACTTACGTTCTAAGAACACTGAAGTGTTATTGTTGCTCCTTTGCACCCAGTGACTATTGGTAAAATTATCTTAGTCATTACCAAAAAATAGAAATTAATCATAATTTCAATGATCTTATTTCCATATTTTATTTTAATAGTATCAGATTTTTTTCCAATTTCATCTTTTATTTACTTAATGTCATACATAATTGTTTTATATTATCTTTCAGATCATTCCAGTATCTAAAGTCCTTGAAGGCATAAATATACTATTTTTCCTAACTCTTGTCACTTGTTTCCTCCTCTTGTTTTGGTAATTTATTTTTTTATTTTAATTTGTAGAAATCTATAGAAGTCTGAGTCTAGGATACTTTTCAGTAAAGAGGCTTGTATTTGTCTACTGGATAGAAAGATTACCCTTTCTATCTGAAATGATCTTTAGAGCTTAGAGTTTGTGAATTACACTGGAAATATAACATAATTCTCTTGAGAGCCTAGTTGGAGACATAAATTTTTTGCTTTGAGCAAGTAGATTTTAATTTTTTTTTTTATTTTTTAAATGGCCACATTTTTCACTGAGGATGTAGTCCCTTCAAGAGGCCCAGGATTATGTTAAGGTCTTAAATTCAGCTGATCCCCTTCCAGATCCACATGGTTTCTCCCCTTTTCTCTCATGTCCATTAATATTCAAACTCTAATTCCTTGATTTTGACTTTTCTTCCAAGGCAGTTCAAGCTGTTTCTTCTACCTACCATTCTTGTTTCAGCTAATTTATGCTTACTATATTTGCTTTCCTTTTATGTGGGCACCTTGGGGGTTTCTCTTCTTTATGATGTAAGCAATAGGTGTAAAAGTATTTTTGCTGTTAGTGCTGTTTATCTACATATTTCTCAGTGTGAGGATTTTTTAGAACCTGTAATCCATCCATACTGCTAAAAGGAGTCACATATATCAAGTAACTTTCTTAAAATTTCATCACATGACAAAAGTTTTAACTTGGTTCATCTCTTTTTACTGGTGCTTCAGAAAATGCAATGGAGTAAGAAAAATCTGTTGGTCTTTTAGGTTAGACTTAGAACACTATGAGAGGAATCCAGCTTCAACTCTTCCAAGTAATACCATAAAGGCCCTAACATAAAGTAAGGGGGGACAAAAAGTACACCAAAAAAGGATTTTCATAATCTGAAGATTCTCATAATTCTAAACACTCCAAAATGGACTATTTCTAGGGCTTCCATCTCAGGTCCTTCAGCTGGTGAAACAACATACACACCAATTCCTCACATCAACTTCATGAGTGAAATTTCTAATAGAATTTCTTTCCATTTGCCGGCCAAATTGTTCTTTCCTCACTGCTATTATAAACTGCACATGATGATTTAATATCCATGCCATAGCTCATTTAGATACAAATTCTTGGCATTACCAATGACCCCCTTAAATATCTTTCTTCCCCATTCTAATTGTCCTTTTTGTTCCTTTCATAGGCACAGGAGTACAATACATATAACTACTTATAGCTTACCATGAGTCACTTCTAAAAACCAAGTATTCTAGTTGGAATTAATGTCTGTAACTGCTTACTAAGTAGACAAAATCAAATGCAAGCTTCTTGTATCTCTCTTGCAATGAGAGAGAAGGAAAATACACAAACATCTGCTACAGTCAGAGCAAACTGAAAACCTCTAGAGATTAACTGTATTAGATACCAACTTGGAAAAATATCAATATGAGATGTTTAGAAAAATGAAATTCTGAGTTGCTACCCAGCTTCCTTGAGAAAATGTTTTGTCAATTCAAATATAAATACATGTGGTAATAATCAATGCCTATGGCTTTTCTAGATTACTATTAAATACTCATTCTAAAATTAATGCATTTATTTTTATTGGTGTACTTAATTTAAAACTTCTGTTGTTTAAAATTCTAGTTGTTAAAATGTAGACCTTTAGGCACTTCAAATAAAGAGTATTAGCAGAATATAAAGAGTAAAGGGGAAAGTGAGAAAAAAAAAGAGTAAAAATGTGAAAGAAAAAGAAGAGAAAACATAAAATGGAAAAAAAAAAGCATTGTGGGCAGAGAAGTAGTATCAAAGTAAGAAAAAGTGGGAAGTTTAGAAGCAACAGACATGGCTAAATTATGTTAGGTGTATAGATTAGTAATCTATATGTAAATCACTACCACATCTACTTCTAAAAATTATACCTTTAATGTGAGCTCCATATTGAGGTTTATAATACTTTTTATATGGTCCCACTGGAAGAATCAGAGGTCTCTCTTAATCAAACCTAACTCACTCCCTAACTCACTCTTCTCCCCCAAATATATATCTAAACCTGATGCACCCAGTATTTCTTATCAGAGTATATAGTATCCCCTAGTCATCTTCTAGTCTGATGCAGCAAATCCTGTTTTCTTTTTCTCCTTCCAGTTAGGTATGGCCATATGACTGACTATCAATAGTATCTGAACTAAAATGATTTATGTCACTTCCAGATTTTAATCTTATATATTCTTGCTCTTCCTTAGTCTGACAGCCAGATGCATAGAACCCCATGAAAGATTCAAGCTCTAGGAAGGCAGAAGCACTAAAAGGAAGCAGCATGGATACCTGAATGACTGCTTTAAATAGAGTCCTTCCCTATGGCAGGCTCTTACTAAACTGACACATGAGCAAGAACTAAACTTCTGTTTTGAGGCATTGAGTTGAGAGATTTTACACAGGGTTGCCTGCCCAATTAAAATGTTATCTTAAGTGAGGAATTCTGATAAACACCAAAAAGGCATGGCATTGGCTTACTGATTGGAAACCAAGCAGTAAAGAAACAGCTGACATAAGTTCAAAAAAAAAAAAAAAAAGATAGTGACATATTGGATCACACAATTGCAAAACAATAAAACTGTTGCCTATCTTCCACATGACAACAAAATCTCAAGATCTAGAAGTAGCTAGAAAGAATCAGAATATCCTGTGTTACCTGCTACTGTCTTCGTTAGGCAAGGTATTATAAGAAAGTGATGCACTTTAAAAAGAATTGGCTTGTTTCAAGCAAAAATAGAAGATAGCATAGAAGTTTAGAAAAATTTATGGCTACTAAACCTTTAATAATAAAATATTGAGAAACGCTTCAAGAAAAAAAAAATCCAGTAATACTACCCAAACAAAATAACTCAACTTTATAGCAAAGATTGGTTAAGGGTCCTAAACTCCAACCCATGTTTACTGTCTCAGCCTCAGGTTGCCTCTGTTATGTTCAGTGAGAAATGTGAGAGAAAATCATTTTAAAAGGAAAAATAAAAGCAAATATGAGAACTAGTGTAGAAAAGAACTAAGAAAGGGTATGGTTATTGGCATATGAAACTGACTGGAAATACTAAGATCAGTAGCCTACTACTCTGAGGGAACTATACTGACAAAGAAATTGCAAATCTGGTGGGAGTGAATGGGTGACGGCATTGGGGGTTATTCTATATGTTAGTAAATTGAACACCAATAAAAAATAAATTAAAAAAATAATAAAAATAAAAAAAAAAGAAATTGCAAATCTGTTCTAAGACATCCCTCAAGTAAGAATGAGCAGTGAAAGCCATGTCTCCTTCAAGACATACTCTCCAACATCTACTTCAGATGTGGTTAAGGAAGATATGGACAGGCAACCATCTCGCAGAGGACAGAACCAGGGAATTTCTCCAAGAGAACAGAACTGGGACTTATTAAGGAAATGCCTCTATCTCCAGAATGGGAAACATTTCATAATATCTACCCAGTGAATTTGAGTTGCTATACACCAGTGACTATGTATTAACCATTTGTCTATTTCTTAATGGAAATGTTTATGGTGCCTATGTTGCACCAGTGTATGGGAGAGGGAGGGTAGAAAATTTGCTATTTTAGATCATAAGTCACCAAACTAATGAGGCATTACATCTCTCACTGTAAATCACCTGGGAGAGTGCGCTTTGATCAGAATGAATTACTAGATGGAACTTTAGGTTGACTCACTTGCAAAAGAGAGGTCTCCTATGCAAGAAAGGAATAGTGAAAAATACAGTTGGTGGTTAGAAAGGCAGACTGTGCTGGTATCTTCAGCAAAGTTCAATTTCTTCTCCCGGACACCCAAGCTATATTTCCCAGGATCCTTTGCACTTAAGTGTAGCCATATGAATCAGTCTGGACTAATAGGAATAGAACAGAAATGATACATATAATTTCCTTGTCTAGATACTAACAATCTCCTTACAATCTTCCACACTGTTTTTCTGTATCCACAAGCTGGACCAAGTATTAGAGAAGGATTCTGAGGCCCTGTGGGAGTGTGTAGCCATGAAATGGAAGTAGTTTGGTTCCCTGAGTGACTGTATGGAACAGTGACACCCGCACCTTATAAAAATGCATGGTAAAAAATAAACACTTATTAGGTTACCCACACTGAAATTCTGAAGTTGTTATAAGTAGTTAATACACTTTGACTAAAATGCCTCTCAGGCTGAATACTGAAAATTAGTGTCAATCTTCCATTTTCTCTCCCTTCTTACATAAGATCATTTATATAATAGGTCTATTTTGGTACCTAAATATCTTTCAAATACTCCTCTTTCTCACTGTCCCTATTGCCATTGCCTTTTAGGTCCTTATAATCTTGCATCAGAATTATTGATATAGTCTTCTATTTAATCCCCTTACATTCCACTTCACTGCCTATACCCTAATTCATCCTGGACACTGCTACCAGAAAATTTTCTTAAATGCAAATCTCCCTGCTCAAAATCTTTCAGTGTCTTCTAAGTACCTTCAGAGAAATTTCAAACTCCTTATGAACTAGAAGGACTTCACAGTTTTGTTACTGTCTACCTCTCTGGCCACATTTCTCTACTACATGCTCTCAAATTTCATCCATACAAAAAGGTATCCTTTAGGTCTTCCAAATATGTAGCTCCTGTAGGTAACTACCTAGAGCCTGGCTGCCTGCTTAGGGTGTGAACAGAAAGCAGATTCCTGCTCTCATTGTGTTACTCTGAAACACTCAAGCTTTATCCACTGGTTTCCTTATTCCTTACCTCTAACTCTTCATCCAATACCCCAACTTCCCTCTGTTCATTGCTGAATCTTTGGCCTTCTTCCTTGGTCCATTTTCTCTTAATATCTAATTTTACACTTATATTTAGAATAGAGACTAATCCTATTTTCCTCTCACACTAGTCTGACTCCACTTGACCTCATCCTTCAATTATACATTCCCACTGATGTCTTTTGGGATAATTCTCTCCACTGACCAGCATCTATTCTCTCTGCTACTTCCCAGGAAAATCAAACCTACAACATTTCTCCTCGCCCCCCTCATCTACCCCCCCCACACACAATGGAGGTCTTATCTGGTATTGAAAACAAGATTGGAACACAGGATTCTTTAAACTTCCATTCCAATGTCCATATTTACTCTATTTAGAGTATGACCTTCTATTTTGCCTGGAGATTCCAAGTAATGTTTAAATTCCAATTCAAATATTACCTCCTCTGTGAAATTGTCCTTGATCCTCAAAGTGGAGTTTTATCTTCTCTTTTCCATACTCCCATAGCACCTTAATACCCTTATTTTACTACTAATTTCATTATACTTTAACATTTTGTTTACTGTTCGCCTCTAGAGAGTAAGATCCCTGAGGGAAGACCTTTCTATTCATGTAGCCCTGACTCCTAGCATAAGGCAGGGGTTTATTGATTAACCATAAAATCACTGACACCCAAAATGTACTTGAAGAACAAAAACAGTAGGTTTCAGCTTGGCAACATGGATTAGTCAAAAACTAAGCTGGGTGAAATGATAGAACTCAGTAGCTATTTCCAAGCGCAATCAACAAGGCATTTTATACTTACTAGATCAGTAAGGATTTTCCAACTTCAAATTCTAGATATCACCCAGATATATTCTTCCCATACCAGAAGTGGTGGGAGATGGAACACATAAAACAATTTAACATGGACAACACTGGACCCTGCACAGAACTTCTTTAGAGTTTGGTATGGTCTGTGACCACCTTACTTTCTCACACATTAGTAGCAATACGTTATTAATCAGAATTTTATCAACTATCCTCTTTTCTCCTTAGTAAAATAAACTTCTTGATTTCCTTCTCTAAACTATATTTTTATGACCATATTTTTTTTTTGTCTGGATTACTGTCCAGCTTCCAAACTAACAGCACCTTCAAAGGCTTTGACAATTCGCTGATCATTACTACTCAGTATGTATACAGAAATTCATTGGTTTTTAAAATCATTATTTCCAAATCAGAAGCTAGCTACTTCATAAGAAATATCTTACTCATAGGAGAAAATTGCCAGCGATATTTGGCTTGATTTAACCTAACTTGGATAAGGGGCCAAATCTGTCATAACTGATACTTGCCCGAGCTCGTATCCAGAGAGCAAGGAGCATATGCATGTTATCAAGTCATTGTCTTATTAGCCCATCAGTTGTGTGTGTGCGGGCAGTGGTGTGTCTGTCTACTCTAAGCCTGAGAACCAAACCTTAGTGCCAATAGTCATCAGGCTTCTGGGGAAATGGCAAAAGCTAGACTGTGGTAAGATTAAGATCCAACTGGCTATGCAAGATGTTAAGGCAGAAAAAAAAAATTGGCCTGGTGAACAAGTTGCTTTTATGCTTCTTTAACATGTTTAGAAGTTTTAATATGCATACACAAGTATATCAATTTTTTTCAGAAAGATCTGACATCTCACAAGCCCACTAGAAAAAAAATTTTGTGTAATTCTAATTATTGATGACAGTTAGAAATGTATCTCATAATTCTCATTATAATTAGAAATGTGTCTTGAAAGTTCCCTTTAAATATATAATTTTAAGTGTGTCTTGAAGTTCTGGAAAAGTAACTTTATCTTATTTCCTTTTTATTTTAGGAAAATTTTTAAGATCAAAACAATGTCAGAAATATGTAGAATGGGGATTTTGAATAGGAGTTTTCTTGCTTTCCCAAAGGGTCTTCATTATCAGGGGTCCTAGATCCTATTTCCTCCTATATCAGCAGGGAGTTGCAGAAATGACACTAGCCAGACTGTGGGAACAAAGACCAAAGTGTAAGCTCTCCATGCATTTTTCTCTATTAAACCAGAGCCATATAAGATTGTGGTTATTTCTGCTCTTTTTGGCTTCATTTCCCTACATACACAGTATCTGTGGGTTAAGATATAAATCCTTTATTTCTCTGAAATTCAAGAAAAGCCAGACACTCCATAAGATTCATCAGTCAGCTAAGCAAATATCCAGTGTCTCAGTGCCTGGGAATATTCAACAAATGTGGTAATTGATTTGGATATTTTGATGACCCAATTTCCCTTCGTTTAAATTTAGTGTTAGAGCAAAACTAATGAATACATACATAAATTCTGATAGCTTTAAAAACTCTATAGCAGACTCTAGTCCCTCATTGACCCCTCAAATTCCTGAAAGTAGGTTTTTCAACACAACATAAAAACATATTCAAGGACAGGTGATAAAAGGTAAATAATGCCTGAATACTTTTAACATGAATAAAATCCTAAAATCTAATTGACCACCAACACCTCTCAACACCTAAATTCTTGAGGCAGCAAATTCGCTACTATTCTTCCCATTGAGAGTTCCAGTCTAACTCCCCTCTCTTGGAGTCTGGGCTGGGCTTGGTGTGTTGATTGATCAGTAGAACATAGTAGATAGGTTATTCTGGCACTTCAGAGACTAGATGAAAATGTAAACTTGAAACTTCTTCCCAGATCTCTTTGAACACTATGTGGGAGCCCTGAGCCACCATATAAAAAGTCTGACTACCTTGAGATCATTACGATATAAGAAGATCAAGCCACATGGAGAAATCCTGGAGACAGCACATGGAAAGAGAAAGAGGCCAAGAAGCACTTGAATATGTGAGTGAAGAACCCACTTAAGTGGATTCACTGGCTCTAAATGCCTCAGCTAATGCTGCAAATGGATCAGAAACAAACTGGCCACTGAGCCATGTTTGGATTCCTAGATCAGAAAATACTTAGGAAAATGAAACGGTTGTTCTAAGTCATCAGGCGTCAGTGTAGTTTTGTAGCATTAAACAAAATAGAATTTGGTACCTGAAATGGGATGTCATAAACAAAAACCTAAAACCTGGAACATTGGCTGGTGGACCCAGCGTTGAGCAGAAAGTTGGAAAGGGTTTATTGGGCTTGAAGGACTATGAGGAAATTGTGACCAGAGGCTGGAGAAAAGAGTACACTCTATTGTGTAGTGGTTGAAGATTTGGTAATACGGGTCTCCTCCCCTCTAATTTGCAACAAGCAAAAAAAAAAAAAAAACCCTAATGAACTGAAGGATTTATCTAAAGAGATTTCCAGATAAAATGCTAAAAGTGACAATCAGCTCATTATAGCTGTGGGGATAACACTCAAGAGAATTTTTTAAAAAAATTGTTCAGCTTTCAAACAGAACTGAGAAGAAAGAAACCAGGACTCACTGGATTTAAAAATAAGAGTTTTTAAGTCCTAGGTTTTTTTTTTTTTAATTTTGTTTATTTATTCACTTATTCTCACACACACACACACACACACACACACACACACAGGCAGAGGCACAGGCAGAGAGAGAAGCAGGCTCCATGCAGGGAGCCTGACGTGGGACTCGATCCAGTGTCTCCAGGATCACACCCTGGGCTGAAGGTGGCGCTAAACCACTCGGCCACGGGGGCTGCCCAATCTTAGTTTTTCTCGTTAGCAATATGCTCTCAAAATAAGAAATGGTCTCCAGGTAAATACTAAATCTCAAACACTACCAGTAAAGCATCACCTTAATGATAATCATATCAGAATATGGCTAAGAATTACTGAAAGATGTGTATACTCGGGCTTCTAAAAATCATAAGGTCCTGTTTCTCAGATCCTCTCTCCTAGACAAATGTACTCTAAAAATATTAAGGATGTTTTCTCCAAGCATCCAGACTCCTCATCCGAGGTTTAAAAACAAACAAAACACCTATTTCAGAAAGTGTGGTCTGGCTTTGAACCAATAGAGTGGATTATAATTTGATACACACAAACCCACAAACTTTTTAAAGGAATCATATTAGTTTGAACTGAAATTACAAAATGAAAAGAGGCCTTTGAACCTTTGAATTTCTTTGGGGGAAGAGCCGGCTAAGTAAACTAGTCAGCTGGAAGCAAGGACCATTTCTCATAGAAAAGGAAGCATGACTCAGTGGCAGAACCAAGAGTCCAGAGGGCAGAGCAAGTAGCCAGAGAGAATCATTCTCAAGGGGCAAGACCAATCAAGGGGCCCTAATCAAGGAGGTGACAACACATGCCCCAATGGATTTCATCATTGCTACAAACCAGTAAGTGTTTATAGGATTCTGCTTTCGTCTTTTTTGAACTAGTGTTTATTGGGGTTCTCCCACCTAGTTCTACCATTTTATGTTGTGTGTTGGGGAGAGGGAAAAATTCATCTCTGGCTCGTAAGTCTTCAGAATTGTACTCAAACTTCATCTGAGAAACTTACATCTGGACCTGATTTAACTGATCAGATCCCAGACTTCAAGCTGAAAAAGAAAATGCTGAAAAAGAAAATGCTTCAATGCTGAAAAAGGAAAAAAAAAATGAAATTGGGGGGCTTTGGGACACATGAATGCTTTGTGTGTTTCAGGGAAATGTAAGTAACTTGTGGCCAAAAGGCAGACTGTAAGGTTAGAGGAGTCTACAAATTCTTAGCTACTTTTCCCACTGAGTCTTGACTGGTGTTAGTGACTTGCCTGATCTATAGAATACAGCATAGGTGACATACTGTGACTTCTTCTTGAAGCTTCTGTCAGGGTCCATTGGAACATGTTCTCTGAGGGCCCTAAGCCACCAAGTAAAATATCTGAGCATCTTAAAATTTGTAAGAAATTGTTATGAGAAGTTGTGAAAAGTTGTGAGAAGCATAAGTCATCAGCAGAGGCCCTACCAGTTGGGACACCGTGGGGAGAGAAAGGACAAGGATCACAGAGGTGCCAAAAATGTGCCTAAAGAGGCCATCTTGGAAGTGGATTTTGCAGCCTGAGTTGGCCTTGATTACACTGTCTGGATCCATTCCCAAATTACCAATCTACATTATTGGAGGAGGGTGTAGGAAATGGTTCCTTTAAGTCACTAAGTTTTGAGAGTTTACTATGCATGGATAGATGACCAGAACATTTTCCTTGCTTATTTTCCCCTGCCATGTTTCCTCCCAACTTGAAATCTTCCTATTTTAGAATCTTTCCAAGGGGTTTAAACTTTTAGGCTACAATAGAATAACAAACTTCTAGAATTTTCTAACTGTAGACCTCCTTTTATATATTTCTCCTTTCATATTAGATACCCACTTATAGAACAGTTTACCACAAACATGAGTACTCCTTATTATTTTATTCTTTCAAAACATGCTGCCAAATCTAAACTGGTAATTCCAGAGGGCTCTGCTTCTTAACTGCAGCATATGCTGATGTTACCCATTAGCCGGTAAGTACCACTTGGTCCCTTTCCTTTTTGATAAAGCATAAAACAGATAAAATTTCAGAAAACTATGAACCTGCCCCAGCTGATACCAAGAGGAGAGACACAAATTGTCTCCATTGAGCTCTACCGAATTGCAGATTCATAAACAAAATAAATGTTGTGTTTCGAGTCACTACGTTTTGAGAAATAACTGACTTTGGATCCTATCAAAAAGAAAATGTTTCTTCCTCCCCTTCCAGAAACACAAATATCCCTGTTACAACCTATGTTTACAGAAACTATTTGCACACTTGAATAAAAATGAAAATTTTCTGTGGGGATAACCTACTCCAGACAATCTCACTATCCTTGACGGAACTGAAAAGAATATTGTTGTTTTGGAAAACAGATGCTTCCCATTTATTAAATATAAACAGGGGGTTCTGGCTAAGTGGCCACAGGGTGAGGTCAGTCCCAAACCATTCCCCATACACTCTACAACTCATTGAATCCTATCCACAATGGGGGATATATTTGTTTAATTCATCTGCAGAAAATTTACCAAGTACCTGGGGGTGTGCTAAGTACTATTCCATAACCTGAGCTTACATCAGTAACAAAATAACATCAATTTAAAAAAAAAAAAAAAAAAAAAAAAACCCTGTTTTCCTACACCTGACATTTTCTTCAGGAGAGAGAAAATAAACAAGTGAATAAGATCATGTGTTAGTGATAATCAAAGAAAGGAAGATAGGAGAACCAGGGAGGAGGAATTTTAAATATGAGAAGATGGCAAAACATGTGAAAGATAAGAGGTGAGCTCTTTGGATATCTGGCAGGAAGAGGGAAGCATTCCAGTGTGCAAGGACTAGAAGGAAGGAGTTTGCATGGTGTTTTCCAGCATATATGATAGATGGAGAGGTACATGGAGAATCTTGGTGAAAGTCAGAGAGTAACCAGGGACCTAAAATAATCAGAGTGGCTCAGACTCAATACCAGGGGGATGAGAAGCACAAAAGTGCTGATTCCAGACACAAGGGCAGGTTGTACTTGAACCTATGCTGGCCCAGCCTCCTGTGTCCTATGCACTACAGAAAGGTGAAAGTTCTGTGGTGAACTAAAAACTCTTAACCTAAGCAGTTCGAGGAGACACTCCCCAACCCAGAGAACTAGGTGCTAAATCCCAAATAAAGACATATTGCAGGATACCTGGGTGGCTCAGCAGTTGAGCATCTGCCTTCAGCTCAGGGCCTGATCCCAGGGTCTGGGATGGAGTCCTACATCGGGCTCCTTGCATAGAGCCTGCTACTCCCTCTGCCTGTGTCTCCACATCTCTGTCTCTCATGAATGAATGAATGAATGAATGAATGAATGAATGAATGAATAAATAAATAAATAAATAATAAATGATTTTTTTTTTTTTAAAGACCTATTGCTAGGAACCCAAGCAATTCTGTGTGGAATCTCCTTTCCCTTCCTGCATACCACTCATCTTTACCTCCACATCACCTCAGAAAAACACTTTTTTTTTTTTTTTTAAGATTTTTATTTATTCATGAGACAGAAAGAGGCAGAGACACAGGCAGTGAGAGAAGCAGGCTCCATGCAGGAAGCCTGACGTGGGCCTCCGTCCCAGGTCTCCAGGATCACATCCTGGGCTGAAGGCAGGCACTAAACTGCTGAGCCACCCAGGGATCCCCAGAAAAACACTTTTAAAAGCACTTTTTATTTTGAAATAGTCTCAACTTACTGAAATGTTGCTAAAACTGTATAAGTCAATTTAAGTCATTTGTTAATGGAGGTTTCATGACCCTTGAATACATTAGTGTTTATTCTCCTACAAACAAGGACATTCTTCTATGTAATCTCAATATCATAAAAATAAGAGATACATGCCTATATTTAATTCTTAGGCCCTACTCAAGTTTCACAAATAATGAAAAATGCACAGTTCCTTTATTATCTACTGTTCTTTTCTAGGTACTGCTCTGGACCCCACTTTAAACAAATGCAATACATTTGTGAATAAAACAGATAAAGATCCCTACCTTTGCAGAGCACATATTCTAGCAGAGAGAGAGAGAGAGGAAGAGATCTAAAAAAGAAAACATAATTACATAGTACATTAGAATTATATAGAGAATTGTGTGTGTGGGGGGGGTGGGGATGTGAAACAAGAAAAGGTAATCAGAATTGGTGGGAAGAAAAGTTTGCAATTAAAACAGGGCAGCCAGGGTTGGCCTCATTTTCTCCTAAATCTCCAGAGGACTTGAAGAAATGAAGGCATTTTGCCATGTCTGGAATATTCTAAGTGTGAGTGAAGTGCAGTGAGTGAAGTGTGAAACACAGGAGATGAGGTAGCAGAGAACTCCAGTTCTTTATAAGGACTCAGTCTTTGATTAAGGGTGAAATTAGGAGCCACTGCAGAATTTTCAGCTAAGAAGTAACACGAATGGATCATCAGGATTGCTAGCTCCAATGTTGAAAAACAGACTGAACAGGTAGATGCATAGAATTGCATAAAATGCAATTCTAGAAATCCAGGTAATATACTATGGTGGCTTGTCAATGGTAGTAGCACTGGGTAGGTGAGAAATAATCAGTCTGAGTATATTTTGAAGCTATGAAAAGGAAAAGGCATCTCTGTGTGGGATGAGTCATAAGTGATGGACACCTTTAAGGTACCAAAGGGCCATCTAGACAATCCAAGGAGGGTAAGTGCCACCATATGAGTGACTCCAATGGATACCAAATGTGCAGTCGCCTAATGTAGTAAAGATCCAGACCAGGTGACCCAGAACTCCAGAGAGCAGAAACAGAGAAACCAGGATCACACTTTTGAGAATCTTTATCCTGAGTTCCTGTTTGCTGAAATTAACTACATAATTTAGAAGGCCTGGCATGGTACATAGAATTCTATATCAAAACTATTGATACGGATTCCCCAGTGGCAAACCTCAAAACTTATTGTGTTTATTGGAGCATTTTGTCTTTTCCACTTTCACTACAACCAAAACTGTGGGAGTATAGCTGACTCTAGAACAACACAGGTTTGAACTACATGAGTCCATGTGTATGTGGATTTTTCTTTTTCTTTTTTTTTTTTTTTTTTTTTTTTGGTAATTATAGTATCCTCTATTCCTTATGATTTTGATAATATTTTCTTTTCTCTAGTGTGCTTTAAGAATACAGTGTATAATATACATAACATGCACTACACTGGGATCTCCCCCTCAGATACATTTGGGGTATTTATATTTGGGGGAGATCTTTTCTCTTAATACTCATTAATAAGGTGAGACTGTATGCTTTGGGAAGTAATGTGGACATGTGTACTAATACAAAGCTCTTCTGAGGTAATATCCTCCCACAACACAATTTTCCATTGGCTTGCCCTCCATTCAGAGAGATAGAGTCAGGCATTATTTCTCCAAACATCTACCATTTTAATGAAGAAAAAAAAAAAAGTCTAACAATAAAGAGTAACACCATGGTTTCTTACTCTAATTTTTTTCCCTTCCAAGAAAAGAGGCCAACCGACAATTGCCTCCAAAATCTCCAGAAACCACCAGGGACTGAAATGTCTAATATTCCAAAAAGCCTCTTTTGAGGTTATTCTTAAAATTTTCATTGAAAAGTTTTTATAATTCTATATGAAAATGAAATTGATTATACATAGTGGGGAGAGGGCAGGGAATATAGCTAAGCAGCTTTATTTCCATTTTCAAAATTAACATCCTCTAAGCAGACTTGTTCTCTATTTTCTTCTTCCATATCCAGTCAGTCATGTGGTTCTGACTTTAATTAAGAATGAACATTCTGGGGGCGCCTGGGTGGCGGTTAAGCCCCTGACTCTTGCTTTCTGCTAGTCATGATCAAGTCCTACCTCTGGCTCCCAGATTGGCCAAGGATCAGCTTCAGGTTTTCTCCCTTTCCTTTTCCCTACCCCCTTCATGGATACTCAGTCAGGCACGTGCACGTGCTTTCTCTCTCTCTCTCTCTCAAGTAAATAAAATCTTTAAAAAAATAATAAAAGGAATGAACATTCTGGAATTTTTTTTCCATTCCTAGTCCTACCTTAATGCCACTGCTGCCCCTCTTTACTTCAAATTACAGCGATGGTCTCAGATCAGACTTTCTGGGATAATCCTTTCCCCTTCACCCTGGCTACCAAATTAAACTTCCCAACACAAACTTTCACTAGGTCACTCCTCTGCTCTGAAACCTTCCATAATTCCCCAGTGCCTGCAAAATTAAGCCCAAAGGCTGTATATAGCTGCCCCCTGGTGGTCACCTGCTGACTCACTGTGCTGAATTCAGATAGGACTTAGGCCACAGAGAATAAAGGCTTTTCATGAAAGATACACAACCGTTTTACATTCTAAAAAGGGCCAAATATAGGAACTTAAGAAGGTATGAAGAAGTCTTTGGTTCCATATTTATGGGAAAGAGCACTCAAGAGGAATAACCTTATCCTCCCAAGAAGATGCTAGTCTCATGCATGTCTCCTTTAGAAGTTCTGGAACTCCATATTTTGAGGTAGGTGTATTCTCCATTGTTTCTACTTTTGAGTACCATACCAACAGTGGAATTTTCTGGGGGGAAAAAATGACAATTTAATTGGTCCTCTGACCATATTTCCTACAAACACAATGCCATAAATTAAGATTCCATTCTTAGAATGAATCCTAAAAAATATCTAAATTAATCAGAAAATAAACTTTTTAAAAAACACAAAATTTGCTTATATACATATTAAAAATGTAAAACTGAACATTTAATGTCATTTCTTAAGAGTTCCTTTGGAGTATATTTTTCTTTTTGTCTGGACAAGCTGACACATCTTAAAACATAAATATAGAAGAGTTTTAACACAAAACTATTTTGGTCTCTGTTTCAACTGAGGTCTTAATAGAAGTGCCAACTACTCTGACATTCAAAAATATAATTCAATATCACTTATGCAGAATTGGCAAAGAAAGTGGCTTAAAAAAACTGATTGTGACATTGACCCCTCAAACCCACTATAAAAGGGTAAAATTGAAGAGCTGAAAGGAATTGGAAATTAGAAAGAGAATTTCTTTAGAGACAATTGTAGTTTTGCTGAGTCTTCATCCACCCCCACTTTGAGAATGGAATGGGAGAATGGTATGGTCTTCTAACCTCAGGGCTAATTATAAGGACTTTGAGAAGACCATTCAGAGAGCTTGAACTATGTCCCCTGAAGTTTAAGGGACAGAGAAGACTGGTTGTCTGACTCAACTGAGTGATCTAAAGGACAAGAGTTTGACTAGGGCAACAGAGTCCAAGCCATCATTTGAAACATAGTATCATTCCTAAGGACAGAGAGTCTCAGATGTGCATTTTTCATACACTAAATGTCATGAGCAAGCAAGTGGCAAAGTCATCTTAGATCTTGCATAAGAGAGCTCCCTGGAGGGGAGAAAAAAACAAAAACAAGAACAAAGACAGCAGCAGAAAGCTACTGGAGAAACTGCTAGAATTCTCAGGGAATGACAGGGGAATCCTAGGTGATCATGACAGAAGATGCATTCATCCACATCAGTGAAACTCATGAATAGGATCCAATGCGACAATGGGGAATGAAGAGAGGTCTTCAAAGAACCAAGCATCATGAGATCTGCCTTGGTCAAAGTAAACCTTTGTCATGTCAAAGACATTCAAGAAAGATCCTTTCTGCCCCTTCTACCTCTTCCCTCTCCCTCCCCCAACAATTAATGCTAGAAAAGTCAGTCCAGTGACCAAGGGAATGGAGTAAAGGCACTAGGCATGAAAATAGAGAGTGAGGTAACCATGCCTTCTAATCCCAGTGCAATTAAATACATATTTTTGAACTTGGATTCTTGGTAATTAAAATTGTCTAGAAGAGTTTGCATTATTGAAAGTGACCAAAAAGTTAGGAGTCAACTCTACATTCATTTGGAAGCAGGAAAATAACATTTCAATTGCACTCAAAATTAGGACTAACAGTCTTGAAACTTCATTGTCAACATTCAAAATGGTAAACACTGGTAGTGGGACAGTTTTCAGGTCATGTAATCAAATTTCTCTACTTCAAAAGTTTCTTATTCTTTTGTTTGAATAAGACCTACTTATATCAAGAACATTTGATGGTTTCTTGTTAAGTTATAATTACAGATATTTTATAGCACAAAGATTTATATACCATAAAATCAAGAAAAAAAATTCTGGTCAACTAAAAAGAATTTATCTTAAGCGATCTCAATTATGATTCATGCAAAGAATTTAAGATTCAGAATTTTACAAAAAGTTATTTTTCATTGTTCTTAGGTTCCCCCCCCTCCCCAGTGTATGTTTAAACATGCAAGAACAAAATCTGCTCAATTTATCTGTACTTTAAGAAAATTCTCCTTGAGTCTGGAAATGTAAACCTCAGAGATTGGATTGTTATCACCCTAAGCCCTTAGTTAACTGTAGAACTGAGAATGGATCTTAAGTCTTATAATACAACTTAATATGAATTATGGCAAGTTTAACATTCCAATTATAAGAAACTTCAATCACCATTAGGACTAGAATGAACACATATTGAACATTCTGAGGTCCACAAGAGGGTTTCTGATCATTCCCTTTGGACCCTGTTTAGCAAGCATCTACTGCTAAATGAAGGAATAGGTAGGATACAGAGAGATACTAAAGAGAGCTGTGGGAACACCTGGGTTAAGCATCTACCTTTGGCTTGGGTCATGGTCCCACGGTCCTGGGATTGAGCCCTGCAACAGGTTCCCTGCTTAGTGAAGAGCCTGCTTCTCCCCTTCCCTCTTCCCTCTACCCCTCCCCTCACTCGTGCATGTGCACTCTCTCTTGCTCTATCTCAAATTAAAAGTCTTTAAAAAAAATTTTTTTTAAATAGAGAACTATGTATAGAGACTCATTTTCACTCAGCATCTATCATTCATCTTACAAAGTGAAGAGAAAATTGGTTTCATTCTACATTTTAAAGGACAAATATGCTTTTTCAAGTATGGATACTACTATGTCTAGAATTTGTACAGCTCTTGTAGATATTATAGTATAGCACATAAACAAGACAAAACGGACACTTTTTTAACCATCCATGGATATAGATGGTTGATCATGCTGGTGTAAGTATTCAACTAAAAGATAATTCAAACTGGAAAAAAAAAAAACAAAAACAGTAGAAGATAAGGATAGCTAGGTAAAGTATGGCCTGATCATAGAGATACTGACTTCCACCTCTCATCATCTAGTCATGACAATAAGAGGATTTAGATTTTCCCACCTGCTCTACTTGTAAAAAGGAAAAAAAAAAAAAAAAAGGAAAAGCAGGCAAATATATATGAAACACTTTTTGACTTCAGGCTATAGGACAGTGATCTTTGAGAGAAAGTAAACAGGCTAAGGCCCACAATTCACTTCTGTTTCAGGTATAGAGAGAGTTTTCCAGTGTGGCTGAGAGAATGTTTTCCAGTGTGACTGACAGAGTGTCTTCCAGTGTGGCTGAGTGTCTTCAAGTGTGACCGAGAAAGAGAAAGAGAGAGAGAGAGACCCAAATGGAGTTTGACAGTCTCCCTGAGTTGAAGACAGTTGAAAATCATGGCAACTAGAATTAGCAGGGCAGAGTATGCAGAGGGGGGTATACAGAAAGCAAGCTCAGAAGTCTATGGAGGGCTTCCTTCCTTGAGTATTGAATGGCATGTGAGGAAAATACTGAAGCCAGAACCACCTAAAGAAGGAGTAATAATTCCCAGAGCTCACACAGGGCTAGAAGGAGTTGCTACTCCCACCAGCCAGAGTAGAAAGACTTCATGATACAAGGAGCCTTGAGGAGAATACAGAAGGGTATTGCCTTAGTAGTGGTGCCAAATTAGACACAGACTACAGGCCACTCTGGACCTGCCTAAGAATGCTTAAAAACAAGCCTCAAAAGGATCAAACTGATGCCAACCAACTTAATTGCACCCCAGAGCAACACCCAGAAATAGTTAAAGTACAAAAAAAAAAAAAATCTAGCACCCAACATTGTAAAATTCACAATATTTGGCACTTAGTCAAAAAGTATCTAGCATGCAAAGAATAGGACTATGATCTGTAACCAGAAGAGAAAAGAGAATCTTAAGTATCATTGGGATAGTGTGTATTTATTTCCCAAATGGGAAAGTGTCGGGTTCAGAAATGGGAAGTAAAAGAAATATAATGAAAGAAACTTAGAAGATGTTAAAAAAAAAAAAAAGAACTTTAGTTATCAGGCTTAGGTAGAAATGTAGAAACGAGCTAATATCCTGCTTAACAGCTGCTGCTCTTAAATAAGGAAGATATGAGATGTTTTAAATGTATGAGCAGTTGGGTTTGCACTGTGTACCACATGTAGCAAAACATGAAGAAAAGGTTTAAAAGCTCCATTGTTTTCTAATTCATGTAGCTTAGAAAAGAATGTTATCATAAACCAACAAAGGAAAGGTAGAAGATAAGATCGGCCTTGGAGATGTTGAGTGTGAGGTCATTATGGGACATATCCAGTTGAAGACAGGCCATATGAGACCAGAAAAGGGTGGAAAAAGCAGAGTAGATGGTGCCAGGCAATCTGCCACAAGCTCTTACTGCTTTCAGAGAATTAGAAGCCTCAGGGTTTGTGGCTTTGTTGCTATCCTATACATTGTTGAGTCACCTAAAGTAAATCCAAAGAGGAAACCCTATTCAATAGCTTACCTTTATGGAAAAATTAGACTTGCTTCTGAATAATCTGTAATCTCACAGGGAATTCCCCCTAAAATTGGGCTTCCAGGAAACCCTAGAGACCAAAGCCTTGCATCCTTCACCACAGCCCATGGAACCTTGCAGTGACCATTGTTCCTCTACTCTGGACCTTTATCTGTACCTCCTGCTCACCTGTGTCCTTATGTAGCATTGGCCCCTTTGAGTGGGCTCTCTATAGACTAGCTCCAGGCAACTCCATCCTGCCTCATGGTTTACTTCCTTCCCAAATTGTGTCATAGTAATTTTCCAATAAGGTGATTACTTTCCCAGGTGTAAAACTCATGCTCTAACCTAGCATCCCATAGCCCTGACTAGAAGAATACCAAACCAGTGAATTTGCATTTCCTTTCTGAACCATTGTCTTACTAGTTACTTTGTGTCCAACTTTACCTGATAGGTAAATCCAAAAGACTAATGGTCAATCCTTTTCCCTAAATGTCAGAGGTAGTTTGCTTTGATCACTGTGCTCATTTTGTCAATATTGTAGAAATAGAAAGAGCCATAATATACAAAATTTAGTGTTCCTTTCACAATACTTGTTATGAAGAACACTTACGAGGGTCTCTTAATAATTATCAGCCCGAAATCAACGAACCATTGACTTAGTTTCCACTGTAATCTTATCAACTTTTTGTGCATATTTTAAGTTTTTACTCTACAGAGGTAACTACAGACTTCAAAGTATGAAAATCACCCAAGTAAGTTTAAGTAACCCAACAAAACCAAATGTCTGGGATTATTTTGGGGGTATTTTTGATGTTGAGTTGTATAAGTTCTTTATATGTTTTGGAATATTAACCCCTTATCAAATGTATCATTTGCAAATATCTTCTCCATTTAGTAAGTTGCTTTTTCATTTTGTTGATGGTTGCCTTCACTGTGCCAAAGCTTTTCATTTTGGTGTTCTCAGTTTATGCTCACTCTTTTTTCCCTTGCTCAAGGAGACATACCTAGAAAAACGTTGCTCAGGGCGATGTCAAATAAATTATTGCCTATGTTTTCCTGTAGGAGTTTTAAGGTTTCAGGTTTTACATTTAGGCCTTCAATCGTAAGCTTATTTTTAAGCTTATTTTTTGTGTATGGTGTAATAAAGTTGTCCAGTTTCATTTTCTTGCATGTAGCTATCAAAAAAAAATAACTGACTGAAAAATGTGTAGAAGATCTTAAAACGTTTTTCCAAAGACATACAGATGGCCAATAGACACAGATGGCTCAACATCACTAATCATCAAGGAAACAAATCAAAACCACAATGAGATTACATTTGTCAGAATGGCTAGAATCAAAAAGACAAGAAATAACAAGTGTTTGTGAGGATGTAGAAAAAAGGGAACCTTTATGCACTGTTGGTGGGACTATGAATTGGCACAGTCACTGTGGAAAATTGAATGGGAGTTTGACAGTAAGTTAATCATACGATTCAATAATTCCACTACTGAGTTTTTACCTGAAGAAAACAAAAACATCAATTCAAAAATATACACATCCCTATGTTTATTGCATTATTTATAATAGCCAAGATATGGAAGCAACCCAAGTGTCCATCAGTAGATGGATAAAGTAGATGTACTATATGTGTGTGCATATATATGTGTGTGTATGTATATGTACACATATGTATGTGTATACACACAACAGAACATTATTCAGTCCCCCCCCCCAAAAAAAAAGAAAAAATGAGATCTTGCCATTTGCAACACCATGGATGGAACTAAAAAGAATGTTATGCTAAATGAAAGAAGTCAGAGAAAGACAAATACCACATGATTTGACTTATATGTGGAATCTGAACTAAACAAATGGGCAAACTAAGAAACAAAAAAAAGGACTGTAAAATATAGAGAACAAAATGGTGGTTTCCAGAGGGAGGTAAGCAAGGGATAAATGAAATGGATAAAGGAGATTAAGAGGTACAAACCTCCAGTTGTAAAATAAATAAGTCATGAAGATGAAAAAGTACAGCATAGGGAATATATTCAATGTTGCAATAAAAACACAGTTATCTCATTATAGAATACTATTCTTGGATTAATATATTTGAAATATTAACTATCTACAAAGGCATAAGGTAGTTCATGAGAATAATGGAGGATATCAAGGTGTGAAGGCATAGTCCTGGGCAGTTCACATCTACTTTGGAAGAATAAGCCACACACATGAAACCCACATAAAAGCTGGAATTTCTAAATTCGCCTGTTCTATTTTCCTCATAGATCTAATAATATTATCTCATCCATTTCTATTTATCTGTTATTTATTGTCTGTCTCCTCACCAGAATGTTAGTCTTATTCGCTAAATCTCTAGCCCTAGAACAGTACCTGGCTCATAAAAGTTACTCAATAAATATGTATTGAATGTTGCACATGAACAACAAATGAACAAGAAGACTAGAGCAACTCTTAAGACTAAGCTAGATATTAACTATGGATTTTTAGGACCTCGCCAAAAAAATAATACCTTGCTGAATGATTTTAGATATCCTTTTGTTTCTCTTCTCAAAAAGCCCATGGTAAGAGAACCCACTTACACACTCTCCCACTCTTTCTCATCCAGGGAGTTCCCTTCACCCCATGCAGCATTCCCAATCTTCCTGCCCTCCCCTCCTGGAGCCAATTTACACCCTGCCTTCACTCACCCTCCCCTCATGCCTGACCTCACCAGGCAGCTGCTGGAAATGTCATTCTCCCAAGCAGTAGCAGTGCCCAGAATTTCTGGTGAACAAAATTCCCCATCCTGCTATACAGACATGAAAGGTTCAATTAATAGTGCAACACTAAAAAACACACAGGAGTTCAAAGAAGGGAAGGACCAGAAGTTGTCAAGAAAAACTTCATGGCAGGCTTGTGCCTTGAGTTGGTGCTTGAAGGATTAGGTTGCAAGGCGTTTGCACCATGCCCTGACCCAGGACAGGGCCCCATGCAGTACAGATCAGTATTTGTAGCACTCACTGGCTAACATGCAAAGCTGCTCAAGAAGGGAATTGGAGCTACTATTTAAACAGGCCCAGAAGGATCCTCAGCACTGTAGGTCCATTCACAGCTTTAGTTCAAATAAAACTGAACTCTAAGTTCTCTGAGTAAACTTCATCACCTCTCAAACACTTATCCCTTCAGCAAACCGTTGCATATTCCCTGATTTATGAAATCTTTAGAAGGTGCTAAAGGGCCTGGAGGAGGATATTTGGTTGCAAATTCCTCAGTACCTCCCTGCTCTGGGACTCTATAATGACAGGAATGCTAATATTTAGGATTTGACTAGGACTTTCCATACAGGGTACCCAGAAACTCTTCACACATATTATAATTCTTAATTAGAATTTTGCATTTTAAAAATGGTTCAGTAAGGCCTCTCATTCCTCTAACATTTCCCCAGATTCCGGTCCCATAGCACCCACACCTCCATAACTCCATGATACCTGAGCCTACAATCCTAGAGTCACTCCTATTTCCAAAAGGCCATGTTTCAAACAATGTATTTTCTGGGATGGGTAACATCACAAACTGATTATTTTGTCAGACCCAGGCTAGTCTCTTAAAAAGTAAAAATATGGTCCTAAAGAAATGGAATAAAGTGAATAAATTTAGATTGTGGGTGGAGAGCAGGAAAAAAAGAGGGTGAAAGTTCCAGACCATGAAAAGGGGCAAAAATGAGACTGATGAGCAATAAGATAGCTAAACAAAGTCAGTGGAAGCAATGGACTGACCAAAGAGAAAGAGATGGTCCCCAAACCCAGTGAGCTTACTTGACATAGGTATCGGTAGAACCAACTTCATTGCTAAGAGCAGCTGTCTGAGAAGTGATGGAGACAGAAATTGCCCTAGAATTTAGGTGACAATCTTAGAAAATAAATAATAAGAATTTTAGCTCTATATGAGACCAAAAAATTAACCCTAATTCTTCTATCTCTATCTGCTAAATATACAGTAGAAAGTATAGCAAGTTTCTATTCTTCATGTCTATTCTTCTATAACCTTGGAAATTATTTCATATAGTTTTTGTAAGCATTTCTCCACTGTTTCCAATCTTGTCATCCTTCTTGTTGGAAGCAGATTAGCATCTCTTCTTTCCACTCAAGGTAACACAGACCTGCCTCAACCTTCTTCTGTGGTGTCAGCTTTGTCCTCCCACCACCTCCAGCCCCAGTATGGATCCCCTGTGGCTCTCTTCCTTTTGCCCTCAGAGCAGCAGCTGGTTGCCAATACAAATTCACCATCTCCCTGCTCCTCTCTATCAGCAAATGTGCTAATGGTGCTGAAATTGATCATTCGCCCAAATATGTGTGCTTTCATTTTTAATTCCTAAAATCCACCTCTCAAATATAGTCTATATTTTAGCCAGATAATCTGTATCTTTTTTAATTTAGCACGGTGAGGTAAAAACATTCTGTACAAAGAAATGTATTATAGTGATCACTTCCCTACCAAATTACTCTCATTTGTAGTTGTTTTTACTATGAATAAAAGAAACATCCTAAATTCTATCTCTTCTGTTCCACAATGTGCACCCCAACTCTAGACATCTTTTGAAAATAAAACATGAATTTTGATTCTTCTTTCCAGACTTTTAGTTTATTGTATTTAAAGATTTCATGAAAATATAAACAAAAACTACAGCTCCTTTCTACAACTGAATATTTTCAATCAAATCACTTGCCTCAAACAGGGAACCCAGAATAATGAAACATGTGTTTGGCTCCCTTTCAAAAGAAATACTGCTTTCCTGTTCCTCTCACTGCCAGTCCCTTAGCCAAGCTCTGATCCCTAGGGGTCTGTGAAGTTTCCACATCTTACTTATTTTAGAGTTTAAGAGAAGAAACCTTTCTAAGCTAACCAGCATTAACTGATGAGTTTAGGCAAAGTGCTGTCATTTCTTCATTAGGATCATTCTCCGGGCTTGCAATTCTTGCTACCTTTTAACTATCTTCATACTCTTCTGCATTGGCTACAAAAGTTAATCAAATAACATGATAACCTCTGAAATAAAACAAACTTTTCTTTCTTTTCCCACCAAAACATCTCCTTATCTTACTGAGTTACATTTTATCACTAAAACTAAAGATTCTTTCCTTAGATCTGTCGAATTAATTTTGCCGATGCTGAAGGAGCATTCAACTAAGCCAAACACCTTGGTTCTATTCCAGAATTTGCCTTAAATTATGCAACTCTCCAAATTCCACTGGGTCTCAATTTCCTCATTAGTAAGAATGAGCAAGGCAAGCTATAAGATTACCACAGTCTTGGCAAACTTCCTTATTCATTTATTGAAAATCTACTGTATGCCAGGCACTGTATTAACCATTGGGTCTATAAAATGCCATGGCTCCAAGAGCCCACATAGTGATTGAGATTAAAATATACACAATATCCACAAGATAAAGGGAACTGGAGGTATGTAGCTAGAAGAAATTCTGACTTTTCCTCAGAATGGGAGCAAGGGTGGTATAAAAGGGAGAGCAGCTAGACAGGGACTTGTGGGATAAGAAGTAGTCTGGCAAAAGAAAAGGGCAGGATGAAGGGCTGAGCATGGGGAGCATTCTAAACCCAGAGAAGAGACAAGAGGACAATCTACTGTTAGTTTCTTAGCCTTTCCAAAAGTATGGATAGATGAAAAGGAAATGGCATTTGGGAAACAGGAGAGACATTTGGATTAGCTGGAACTCAGTGCATGGTGAGAAATGGCACAGAGAAGCCAAAAAGAGAACCTACGTCAGCACTGTGAAGAATGCTCTATAAATCAGGATATAGGCTTTATCCTGGCCAATAGGAAGCAGCAAAGGTTTTGAATCAGGGGATCACACTGGCAGCAGAATGGGGATGGATAGATGGCAGCGGGTCTGGCAGTGGCAAGATCAGCTGAAATACTCCTACAGAAATCTAAGCAAGAGAGAAGGAGAACACAAAATAAGGGAGTGGCAGTAGGGATGCAGAGGAGGAACCAGAAAGGACAGATATTAACTGACCTTACTAACGATTAAATGTTAGAGAGTAAGAAGAAGGAACTGGGAGCTGATCTGGGTGTCAGATCCACTCATTAAGATGGCACACACAGAAGGAGGAGGAGTTTGGAGAGGCAAGTTGTTCATCTAGAGACATGTAGTGCATAAAGCTTTTAAAGAACATGCAGATGGAGCTAGGCACTGGGTCAGGTCTGGAGTTTGGGAAATAGGTTGACACTTGAGTGTTAATACAGACATCAGTAATAACATACAGATGGTAGAAGTGTGTTGACTTTGTTTCTTCTCCCCTTAATGTTTTCATACATTCCCTGCATGGAACTGTTAAAATTAGGGCCTCTAAAAATGATTTTGGGTTGACTGAATCAGTAGTCATGATGTTCCTACTTCTCAGAAAACTCATAGGACTGAAGACTGCTTTTTCTTGCAATCTGAGAAAGTTACCAAAGCTCGAAATGGGAAATAATTCTTTTCCAAGTTCACCACTAAAGATTCCTAAACAAGCATCCTTATCAAATGCCACACCCTAAGACCATTTTCCTAGGACCCTTAAAGAAAAACATCTATAGGTAAGAGTCTAGTAGATAGAGAAAAGTTAGAGCTATTGGTAGACCCAAGAAAAATACTAATGAATGTATTACCTGCAAGTGGGGATTCATCTCTCCACTCGAATACCCAACTATGCATTTAAAAATGGTGTCATTTAAACTGAACAAAAAAGAATTCATAGAAACTCATAACCCCCCAAATTTAATCAAGAAGAAATAGAAAACTGAAATAGACCAATTACCAACAATGAAATTGAATCAGTAAGCAAAAAACTCCCAAAAAACAAAAGTCCAGGACCAGATGGCTTCACAGGTGAGTTCTACTAAAAATATTTAAAGAAGAGTTAATACCTATTCTTCTCAAAGTATTCTCCTCCCCCCCCCCCAAAAAAAATAGAGGATGAAAAACTTCCAAATTCATTCTATGGGGTCAGCATGACCCTAATACCAAAGCCAGATGGAGATACTCCAAAAAGAGATCTACAGGCCAATATCTCTGATGAAAATAGATCCAAAAATCCTTTACAATATCGAAAAAATCCTCAACAAAATAGTGCAGTGAATCCAACAATACATTTTAAAAAATCATTCACCACAATCAAGTGGGGTTTAGTCAGAGAATACAAGGGTGTTTCAATATTAGCAAATCAAACATGAATATATCACATTAATAAGGTAAAGAAAAACTGTATAATCATTTCAATAGATTTAAAAAAAAAACACATGACAAAGTATAACATCCATTCATAATAAGAACCCTCAACAAAGTAGATTTAGAGGGAACATCCCCCAACATAATAATGGCCATCAAGGGAAAACCCACAGAGAACATCAAACTCAATGAGGAAACACTGAGAGCTTTCCCCCCACTAAAATCAGGTATAAAACAAGGATGTCCACTCTCCTTACTTTTATTCAACATAATACTGAAAGTCCTAGCCAGGGCAATCAGACCAGAAAAAATAAAAGGCATCCGAATTGCTAGGGAAGAATTAAAACTTTCACTCTTAGCAGAGGATATAATAATATATATAAAAAACCCTAAAGACTCCACCAAAAAAACTACTAGACCTGATAAAGGAATTCAATAATGCCACAAGACACAAAAATCAGGATTCAGGCATCTGTTTCATTACTATATACTAAATGAAGCAACAGAAAGAGAAATTAAGAAAACTATCCCATTTACAATCACGCCAAAAGTCATAAAATACCTAGGAATAAACTTAACCAAGGAAGTGAAGAGATCTGTACTCTGTAAACTATAAAACATTCAGGAAAGAAATTGAAAATGACACAGAGAAATTGAAAGATATTTCATGCTCATGGATTAGAACAAATCTTGTTATGATGTCCATACTACCCAAAGCAATCTACAGGTTTAATGCAATCCCTATCAAAATATCAACAGCATTTTTTCCATAGAACAAGTCATCCTAAAATGTGTATGGAAACACAGGAGATCCCAGACAGCCAAGCAATCTTATTAGAACAAAATTGGAGATATCACAATCCCAGATTCCAAGATATACTATAAAGCTGAGATAATCAAAACAATATTGTACCAGCACAAAAATAGACACATAGATCAATAGAATAGAGTCCAGAAATAAACCCACAATTATATAGTCAATTAATCTTTGACAAAGGAGGCAAGAATATACAATAGAAAAAGTATTTTCAACAACTGCTGTTAGGAAAACTGGACAGCTACATGTAAAAGTATGAAACTGGACCACTTTCTCACATAGTCACAAAAATAAACTTGAACTGGATTAAAGACCTAAATGTGAGACCTGAAACTATAAAAATTGTTGAAGAGAGCATAAGTAGTAATTTCTTGACATCAGCCATAGCAGTATTTTTTAGATAGGTCTCCTGGAGCAAGGAAACAAAGGCAAAAATAAAAAGCTTCTACACAGCAAATGAAATAGTCAACAAGAATAAAAGACAACTGAGTAACTAGGAGAAGATAATTTGCAAATGACTTATCCAATAAAGGGTTATTATCCTAAATAGAATAAAGAACTTATACAAGATACCACAAAACAATCAAGAATGAACAAAAGACATGAACAGACATGTCTCAAAAAAAAAAAAAACATAGATGTCTAACAGACACTGAATATTATTTAGCCATAAAAAAGAGCGAAATCTTGCCATTTGCAATAACATGGATGGAACTGGAGAATATAATGCTAAGCAACATAAGCCACAAAAAGACAATAACCATGATTCTATTCATCTGTGGAATTTAAAAGAAAACCACA